>NC_138892.1:10766563-11396936 GCF_965194825.1 Balaenoptera physalus
GGCGCCCACTTATCTGTCAGGCCCTGTGCCCGGCGCCTCACTTTCATACATTATCTCATTTCGTCTTCACCTCCCTCCTGAAGCAGGCCACCTGGGTGAAACTTCTGCACAGGGAAGCTGCTCTGGGGCCCTGAAATGAAGCCGATGTTGGAATCAGAGAAGAGGGGCAAGTCCTGATTTGGGGGCTACCTGGCTGTGACTCTAGCCTTGGTCCTTGTCCTCCCTGAACCTGTATCCAGGCCTGGAAGGTGGGAATGTTACCCATCTTGGAGGGTAGCAGGAGTGTAATCCTCTGGCTGCTTGGAGGATTACAGGAGTGATGTGAGAGGGGTTGCACATCAATTCTCTCTCCTGCACCCCCCAAGGCCAAGGGCACCCAACCGAGGGACTCTCCTCCCCCTCACTGGCCTGCTGCAGAGGCAGCGAACTCTCTGGAATTCCTCCATCCTACAGGCTGGTGCTATGGGCTGGACCTTGGCTTCCACCATGAGAAATGAGCTGAGCTTGTCCAGACAGGGGATCCAGGCCAGCATGGCCCTTCCCAGCCTGCCGACTCTCCTGCCCTGCCCCCGTGAAGGCTGCGCCTCCTCCAGCTGGCCGTGGTGGAGAGGGCTGCCAGGCCCACTGAGACACCATCCACACCCCCAGGCAACCTGGCTGGCCCAGCTGGGGAAAGTGTGGGTGGTCAGAGCCAGCTCCAGAGCTCCTTCATTTAATGATGCAGAGACCACCCAGAGAGCGTGGCCATGTGGCCAGGGTCACACACGGAGCTAGCGCTGCAGCCCTTTCATCTGCCGAGCCAAGGAAAGAACACTGTGGTCCGGGGATACCTGGACCTCAAAATGATCTTTTCCTCCTGCTCCATGAAGGAAGGACTAGTTGGGGGTTGCCCCCAACTTCAGATACTTCTCCAACCAGTTTGTGCTGGAGCCCACCTCCCTGCCTTTGCTTATTTCCTGGTGTTTGTCCCCCTCTGAACACAGGCCCCAGCTCGCCTTTGGGGAACCACTCCTCCTCTCATATGAGGTCTGGGTGGGGTCCAGACCCTGTCATTCATTAGCCCTCCAGGGCTCAGGCATGAGTCTTTTTTTTTTAAACTTTTGGTGGGGGGGGAGGGTGAAATAATTATAGACTCACAGGAAGCTAAGAGTTTTTTAAAAGCTTAGAAAATATTTGAGACTTGAAGAAAAAAATGTGTTGGCCCCAAAATTCTAAGACTGAAGAGTTGAAATTAATGAATGTTTACTGTGCTCAAACCTAACACTTGGTAATCATAAAAATTGTATTACCTTGAAAACAGTTTTGTGGGTTGAATTTTCTTCGAAAGTGTGCCCAGTTCTCCCTAGAGGTTGGTCCCTCCTAAATTAGATCCCCATAGCCAAATAATGTCTAAAACAAAAGCATAAAAATATTTGGAAAAATGTATAGCAAAAACTCCCCACAAATATATTTAACGGGGGCTGTGGGTACATTTTAATGTTTTCTATAATGTGCTTGGGACCTGTGTATCAGGAGAGTTTGGGGCTGCAAATAACAGAAATCTCAACGAAAACTGCTTGAAAATTAAGGAAAATTCACATACCAAGCAGTCTGGAGCTAGGAGGTTTCCATGGTAGGTTAATTCAGTGGCTCAATGAAATCAAAGATCTGGGTTCCTGCATGATCATGGATTGTGGCCATGTAGACAGTCCTTGCTCTTCTGCACAACCACAATCCACAATTCATCCTTGCTCTTAGGACAGACAAGCTAAAGGATTTGGGAT
Source organism: Balaenoptera physalus (assembly GCF_965194825.1). NCBI lineage: Eukaryota > Metazoa > Chordata > Mammalia > Artiodactyla > Balaenopteridae > Balaenoptera > Balaenoptera physalus. Next base: position 10,768,327 of record NC_138892.1, read on the forward strand.
GAACTGTCTTCACATCTGCAACAGACTCTCGAATGAGTCAGTTAAAAAAATGTCAAAAGATACTGGATCGGCCAAAAAGTGAACGATCTCTTTGGCCAACCCAATATATACAGAGCAATGAAGCAAATCGGACAAATATGAACAAGAGGGAATCTAGGTAAAGGGCACGTGAGTGTTCATTGTGCTGTTCTTGCACCTTTTCTGTTGGTTTGAAACGTTTCTAAATTAAAATTTGGGGAGTGTGACATAATAAGAAATGTATATTTGGTCCATGACCCTAGTTCCTGACACAGAGTTCCTAAATCCTTTGGAATTTCCTAAGTGATATGGGTGCCTGGAAGAGCATCTTTTGTTCTAACATTTTGGTCTCTGACCCCAGTTCCTGACACAGCTCCTAAATCCCTTGGAATTTCCTGGGTGATAGAATCTTCTTTTGTTCTAATGAGGTGACTCTTGGTGGGTACCTGGATGGCTTCAGGAGGGGGGCTGGTCACCAGAAAGACCAAGCAGTGATCAGAAGCTTGTAACTTTCAGCCCCGCCCCCCATCCTCCAGGGAGGGGTGAGGGACTAGAGACTAACGATCAGTCATGCCTATGTGATGAATCCCCTTCATAAGAATCCCAAAACCACACAGTTTAGAGAGCTTCTGGTTTGGTGAACACATCCACATGCTGGGAGGGTGGCACACCCTAACCCCACGGGAACAGAAGCCCCTCACTTTGTACCCTCCAGGACCTCACGCTATGTATATGTCTTCATCTAGCTGTTCATCCGTAAGCTTTATCATATCCTTTATTATATAATAAAACTGTATTCATAGTGTTTCCCGAGTTTTGTGAGCCGTTGTAACAAATGATCAGACCTGAGAGGGGAGTTGCAGGAGCCTCCGATTTATAGCCAGTTGGTCAGAGTGCCAGGTGATGACCTGACACTTGTGACTGGCATTGAGGTGGGGGAAAGTCTTGGGGGACTGAGCACTTAACCTGTGGGGTCTGCACTAACTCCAGGTAGTGTCGGAATTGAATTATTGATAGATTGTAGGATACCCAGTTGGTGTCTGCAGAAAACTGGTGAGTTGCTTGATGTAGAAAACCCACGCATTTGGTGTCAGAAGTACTGTATTCTGTGGGCAGAGGAAACAGTTTGCCCTTTCAGTTGGAGTCAGAGAAGTGGGATTTGCTACAAAGGCCCTGGCTCATGGAAACGTGTGGTTTGGGAAGAGAAAGTGTGAAACGGCGCGGGATGAGGAACCTTTGATTCCTAGGTGGTCACGTGGTCACCCATGGTATGAGCAGCAGCTGTGCTGCATTGTCTAAAGGTAAACGTGGGGGAATCCCCTGGCGGTCCAGTGGTTAGGACTCCACGCTTTCACTGCCAAGGGCCTGGATTCAATCCCTGGTTGGGGAACTAAGATCCCGCAAGCCATGCATCGCGGCCAAAAAAAAAAAAAAAAATTTTTTTTTTTTTTTGGCCACGCTGTGTGGCATGTGGGATCTTAGTTCCCCGACCAGGGATCGAACCCGTGCCCCCTCCGTTGGGAGTGTGGAGTCTTAACCACTGGACCACCAGGGAAGTCCCAAAATTATGTGCTTTCTTAACTAATTTTTTTTTAAAAAGGTTAACGTTACCAATGGAATTTAGACATGGCTCCAAGTCCTGGGGAGCTGGCTTACTGATGCATAAGGAATTGCAAAAAAAGTAAAACTTACAGTCCTGTGGTTATGCTTATCTGTAATAGCTAAGATGAAATAAAAAAGAGTGCTGGGTGGGACTTTGATCCTAGACCAAGCTCAGATTTCAGTGAGTCTGAGCTTTGCCCACTGTTTCAGAGCCACCCCCAGAGGAAAAAATTATGCCAGGGACAACAGAAAGTACCCCTAAGGCCTCTGGTCACCAAGAAAGTAGTCAACATGCAGGGGTGGGGGAGGAGGGAGGCAAAACTAGGTACCTGTTGAAACCAGGGGGTATAATGTGAAGGAGTTGTTTCATTTTGTGGATTGGTGTCATCAGCTTCCTGAAATATTAGCTGGGAGTCTAGGTGAAGGCCATGTGGTATTCATTGTGCTGTTCTTAGACTTTTTCTGTTGGTTTGCAACTTTTAGAGGTCTGGAGGAAACAACCCCAACAAACTCTTCCCATCTTTCTGAAGCAGACTCACAAGCAGAGAAATATACTGGGCCATGCTTTGCGATCACATAATGGCTGCAACCGCTTTCACACCCAAAGCCCAGAAGAGTGAGAGGATGAGAGGGATGCACCCGGAGGGTGTTGGACCACCTCACGGGGCAGCCAATAAACTCTTATGCCTTAGCTAGGTTGAGCCAAGTCTGTCACAACCAGAAGTCTCCACAAGAGCACATTTGCTCCCACTTCCTGATGCAGCCAAGCTCAGTCAAGTACTCCCTCTTTCCCAGAAGAATCATATTGAAGAGAATTTTCCAGACCTCTAAGTCCTACCCTCAGCCAGCTCACAGATGGGCACCTGCTCTGCAGAAGGCACTGGGGATGCTCGAGGCCAGCAGGGCAGACAGTCACAGCAGCAGCCCAGGTGTGAAGGTTGCCTGAAGTGGAGAGGGGTGCACAGCATCTCACCTGAGCTCCTGGAGGGTGAGGGCCAGTCTCCCACCTCAGTCTCTACAGAGAGGGGCTGCAGCCTCCCGGAGTCAGCCAACACAAGTTCAGATCCTGCCGCAGGTGATCACACGTTCTAGGTGTGTGCCCTCATGTTTAACTCAACATCACCTTTATGATGCTCATTCCCCAAGGAGTAAAGTGGGATGAGTAATGCAAGCTTGCTGGATTTTCTGAAGGACTGAAACAGATTGGTATATAAAGACTCAGTGAGGCATAAAGTGCTATTGTGCTAAGGTACCACTGCACACAGAGAATACTCTGGAACTGGGGTGAATCATTTCACGAAGCGGGTGGGCCAGTTCCAGGGAGAGCAGGCTCAGGCAGGGGCTCCTCCCCCCGCCCCACCCTGGACACAGACTTCAACCCACAGACACTCCCACTCGCACTTTATTAAGTACGGGAGGACTGGTTACAACAGGGGTGGAGGTGGCAGGGAAGGCCCAGCCCCCATCCCCACCATCACTGGCACGCAATAATAAATAGCTGGGGGTGGGCACGGGGGAGAGGTGGCACAGCAAACACTGACAGCACGGGGGGGCGGGCCACAAAAGCCCCCCTCCCAAGCTGTGACCACCGTCAACACTGGTCTGGTACCATGATCAGGGAGGGGTGGGGCTCTCAGCTACAGAAGCCCCCAGAGCCACCAAGTGGCCCCCTTTGTGGAGGAGGGGTGTCTTCAGCACTTGGACCCTTATTTATGAACAGAAATCTGGACCCCTGGCTGGTCCAGTCAGACCCAGATTGTCAGGAGGCCACTGTCTCTCAGACTTCTGGATTGTTCTATTCAGGATCCAAGAGACTAATGGGTCATTATTACCTAGGGTCCTGATTGGTCTACCCCGGACCTACGACAAGAAAGGGTCATTGTCGCTTAGGCTCCCAATTGGTCCACTCAAGACCCAAGAGCAACGAGTCACTATCACTTAGCCTTCTGATCGGTCCATTCAGGGCTCAGGACAATGATGATTCTTGGCTACCTAGACCTCTGATTGGTCAATAGGAACCCAGGGCCAGGACCCAGGAGCAGGTAGAGCCCTAGAAGCCCCAGGGAGGAGGTAGGGGATTAAGTGCTCAGGGTTGGGGTAAGTCCTCACAAGGCAGCAGGGCCCAGATTTAAACAAGTGGAGGTCACAGGGCAGGATATAAGGCCACCTGGCTGGGTCAGGCCAGGGTAAACCAGTGGCAGGGAGGGGGCAGCTTCTGGGACGGCAGAGTGCCCAGCCACTGCTGGAAGGGGGTCCGAGGGCCCTGACATCTTCCCTGGGTTCCAGCCCCACCAGGGTAGAAACTGGGGCCAGGGAGCTGGTAGCCCTTAATGCAGCTCTTGGCCCATCACCTCCATCTACAGGAACAGGGTGAGCAAGGGTTGCAGCCGCAGTTGCTGGTCAGGTGGGCTCAGTCCTCCAACCCCTCCATCATGTCCGCGATGCTCTCCACATAGTAATGGGGCACGAGGTCGTGCTGGCCGGCTGCCAGGTAGGCCTGGGCCTCCTCCAGACAGGAGACGCCTGTGAGCGTGAGCACGGTGGTCATGCCACAGCGGTGGCCGAAGAGGATGTCGGTCTCCAGGCGGTCGCCCACCATAAGTATGCGGCTGGGGTCCACGTTGAAGTGCTCTGTGATGCACTCGAACATGTAGGGGCTGGGCTTGCCCACCACCAGGGCCTGGCGGCCTGAGGCTGTCTCTACGGCGGCAGCCAGGCTCCCGGTGCCTGCAGGGACATGGAGACTCGGTCAGTGCGGGTGGCAGCGGGGAAAGCATCCAGGCCCGGAAACTGGAATTCCCATCGAGGCAGCTTGGCACGGGGGTCAAATTAGGCACTGAAATGAGTTAAAAGGCCACCTACTTCCAAGTCTTAGTGTAGGGGTTAAGGGCACAGACTCTGCAACCAGATGCCTGCATTCACACCCCATCTCCACCTTTCTTGGGCAAGCTATTTAACCTCCCTGTGCCTCAGTTTTCCCATCTCTTGTATGGGGATATCAATGGCAGTATCTCATGTGGGTATTGTAAGGCCTGAATGAGCCACTGCATGTAACCGGGCCTGGCTCAGTCAGTCCTGCGTGCGGTTCACAATTTTACCCAGGCAGCCACACGCCTTTGGGCAAGCCAACCTCTCTGAGTTTCCCTAGACTCACTGGAAAGGGGGATCCAAGTAATGCCTACCTTCAAAGAGGTGCTGTGAGCACGACAGGGGCAAATGCTTTGGAAACAGAAAAGCCCTTAACGAACAGCAGTTGTGGTCATTGCTACAAGAATGTGTGCTCCTGGCATCGGAAACTGGCACAGCCCTTTTGGAACACAGCAGGGCACAGAAATGTTCGCACCTCTGACCCAGTCAGCCTCCACTGGGAAAGTGATCACAAGGCGAGAATTCAAACTGGAGACAAACAGCTACATGCTTGAAGATGTCCGTGGCCTCAGTAACTATAACAAGCAAAATTGTGGAACGCACCCAAGTGTTTAACAATAGGAGGACTGTTTAGAAAAGGCTAATTCCCAGCCCAGTACCATCCTGTCCCACACAATGAGTCCACTGTGCCCATCTCAGGGGTACATCTTTGTGCCAGAATGTTCTACCTTCACTCTAATGATGAGCACATTCTAAAGTGCCAGGGGCTGTGTGGGAGCTCATGAACGCCCATTTTACAGATGAGAAAGCTGATGTTCAGTGTCGTTAAGTAACTTGTCCAGGGTTGCACAGCTTAATAAGTGGCAGATAAAGGATATGCATTCAGGTAGGTCTGACCCAGACACGTGCAGGGCCAGCTTGTACTGGCTTGGGAGTGCTGAATGTTTCATTTTCAGGAATTCTGAAATGAGTTGGTGGTTAAACAAAGCCACTATTAAAAGTCAACTTATATAAACTTAACAATCAAGTGAAATATGTTTAAAACAAAGGTAATAAATTCTCAAAACTCATCACTTCCTAATTATTTTACCATTATCTGTGCTCTTGAGGTTACTTGCATCCTAATGATGGAAATATTACAGAATGGTGTGTACATATCTTCCCTACCCCATGATGAGAAGTGACTTCATGTTGGTAGGCTGAAATCAGCCACAGTGGGGGGAGTACTTACATCACAGAAATTGGCAAAAGGCATAAATCAAGACTCTTCCAGTTACTAGACATCAGTACTCCACTGGTCTGACCCCAAATGCTCTGGGCCTCCTGTCTCCCTTCTCACAGGGGATGACACTCAACTTTATTAAGCCGAAGACACAGAAGGTGCACAAACAGGAAGAATCCTCAGCCCTGTGGCCCCCCGATGAGGAGGAGGAACTTCCTTAGGATCAAGGCAGAGCTGGCCCAGAGCAACCCTGTTGGGAAGGTCTCCCTGACCTCTGACCGAGAACTTGCCTGCTTGTTTTCCTGAGAACTGGATAGGGAAGAAAAGCCATTTGCCCTGTTAGTTAGAAATTCCTTCCAGGATGGGAAGGGCTCAACTGTGTCACCCCAAAGTGATTTTCTCAGCTCAAGAATGGTAGCTCTGGGGACTTCCCTGGTGGTCCAGTGGGTAAGACTCCATGCTTTCAATACAGGGGGCCTGGGTTCGATCCCTAGTCGGGGAATTAGATCCCGCATGCATGCTGCAACTAAGAGTTCGCATGCCGCAACTAAAGATCCTGCATGCTGCAACTAAGACCTGGCGCAGCCAAAATAAATAAATAAATAAATAATATTAAAAAAAAAAAATGGTAGCTCTGTCAGCATATTTCTTTCCTTTTTAAAATAAATTTATTTATTTATTTTTGGCTGTGTTGGGTTTTCGTTGCTGCACGGGGGCTTTCTCTAGTTGCAGCGAGCAGGGGCTACTCTTCATTGCTGTGTGCAGGCCTCTTGTTGCAGTGGCCTCTCCTGTTGCAGAGCACGGGCTCCAGGCGCAGTGTGGCACCCGGGTTCAGTAGTTGTGGCTCGCGGGCTCCACAGCGCAGGCTCAGCAGTTGTGGTGCACGGGCTTAGTTGCTCTGCAGCATGTGGGATTGTCCCGGACCAGGGCTTGAACCCATGTCCCCTGCATTGGCAGGCAGATTCTTAACCACTGAGCCACCAGGGAAGTCCCAGCATCTTCCTTTCCTACCAGGTCGGAGCCGATCCCTCTTGGCCCCCCATGTCCCATCTCACTCACTCAGCCAATATTACTGAGGCCCAACTATATGCCAGGCACTGTGTTAGGCACTGGGAATAGAGCAGTGAATGAAACTAGGATCCGTACCCTGGGTGAGCGAGCATCCAAGCAGGGGAGTCTACGAACTTAACTCTGTCCTCAGACCACTACATCCCACTCTTCTCAACATCCTGTCATCCAAGGCTGGCATATGTTTTGCTGGTGACGTATTCCTAAGACAACAGGCATTTCTATTTGCCAGCTCAAGTGGCTGCCAGGTGGTAAATAGGTAAACACACAATTTAGGAGACCCATAGGGACTGCAGAGGGGGAACTGGGGTGAGATTAGCATTATTTCAGATTTTATGCATATTGGGGCCTTTATTAGTGTTTTTATTCCACTTTCACAGCTGCATGATTCACTTGTGCCCAAACAGGACAGCAGTGCTGTATTTGTTAAGCTCTGTCTCCCCCTCTTGGCTGTGGGAATGACCAGCAGAGCCGGCGGGCAAAGCCAGGTGGGTGCTGAGACCCAAGGGGCACGCGTGGGCAGGGCCTGGTCTCTCCCCAGCTCCTCCACACCATCCTTCCTGAGCCCCTGGAGGAGCTTCTGAACCCACAACCTTAACCTGAGCTTTGAGGCCTCCAAAGAAACTCACTTTGCATAGCATGGCCTAGGGCATGAACTACTGCAGCTGGGAGCCCTGACCAGCGCCCTCACCTTGGATTTATGGGGAAACTGAGACTGAAGTGGTCATGCAGCAAAGCTAAGACAGGCCTAGAACTATAAGATTCTCAGCCTGGAATTGGTTCTGCCATGGCTCAAGCCCTGTTCCATTCCCTAGTGCCCTGTCCTGCAAGATGCCTCCTCCAGGAAGCTTTCCCAGATCTCCTCAGCTCTAGGACCTCCCTGCCACCCATTTTAATACTGTGTCTACTCCTCAATCGATTCCACCCTGCCCTCCTAGGATTCGGTATCAATCGAGTCAGCGGCCAGCAGGGAGTGAGCAATGGAGATCTGTCCCTGCCCTCAGCTTATTGACTGGTTGTCCACACACACACTCACTACTGTCAGCTAGCCTCTGCTACCATCTGCTCTTGTCTAACTTGAACCCTCCAAGATGTAGGAGCCTCACTTGCTCCTGCTTTCTCTGTAGATCTGAATTCCCAAATGACAGCAGTGAAGAGTGCCTTGGATGGAGAGGGTGGGGTTTAGAGGTTGGGGGTAAGGTGGTCTCAAGACCCAAGTTCAGATCCTCTTGCACTTGGGTGGCTCACTTCCCTTCTCTTAGCCTCAGTTTAACTGGGAAATGGGACAATAACTTCCATCTCCAGAATAATTCTGAAACTAAATAACAGACACCAAGGTGCTTCATAAAGCTCTGTAATAGGAGAGGTCTTGGATACAATTTACATCATCTGAGCACCTACTGTGTAGCAGGCACTCATCCTGATCACTCTCTCCTCAGCGAAACTGTCATGGTTACTATTCCCATTTTACACCCAGGGCAGAGATGCTCAAAGGTTATGTAACTTAACAAGATTACAGAGCCCTGGAGCTGGAACTGGAACTCAGGTCAAACTCCATCCACCTTCTGTGCTCCCCACACACCTGCCTTCAACCTGCCGCTAGAAACGCCTGTTTGAAACCTCCAACGGGGGGGGGAATCCTTCCAGGCTTTGTCCCCAACTCTCCGACCTCACCCCGATGGCGGGTGGGGAAAATGACAGGAGCCCTTGAGGCTGGTTCAGAAAGGCTAGGATTGGGAGTCGGGGCCCTGGATTCCGCCTCCAACTCCTTGCACCACAATGGGCCTCAGTTTCCTCATCTGTCAAACCGGGACCCCACTGCTGCCCCTCACAGGGTGACGGCTGCAAGAATTACCACATGTGGACATAAAAGCATCCTGGGCTCTTGCTGGGTGGGGACCGCCCTCACATCCCTCCTGTTCCCCACCTGTCACCTGGAGACGCCCCTTCCCCACCCCACTCCCAGGAGTGGAGGAATAAGCGCAGGCCGCCCCCTAACTCAGTTTCCCCGCCAGCCCCGCGCTCACCGGGAGTCCGGCTGCCGTCGCTGAGCGGGTGCCACGGGTCGCGGTCGGTGGCCACCAGCAGGCAGTCGGGGTCGCGCAGGTGCGCGCAGGCCTCGCTCAGCTTAGCGAAGGAGAAGTGCTCGTCGTAGCCCACCAGCACAGCGCGCACGCGCGGGGCCGAGCCCAGGTCCTCGTCGGGGTCCCCCGCCAGGCGCAGCCCCGCGGCGCGCAGCTCGGCCCGCAGCCCCTCGCCCCCCACCACGAACACCGCGCCCTGCGCGTCCGGCGGCCCGAGCAGGCGCTGGCGCAGCAAGCGCGCGGCGCACAGCGCGGAGCTGAAGAGCTGCTCGGCGCGCAGCCCCCCGAAGCCGAGGCGCGCGAAGCGGAGGGCCAGCTCGGGCCGCGCGCGCCGGCTGTTGTTGCTCACGAACAGCGCCGCCTTGCCAGCCCGCGCCAGCCGCTCCAGCAGCTCCGGGGCGCCCGGCACGGCGCGCTCGCCGTTCCACAGCACCCCGTCGCAATCGAAAAGGACCCCCTGCGCCCGGCCCAGCACGTCGCGCAGGGCCGCGCCGCGCAGCCGTTCGCAGCGCGCCATGCAGCCGGCTGGCTGCCCGCACGCTCGCGCCGCACCGCTCTCTTTCCGCGAGCACGGCGCTCTTCCGCAGCTGGCCGGTTCCCGGCACCTGCCAATCGGCGCTCCGGAAGGGCCAGGGGGCGGGGTCACGGCCTGGCCCGCAGCCAATGGGGGCTAGAGTCTCGGGGAGGCGCTGGGCGGCGAGCTAAGGGAACCTGGAGAAAAGGGCGGAATCGCAGCCGCCACCGAGGGAAAAGGGCCAATGACGGCCTAGCCTGGTCCTTCGTCACTCCCCTTAGTTCCACTGGGCCAGTAGTCACTGAGCTTAAGCCCTAACTAGCCTCTTGCAGGGATGGGAGGATGAGAGACTGACGCTCCTTTTGACCAATAAGGAGTTAAAAGTAGAAAATATGGCCCGCTCCGCGTTCCCCAGCCAATCAGAAGCTTAAGACAGCTGGTTGCTAGGAGGAAAACAGATGCTAAAGGAGATGTTATCTTTGGGTCAAATCTCATTGCCCTCTGAACCGTGATCACACCAGTTCCGAGCGAAGTCCTGAGAAGACTGTGGGTGTGTTGGGGAGAGAGAGGCACACGGTGTCCTCTCGGACGCTGGAGCCCTTGGTCTAGACCAGTGGTTCTCCACTCTGGCTGTGCAGTGGAGTCCCCAGGGAAAAGATTTTTTTTTTTTGAGATATAATTTACATACAGTAAGATGTGTAGATCTTAAATGTACAGTTCCATGACTTTTTAAAAATATATTTATTTATTTTAGTTATTTATTTTTGGCTGCTTTGGGTCTTCCTTGCTGTGCGTGGGCTTTCTCTAGTTGCGGCAAGTGGGGGCTACTCTTCCTTGCGGTGCACGGGCTTCTCATTGAGGTGGCTTCTCTTTGTTGGGGAGCACGGGCTCTAGGCGCACAGGCTTCAGTAGCTGTGGCACACGGGCTCAGTAGTTGTGGCTTGCGGGCTCTAGAGCGCAGGCTCGGTAGTTGTGGCGCACAGGCTTAGTTGCTCTGCAGCATGTGGGATCTTCCAGGACCAGGGCTCAAACCCGGGTCCCCTGCACTGGCAGGCGGATTCTTAACCACTGCGCCACCAGGAAAGTCCAGTTCCATGACTTTTGAGAAACGTTTTTTAAAAATACCAATGTGTGGCAGGATCCCAGAAATCCTAGTTTAATTGTTTTGGGTGAGACCCGGCATTTCAAAATTTCTTTGTTTTTTTAATTACCCAGGGATTCTACTGTGAGGCCAGAGTGGAGAGGCACTGGGCTAGAGGCAGCCTGTCACCCAAGGACCCTGGAGCGGGAAGGAGACAGAGCAGAAGTAGCCAGTTGCCCAGGGCAGTGATGGGACCCAGCTGCCTAGGTCCCCACTTGGGGAGGAATGTGTCACAACTCTGAGGTTGTCTGCCAACCTCTGAGAAGGTTCTGAAGACGTGTCTGACCCCCAGGAGCAGCTGGAGCTTCAAAGACCTGGGAAAAGCCACACCCTGTCACTCAGGCTCTGAGGCTGCTATTTTCTGTTCCTCAGTGCCCTGGGCCTTTGCTCCTGTCCTTTGCGTAGGTGGTCTCCTTTGCTTGGAATGTTCTTCCTTCTTCCCTTTTTTAGCTGGCCAGCCCCTGAAAGACTCCTCCTCAATACCACCTCCTCCAGGAAGCCTTCTTGACGTCCACCCTACACACATAAACACACACACACATACACACACACACACACACCAGTCTGGGTTAACTGGCTTGCCCCTAAGTGGGCTAACATGGGTTCCCAGTGCCATGACACTTGATTCTTTTTTTTTTGGCCTTGCCACGCGGCTTACGGGATCTCAGTTCCCCAACCAGGGATTGAACCTGCGCGCTCGGCAGTGAAAGCGTGGAGTCGTAACCACTGGACCGTCAGGGAACCCCCATGACACTTGATTCTAATTGTCAGTTCTCCTGCCCTTCCGTTCCCAGGAGCTCCTAGGGCATAGGGCTGAGTTGGGACCTAGCCCAGAGTCTGGCACAGAGCAGCCTCAGGGAATATTTGAGGACAGATCCATCCCTGCTCCACAGGGGGGGCTTCCCTGCCTTCTCCAGGAGCAGAGAACACCACAGGTTGGGGGAAACAGCAACAGCAGTCATCACTTATAGGGCACTTCTGTGTGCAAGGGCGGTGCCTTGGTCTTTACAAGTGTGTCTCTTTTAATCCTCAAACCAACATTTCTGTGGTGGAAGTTGTTAAAATGTTTTCACAGATGAAGGAAACTCCAAGAAGTTAAATAAATTGCTCAGGATGTGAGGGACAGATCCAGGCTCTGGAATCAGGCAGACCTGGGCCAGGTCCATGCCTCACTTGCCATGTGACCTTGGTCATTTTCTGAGCTTCAGTCGCCTCACCTGTAAGAGGTAATGGGATTTACTTCCCTGGAAGAGGATTAAATGGAAATCATGCATAGAAAAGCACAATGTGTAGCACAGAGTAAGCGCTACAGATGTTGGCTGTTATTATTTCAGACAGGAAAAAAGAAAGGAGGCAAAGAACAGGTAATTTTTTCCCCTTTATCAAAGTGGCTTCTTTATTTCAAGAACAGAAAATAAAACTATCATTTGGGCAGCTGCTCCAGTTTTGTCCAAAATAATTTATTTACCAGCCTTACAAAAAAATATGTTGGCAAGAGAAAAATAAAAGTCCGGTAGGAGCAGGCAAGCCTCTCCTTCCTTCCGGCGGCTCCCCTGGGACCCTGCCAGAGAGTGGGGAGTTGGCTGAGGGGCACCCCCAAGCCCAGGGTGGATCCAAGAGTAAGAGGTATGGAAGTGGAGGACTGTCCTGAGTCCTCCTTGCCGTGAGGGCCGACCCAGCGGACACCGAGGCACTTGTAGGCAAAGGCTGGAGGCCCTCACCCCCTTGGGACGGGTGAAGGCTGTGTCCTGGGAGGACAAGGTGGGGAGGAGTGATGCTGAGGGCTGTCGGGGAGAAGCCGCCGGCTCAGTCGGTCTCTGAGGCGAGGCTCCTGGGCCGGGGCTGAGGGGGGATAACTGGGGGAGTGGGGGCCCTGCCTGCAGCCTCAGGGGCCCCTCCCTCCTCTGCGGCCGCCCCCAGGTCCACATCGGTAGGTGCGCTCAGAGAGACTGGGATGAGGGAGGTTGGCCCCGGGGAGGCCGGGCTGGGGGAGGCTGGTGGAGGCCGGCTCTGGCGCCGGGCAGGCTGGGGGGCAGTGGGGGGCAATGGGGGTGGCACCGTGGGGGCCCGGAGGCTGCTGCCAACCAGACGGCGGGGCAGAGCCCGGGGGGTCACAGGGCTGCCAGAGCCAGGGGGCGGGGGTGGGGCTGGAGGGGAGCCGCGGGTGCTGGAGACCTGGGGGGGCGGCATGGTGGGCCTGGCCGGCGCTGGGCGCTTGGCTGTGGAGGAAGGAGAGGGGCGGTTAGGCGTTTACACTACCTGCGGCAAATCCCCAAGCTCGACGCCACCTTGGGATCTCTGAATCTGCTGTATCTGCCGTTTGCTCTGCCGGGAACAGTTTCCACGCTGGCTGCTCACCATTCGGGCCTCGGTCCACGTCTGTCCTCAGCTAGAGGGCCCCTCCCCCGCCCTGCCCCAGTTACTGGCATATTTTCCAGTCGTATTTTCTTCACGGGACTTCTTGCTCTCTGAAATGATCTTGTCAGTTTTAATTTTGCTCGATTATTGCTTGTCTCCCTGACTAGAATGTAAACTAAGCGAGGCCAGCTGATGTCCAGCTGGCTAGCACAGTGTAAGTGTTCAGTACAGAGTTGCTGAATAAAGAACTGCTGCCTGTTCCACCTGCCACCTGGGTCCTCCTCACCTCCTCTCAGAAGCCCACCGGAACTGCCCCACCCCAGCGCTCAGATCTCCCTGCACAGTCCAACCTCACAAGGCAGCCGAGGGGCTAGGTGGGGCAGGACATCTGGACCCTGGTCCTAGCTCTGTCTCCACCCACTGGAGGACCTGGGCAAATCACTTGCCCCCTGGGAGCCTCAGTTTCTTCATCGGTGAGATAAGATGACAACCTTGACCTCCCAGGGCTGACGTGAGGACCAGCGCAGGTGATGCTGTGACCATCCTTTGACTTGTGCTCCAGTGAGCACACATCCTGCTTGCACCCCATCCAGGAAAGGTGGCTAGAAGCCCCCTCCTGTAAGAAGATCCGTGTGCGACCTGCCAGCTCCTGCTGGTCCAGAGGCTCCTGACGCTGCCCCACCTACTCCCATCCAGGTGGAAAACTCTAGAGCCTCCTGGGCTGGGTGTCCCAAGTGTCCTAGTTACCCTGGCTGACTCTCCACCTGAACCCTCGGCCTTCTCACCTGCCTGGCTTTAGGCCACCTGAACAGGTGAGTGCACCAAAGGGGCTCAGAAGGAGGCTACCAAACCACCAGCACCGCCACCGCCCTCCTTCGCTGTCTTTTGAAGACCCCATCCTCCCTCTTCACTCTGTGATCCCTGGTCTTCTTGAGGGACTGAACTCCACCGCCCCCAACACTCAATCGCTGACCTTTATCGAGCATTTACTGTGTGCTGGGTATGGGCCAGGCAGCACCATTTAATTCTCCAAATAGCCCTACAAGGCAGGTGCAGTTATTGTCCCATTACACAGAGGAGGAAGCTGAGGCACAGACAGGTGAAGTCACCTGCCCAAGGTCACAGAGCTGGAATCTGAACCCAGAGTGTCCGGCAGCAAACCTGGGCCCTTAGCCACCTGGATTCCTGGTCTCCCCTGGCTGTCTGAAAACATGGGACGGTCTGGGATTGCCCGCCCCCTTTCCCTGCCCACCCTCTGCCCCCCTTCTCCTCCCACAGCCAACTCACTCCTCCGAGCCATGTCCTCTGTTGGGGCGGCTGCCTCCAGGGAGCTCCTACTGACCTTGGGGGAGGCTGGTCTGGGGGATGCCTCAGACTCTGCCCTGCGAGGGAAGGAGAGGGTCAGGGTCAGCCTTGGCCATCTCCCAGAGGACTCCTGGAATCCTGGGGAGATTCCCAGCCAACAGGCTGAGTTTGGGTCCTCCCAGGAGTTGTTCTCCACCACTTTGTGGCAGGGCCTGGGATCTGATAAGATGCTTCTGGCATGGGCCAGAGTTTGTATCCACTGAGCCCTGGCTGCTGTGTGACACTGCGGCAGTGTCTGAGGTCCCTCATGTGGCCAAGATGTGGGGTAGAAAGCAGGGCCTCCCCTGTATCTCAGCTCTCAACCTCCATGTGATCTTTACGGGATGTTCCAGCCACTAGAAGCCAGAGAATGGACGAGAAGCGGGGGAGGAGGCCAGGGTTCATTCCTGGCTCTGCTCCATTGGCTACTCCTTGGGGAGGCCTTTCCTGAGCCCCCCTGGCCTGATTCCTGTTCCCTACTCGACCCCCCAACCCCCCGACCCTGCTCTACTGTCCTCTGTAGCACACATCACCGCCTGACATTATACTGTGCCTTCATCAGTGTTCTGGTTGATTCTGTCTCCCCACTCCCTGGAATGCGAGCTCTAAGGGCAGCATTTGTCTGTCTTGCTCATCTGAGGAAATTCATGGTTTGGGCCCCAGCAGTCTGTGATAACTGATCAATACCCACTGGGTACGGAGGCAACATGGTACCATGTTAAACCTTCTGATTTAAAGGACCAAAGAGAAGACTGGAAGGTACAGAATTTACACATTCCAAAATGATCAGTTCCCTAGATCCCTAAATCTCCAGGGTCTGAAACAGTGCCTGGCACATAGTAGGTGCTCAGTAAAGAACCATATAACACAGAAGGGAACACATCAGAGGTTGAGAAGAATACGCCTCTGAGGTCTCTATCCTACCCAGTCCAAACTGGAAAACCTGGCATTTGGGATGAAAATATAATATTTCCTAAAATGCTACTGGACACCCTGAGAGATGGTGCCTCAGGCTGGGCATCTCGAGGCCAGGACAGGGGCCATTCATACCCGTCAGTCCTTACCTTTCCTTGAGAGCCACCGAGGCTGGGGCAGGGGCTGAAGCTGGAGCTGGTACAGCGGCCGGGGTGGGCGTGGCAATCGACGGAAGCTCCTCAGAAGCTGGCCTGTCGCTGACCTTGTCCTGGGGTGCCGGCCCTGAGAACAGGCCTGACACGTTGAAGTTGATATCTGCAGACAGAAGGGAGCAGATATGAACTTACAGAGCTTCCGCAGGCCTCCCCGCCTCAGCCGGTGTCGGGACCACTTTCCCTCTCCCCTGATGTTGTCTGGACCATGTTTCGCCTTCCCACTCCCAGGTGGGCCTCACAACAATCCCACGAAGCAGGCATCATCATCCCCATTTTACAGATGAGAAACTGAGGCTCAGAGTGGACAAGCCATTTCCTCCAGGCCTCGTGGTGAGTTTGCAGGGTTGCCAGGGACTGAAGCTGAGTCTGGAGGGCACCAAGCTGGGCAGATGATGGCACAAAAAGGGACACGTTCACAAAGGCGGGAGCTTTACCTCCAGGGAAGAGGATGTCTGCATTCTGTATCAGAGCCTCGACCATGCCCACCACCTGGATGGATGAGACGGAGGCCGCGTCCAGCTGGGCCAGGTCCCTGGGACAAAAAGAAAGTGAAAGTGAGTCATCATTTAGCAAAGTCTAGTGACCCCAACTCTCTGGCCCTGTGCTGGGCACTGGGGACACAAGGATCAGGTGAATAACAACCCCTCACATAAAACAGCACTTTACAGTTTACAAAGCATTTCTCCGTTTATTATCTCATCTAATTCCCAAAGCAAAAATCCTCGATGTTTGTCTAGTTTCTCTCCAATTTACAGATGAGGAAATGAAGGTCCAGAGTGACTTCCTCAGGCCCATCTCTGGAAGGTGGGGGGCGGGGGGGGGCGCTAGAATCATATCTCTGGGCTCCCAGCTCCCCGTAACAGGCCACCAAGCACCCCATTACTGCCTTTACCCAGAATGCCTATGTCCAAAGCCCCATGGGGTCCATGATCCCTTTGGCTGCTCCTCACAGCAGCCTTGAAAATTGGAGCTGCTCAACCTACTCCAAGGATGGGGAAACTGAGGCCCAGGGGAAAAATAAGCAGCAGATGTTGGGGGCAGGAGGGAACTGCCACCTTCCCCCCAACCTGTGGCCACTCACCCTTCTTTCTCAGGGGGCCACAGCAGGTTGGGCCCCAGGACAATGGCGATGTTGCTGGGTGTCATCTTGTTCACCTCCTGCTCCTCGGCCAGCCGTGCCAGGAACTTCATCAGGTACCTGGGGCGTGGGAGGGGGACTTGGACCAGGGGCAGGGCATCTTGGGTCATGAACACCCATGGATGCCCCCCAAGACCTGAGACTCCTCCAGCCTGGGATTGCCAAAGAGTGGCAAAGACACCACACAGGACATTTAGGAAAATTTTTACTAGTTACATTAGCTGACCTACTGAACACCACCTTACGTGTCAGGCACTAAGTTGAGAACCTCCCAGCCACCCTACAGAGTAGGGACTGTTATGCTCCAAGTCTTCCACACGAGGGTGCTGAGGCACAGAGAGTTAAATTGCTAGCCTAGGACCACATAGTGGCAGAGGTGGGATTTAAAGCCGGGTGGTGTGGCTTCAAGGTTCAAGGTATGTGTTCAGTTCGATGTCTAGTATAAAAAAATACAGTTAATACCTCAAAGTGGTATTTTCAGAAATATTGCTTAGGACAAGGACGCCAGCCCACGGCCCGGAAGTGGCAGCTGGGCCTTGGCTTGGGGAGGCCGGGTGTGGGCTGGGGGCTCACCTGAGGTTGCTGAGGTTCTCACGGGGCAGGCGGCTGCACACCTCCTGGAGGGCCTCCAGCCGGGCTCCTGGCTCCTTCAGGCTGTGGACGGGGGAGAGACCTGGTGAGCCTGCCCTGAGTGGCCCCTCTGCAGCCTCGTCCTCCCCAGCACCCGCCCCCCGACCCCATCCTCACCTGGCTGCCCTCATCCAGTCGTCATAGAGGTCAAAGGTCATCAGGGGCTCCGGCAGCTCCCGCAGGTAGGACTTGAGGGCACCTGGAGTGGTGGCGGGGGCTCAGATGCAGCCCCCCAAGCCCCCAACTTTACCCCCAGTCCTCAGCTCTCTCCATGTTAGGAAGCTTTAGCCCTTGTTCACACTAACGTGTCTAGGTCTGATCATTTCTTTGGGCCACGGGCCCTTTTGAGAAAATGATGAAGCCTAGTGATCTTGTCCCCAGGAAAACATACACACGTTTCAGGGGGCTCACCATGGACCTCAACATTAAGGACTCCTATGTCTCCTCAGATGTCTTCTTGGCAGATTATCAGGCCTTAAGCCAAACTATCATGGGATCATTTCAGGCAGCTTCAGGGAAGGGATTTGGGGGGAAGGCTCTCCACCCAGGGCTCCTCAGAGCAGGTACCTGCCACAGCGTGGGGGTCAGAGCAGAACTCCTGCAGGCTGCAGGGGTCCGAGGCCATTGTCTGCTTGAGGCGCTTCAGCACTGAGGCCCCGGCGGCCAGACGGAAGAGGCCCTGAGGTGCGAGAGGGGGCAGGTGGGGATCACGGGGGGGTGGGCGGGGCAGGACACCCCCGTTGGGAGGCCCTGGCCCACTCATGGCCTGGAGTAGGCCTCGGGGGCCCCACTGGGCTGGTGGGCAGAGTGAACACCACTGTATTCGTGGTTCCTCTCGACTCTCAAGGTCTAAGATTCTGAGCAAAACGGGAAGCCCGGGAGGAGCTCAGAAAAGTCGTGGGGAGACAGGAGTCTGGTTAAGAGTGAAAGGGAGATAGGAGGCCCAGCAGGACTGTCCTGAAGCCTAGGTCTGTCTTTGGGTGTGGTCCACCTCCTAAGGGTCTGTCCTCAGGAAAGCAGCCGATACACTAGCACAACCAAGGTGCAAAGGACGGATGAGGGCAGCGTGTGGCTGTGACTCACGTGGAGTCTCCAGCTTCACGGCCACCTTCTCACCTGCTGGGCACGTCTACCCATTGGCCTCTGCCTCCCCCTTGCAAAATGGAGCCAATGAGGGCTACCCCCAAGGGTTACTGGGATAATCCAATGGAACAAGGAGCACAAAGGGCTGATGGCACAGTGCCCGGCCCACGTGAGCATCGTTAAGTGGGAGGTGGTATCAGTTCAGCAGCAGGAGGCCACGCCTTCTCCCGGCACCTGTACGCTAATGGTGAGATTACAGGTCCCAGCACGGGCAGGCAGCGTGTAGGAGGTGTGGGACCGAGTGAGGGCCCTGGTGCTCCTTCCCCACCCACCCCAGTGAGTCCCACCTCTTCCTTCATGCCCTCAGAAAGCAGCATCATGACGCAGGCCTCGATGGGCAGGGCGATGTCCCGGCCCAGCTCTCGCAGGTGGGTTCCCAGAGGCACCCCATACACCCTGGAGAAGGGGGCGGCCATCATCGAGGGGGAGGGGTCTGCAGGGACGAGACAGGGTCCTCCCACCTCTGAGCATCCAGGTCAGGGCAGACAGGGGCATCCCCAGACGTTCTCAAGGGGCTACCACCTCCCTCCTGACCACCCATGCCACACATCCTGAAGTCATCCAACACATCTCTTGAATCCGCCCACCTCCACTGCCCCCACCCCAGTCCGGGCCACCGTCACCTCCCTTCTGCCTCCTAACAGGGTTCCAGTGCTGCCCCTTCATTCCATCCTCCACGCAGCAGCCGGAGCAATCTCTTGATCGCGAATCTAATTGAGCGCTCCCCTGCTCAGAACTCATCCCTGGCTCCCTGCTGCCTTTCGTGATGGAGTGCAAGCTTCTTAACGTGCCCCAAGCAGGGTGGGAGTCGGGGCCTGCCTGTGTCCCCACCTGTTTGGCTGTGGTTCTCCCTCAGCTCAGCCAGGGCCGTGTCCAGCGAGCTCAGAGACTTGCGATGGTAATCGGCCTGAATCTCCATGAGCTATGGGGACAAGGGGGCACCCCCGGGGGAAGTGAGGGAAGCTGAGCCTCCCCCAGGGGCCACAAACGCAGACTCCTCCCTCCCACCATCTCGCAGGGGGTCTCAGTGGCCCCTGAGCTCCAGGTGGCAGGAGCCTGGTCTTGGACTCACGTGGATGAAGTAGTTGGCATAGGTGTCCTCCTTGGTGGCAAAGTGGTACAGATCGGCCAAGTACTCGTCCTTGGGGACAGAGAGGGGAGGGCTTATACCAGCGAGGCTGGGGCCCAGCAGGGAAGCTTGGAGGGGATAGCAACTTGCCCAAGCTGTACGGGGAGGGTCACAACCAGCTCTCCTCTCTCTGCTTACGGTTTGCTCCCGGGGCCAGCCCGCAGGGACCCCTTTGAACTCTTGAGGGGCTTTTACAGCTTCTAGTCCTCTTCTCTGTGTCCCTATATCCTCAGCACAGTGCCTTGTGTTACTCACCACTCATTTGTTCACCCACCCTTCATTCATTCATTCACTCACTTAGCAAACACACTGAGATTCTGGTGAACAGGCGTCTCTGCCTCCCAGGTGTTATGCGCATGGTATAGACAGAAGTGGCTACAAGGTAATGGCTAAGTACACAGGCCTTGGAGCCTGACAGCCTGGGTTCAAATCTCGGCTCTGCTGCTTCCTAGCTATGTGGCCTGGGGCAAGTCACGTCACCTCTCTGAGCTTCAGTTTCGTCATCTGAGAAATGAGGACAGCACCCACCCCTGCCACCACCACACACCCAGGAAGCCCCAAGTGCCCTCACCTTGCACTGCTCCACCTTCCTCTTCAGCTCCTCCTCCTCCTCCTTCAGCATCTCCACCTTGTTGGCTGTGGTGGTGTAACTGCCCGGGCCGCCACCCAGGCCCTGACCACTGCCTGAGTTCTTAGCTGCCTGACTGAGCCTGGGGATGATCCCAAGGTGGGGAGGTTACTGTCCCCATCGCATGTCCAGAGCCAAGGGCCCCTCCATAGGCCTGACCACATAGGATTCCGGAATTTATAGATGTAAATCCCAGAGCTGAACTGGCCTTGAGTCTCTGCCCACCCTGGGCAGAGTGCTCTGGCACACCCCCTGGTGGTGGGCTTGGTGATCAGGGCCATGCACCTCCAGAGTGGAGGGTGGGGCCCCTCCCGCCATCCAGGGATCTTGGAGGATTGTTTATGGCTATCCCGGGCTTTTGGGTACCCCAGCTGGCACAAGCACATGCACATACGCGCGCAGAGGCACCCTCACACGCACTGTCCCCATATGTCTTCCTAAGGACCAGGCGTGTGCACAAGGACACACACTGTACTCAGTGGGCCCTGCAGTGTTCTCCTAGTGGGGGAAGGGCCTCGAAGCTCTGTGGCCACATCCGTAGGCTGAAGTAGGCGTGAACCTCACCTAGAGGCTGTGGCTCCCACCTGCTCTTGAGCGTGTTCCAGTCAGACACCAGCTTCTGCAGGCTTTTCTTGTGCTTGAGGATGGCTGGCAGCTCCTCCTGGGGGCGGGCACAGGAAGGGTTCAGCGGGCTGCGGAGGTGGGAGCTGGAGGCTGGGGATGCTGGGGGCAGAGGGAGGGGGCAAGGTCACCTCACTCAGCCTGTTGAGTGGCTGCAGGACGTCCCGCTCCAGGGTCATCTCAAGCTCGGCCAGGATGCGGGCAAGCTGGTTCTGAATGGCACAGCTCATCTCCAAGGCCTTCCTGTGGACACAGCACCCAGTGAGCCAGGCCCCACAGCCCCTCACCCCACTCTGGAGAGACCGGGGAGGGGGGCCTCCTCCCTCCCCATCACCCCCCGTCTATCTCTCCTTCATCTTCACTGAGCCCAACGCCCGCGCAGGTCTGGCCGCCCTCACTGACCTGGACACTCTTCCCAGCCTGGTCATCCTTCCACCGTGGATGCCCTCCCTGACTGGGACCCTCTCCTGACCCAGATCCCTCCTTGGCATCTCCAGGTGAGGGCCAAGGTCCCTGTCGTGCTCACCCCATGCTGGAATCAGGGTCCAGCTCCTTGAAGCTCTCGGCCATCGTGGTGGACAGAGCCATGAGGGGAAGCTTCTTCTGCAGGGAAGGGCGGGGCCGGCTGTGAGTGTGAGCGCATGTGCTCACCCACTAGGTTGCTTCCACGCCCCTGCCTGAGCACATGGCGAGTCTCCTGGGGGCAGAATCCCCACCAAGGCCCTGGGCGTGGACAGGGGAGGCGGGAACCCAGGAGGGCCACGGACACAGGTGAGAGTAGAAGCAGGATGAGGACAAGGCACGGTGGAGGTGACAGCTCCCCATAACCATGTACAGAGCCCCCACCCATCTGAGGCCCCCTTGCCCCCTCCCAGAAGCCACTTGATTGGGCACGAAGGAGTGATGGACCAAGTCCCATCACTGAATGGAAAACTAAAAACAGAGGGCATGGAGCTTGCCCCAGTTCACAGTTAGAGGGAGGGTGGAGGAGCCAGGAACATAACCTCAGAGTGGGCCCTCTCCCTTGCCGCAGGGCATCTGTGGCTGACCTAGCCCCTGCGGAGCTCAAAACCCTCCACGGTTCCCTATTGCTCTGGCCACACGGAATTGTTGCCCAGTTACAAGTTTGCCCCCCACATTCCTACCTAGCGTTGTAGAGAGCACCAGCTTAGGTCAGGGAGACCAGAGTTCGAATCTCAGTTTTGCCTCTTACTAGCTGTGTGACCTTGAGTGGGTCACTTTACCTCTCTGTCTCCGTTTCCTCCTCAGTACACAGTGCTAATAAGGGCAGCCTTGTCCTAAGGTTGTTTTCAGCATTAAGTGAGGCAATGCATGGAGATATCCTAGTAACAGACTAGCAGTAATCAGTCCATAAATACTGGCTGCTGGTTAACACCAGTGAGTAACACTCAAAATCCAGCTCAAATGCCACTTCTTTCAGGAAGCCCTCACAGACTGCCCAGTTGTGAGCACCTGCTCTGGGTGCTGATTGGACAGAGAGGTTCAGGTGCTGTCAGAGGCGTGGCTTTGGCTCAGAAGATTGGTGCAGGCGGGCGGCATCAAGAAGGGGATGGGGAAGAAATAGGACCTCATGAGTGGGGTGCCGGAGGAGCCTTGGGACAGAGCAGTCTCCACCCCCTTGGTGCCAGAAACTCAGACTAGTGGGGAGACCCCAGCCCCGACCTCGCTGCCCCGCTGGACAGAGGTGTCCTGCCCAGGCCCCTCCTCCCTGGGACCCCCACTCACCACCCGCTTGTCCATGTCCGCCCCGCTCTGGCCCTGCAGACAGGCCTGCAGCCGTTTGTGGACATTGTGGGCTGCTCGCTTGGCTGGCTCCAGTCGCTGCTCCACCTGGGAGGGGGTCCAGGGGTTATGGATCGTGGGGGGCTGTTGTTCCCCACGCCCCACTGTCCTGTTCTCCCCCAGAGCAGGAACTACCTTTCTCTTCCCTCCTCCTGGGGACCCCATTGCCAACAGCGTGGGAATGACTCAACTCGGGCCCCCAATGGCATCCCTGCCTGGCCCTCTGCTGACAGCCTGCATGGGCCTGCCCTGCCACCCGCTGCCGGCCCAGGCACGTACCTGCTGCAGGTCCTCCCCCAGGAACTCGGCAGTCTCCGGGGTGCTGCAGGGGGAGACAGCTTCTGCTGAGCTGGCCCAGGTTAGGAAACCCCCGCCTCCTCCTGCCCCCCAACTGCAAACAGGGCACCTGAACCCCAGTTGCTTCCAGTGTCCCTCCCAGTCAGGCCGCCCTGGGTGGCCCGCCTGCCTCATCCCAGTCGGAACACATTCCGTGGGGGCGGGAATAGGATACCGGGCTTTTTCCTCCTCCACCCAGGGTTGTGTCCTGAGAGAGGGCGGCCGAAACTGAAGCGGGGACTGGGGGAGCCTCTCTCTTCTGCTGACCTGGGGAGAGGAGGCCCAGGCTGCCCCAAGAACAGGAAGTGTGCGAGCTCAGACTCCTGGGCTGTTGGTCACAAAGGACTCTGGACTGTGGTGGTGGGCAGGTCCTGGGCCCCTGCCCGGGGACACGCTGGGGACACTGAGGCTCAGAGCAAGGTGGCCTGACTGCCCACGCTCATATAGGCATCTGTGCCAGTGTGTGACTAGAGCAGGTCTGTGGACACCCAGTCCCCTCCCCTGAGCCCAGAGAATGAGAAACTCCCAGCGCAGGGGGAAGAGGAGAGAAGACAGGCCCTGGGAGCTCCCCAGATTTCTGCCCTCCACACCACCAGCTCAGGGGCTGTGGTGGGAACGTGGGGATGTTTCCATCTGAGGCTGAGAAAAGCAGAAACAAGACAGAGAAGCAAGGAGGCCTCTGGGCTGGAGGGCGGCGGGAAGAGGCGCAGGGCAGGGCAGGGGCGGCCCCTCCTCCCATCGCTGCCAGGACCCTATCTCTGCTGCTCCCGCAAGGTCTGGGGCCCTGACCGTCCCTCCCCCGCAGGCAACCAGAGATGGTTAACAGTCCCCCCTTGTACAGAGGGGACAAGTGAGGCCAGGGAGGACCGTCCACTCAGGGACTCATGGAGACAGAGAAGACCCAGCATCCTTGATCCTCCACCCACCCTCCAATCACGGGTAGGGGTGCCCCTTCCCCCAAAGGCCAGCGCCTGCCCCTCCTGCTCTGGCTGGGAGAGGGGGTGGCATTCAGAGGGGAGGAAAAGAGGTGGCCAGTCAGAAGGTGGCTGTCCAGCTGTCCTCAGTCTCCCCCCGACCTCCCACCTCCCCTAGGGTCCTGCCGGGTGAGAATGGGACTGGAAGGGAAGGGGTTGACACTCACCGTCCCAAGCTGCCCGTGTGGGCCAGCTGCCGCATGCGATGCAGCTGCCTCTTCATCATCTTGGGGGCGGGCTGGGGGCCGCGGGGTCACGGTGGGGGTCGAGGGCCCGGCAGCCCCCGGCCCAGCCTGCCTCTGCCCGCGCTGCCTCTCTCGCCCCGGGTGGGTGGGCGGCGCTCTCCGCTTCCTGGGCCAGCCGCGCTCTCGCTGCTGCTCACTCTCTCCTCCCCCGCTGGCGACTCCGCCCCCGGCCCCCAGGTCACTCCTCTCTCCAAGTTTGTTTTCTCGCTCTTTCGCGTCTTCCGGGCCCCCCGAGGTCGCCCCCCCACGGTCCCGGCGAGTGTGGGTCCGCCGGCCGCCTGGCGATCCACAGGTTGTGCGGGCGGCCCCTCCTCCCCGCTCCGCCCCGCCCAGCCCCGGTGGCGGGAAGCAGGTAAGCCCGTTCCTGCCACCGCGCCTGCCCGGCTTCCTGGGTTCCTGCCCCACCCGCCGGCCTGCAAGCCTTGGGTATAAATAACTTTGGCACCCTCTTAAAGGGAAAACAGGGTTCCATGTTTAGGAGGCAGAGGCCAAGGACAGGCCCATCTAGGCCTCCCAAAGTATGCTGTCCTAGACTCCCTTCCGGAAGGACCTCCTGGCCACCTTGAGCTAAAGGTCAACCCCTGCTCCCCTGCTGGAAGATGGGCTGGAGGCTTTGGCTTCCTGGGGCCACGCTGCTGCAGCGTGCCCGTGGACAACTCCCTGGAACTCTGGACTCAGTGTCTCTAATGGCCTGTGGGTCAGCTGTCCTGACCCTGCCCACCCGGAAGAGTGGATAAGACACTCCTGCCTGCTCCTCCAGCACCCATACTTCTGCTCCCATCGCCCCTTTCACGGGGGTCCCCACCACCCTCCAGCCACAGCGAAACCTCCCAGAGCAGTTCCCTGACACCCTGCCGTCTTCCAGCCCCAGCCGCGAGTTTCCTCTGTCTGTGAAATCCCTTCGCCCGGCAGACTTCCTCAGTCCCTGCCCTAACTTCTTGTAAGGCAAGGACATGGATACTTCTCTGACCTCCCCAAACTCAGTACTGTAGTAGTTATTTCTTCGGCTCTCCACCCAAAACACACTGGGACATACAGTAGATGCTCCATAACTGCCAGTTTATACAAGATGAGAGCCTTTGGCAAACAGTAGGCTCTTCTTACTCTGAACCCCTGCACCCCTTGGGCATCAGGAGCTCCGGGGGGTGGGGGGAGAGGGAGGGCCCTGGGGTAGGGTCCTAGCACACCTACTGCACTTTGCCTTGTTGGAGTTTCAGTTCAGTTTGAGGGTTACTTGAGCACCTACTGTGTGTGGGTGGGCAGACTGGGCACTTCTGAGGGCAGGACCTCCACCTCAGACATCTCCGTGTGCCCCGGGCCCAACATGGGGCCTGGCACACAGTGGGCACGTGCTGGACACTGGTTGCCCCTCCAGCTCTCCAAAGGGAGAGCCAGGCAGACCCTGGTGGGGTGGGGAGGGTCTGCGAAGGGAACCTGAGTGTGGAATCCTGGCCGGAAGTTGGGAGGCTCCTGGATCAAAGGCTTAGGCCAGGATGAGGGGATTGATCCCAGGCTAGGTTTCCCTGCCCACTTCCCCTTCTCCCAGCTGGAAGGCCCCTGGAGGGGACTCTAAGGGGGGCAGGGCTTGAGGAATGCCTCGATGGAGGGAGACATCAGAGTCCACTATAGACTTGGCTTCTGTTTTTTTTTTTTTTTTTTTGGCTGTGTTGGGTCTTCGTTGCTGCGCGGGCTTTCTCTAGTTGCGGTGAGCGGGGGCTACTCTTCATTGCGGTGTGTGGGCTTCTAATTGCGGTGGCTTCTCTTGTTGCGGAGCGTGGACTCTAGGCTCACAGGCTCAGTAGTTGCAGCGCGCGGGCTTAGTTGCTCCGCAGCATGTGGCATCTTCCCGGACCAGGGATCGAACCTGTGTCCCCTGCATTGACAGGCAGATTCTTAACCACTGCGCCACCAGGGAAGTCCCGACTTGGCTTCTTAAAATGTGGGGCTGCGCTTTGCAATGTCTGGGTTCTAGTCCTGGCCTCTCCACCTTCCTCACTGGACAGATACCAGAACTTGGTGGTGACTCAGTTTCCCCTGTCTCCGCAATGGGCACAACCTACTGTGTGCAGAATTAGGAAACTGAAGACTCCCAAGGCAGCAACTTGACACCAGGTGCCACTGTCCTGCCGTCTGGGAAATCTCCAGGCTACATGGTGTCCCCATCCTGTTCCAGCCCTGCCTCTGGCCCAGACCACACTGGCCTGGGCTTGTCCACTTCCCCAGCTGTTCTGAAGGTCCTTCAGGGCAAGGCCTGGCTTCTACCCCTGTCCCTCCTAGTCTTGCCTGGGCCTGAGTCCCCAGCTGCAGCCTGGGGAGGGGTCAATCTATGTGGGCTGTAGCAGCAGCTGCTGTGGAAACAACTGAGCCGTATAATCAGGCCACCTGAGCTCTGGGCCTCCCATCTGGGCTCCAGACTCCCCTCCAGCCAGACCCAAGAGCCTTTGCAGGAAGGGCACCTGGCTCCGCCATGTCCAGCCTGGGTGGGGCTGCTGTACCTTTTAGCTGGGTAAGGGGTATGTTTTAGGGTATATTTAAGCTCAAGCACACTCAGATGTTGAATCGTGAAAAGGTTGGAAGCCCTGAAGTTTGGATCATTGGCTGTTCCTTCGAAGGATGTTGTCATCAGAGACTTTTGGACTCAGAGGTTTCAATCAGTGAATGTTGAGATCATAGTTTTAGAACTGCAGATGTGGAAGGGGACCTCAGAGGTCACCAGCCAACCCCTTCTCTAATGACTTGCTGGGTCTCCTCCTGAGGAGGGCCTGGGCCTTGTCTGGCTTAGGCTGAATTCAGGGGCCTAGCAATATGCCATAGTCACAGGAGCTCAATAAACACAGCCGACTTGAATGGCAAGTGAAGACTTCGCATCGATGGACGTTTATTTCCAACCCAAGACAGAGCTTACTGGTGTGGATGGAGCTGGCTGGCTGGGCTCAGCCTCTCACCAGCTGGGTGACCTGGGGCGAGGTAGTTCACCTTTCTGAGCCTTTGTCCTCCTCGGTAGCTTGAGAATAATAGCATCTACCTGATAGGTTGTGAGGGTTAAATAAATTAATTTGTAAAATACTTAGGACAGTGCCTGGCCCTGTTTATTATTCAGCCTGCAAAGTCAGTAATGGAAAGACCCTTTAACCCCCATTCCTGCCTCAGTTGCCCCCTAAATGTGTCCTGCAGCCTGGGTTCAATGGCACTTATTGTCACGTACTTCACATCCTCCAGTGAGGTTGGTATCATGTGGTTTTATTAATTAAATAATTAATTAATTTTGGCTGCGTTGGGTCTTCGTTGCTGCACGCGGGCTTTCTCTAGCTGGGGCGAGCGGGGGCTACTCTTCATGGCGGTGCGCGGGCCTCTCATTGCGGTGGCTTCTCTTGTTGCGGAGCACGGGCTCTAGGTGCGCCAGCTTCAGTAGTTGTGGCACGTGGGCTCAGTAGTCGTGGCACACAGGCTTAGTTGCTCCGCGGCATGTGGGATCTTCCTGGACCAGGGCTCGAACCCATGTGCCCTGCACCGGCAGGGGGATTCTTAACCACTGCGCCACGAGGGAAGCCCTTGTGTGGTTTTATAGGTGAGCAGACCCAGGCTCCTGGCCCAGGTCCCTAGCTGGCTAAGTGGTAGAGGCCAAGTTAGAAAGCAGATCTGACAGGCTCCAAAGCATCCACGTGCTCTCCTGCTGTACCAGATGGCACTGCCTGAAGACTCTAGAAATGCTGGTCCCTGCCTGCCCCCCCACCCCGATCCCCCACCTTAATCCCTGCGGCTGCCTCAGGGGGGCCCAGAGGCTTCAGTGCAGATTGTCTGCCAAAACCCGCGACGGTCTGGGAAACGTCCGCTGCTGAAGCTCCAGCAGGATGTGGGCAGGGAGGCCAGTGGCCGGCGCTGAGGCGGTGGTAGCAGGGGTCAGCTGTGGGGCCGCGGGACTGAGCAGGAACATCCCACTTCAGACACTTGAGAAATTGTTTGTGGCCGTATCACTGCTGCCCTCCAAGGGGAGGCTTCTGCCCAGAGCAGCTAGGCGTGTGCTGTCATTTCTGGGGCTCCGAAAACTTCCTTGCCTCCTCCTCCAGCCAAAAGGACTTACCAGGGAACCCCGGGTGGGGCTGAGGCACGGGGACTCCACCGCAATTCTGACAGCCCCGGAGAGCGTGTGCCCTTAACCCTGGCCCCAGAGGACAGCAGCTGACCGGGAGGGGGCGTGGGGGGGGGTGCGATGTGCAGTCAGGGTGGTCACCTCACAGGACTGCTGGTCACATCTGGGCCCTAACATATGCCCTCAGGCACTTTATAAGCTCCCTGAGCCTCGGTTTCCCATTTTCACGGGGCAGCTGGAGGGAGGGGCTGCATGCTGCCGGCCTAGAGCGGTGCCGGGCTAGGGCCGGCTCCCCTCTTATCTGCCTTGCTGGGCCCGTGCCCCCACCAGGAGGCCCGCGGAGAATGGGGGCAGGGGCATCAAGGGGACTGCAGAGACAGGCTCCCCAGGCGAGCGGTGGCTTCTGTTTCTCTTGGCTGCTTGAACAGAGGAGCCCAGTGTGCTGTGGTTATTTAAAAAAAAAAAAAAAAGAGCTGCTGCCTCCAGCCACACAAATAGAAGTGGAAGTGTGCCTTCAAGGCCTGGGAAGTCCCACTGCTCCCGGCGTGGGCGGGGGTGGGGGTGACCCTTGCAGAAACAGAGAACACTCCTGCGTGTACCCCCTTTCAGCCTGAGGTCTCCAGGGGCTCTGGACCTGTGTCTGCATTGACACGCAGTATTTGGGGGATGACTCCTCCAGGTGGTGAAGGCAAAGGGTCCCCTCCTCTGATCAGACCCCCCCTCTAGCCCCTCAGACAGATGCGGGCTCCTGCAGCAGCTCCCGTGTGCATCTCCCTCCCAGCTCTCGGTGGTCATGCTCCTGGCTCAAGGGTCCCGTGCCAGGCTGTGATTTCTGAGGACAGGGCTGTGCCTGGCACAGGTGCTGCTCAAGAGGCACTTGCAGGACAGACATGCAGACAGCTAGATGGGTGGCCTAGGAACAGGGAAAGGTGGTCAGAAAGACTGAAGGGATCTCCCTGTCCCTGTGACATCTGGGTCACTCCAAGCCGACTGGGGGACCCTTTTGCCCAAGGACTCTTCAGAAGGCCTCTGAGGGGCCTTACAGCTCACTGGGTCCCTCCCACCTTTTCAAACAAGGAACCTAAAGGCCAGAGAAGGAAGCACCTTGTTCAAAGTCTCACAGCAAGCCAGAGACCCCACTGGAAGAGGCCCAGGCTCCCAGCCGTTAGTCACAGGCTCACGCAACCTGTAGAGTGCGTGCTCCTGAGGGTGCTTCTGGGACCCCAGGGGGACGCTACAGGGAATAGGGTTTTGTTTCATTTAAAGGAAGAAGCTTCCAACAAGAGATTATCTTTCGGAGACATCACAAGGGTTTAGGCAGAGTTCTGCCTGGTGGGCAAGGAGGGGAACAGGAAGGAGGCCACGTGGCTGAGAGGTCAGGGTGTCTGGGGGCCTGGATGCAGGATGGTGGTCACACTGTGGGGGCAGTGGGGAACTGGATATGCCGGCTCTGAGGCCTTGCTCCCTCTCCAGTGCCCTCGACAGCACGGCCCACGTGGAGAAACTCTTGCCCTGCACTTCCAAGGGTCGGCCTGGCACAGAGAAGGGCCCTCATTTGCAGAACTGAAAAGAGCACACAGGCTAGGCTGGCCTCCAGTACTTCTCAATAGTATCTACGTAAAGGTGTTCAGCGCCCAAGTTCACACTGGGAAACACTAGATTAGACAAAGGGAAATTGATGTCTTAAATGCAGAACTTCCACCGTCTGCTAGAAGAGAAAGGGCGGGCAGCCTTCCCCAGATGTCTGTGAGCAGGAACCCTCCCCGGCAGAGCGCAGAGGGCACGGAGGGCGGGCTCCCCACCACAGAGCAAGCCCTGGACTAGCTCCTTCTGGCTCTGCTCCGAGCTGGTTGGCTCCCTCAGCTGCTAGCCTCTAAGCCACTCCCCAGGCCTGGACCCCAGCCTCTCAGAGAAACACTGATAACCCAGTGGGGACTGTGCTGCGGCCGGGAGTGGCAGGGCACCCCCCACCCCCTGTGCAGGGTCCGTGGGCCTCTCTGGAAACAAGCTGCAGCTGGCACCCTGCTCCCTGGGAGTAGCCTCTGGGGAGAAGGAGAAGCTGAGGCACGGGCCTCGGGTGGTGCTGCACCGCAGCTGTGTTTTGAGGGCTGAGTGCAGCAAGAGGAAGTTGTGAGTGGCCAGGGGCCTCCCCCTCAGCGTCTGCAGCAGCTGGGGCTCCTGGCAGGCCCGAGCAGCCGCTCGCTTCCAGCTGGGACGGCTCTGGGCCCACCACAGCCCTGGGTCCTCTCTGGTGACTCAGCAGTGGCCACAGGCCCCTGAGCTGGGCCTCTTCCGGTATAGGGACTGGGAGTAGTGAGGAGAGGAACCGTGGCCCGATCTCCAAGGAGAGGCAGAGAGGTCTGCGGGGCAGCCCTGGGGACCTCCCACTCTTGGACCCCTCCTGACTCCCTCTACCTCAGAAGGACCACGAGAGCAGCTGGTCCAGGAAAAAGGACGTTTTATTTCCATAAATACTCCTGCTCTCACTCACACACTGACCCCACTTCTGCCCATGGACAGACGGATGGACAAAGCCCAATGAATGAAAGAGACACACTGAGAACTCCAGTGCAGGACCTCCCTTGGCCAGGGGCCTGGGAGCCCCCAGCTGGGGCCACCTGTCTCTCCCCCAGTCCCCCCGGAGGCCTGACAGCAAAGGGGCCAGGAGAGTGGAGTGAGACCCCCAGGAGGAGTGGGGGAGAGGTGGGGCTCCCCTCACTGGGCCCCCTGAGACGGTGACCACAGGGCCACGCAGAGAGAAAAGCTAAGAGAGTCAAACCACACACCCGAGAGTGCAAAGAGCTGGGGGTGTAGGCGTCACCACCCCCAGTCACCCGGTTCCTATGGAGGAGGCCTGAGCTGGTCCCGGCTCCAGCACGGCCCCAAGTTATGGCTGGGCCTTCCCATAAGGCATAAGAGACAGGCAGGGATGACCCCTCCCCAGGCTGGGGTCGGGGCTGGGCCTGAGGTCCTGGCCCTTGCCCAACAGCCATGCTTCTCCCCCACGGCCCCAAGTCCTTCCGGGGCCCATGTGCAGCACTCCCCTGCTCCAGCCTCCCACCTGTGATGAAGGTCCCCACCAGTGCAAACCGAGGCCTAGCCTCCTGCTGGGTTTGGCTCAGCAGGGCAGAGGGCAAGGAAGGAGGGGGCCACAGGGGGGAGGGGAGAAGCACCAGACCCAGGGGAATATGGCCGTGGGAACCCAGGCTCAGTGGTGGCCAGTCCCGTTGCCCCTCCTCTCCCCAGCCCCTCTCTGTTCTAGAGGCTCCCCCAGGTCTCCGGTGGGGGGAACTGGTCCACGTCCCCCATCTCGTTGTAGGTCTGGTCGCCCATGGTGAAGAGCAGCTTGTAGCGGAGACGAACCTTCTCCTGAGGCAGATATGGTGAAGGCAGAAGGGTCGGACGGGGAAAAGAGGCTGCCCCACCCCACAGCGGTGCCCTGTCACAGCCGGGCCCCTCACCTTCTGGGGGTTGGCAAGGAGCAGGACCTGGGTGATGGCTGAGGGGTGGACGATGGGGTTAAATGCTGGCAGCTCTGTGCCTGAGGGCGGCTGCAGCTTCACCTTCATGACCTGCGGACAGGAGGGCAGGACGGGGCGCAGCTAGCCCTGGCTTCTCGTCCCTGGTCCCTGGGGAACAAGGCCCAGCCTCCTGCCAGCTCCTCCTCTGGGGGCCCTTCTACCCCCCAACTCCCCAAGAAGAGAGAGACAGAGAGACGGAGACAGAGGCCCTACCCCCACCCTGGACAGCTGGCTCCCCATCCAGCCCCAAGTCACCCTGCCTTGAGGAGGGGGGTCTGCCTATGTCACCTTGGGGACAGCTGACTGGAAAACAATGTTGCGGATGGGCTGGGGGGCGGTGCTCAGCATGGAAACCACCACCACCAGCACATCGGAGCGCCCGGGCAGTGGGTCTCGAGCGAAGTGGAAGAGGACCCGGAAGCCATGTTGGTCATACACGGTCACCGGCAAGATGCTGCCTGGCGGAGGAGAAGGGGAGAGGGCGATGGCGGGGGGCGTGGGGGGGGTGCTGAGCCTGAGCCCAAGCGCATCCGACCAGCTCCCCACACCCGGCTGACCCCAGGCACTTGCTGCTCTGCTGGGGATGAATGAACAGACCCAGACCCAGGCTGTTGCCTTGACCCTGGGCAGCAGTGCAGTCAGGGGTACAGTCCGGGGCCCAGACAGGCAGGTGGACTTCTAGTGTGATGGTGAAGGCAGGATGCCCACCCTGGAACTGAGTCCCAACCGGGCTCCCGAAGTGCCGGGCGGCTGCTCCCAGAGTGCTCGAGTGAAGGGCTGTGCCTGAGCTTCACTCATGCTCTCACTGTGTGACCCTGGTACCGCCACTCTGCTTCTCTGAGCTCAGGGTCCTCCATACTGCTAAGACGGTGGCACCACTACCTAGCTCCTGGGGACACCAGGGGTGTGACACCCTCGTCACAGTGAGCTCACAAGATGGACAGTGCCGAGAAGACTAGCCTGTCTTCATCAGTCTGCTCACAGCCTGGTGCCGTGAGCGGCCCTTTTTCTCCTGGGCAGGAGAAGCCCAGGCTTGGACCTCAGTGTTTATCCTAGTTCGGTTTTATGATCTTGGGGAGCCCCCCCAAACCTCCCCTGTCCTGGCCCTGCCTTCCCGGGGAGGGGCGCAGAGGCCATCCATGAGAAGTCCTCATGCCTGGGTCACCCTGGAGTTTAGAACGTAGTTTTGTGACACTCTGGGACCAGTGAGAAAACTGAGTCCTGGGAAGAGGAAGGGTCTTGCCCAGAGCCCCCCGCTGAGTCGGGCAGGGCTGGGAGGGGAGCCTTGCCTTCCCACCTGCTGCCCCAGATCCAGCTCCTGACAGCAGGCAAGGCGGGTGGGGCCGCGAGCTGACCCAGCCCAGCTGGTACCCGCTGTGCCCCCGCCCTACTCACTGGGTTTGATGGACTCCAGAGGCACAGTGATGTTGGCCAGCGAGAGCTCCGTCAGTGTGGGCTGCTGCAGGGGCCCAGGGGGCTCGGGGGACACGGTGTGGAGGAGGCTGGTGGTGCCGGAGCTGGACAAGCTGCAGCTGCTTTTATTCTGCAGGTCCCGGAGTGTGAGCCGGGGCGCTGGCTGCTGCTTCTCCCTTATTGGAGGGTGGTGCATTGAGAGGTGAAGCTTCGGTGGCCAAGAGACGAGGGGCACAGGAAAGGCTGGGCTTCCTGGCTGTCCCTGATGGCTGGCTCAGACGCCCCCTGTCTCTCTGGCCTTGGTCTCCTCACCTTGGAATGGGCAGCTCTTGCTCACCCCACCCACTCGGGGTCAATGCCCTCGTCCCTGGCAGCCCTCTGGGCCTTCAGTCTTTGTCAGGTGCTGGCAGGCCAGCCTAGGGGAGGGCGTGTGAGTGGGGCACGGTCCCCTCTCATACTCTCCACGCCCTGTTGGATGGGCCCTGCACCTGCTGCGGTCACTGCTGTGTCCCTCGAGCCCAGGACGGCACCTGGCACACGGAGGTGCTCTGGCAGTGCTGCTCACGGGGACAGACCAGCACCGGGCCTCTCCCTGATGGGCCTGGGGCAGGGGCAGGGTCCGGGCAGGGCGTGCCCTCACCACCGCACTTGCTGGGACTCCGGGGGCAGCGACTGCTGCAGGAGGGTCTTCCCCAGGAGGTCCAAGTCATCCAGACCACTGCTCGTGGGCAGGGACGTCTGCGCCGGGGGCCGACTGTCCACGCTGGGGGCCGGAGTGGGGTGGGGGGGCTCAGTGCCATCAGACGACTGTCGGGCATACAAAGGATGTGGGTGGGTGAGGCTGTGCTGAGAAGGCGTCAGGTCACCTGGCAGGTCACCTGGCACTGCCCTGAGGCCCCTGCCCCTCCCGGCAGGAGACGTCTGGAGAAGCAGCAGCAGGGGTGTGGACAACATTCCCACCGGCCTGCGCCCCTCTCACCCCAGGGCCATCGGTGGGCCAGGCCCGGTCTGGGATTCTACTCGAGAAACCATCCCGTTCCAGGGACCTCGGAGTCACCCTCAAGAGAAAAGGAACGGGGAACCCCCATCTCAACCCAAGGGAAACCCAAGGCTGAGACATGCAGGGAAAAGCGCTGTGAGGAGAGGCCCGCCCACCTTCCTCCATCCTGGGATGGGTGCCTCCGCCCCCGGGCCACCCCTTCCCCCGGCCCTCCTGCCCACCCGTCCCTTCACTGCCCCTCAGGCTGCCTGTCCCAGCTGCTCTAACCCTGGGATGGGCCCATCCTACCTGGAAGCTGTTCCACCCAGCACCATCCAAGCCTGGGCCTGAAGGGGGTGTGGGGTCGCTTAGGCCTGCAGGGAAGCAAGACCGAGGTAAAGCAGCTGGATTCGTGAGCAAAGGCAAGAGAGCCGGGGCGGCTATGTGCTGAGTCAGGGTTCCCTGATTTCTACCCTCCCCCTGCACGCCCTCCTCCGAGAGGCTCAGTTCGAAGGGGACACACCCCCTTCCCCCCTAGAGGGAACCAGCCGAAGAGCAGAAGTAGAAACCAAAGACGCCGAGAGCCCATTCCCTGGGCCCAAACACACTTCCTCTCTTGCCACTCAGAAAACAACTCAACTACTGAGGTCAGGACTTTCACCTTCGTTCATTAGCGGGCAGCTGAGAGCCAGTGGGGGTGGGGTGGGGGGGAGGGGAAGAGGGCATGGGAGATACCACGTGAGGTTCGTAAACTCACAGATCCAGGCAGACTGGGGTCAGCATCCTGTGCCCATCCAAACTGACTGGAGGGACACCCTCTGAGCGTCACAAGGGCACTGCGGTGCAGTGAACAGGGCCCTGGGCCCAGGCCCGGCCCAGAATCTGCGGAACCGTGGGCAAGGTGCCGGCTGGGCCGCAGGGCCCCTGAGCACACCACGCGGATGGCCTGGGCAGACTCTAAAGGCCCTGTCTGCCCTGGCACAGGCCAAGGCTGGCTGACTGGTGCAAAGGAGGGCAGTGGCGCTTCTGGAAGAGGCGTGCTCATCGCCTGCTGGTCGGTAGAGGGCATTAGGTCACCAGCCAGTTTGACCTCTGCCCGCCCTGAAGCACACCCCCAGCCAAGTTCACCCTGGTTTTTAAAGAAAAGCCAAGTTATCCTGTTTGTAGCAAAGCCTGAATAAGTGAGGTCTAGCCTGACAGGCAAGAGTGAGGCACGGGAGGCTGTAACTGCTGGGTCTCCACCTCTGGACATGCCTCTCTGAGAGCAAGGACAGCACAGTGGAGGCTGTGAACAGCCCCGGGTCAGGCACTGCAGACATGGGTCTCAGTCCTCACACAGCCTTACAAGGTGGACGTGGACAGAGCAAGGCCTAATTGCTGGAGCTCAAACACAGCTCTGCCACCCAGCTGTGTGACCATGGGCTGCTGGCAACCTTCCTGTGCCTCGTCTGTAAGACGGAGACAACAGTAGCATTTGCATCAGAGGACTGTTGTCACTACTGAATGCGGTGCCTGCCCTGCGTGGGGACGCCCTCTCTGGCCGACGGGAAGTGCGTTTTGCTCACCCCACCCTCCCCCTCCCCCTTCCTGCCGCAGAACCGTTTAGGATGAGCCCCCTTTGTGGTCCCGAGGCTTCCTCCACTCCCCCGAGGCGGGGAGCTGGGCGGCTGCTGCCCTGCCACTTCTGGTTCTGGTTCCCACATTTTCTTTGCTTTGAGTAGCAACCAGAGGAAGCTGGAGGCTCAGGGCTCTGCTGAAGCGACCGGGGACAGGAAGCGCGAAGCACACAGTGCCTCGCTGGGGGCTGGGCCACACGCTCCCACTGCGGGGATCGATCGGGGGTTGGGAGCTGGCGCAGGCCCTGCTGGGGAAGACGAGCCTGTGTGCGCTTTCTGGTCACTGGCCCATCTTTACCTCTCGAGCGGGGCCGGGGTCCTCTCTCCCTGAGTCACCCCGGGCTCTGAATGAAGAGGGGGCAGGTGGGTGGGACTCCTCAGCAAGCCCCCGGGCACCCTGTGGTCAGGGCCTCCTGGGGGGTGCTGGCTGACGGGCCCACACAGGGGAGCTTGACCCGGTCCGCTGTCCCCCTTGTCTCCTGCTCCTCACTCCAGGTCCTCACTTCCCGTTTCCGGGTGACGAGCCGAGTCAAAGCAGCTACAAGTGAGGCTTCAGAATCTGAGGGCCTCGTGCAAAGCCTGGTGCCCCGTCGGGCAAGTCACTCAGCCTTTCTAAGCCTTGCTCTGGCATCCGTGGACCAGGGACGTCGACAGCACCGTCTTCTGGGCTGAGTGGAGGGTGGGCTAAGACACAGCAGCGCTCGGTGGCCGCGGTCAGGGGAGCCCCCGCCGGGACCCCGGCACACCATCGCTTCTCGGAGTCCGTCAGGTACAGTTTTCACCTCAGAACTAACTCAGGAGAACACAGTCTGACTTGGCTTCCAAGTTAGTTTCCCAACATATCCTCTGAGACTCCTGTGACAGGGCAAGGTCTCCTTGACAGAGCCCGATCACCTCTATTCCTTCACAACTTTGGGGCCATTGTGAGGAGGCTCTGAGGCCCTCCCGCTGCTACACTCTCAGCGGGCGCCGCTGCGCCTGAAAGCTGGAAACTGTAAAACTGCTTGGCCGGCGGGGTGCCCTCTGCTTCTTCCCCAGGGACGAGCCTGCTCCCCACTGGGCTCTGGAGCCCCGACCCCGCCAGAGTGACCGCGGGCCTGGCCTGGGACCAGCGTGGCTCACAGAGTGCCTTGCACTCCTGCACGGGCTTCCCTGGAGCTTCCAGAGCTCCCCACCTCTTTCTCTCAGTGGCGAGGAAATGCTGACTTGCCTGGGGAGCTCCCAGTTCTAGGCTCTAACCTGCTACAGGGAAATCCCTTTGTTTTCCCTCAGGCCGCCAGAGCCTAGGTGTGGCTGGCTTATCAGAGGTGATGCCAGCCTTACTGTTTTTTTTTTTGTTTTTTTTTTGAATTTTTTTTTTTGGCTGCATTGGGTCTTTGTTACTGCGCGTGGGCTTTCTTTAGTTGCGATGAGCAGGGGCTACTCTTTGTTGCAGTGCGTGGGCTTCTCATTGTGGTGGCTTCTCTTGTTGTACAGCACGGGCTCTAGGTGTGTGGGCTTCAATAGTTGTGGTGCACGGGCTTAGTTGCTCTGCGGCATGTGGGATCTTCCCAGACCAGGGCTCGAACCTGTGTCCCCTGCAATGGCAGGTGGATTCTTTGAAGTCCCACCAGCCTCACCCTTTGACTGTAGGACCTGGCACAAGCTCCTTCATTTCCCTGAGCCTCAGCTTCCTCAGCTGTGAAATGGGCCTGGTGCCTATGCCCCAACCTCCAGAGGACTCACAGGAGGAGGAACACGCTGACGTGACTGCCCTCTGAAAGCCGCCTCGTGTGCTGGGGGCATCACCCCCCACCTGCAGCAGAGCCTGCCCTGCTCTGGGCCCCGCCCCTTCCTCACCCAGAGACATGAGCTCATCGTCAAGTAGGGAAACTGAGGTGCTGGGCTGCTCCAGGCTGGCCTGGTCACCAGGGCAGGTGGGCGTGGCTGGGTCAGTGGTGCCCACCGGAGGGAGATCCAGACCTGAGAGGTCCAACAAGGCCGAGGTGCTCCCTGGGGTGGGAAAGGAGAGTCAGGCCAGCCTTGGGCGGAGGACACTCAGAGTCCCTGGGGTCTGGGAGCAGCGAGCTTCCCCTCCTTGGCCACATTCCCTCTGCCCCGAATCTGCTTGCCAGGTCTCTTCTTTGGCACATAGTGTCCCTTCCTCACAGAATGTACTTCCTTCTTCCCTCTTGGCCAATTGCCTCCCATCCTTTAAGGCCCCTCTTAGACTACGATGTTTCTGTGTAGTACCCCACCCCCACCTCTCCCAAACAGGGCCAATTCTAACCTCTCCCGGGGTCCCCCAGGGCTGTCACTTTACCCTGAGTGGAGCCGAGCCTGTAATGCTGATGTATCAAACCCTCCGTGCCCACTTCTGATAATTAAACTAAGCCTCGGGGGTGTGGCCTAGCCCCACACAACAGGTGCCAGACTGGTCAAATGAAAGAAAGGCCTTCCTTCTCCTGCCTGTCCTTGCCAAACCCTTGGCTCCCTCCCCTCCGACCCTCATCCAGACCTCCTCCCCCGCCTCCCCAGCAGCTGCAGGCTTGGCACAGACTCCACCCCCAGCTCTCCCAGCGAGGGCCTCCCGCATCTTAAGGGGCCACCAAGCTCTGTGACCAGCACCCTACCCGGGACCCCATGCCTCTCCGACTCGGGGGCCCTCCCAGCTCTCCTGCCACCTCCTCACCAGGGATGCAGGCGGCTGTGGCATCGCCGTTGACCTCCTCTCCCCGCACCAGCTGCTTGTACAGGTTGATGACCTGGGTGAGGTTGTCATTGGCTTGCAGGATCTCCGCTGGAACAGGCAGGAGGGGAGAGGCCAGGCTGAAAGAATGTGGGGGCCTCCGGGGGGGAGATGAGCACCCTGCGGCCATCTCAAGCCTCGTGGGAGGGGCCTGGGGGCAGCCCACCTCGACTCCTCGGACTCAGGCCCTCTGCGACCTGCCCTCGCCCAGTCTCCTCCACGCTGCCCCGTGCCAACCCCCGAACACACAGGTGTGCCCCGGCCTCCAAGCCTCCACGCTGGCTCTGCTGTCTGGAGACCCCTAGATCTCTGCATGGCTTCACCCCTTCCTGCTTCAGGTCTTCTTCCAATTCACCTCAGGAGGCCCTCTCTAACCCCGAGCCCGCACCACCAGTCCCACCTCTGTTTTTCTTCACGCCCCTTATCACCGCCTGACAAACTGCCCCGCTCACACCCTTGCTTTACTGTCTGTCTCCTCTCATCAGGCTACAAGCTCCATGAGGATTTGGTTCTGTTGATTTTGATCACTGCCATACCCCCCGGGGCCCAGAACAGTGCCCGGCACAAACAAGGCCCTCATCGATGTTACCTCCTGGTGGCCAAGGCTTAGAGGGATCTGAGCAGCAAGCCTCTTGGGTGGGGACCAGGTGCCTGGCACATGGGAGGCGCTCAGGGAACTCCTGATGAATGGAGGCTGAGATGGTACCTAGACTGCTGCCCGAGAGGCCCTGGCTGATGTGGGGGCACAAAACAAGGACGAGACCCTGACGTGCGGCCCTAGCAGGAGCCATGGGGCCCAGCTCTGGAAGCGCTCAGGCCTGAGGGATTTGCTCTAGGTTTCGAGCTCACCCTTACTGGGGAGGCAGTGTCTGGAGGGAGAGAGCCTCCGGTCCACCCTGGCTCTGCCACCGTTCTGCTCTCTGGACAGGTCACTTCCCTCCCTGAGCCCCAGTTGTGAAATAGGGACAATTCTCCCTCCTGTGCGGCTTACGGGCAGTAAAAAAGGTGTCTGCGAAGGGGCTTGACCCAAAGGGTCTCTAAAGCACATCAGCCCCTGATCTCTGCTTCCTTCTTCCTCAAAGTGGAGAAACCCAAGGTCACTGCTGGAGAAGGGGGCCCCCTGGTGGCAGCTCCTTCCAACTGCAGCTCACCTAAGGCCTCGTCATTGTCCTCCGTGTCGCTGGCCAGTCGGAAGAGCGTGGGCCGCAAGCGCTCACAGCGCTGGTACAGTTCCTGGGGGCAGCAGGGCGGGCAGGTCAGGGCCGGCGGGGGCCCTGCAGTGCGTGGGGGGTGGGTGGGGGCGGGCGCACCTTCATGAGGTCCTCACTGCTTTGGGCAGCCGCGCCGCCCTGGCTGTGGTTCATCACCATCTCCGTCAGCAACTTCACGTTGTTGTTCACCTCCTCGATGGCGCTCACCCGCTTTGAGATCTTCTCCATTCGCTTCTGGTCCTGGGGAGGCATCGGCAAACGGCCCCGGAGCGCCCGAGTCAGGCCTGGACCTGAGCCAGGCACTGTCCCACACCACCCTCTGCTGGGTGTGAGATCAGCCCCTGCTAAGGGCCCCTTGGGCCCAGGACAGGGCACTCTGGTCCAAGAAGCCCTTGACCAACCCTGTGTTCACTTCCTCTCCTCTTGCCAACTCCCCCTGGACCCAGGCCTCTGCACGAGCCCATCAGAATCTCTAGGGGTGGCCCAGGAATCTGGGTTTCCAACACACTCACCAGGTGATTCTGGAGGGCCGGGAGCTAGATTTACACCTGTGGTTCTACATAACCCTCCCCCTCTCTGTGTTTGTCCCTTGAAAGGAGGTTCCCGTACTTGAGAGTGAAAGGGGACCTTAGCGGTCACCAAGTACAACTGAGAAACTAGTGCCGTGACCCCCTTGAAAGGCCACTGCAGCAGTGACCCTGCTATCCCTCTCCCACTCTGCTCACCATGCATGCTCCTCCCTTGTGGAATGAAAGGTGGGCTTGTGCTGTGCCGTCTGATACAATCGCCCTCCTTGAGAGGGGCTGCCCTTTCTCTGGGCTGTCAGAGCACACAGTCTGCCCTAAGACAGCCCACAGTGTCTGCCCTCTGGGTCTCTGGACTGCACTTTTTTGATGACATATCCTCATCAATAAAAAAGATTTCAGCACGCACCCACAACACAGGTATACATACTTATAAAATACATGTATATTATTCTCTCTGTACGTATATGTATGTAAAATATACTATATCTTGAACATAGTAAGGCCTAATTTCCCTCTAACTTTTACAGAAGAGGTATTCAGCCTCACAGAAGCCAATGCAGGTCAGCTCGGCTGCTGGGAAATTCTTCCTTCCACACGCTGATCCTGGCTCTGCCCGCAGGGTCCCCCTGACTCGGTCAGCTCTTTTTCTGCTGTCACAGCCCTTTAGTCGGGCCACTGCGCACACGTACACACGACCTCCCTCAGTGGCCCAGCTCAACATCCCATCCCGCCACCTCCTTGCACTCTGGGCTTGGCCATCACCTCCTGCACCATCTCCTTGATGAGTTTGTTGGCTGCTCGGAGGTCCTCGGGGTGGGAGCTCTTCAGCAGGCGGGCCAGCATCTATGGAGACAGAGGGACATGGCTGTGACAGCAGTCCTTGGGCCTGGGGTCCCGTGCTGGCTCCTTTTCCTGGTGGTGGGATGTGAATAAGTTACTAAGCTCTCCATGGGATGGCAAGGATCTACTGACACCTTACGGGGTGGCCGTGGGATAAGTGACACACTGCACGTAAGTGCTCTCCGCAGCGCCCAGCAGAAATAAGCTTTCCACAAATGGTGCGAAACATTACATTACTATTGCTAGAGAATTCTTCTGGAAGGACGTACAGGAAACTCAACAACGTTTACCCCCTGGGACTAGACTGGGTAGAAGAGGAGCTTTTACTTTTTATCCTACCTCCCGTGCTGTTTAAGTTCTTGCCCATGACCACATGCTTCTTTAACAACAAGCTAGTAAAATTATTGTTGAGAAGGTCACAGACATAAAAACAGGCAAGCTCCTTCCTGATCAACCTATGAAATGCCCTCAAACCAACCCCAGGGCCACCAGCCTCAGGCCTGCGTTTACTAAGTGAAGGGCACTGCGCGGGCAGCACTCAGCATGTGTAAGGGCTCAACACCCGGCACCCGTCACCCACCACAGCGCCCGTGCTCAGCGTAGCCTCTGCTCCAGGGACAGGGCCGCCAGGGGCTGGAACCCGCTGACCCCCATTGGGCCTGGAGTCCTCATCTGGCCCTCCCTGAAGCCTCACCTTGGATTTCTCCTCGTCTTCAAAGATCACATTCTTGGGCCGTGGCGGAGGAAGGGGAAAGGTGGCATCATCTGGAAGCTTGGGGTCGGCCTTCACAATCCCTGCAGCGGACGGCGGTGGGGAGACCGTCTCAGGGGCTGGGGTGGAGGGGAGAGGGGGATGGGGGCAGGCAAGGGTAGGATGGAAGGTGGAGGGCAGGCTTTCTCCAGCATGCTGGCGCTGGACTTTGGGGGGTCAGGGCCTGCTCCTGAACTACCATGTCAAATAGTGTGCGTGCGGGGTCGGGGGCAGTTAGAAACCTGTATTTTGAGGCCATACCATGGGGACCAGTCTCTGACTCAACCCCATCTTTTCTCCATCCAAGCTGGCCTCAGGCAGAACCATAGAGGCCCCACTGACTCTATGTTCTTGAGAAGTTAAAGGGCAGACCTAGGACCTTGCTGCCAGAGGCCCTGAAGCTGCCAGAGCCCCAGGGAGGAGGGGAGGAGGTGGCCACACCCCACCTCTGGTGCCTCACCCTGCTTCTTCAGCATCTGGTAGGCCTCTGCGATCTTCACCTCCTCAGGGAGGCCGACCGTCCAGCTGTAGAGAAGCTCCAAGATCTTGTTCTTCACCTTCTCCGACGTCCGAGAGCCCAGGTACTTCGGGGACGGAAGGGAGAGGAGGCTTTGACATTGCCCGGCCCCACTCACTGTAGTCCCAACCCCAGCCTAAACCTGGCTGCCTCCCCAGGACTCCTTCAGAAACCTCAGCCTACACGACCCTCCCACCTGAGCAGCCTGAGCTCACCTCCTAGCCCTGCTGCTCACCAGCTGTGCCAGCCCTGGATGTCCCAGTGCCCCGCCTGTTAAGTGGGGATGACAGCAGTAGCACCGTGCTGGGGATGCAGAGCTGGCACAGGTAAGGCCCAGAGCCCGGCGCCTGCTCTCGGCCAGCTCGTGGAAACCTTAACTGTGACCTCAGGAAGGAGGAGCCACCAGGCTCCGGGCTGACCAGGGAAGAAGCAGGTGTGGAACCGCTCGGCCCTGGGCTCCATTCAGTCTCCCAGCAGCAAACTCGGCAGAGGGAACCGGCTCTCACTCCGGTCATCTCCTGAGAAGAGCTGCTGGGTCATTCAGCTGCTCTGGTCAAGGGACGGGTCTGAGCAAGGATGGGCGAAGGGGTGGGCTCTCACCCAAGGGGCATCAAACATGTTCCTGCCCTAGGGGAGGACTCCTCAGGCCCATCAGAGGCTCTATCACTCAGGTTTGGGGCCTCAGCATCCAAGGCCTCAAGGAGGCCACTCTTGTGAGGTGGAGACAGGGAGGCCCTCCACTAGACACCTAGGTGGGGCGCTGTGGCCAGGTCTGCAGGGAGAGATCTCAGAGCCCGAGCAGCCCGCGCTGGGGAAGTGTTCTGTGTTCACTGCAATCATTCCTCCCTAAGTGCCAAGCAGCTCCAGAGCTGGCCGGCCACCAGGCAGCCTGGAAGCATTCTTCCTGGAAACCCAGCCGTCCGGACTCAGCCGTGAAGGGAACCCTGAGAACGGGTCTGTGTTTGTGTCGGGCCAGGATGAGGCCAGTCGCCCCTCCTCAACCGCCATCTGACAGCGCAGGTCGGAGCGCGCGCTGGGAGCACCCACCTTGGGAGACACGACCTTGATGAGCTCGTTGAGGAAGCGGAACTTGCCCACCTCGTCGTGGAACCTCTTGCCGCAGCTCTTCATGCATGTTTCCAGCACCTGGGGGGGTGGTGTGAGGTGCGGGGACCCCCAGGGAGGATCAGAGGAGGTACCCTCCCTCCCACGCCTCAGCCAGGGCCCAGAAGCCCAGGGACCGGCAGTGAGAAGGGGGAAAAGGACTCTTGAGAAAAAGAGGATTCTGAAGTTCAGAGACCGCCTGAGATTGATCACCACCCTCTGGGGGACAGGGCTGGGCCACCC
Source organism: Balaenoptera physalus (assembly GCF_965194825.1). NCBI lineage: Eukaryota > Metazoa > Chordata > Mammalia > Artiodactyla > Balaenopteridae > Balaenoptera > Balaenoptera physalus. Next base: position 10,811,863 of record NC_138892.1, read on the forward strand.
CGAGAGCCTGGCGATGCCCAACTCGCAGCACCGACTTAGTCCCTCCATGGCTTGGCCACATCTGAGGACCACTTGTAAATTATTTTCTTACTATTTTCCTTCGATGATTTTTTGACACGTAAATAGGCACCATCAAACTCAGCCTTATCCTAAGCTAGATGTATGTGAAATCAGAGGACTAATATGTATTTCAGGGAAAAAAAACCCACCCAAACTCTAACATGTTAAAACAAATACATAACTATTAAAAGGAAAACTGTTTATCTACCACCGCCTAAAATCAGCTTTGCTGTATGGTTTGTTGCTATCTGACCCGTGCTTGGGGGCCACGACAGTGCACTCCCTGCTCTTCTGCTACTGGCTCAGCTTTGAAACCTCTGGCCTGAGCCCAGCTGTCACCCCTTGCACCCCTGTGCTGTCCTGTGCCTGGAGGCCATCGATGGGCTGGCCCGGCCCAGCCCCGCAACGCATCTATAAACACGGAGCTCTATAAACACGAAGATTCCTGGAGGCATATACTATAGGGGTTCTGGTCGGCGGGCCTGGGGTGGGGCCCTGATTCAGCCTCCTGAAGGTTGGAGGCACAGCTGGACCTGGGAATCCCTGGGCCGAATGACCTAGGGCTTCCTCCCCACAAGAAACCTAACTGTGCAGGGTCTGGGGTGGGAGGCCAGCCCACTGGTGCATTGGTTGCCATGGGACCCTCAGGGGCTGGGCCACACCCCCATTCTAGGCCATCTGGGCACAATTCCCTTGGGCTCTAAAGAAGAACCTGTTGGGACCCCAAAAACCCCAGTCTTGGCCCCCCCCTGGTGCCACCCACATGGTCAGGGGACAGATGGCACCATGCTTCCCCTTCTCCTCACCGTCAGGGCCTGGATCGCCTCCCACTCCTGCGGGGATTGGATCTTGTGGGCCAACAGCCGGGTGGCAAGTGGAGGCCTGGGTGAGAGGAACAGCAAAGAGCCAGACTAGCCACAGAGCCCCGGGCACCCCAGGGAGGGCGGCCACACTTCCCCGCTGGAACTGCAGCCGGCAGCAGCTTCTCCAGGACACATGCAAAGGCCCAGCTCCCTCTCCAGATTGGGGCTGGAGACTGTGGCACAAGAGGGCAGGACCAGGTAGGGAGTGCAGGCCGGGGACCTTTGAAAGGCGTGAGCTCAGCCCGTTGGCCGGCTTCACTGAGAACTATGACCTGCCGTGTCCTTGGCTTGCCGTAGGGACAAGTACAGAGAGATGCCCACAGCCTTCAAGGGCCCAGCCTGGGAGCAGAACATGACAATGTGCACAGAATATTCTGCTGGGAGAAGTCACGGTGGCAATGGTGACATCATCTACCAGATCATGAAAGACCTGTCACCAGTGACAGTAACAGCTAACACATACGGAGCACTTACGATGTGCGAGGCACCTCACGTCCATTTTCCTGCCTAACCTCCATAAGAGCCCCCCGAGGTAGGCAGCACTATCACCTCCACTTTACAGTCCCAGAAATGGGGGCTCAGAGGCATCTAGTTACTCGTCCAGGAGACTCAGCTAACAGAAGGGATGGGACTCCCACCTGAGCAGCTGGACTGGGCAGCACACAGGTCACGCTGTCTGCACGGCATCCCGAGTGGAGCGCCTATGCTCATGGGGTGTGGCGGGAGCGAAGCACACTGAGCTGTGCTCCCCAAACTTCAGTGCCACCTGGGGAGCCTGCCAACAACGTCCCCCCCCAAGCTCCCTGCCGGCCAGTCTAGTCCAAGTCTGGGTGCAGCCCACAAATGGACATTTTTGACAAACACACCAGGTGATTCTAATGCAGACGGTTCTGGTTCTTCCTTGAGCAAAGGGCCTGCTGGCCCCTCCCAGCTGGGGAGCACGCAGGTCTCTGGGAGGCCCTCCCCAACAAAGCATGGGTGCTTCATCAAGCCCGGGACTACCTCCTTCTCTCTACGAGATCTTGGGGCAACTGCTGAGCTCCCTGAGCCTCGGTTTCTTCACCTGTAAGATGGGTCCAGCAAGACCCACCTCAGAGGGTGGCACACAGTGGCACTGAGTACAAAGTGCGCGCTGCCATTGTTAATTTGGGAGCACTTAAGAATGGAAACTGGGTCTCAACTCATCCTCGTCTCTGCCCAAGGCCAGGGTCTGGAGTGAGCACGGCAGGTGCTGAGTATGTGAGTGAAAGACGGGGAAGCCACCTACCCCTCAAAGTCCTCGTTGAGCTGCTCGCAGAAGCCGTTGATGCTGGCCCAGTGCAGCTCCTTGTTCAGGGGGTTTGTGGCTCTGTCTGGAGGAGAAGAGAGGGCCAGTGGCCTGGTGAAGGGATCCCTGCCTCTCCCACTCCCTGCCCTGGCGTACGGCTGAGCGTGCGAAAAGGCCTCCCCTGGACTCCCTGCTCCGACGGCCCCGAGACCCCAGCACTGACGTCCGTCAAGTCAATGCACAGATGAGCCGTCGTCTGCGGGCTTCTCCTCGCAGCTTCTCCCCGAAGGGCCCCACGTCTAGAGATTGTGCTCAGGGGTCGTTCCCCTCCCGCCATTGTCCCAACCCCTGCTGCTGTACGCGTGTCTGCACCTCCTCTGATTCTGCTCCTGAAGTGTCCCCATAATTCTCACGGAATTTACTCTCAGAGGAGATTCAGAGGTAAGGGAAAAAAGCAGTAGTTCCAACCTCAAGGAGCTTTGCAGCTGGGAAGTGGGCCAAGGTCAGCTAGGTTCTCAATAGAATGTGACAGAGGGAGGCAAAGGAGCCGTGGGAACCGGTAACAGGAGGAGGGGACTCAGGGGAGGCTGCCTGGAAGAGGCAACACAAGAAGCACTGGAGGGACTTAACCAGGCTGGGGATGACGTGCCTCGGAACAGCTCAAGGGTTGCGGGTAAGAAGAACTGTGGATAACAGCTCAGGGCATGGGGGGCCTTGGGAAGGAGTGCGGCTCAGGTATCGCTTCCTCCTTCCCTAACAGCGCCACCTGCCCGGGGCAGCACTGCCGAGGCAGCTCTCTGCTGCGTCCCCCAGACCCGACCTTCATCGTGGGCCCAAGTCTGCTACTGCACCGCATCCCAGCCACTATTGCACACGCCCATAAATGCACACCCAGTAAATGAGTGAATGGATGCGGGCTCAGCTGCCGGCAGGCAGGGGGAGGTTCTGGGGGAATCCGAATCCAGGAGTAGGTAGTGGCCAGGAAAGGGCCAACAGGAAGGGGTGGTAAACAAGGCCAGACAGTACCCCCCGACCCCCACCGTTGGTGAGACAACAGCTAAAAATAAACAACAAGGTCCTACTGTATAGCACAGGGAACTATATTCAATATCCTGGGATAAACCATAATGGAAAAGAGTATAAAACGAGAACGTATATATGTGTAAAAGTGAGTCCTTTGCTGTATAGCAGCAATTAACTCATTGTAAATCAACTATATTTCAATAAAATTTTTAAAAAACCCCAACGATTAAGTAGGTCACTTAACTTCCCCGAACCTCCATTTCCCCATTTGTAAAACTGGAGCAAAGTAAGAAGTGATTGGGGATGACAGCGTACTCTACCCAGGGTAAGGCGTGGGGCAGCCGGAGCTGGATCTTCATGACCTCCCGACAGCCTATCTCCAAGCGTCACCCTGTGCTGGTCAGTTCTGCCCAAACCTGAGGATGGAGCCGAGGGTGTGAAGGGCACAGCCCAGGAGGTGGGACACAGAAGGATCTGTGGTCAGGAGGAGGCTGGGGACTCGGTCTGTGGCCCTGCCTATTTGGGGCCCTGTGCTCTGGCGGGAGGCCTGGAGCCCTAGGATCCCAGTGCCTGGCAGCCAATCATTTAATTCATATTTATTCAATAAATATTCTGAGTGTGGGACCACAGCAGTGAACAAGACAAAATCCCTGCCCTCTTGGAGCTCATCACCCAGCAAAAGAAACACTGACTACTCAGATAAACAAACAAACACAGGATACTGTACACTGTTGCAGAGTGCTACAAAGAAAAATAAAGCATTAAAAAAAAACAGAAAGAAAGAAAGAAAACCATAGCAGGGAGAAGGTATAAAGAAGTGTGTGTGGGGTGCTGCTTTCTGGGAGAGCTCTCAGAGGTACAGCTGAGCAGAGATCTGAAAGAAACATTTCCTCTGTGCATACAAATCTCTGTTCCAGGTGCCCTGCAGAGACCGCCAGCCCCTGGGAGAAATGAAGCCCCTGCTGACCACCCAGGAACACCAGAAACAGGTGCCCCCCATCTACTCTGCCTCCCAGCCTCCCAGCCCCCCAGCACGGCCAGAGGCTGCTTAGAAAACTAGAATGGGGCTGGGTATTGCTTACTCAATGACATCCAGCCGGGGGACCCTAAAACAGGAAGTCCCTTAGAGTGTCAGAGACACGTGAGTCTGAGTGAGGACAGAGAAACTGGTTCTAGAGCCCACTCCTAAGTCAGAAGCCAGTGAGGAAGAAGTAGTGGCATCATGAGACATGTCTGCATCTGGTTCAGAGCGAGGGCCTCTGGGTCCAAGGAGATCTGACCAACCTCTCTGGCCCTGGCCCCCAACTCCCAGCCCTCTTACCTCTACCTGGGGGGAGCACTTTCCCCAGCAGGCAGCAGGGTAGAACACACAGGGAAGGAGGGAATTGTTTCACAACAGGGCATGACTCCACCCTGTCACTCTACAGTGGTGACAATGTCATCAGTTACCCACCAAAAGCTACTCTTCACCTCCAGTCACTGCAAGGTAAGAGCTTACCATTTTGCTAGGGCACAAAGGGGAAGAAAAAGAGAAAACCACCTCAGCCGCCATCTATCAGAGTCTAGCCTCCTGCCAAACCTGAGTGTCCTGACTCCTGTCTGTTTTTCAGATCAGACTCTTTGGCCGCTCAGAAAATCCCCACCGTTGCTAAACCTGACACTGTTCCGTAGCACCCACGGCTCAAGGCTTGCGGCCTGTCAGATCTGTCAGTGAGGGCCCTGCCCATCCCCCCCTAAGTTATTGCTGAGACCTGGACACTTGTGGCGTTCCAGAACAGTCTCGACGGCCACTGAGTGCTTCCTTTCCATGCCCTCCCCCTCCACTGGCCAGACGGACTCTGAAACATCCTTGGAGACGGTGTACTTCTGGGACCATCCTCAGGATTCAACTCTGCACAAGACTGGCTTAAAAGGGGCTGGTCATAATCCCAAATCATCCTGTGCAGCTCCCTGGTGTGCCTGGAGTCAAGGGGCTGAGATGAAAGCAGACCCAGAGGACTCTCTGAGGCCCTGGTACAGATGTGACCTGAACGGGAGCAAAGACTTGGGAGGGAGCTGTCCCTAGTCCAGGGGGAAGCAAGCCGTGCTCTCAGGAGCAGAGTCCAGTAGTGGGTTATGAGAGCCGAGCATCTTCTGCAGTGTGGGACATGGAGGTCAGGTAGACAGTGTGAGGGCTAGTACTCAAGCCTAAGTAGTAGGAAATCGTGTCTGAGGAGACACAGGAGGGGATGCAGGGCCCTTTGGAGAAAACTTAGCAAGGGCTAGGAAACGAGTCTTTGGTAGGGGGTGCAGAATCTCAGGGCCTGGACTGAGGGTAGTGATAGAGAACTTGAAATCACTTCTGGAGTCTGAGACAGGACCCTCCCAAGCCTGTGGGGTTTGGGGGTTTCTCACTATGTGGCCAGAGCGCGGGGGATTCGATGGGTTAGTGGGTCCTACCTTCCTGGGCGGGGGAACGAGCAAATCTGAGTTGCAAGCTCAAGAAAGGGATAGGAGAGAGTCACGCCATGCAGCGCCAGTGAGTGGAGGATTCGGGGCTCAAGGGGAGCCTGGTCCCTCGCTCCCGGGTGTGAGGTGCAGCTCTCGGGGCCGCTCGCTTGCTTCCTCCCGGAGTCCAGGGAATGACTTGGGTGTCCGCTCCGCGGAAAAGTCTGGGCCCGAGACAGTTGGAGGGTGCTCTGTCCCGGGGGTTCTGGGCGCAGAGCCGGGCGCAGCTCACTCCTCCCCGGGGGTCGCGGCCCAGGAATCGGAAGGGTGGGCGGCGCCCGCTCCCATCGCCGGTCCGCGCAGCTGGTGGGGTCTCCCTTAACCCCAGGATCGGAGGTATGGGCTTGGGACACCGCCCCTACCGGGCCGGGGCAGGGCGTGAGGAGGGGGCGCTGCGTACCCCGCCCCCGCCGGGAAGGGGCCCGCCTAGTGCCCCCGGTTCCGGTTCCGGTCCGGCCCGCGCCCCTCCCGGACACTCACTGATTCGCGCCTCCAGAGTCTCCGGCTCCATCGCAGGCTCCATCGGCCACGGGCCCCTAGCCTCGGCACCGCCCCCCGCCGCCCGGTGCTCTCGCGGGACCTCGTCGGCACCACCCTCCGCCGATTAAAGGGGCAACGTCCGTCCCGACGCGCGGAGCCGAAGAGCATTCGGCACCATAGAGACGCAAACGAACTCGCCTAGAGCGCCACCTGCGCTCCCAACCCCTCCCCCAAGCAGCGTTAACATCGTGGGAGGGACTCGCCGCCTGCCTTGCTCACAGCGCTCTGGCCGGAAAGGAAGCCGAGGGACTCGGGGCTGAGGGCTGCACCATGGAAACCCTGCGGGACGCTCTAAATCGTTCTGCGTCACGGCGATGCCTATGATCGCTTCCGGAAGAACTTTCCGCGGCCATGTTTTTGAGGGGCTCTTAGGTCACTTCCGTATCCCTGAGCGGGTATTTCCGCTTAGATGCAAAAGTGGGAGGGTCCCTTAAAAGGGCAATGACGTACGTTGGCCGCTGTGAAAATAAGTCAAAGTTTGAGTGCTTACAGTGTTCCAAGTATTGTTTTAAGCACTTTTTATACATTTCTCTATTTACTCCTCACAACATGAACGAGGTAGTTTGTCGTAGATCACACAAGTGGCAGAGCCGGAACCCTGTACTATTTTCTGCATTCATTCTGCAATCATTTCATGCACTCTGTATTCGCCTTGCTCTGGGACTGGCGCTGGAAGAGAAAGGCAAGTCCAGATATTTATTACACAACGTGGTAGGGGAAGCCCACGGGGTAATGGCAACACAGGAGGGGCCCTCTACCCCAAACTGGGGTGGGTATGAGGGAGGTGCTCTCTTGTCAGGGGAGGTTTCACAGGGGAGGTGATATCTAGCTGAAAGACAGTCAGAATTCTCCAGGTAAACCTGGTGTGAGAAGATATTCCAGGTAGAGGGAACCAAACGTTTCAGGGCTCACAGGAGAGAAAGAGTATGATGAGGTCAGATAATTGAAAGTATTTCAATTACGCTTCAGAGGACGTAGGCCTGGAAATACGCTGGGGCAAGATCACGCAAGTCCTGCAAGTTTAGCTTTTTTTCTTGTGAACTATGTTGGAGATGTCCTTAAAGAGTTTCACGCGTAGTGGTGACAAAGTCAGGCTTTTGTTTTAGAGAGGTCCATGCGGCAACAGTGGGCGGAAGATACTGCTGGGTGCCAGACTGAAGTCAGGCAGGGCAGAATGAATAGACCTCCTAGCCTCTGCCTTTTCTCCTGCCGTTTCTCCTTCTATTACAGACCCTTTTCATCTGTTTTCCCACCCGCGGCCCGGGGGAGCCCGGTTACCGGCTTACCCGGGTCCGTTGCATTCTGTCGCCCCCTGGCGGTCCGCCGGGGAACTGGTCCGTGGTGTCCTCTCGAGCCTCTTGGTCTCCGGGAGGGTTAAAGCGAGACCGAGACAGGGAATCTGGCGATTCTGGTTCTGCTCGGCCGTCGCCCTGGCAAGCGACCTCGATTCACCTTGTAGAACGGAACTGACCTCATTAGGGAGTTGAGAGGCATGTGCTGGGTCAGTTTTTCCCTAAACTCAATCATTCAGCCAGCTGGGACGCTTTTCTAAATTCTCCCCCACAGGCCATTAAAATTATATAGGAAAGTGATATGTATGTTTACTGCATTCCTCAACAAAAGCTGTAACATAATATGTACTTAGAGCTCTTTTCCTTTGTTTCTTTTATTACTGAAATGAATTATTACAGAAATAAAATGCAACCGCATTTACCGCATTGATTTAGGGGCATATACACACTGTCAAGACTCACTTTTTAAAGACGGCATAGATTTGACCAGGGTTCAAATTCTGACTTGACTTCTTTCTAAACTGTATGACCTAGGACAAGTCACTTAGACACTCTCTATCTCAGGCTTCTCATCTGAAACACGGTTGTGAGAATTCAGTGGAAGGGTGTCTTCAAAGTGAACCCCAATAAATGCTCTCCACCCACTTTCTCTGCTGGACTTTTCTCCTTAGCACTTATCTGTCTTAGCACTGTCTATTTCCTTTCTTCATCGTGTTTTCTGTCTTCCTCCCCCACTGGAATGTAAACTCGGTGAGGATGAGGAATTTCAGCTATTTGGTTCACCGATGTATCCTCAAGACTTGAAAGAGTAACTGGCACATAGGTGTTCAATCAACATGGATTGAATAAATGAATGAGTTGAAACTATTATTCATAAGCTTTATGGATGAAGGGGTGCAGGAATGTGCTCAACATTGCACAGCGAGTGTGTGTGGGAGGGGAGCCAGATCGTACTTTTAGTGAAGGGTCTAGGCTCGCCTCACTGAGTCCTGGAGAGCAGGGATTGGTGAGGGAGTCAGGAAGTGGCTATGCAGGTAGGGCCTGGCCCAAACTGGGTGTCAGGGTAGAAGGTGTGGAAGGAAGGATCTGAGGATGGTGACAAAGGTGAGGATGCTGAAAGGAAGGAGGACCAACACAGGAAACAGGAAATGCAGGAATTGGGCCTTTGGCAGCTCTTCCCTTCTCCACCATTTGCAAATGTGTTCCTCTGAGTGACTTGGGGAACCCCTAGGAGGGGGTGGGCAAGTAGAGCTGAGCTGTCCTTGAAGCAGCTATAATCAACTAATCCAACTGCTGGTTTTCTCTGAGGTGGCTACCTGTGTCAAAATCCCCTGGGGAACTAATGAAGAATTCAGGCTCCTGGGCAACCTCATATTCAAGTAGGACTCCCGGGATGTGGCCCAGGAATTTGCAGTCCAAAGTTAGCGTTATCCTATGCTCAGTCCACCCCCAGCTCCCTGAACCCCCTTTGCCTGCTCTGGTTCCTCAGAGACCTTAGATCCGAGATGTGCACGTCTGGGGTAATACAGACCCACCCGATGGTCTGACTGCGCGGTGTGGATGATCACTGCAGCTTAGCGGGATCCTGGTGTCCGACCTCCCTCTGCCCCAGCTCTTCTTAACATCAGCCTCTCCCAGCTCGGTGCTCAGGTATACCAGGTAGGGTCACACTCGCTGTGTGACTGAGTTGTGTGCCAACGGGGTTAGAGGATAAGGGGCTGGGGACTGAAAGGTCTGAGCAACCCCGTTCCGCCCCCCACCCCCATCCATACCCCTTTCCAGCGGGTAGGAAGATCTGGTTTTTACAGAAGGGTGTGGCCACAGAGGCCGATATTATGACCCTCCTTCCACTGGCTGGAAGGAAACTAGAGACCACGGATTTCACCAATAGGAAGGCAATATGCAAATATTGCCCAGCGTTAATTGGCTGATGGAAAGAGGCGTGCCATTCATTCTTGTGCTCTGAGACTTGGAGCGTGGAGCACAATTTTGAGGTAGAGGTTGCACTTGGAAGTAATTATTGAACACCCACCTTGTGCCAAGTCCTGTGTCAGGGCATACAGGGGTGAATAAGACCGGCAAGGCACCGCCCTCGTGGAACTTACATTCTAGTAAACTAATAAGAACATAAATAAATGAACAATTTGTTTTCTAAATTTCAGATCTGGGTGGTGCCACGAAGACAATGCACCAGGGAGCTGTTACACCAGCGATGCTGTAACAAGTCCTGCAAGGGTATATTCTAAGAGCAGCAGAGGACGGCAAGACCAATTACCCTGGTGGTGGAGTGAGAGGTGGAAAGAGGAGGTGCCCTTGAGCATGGAGCTGAAGGAGGAGGAATTTCCTCCCCTAGCTGAGGGGGCAGTATGTGGGAAGTACATACTGAACTTTAGGAACCCCAGGAACTGTGAGGTAGATGGAGGGAAGAATGTGCAGGGCAGGAGAGAGCAGAGTTATGTGACTTTGGGCAAGTCTTTTACCACTTGAGCCTCAGTTGGCAGAGGATTAAAGATAATATAGAACACATAGTATATATGTGCACTCAATAAATGCTAAATAAAGAAAGCTCCAGGTGGTGACCACTACTGTCATACTGGGAGAGCCCCTCAATTGTGTTCCCTAGATTTAGGGCTTTGGTCCTACCCCTCTCTCTTCCCTTTCCCCCAAAGCTTATACCTTCAGGGCTTCTGTCTTCACTTCTCCCCCTGGAACTTAGCACACTGGCATTTTGTCTTCCTGCCTCCCTAGGGGACAAGGACTCCAAGTAGAGCAGGAAAGACTTGGATAAGCTCCAAGAAAGGACTTCCTTCTCTTTTTGTCAGAGTTGCAGCTGCTCAGAGGAGGGGACAGCGTGCATTTCCCACAGATTTAGAAACTTCTGGAGCTGGAAGAAAGGTTTGCGATAACATATATAGTCCAGAGCTTTTTTTTTTAAATTTAATTCTTTTTTTTTAGATTCTTTTTGATGTGGACCATTTTTAAAGTCTTTATTGAATTTGTTACAGTGTTGCTTCTGTTTTATGTTTTGGGTTGGGTTTTTGGACACGAGGCATGTGGGATCTTAGCTCCCTGACCAGGGATCGAACCCATACCCCCTGCATTGTAAGGTGTAACCACTGGACCGCCAGGGAAGTCCCTAGTCCAGAGCTTTTAAATTTTTTTTTTTTTGACAGATATCCAATGTAAGAAATGCACTTTACATCAGGACCAGCTGAACTCAAGTTTTATGGAGGCTGAAGTTTGTAAAATTTAGGGACCTCTTTAAAAAAAAAGAATATAAAATTATGTATGCAAAATCAGGTATTTATTTAGAGCAAAAAAATAAATTCCTATAAATTACAAACTTTAAAAGTCTGACTGGGATTTCCCTGATGGTCCAGTGGTTGAGACTCTGAGCTTCCACTGCAGGGATTGGAGGTTCAATCCCAGGCCAGGGAACTAAGATCCCGCGTGCCGTGTGGCGTGGCCAAAACAAACGAACAAAAAATAAAGAGTAAAAAAAAAGAGTCTGACAAACACCATAATCATAAAGTCAGAACAATAAGAAATTTTCACTAAACTACCTGACGTGTTGCTTTACTACCTTTTTTTCTGCAATTTGAGGATGCCTGCTTTTCATATAGCAGTGACTTTCTTATATTTTCTATAAAGAGAAAGAAAAGTCAGGCTTCTAGCATGTTTGATCAAAATGTTTTTTGTTTTATTATTTTAGAAAAGTTTTTCTCAGCTTTGCAATCAGTTTTTGGTAATGTCACGTAAACCTAAAATGTTTAATTTTGTCAAATTTGGGAAAACAAATTTTCTGTGTGGTTTCACTAGGAGCCGCAGACTTTGTCAGAACAAAATGTGGTGTGTATGAGACAGAAGCCTATGAGTCATGATATATAAAACATTTGAAGACATACACAGATGTACTTGCTATGCACAGTACTGTTATGGGTTGGTGTCCTACAACAGAGGCATCCTGGTTAATTCTGTTGCACATGATTCTCCCGCCCCAAAAAGAAAGTAGCATGTGGTGCATTTATAATTAGATACGCTGTGCTATTAATTGTGTTCCCAATGGCGTGGACTTTTGCTGTAACTAGATCAGTGGGAACTCGATCCTCCACATGTAATTTTACACGTCTGAGAATTGGAAGAGTTTTCCATAGACTGGCTTCTGGCTCTATACAACGCAGACCTGGTTTCTCCTCCACTGCCCACATTCTTCCCACGTCAGGTGGCTAGGTGTCACGGTGACGTAGTGATGTGACCTCTGTCCCTGCACCTTTATGTCAGGACACCAGGTGAATTGACATGGTGACTGGGTATGGGTGATTGGAGTACTTCTGGGAACCATTCCCTACACTAGGATGCTAGCAATCACCTAACTATTCTAGAAGTTGACTGTGAACCTTATAACTATAATCTACTAAACTCAAACTAAATGTATGTCCAACTCAACTTCCCATTAGTTGGATCTCAGAGTAGTCGGACACAGCCTTTGGAAAGAGAAAAGTGTTTTACTGATATGGAACAATCTTCAAGATATATTAAGAGAATAAAAGCAAGGTACACTTGCACACTTGCACCTGTGTGGTGTGTAGGGTATCTCTGGAAGGAAGCAGGAGAAGGGTATTCGCCTCTGAGTAGCTGTGGGGACCGGGGTGGATGGGGGACTTGCTTTTCCTTGAGCTTTGTGAAGTGTTTTTTAAATAGCATGCATGTCTTCTTTTTCTTTTCTTTCTCTCTTTTTTTTTTTTAAGATAAATGCTTAGCAGTTGACAATCTATTTTTCAACCTAATTTAGTTTGTTCTCTTAGTGGCCAGCAGGAGGAGGCAAATGCTTTCTCTCTCTTGGAGAGAGGTTTCCCCTTCTACAACCTTCAGAAAACACCATGGCTGTGCCCTGTAGCTGGAACCCAGACTCCAGGTGGGGTCTTAAAAGGAAAATAAGTGAAAATAAGTTGTCATTACGAACTCTAGGGAATCTCTGATTTTTAAAATAGCTTTATTGAGATATAATTCACATGCCGATCAGGAGCTGGGCGCAGGTGGGAATTCTCGGTTGGGAGTTGCAATCCAGGTGTTGCTTCTGTACTCCATGGATCTGCCGCATCAGCTGTGACCAGGCCATTAAGGCATCCAAGCCCCCATTGTCCACAGGAAGACTGGGTGCTGTGGACGCAGGAACTAGGCTCAGGGCTGAGGTCTCCTCTCCCCCAGGAAGGGCACTCCAGGACTACCCAAGTGACAGAAACAGTTTGCTTTATTGTTTAATTTCTAGAGAGATGTTCTCTATGGAAAAAATGTTCCTCTTGCCACTTATAAGAAGCAGAACATAGAACATTATGGTCTCTTGTGTAAATGCACCCAGTACCACATGTTCATAGGTAGGTATGACCCTGAGAAGGAGCCTCCCTGGTCCAAAGGACCTGGGTAACATGCTGGGAGGGGGTGGGGGGAAGAGGAAGTGAAGGGGCAATGCATCACTGGATTGGAGCCACTGAAGGTACCCCCCTTCTGAGCCCTGTGATGAGTGGTTCCTGCTGCTGATCTACCATCCAACCACCCATTCGTCCATCCACCCCTCACCCACCCTCCCAACCACCTATTCACCTTTTCATCCTCCCATGCACTCATCCATCCATCCATCCATCCATCCATCCATCCATCCACCCTTGAGTTAAGATCAACCTGATAAGGTCCAGCCAAGAGCTGAGGAAGAGTTCTAGGTGGAGGGAACAGCAAGGACAAAGTCTTGAGGCTGGAATGAGTTTGGCGAATCCACAGGTCAGCCTGGCCAGGGGGCACGTGTGATGAGATGAGGCTGCAAGGTGGACAGGACCGGATCGGCGGGACCTTGTCAGCCAAGGGGCGGAGTTTGGATTTGTTCTAAGTGTGAGAAGAAGCCACTGGAGGGTTTCGAGCAGGAGAGTGGGGTGTTGTCATTTCCATTTTACAAAGACCCCAATGGGTGGTGAAAAGATTGTGGGGGCAGGAGTGGAGAAGGGGAGACAGTGAAGTGGCTATGACCCACCCCTTCCTCCCACAAAGGCCCTCCCCAATTCCAGGTGAGGCGAGGATGACCCAGGAGCTCCAGTGGACCTAGGCAGTCCTGGAAGGATGTGCACTGGGAGTGTGGCCAGGTGCAGCCAGCAGCTGGGGTTCAGGGTGAGGCCACAGAACCCGGCAATCAGGTTAAACAAGGAAGATCCCTGGACCAGATGAGGTAAGAGCTCTGTGGATGTCCGTTGAAGCACAGACGGTCGGCTGGTCAGAGATGCAGAAGCAGGGCTGGACGTCCAAGCAGACCTGATATTAATATTTAATAACAGCGAACATTTATTTATTCAGCTGAACATGGGTCGGCACTACGATTAGCACTTCACGTACGTTCTCCCTTAAGGCCCACATCTGCCCTGTGAGGTGTGACCGTGACAATTCCCATTTTGCAGACGGACCAGCTGAAGCCCAGAGAGGTTACGTGACTTGCCCAAGGTCACACAGCTATAGACAGACCTCCCTGTGCCTGAGGCTAACACAACTGAAGAAAGATTGTGGGAATAAGAGGGGCTTTTCTCTGTATAGGGACTGGAAAGCACAGATCATAAGCCCTAGATCTGTCCAGGGGAAACAGGGCCCCGATCTTGCTGGTGTGATCATTTGGCCCCTTGAGATGGTACATCTGGCTGTCACCAGCGTCTTTCTCCTTACCCATCATGCTCTAGTCCCAGGCTCCCTGGGCTCTGGGAGGATGGACGCTGGCTTCCCAAGGAGAACTGTCCTCCAGGGGCGGGGGAAGGGATGTGCTCACCAGCCAGACTCCAGGCTCGTGCTGCTTGTTGCAGATTCGCTCTGAGCTTCTGCTCTCTCCACTGTCCTGGATACTTGGCTTCATCGTCTCAGGTGAAACCTCTGCCCATTTAGGAATCCTCCCTCAAAGCAAGGAAGGAAGACATTTGTTTCTTTACTTAATTTTTAGCATCTATTATGCGCCCCACATGCTACATAGGTTAACTTTTTTAATTTAAAAAATCTTTAAAAATTCTCACAATCGGGAATTCCCTGGTGGTCCAGTGGTTAGGACTCCGCGCTTCCACTGCAGGGGGCACGGGTTTGATCCCTGGCTGGGGAACTAAGATCCTGCATGCTGCATAGCCCTAAAAAACCAAAACAAACAAACAAACAAAAATTCTCACGATCACCCCGTGAAGAAGATACTATTAGTTCCCTTCCACAAATGAAGAAACTGAGGCTTGAAGTGACTTGACGTGGCTCCTCAGCTTGCAGGTGACAGAGCCAGGATGTGTTATTTGCCTATTTGATGCCAAAAGCTCGGTGCTTTCCATGGGCCCCGTCCTGGCACCTCCTGGTCTCAGAAAGAGGAAGTTGGAGAGGGAATGACCAGGGAGGGAAGTGCGGACAGACATCACTGATGAGTTGATTTGTTTGTTCTTTGGGAGGAGAAGGACAGGAGAGGAGATAGGCAGGGATCCCACAGACCTCAGGACCAAAGTCCCCCAACAGCAGGAGGCCTGGTGGGTGACAGTTACTGGAAGCCACGGGCCAAACTCTCCATTAGGCCCAGCAGAACACAGTGGCTCAGGCCCAGACAATTTAGGGGCCCACCAAAATGTTTTAATCTCTTATAAAATCAGAAGAGGAATTCCCTGGCAGTCCAGTGGTTAGGGCTCCATGCTTCCACGGCAGGGGGCACAGGTTCCATCCCTGGTCGAGGAACTAAGATTCCATATGTCACGTGGTGTGGCCAAAAAAATAAAATCAGAAGAGAAAGTGAACTTTCAGGTAGACAAAAGTGTTTTAATAAATAGCACTGAGGGACTTCCCTGGTGGCTCAGTGGTTAAGAATCCGCCTGCCAACGCAGGGGACACGGGTCGATCCCTGGTCGGGGAAGATACCACATGTCGTGGAGAGCTAAGCCTGTGTGCCACAAGTACTGAAGCCTGTGCACCTAGAGCCTGTGCTCCACAACAAGAGAAGCCACCGCAATGAGAAGTCCACTCTCTGCAACTAGAGAAAGCCTGCACGCAGCAACGAAGACCCAACGCAGTCAAAAATAAATAAACGAATAAATTTATTTATTTAAAAAATATAGGGCTTCCCTGGTGGCGCAGCGGTTGAGAATCTGCCTGCCAATGCAGGGGACACGGGTTCGAGCCCTGGTCTGGGAGGATCTCACATGCCGCGGAGCAACTAGGCCCGTGAGCCACAACTGCTGAGCCTGCGCGTCGGGAGCCTGTGCTCCGCAACAAGAGAGGCTGTGATAGTGAGAGGCCTGCGCACCGCGATGAAGAGTGGCCCCCACTTGCCACAAGCAGAGGAAGCCCTCGCACAGAAATGAAGACCCAACACAGCCAAAAATAAATATAAATAAATAAAAAAATTTTAAAAAAATTAAAAAAAAATGTAACATTGATATATTTATTCAATGCAGTCATAAAATACAATTAAATATATGTATGTTTATGTCTATGTGTATATAATATATGTTTTCTAATGGAGGAAGGGACCCATGAAGGCAGAAGTACTTCAGGCTCACAAAAGTCATGATGGGGCCCTGGGAGTTTGCAAGGAGAACATTCCCACAGGCCTGGGGCTCAGACTTGGCCGCCAGGTGGAGGTGAGCAGCCTTCCTCCAGCTGACACAGGTAGGGCACTGGGCTCCTGATAATAATGACAAATGTTTTCTGTTAACTATTAACGAAGTGCCAGGCTTTGTCTCCCTTAATCCTCACAACACTTATTGCTCTCATTTTACAGAGGAGGAGACTGAACTCAGAGAGGTTGGAACCAAGATTCCAGAGCTGTACTGACCTCTAAATGACATTGGAGAACCCCCTCCGGCCCCAGGAATCTGGGACTTTCTGAAGCCTTCCATTGGGGTGTCATTAATTATTTTCTAGTCGTTTCCTGTGCCCAAGCTTGTCTCTCTACTAGACTTGGCCTCTTTAAGGCCTGGCTTTATTTTGTACTTTTCTTCTATGGGGCCCTCAATCCCATGCATTTGAATCAAGTCTTTTGTGCTTTTGTTCCATGAGGGAGACCCTGTGTGGCCAGCTAGGCCATGTCCTCCTTGGCACCTCAGAGGTGGACACACCAGCAGCTTTGTTACGGCTGCTCCTCACTGTTGTCCCTCAGCGCAGCCTGGTGGCCTGGTGTACAATTCAGTGAAGGCAGATCTGTAAGGGCCCATCATGAAGTCCTGGGAACTTGCTTTTGTAGCCGCTTTATTCACTTAACACTGTACCATGAGCAAGGAACCACGGCCATTGAGGGTCTCCTCAAATTGTGATTTCTGATGGCCGCATAATAGTTCATTTATATTTTCTTAGCACCATTAACTTAGCCAATCCTGTAGTATTGATGTTTCACTTTCTAACTCTTCCCTGATGATGATGATGATTTTTGCTATTCAGTCAGTCAGTCAATAAATATTTATTAAGCATGTACTAAGTGCTGAGAACAACTTTCTGATCATCTGGCTTGATTCAAGGGTAACATTTGGAATATTGAGCAGAACATCTGAAAAATCTACGAGAAGGGGCCAAAGTAGTAGGTAGAGGAAAATTCATAGCTTTAAATACAGTTATTAGTAAGAAGAAAAGATGAAAAGTCAATGAACTAAACATTCACCTCAAGAAGTTAGAAAAAGAGCAATAAAAGAAAAAGTAAAAAAAAACTCTAAAAGTTAATTAGCATAAAAGCAGAAAATAATGAAGGAAACAAAACCAAGAGCTGGTTCTTTAAAAAGACCAAGGTAGTAGAATGTCTAGGGACATGTGCGGACTGCAGATTCTTTATTTATTTATTTTAAAAATTTATTTATTTTAAAAATATATTTATTTATTTTTGACTGCTTTGGATCTTTGTTGCTGCATATGGGCTTTTTTTAGTTACAGTGAGCAGGGGCTACTCTTTGTTGTGGTGCACGGGCTTCTCATTGCAGTGACTTATCTTGTTGCAGAGCATGGGCTCTAGGTACACGGGCTCAGTAGTTGTGGCATGCGGGCTCAGTAGTTGTGGCACGCGGGCTCAGTAGTTGCGGCACACGGGCTTGGTTGCTCCGCGGCATGTGGGATCTTCCCGGCCCAGGGATTGAACCCGTGTCCCCTGCATTGGCAGGTGGATTCTTAACCACTGTGCCACCCAGGGAAGTCCCTGCAGATTCTTTAGTCAGGAGGCTTTCATGAGCATTATTTCTCCCACCAAACTTCTGATAACAATTGCTTGGCAAAGTGTATTACTTATCTACTGCTGTGTAACAAATTAACCAGAACTTAGGGACTTAAAATAAGAAACACATTTCTTACAGTTCCTGGGGTCAGGAATCCAGACAGGACTTAGCTGGGTGCCTTCTGGCTCAGGGTCTCTCACAAGGCTGCAGTCAAATTGTTGGTGACACCAGCCATCCCAAGGCTCAAATGGGAGAAGATCCGCTGCCAAGTTCACTCACAGTGGTATTGGCAGGGCTCAGGTCCTCATCACTGGTTGGCCGGAGACGTCAGTTCTCTGGCACATGGACTTCTCCATAGGACTACTGATAACATGGCTCACTTGCTTCTTCCCCCAGAGCTAGGGCAGAGAGAGAGAGAGAGAGAGAGAGAGAGAGAGAGAGAGAATGAGAGAGAGTGAGAGAGCAGTCTTTTTGTAGTCTTTCTTTTCATAATCAGTCTTTTGAAACCTAATCTTCTAGCATTCTGTTCTAGAATTCTAGTGCTATTAGAATTGGGTCACTGGGTCTAGCCTCGCTCAAGGGGAGCCAGTTATACACGGGTGTGAATACCAAGAGTAGGGATCACTGGGGGCCAGCTAAGAGGTTGCCACCACACAAAGGGTTTAAGATCATACTCCTCCTGGAGGTCAAATATTGTTTTTGCTAAGTGAAGGCAGTGTAGCATGCCTTGGCAGTCATCTGAGCAATGGGTTGGTAGACAAGGCAAGCTCTGCTACTTCTTAGTTGTATGAGGGCTGGGAACCTTTGTTCCTCATCTGAAAAATGGGGCAATAGTAAAGATCACCTCCAGAATTTATTGAGTTTATTGTGATGAGGCCTGGAAAAAGTGCTCTGTAAAGCGTAAAATACCCTGCAGAAGGTAGGCATTATTAAGAGAACAAGGTTGGAGATGCAAGTGTCAGTGATTTTTTCCTTTCCTTTATTAGTATTTTAAAAATCTTCCATTGATGTAAAACATACACACAGAAAAGAGCACAATTCATAAGTGTGGTCATGTTCTCCTGTCTTTAAACATTCTTCTAAAACAAGTGAACTTTTAAGTTCTTTTTACTTTGTGTACTTTCTACTGTGGGCTAGAATTACTGATATCATCAGAAAAATGTCACCTCTACAAGGTGTAGTTTCTGTTGATTAGAGAGTTTCCGTTTATGAAGCACTTTCAACTCCTTATCTTGCTTGGGTTTTACAATGGCCCTGGGAGAAAGATCAAGAAGGGATCAATTTCCTTGCGAGGAAATCCCTCTCGTCTCAGGGCGGGCCGGGGACTGAAGGCGGTGTCCTCTGTGAGTGCTGCGCAGTGAGCCACCTGTCAGCTCCTGGCACAGAAGGGCCTTCAGCAGGGCTGGCCCACCAGCACCCCACCCAGAGTGGCTACCGCCAGCTCTAATGGAAAACTCTCCAGCTCGCCAGACCAGGGCTCTAGAAAAATTCTACTTCTGGGAATCCGCCTTAAAAAAATTGTCATGATGCTGCCAGACGTTATGTGCAAATAATTGAATGCAGTAGCATTTTTAATAGCAAACACTTGGAATTAATGTAAGTGTTCAGCAGAAGGAAATAGGTTGAATAAATTTAGTCATTGAAAGGTAGAGTATTTCACTGCCATTAATATATAGTTCTGAAATATAGATTTGTGGGCTTTAATGTTTACTGAATGAAGCAGGATCAACAATTGAATAGACAACGTGTGTCTATGATATAAATCCATTGAAAACCGCATGGAAGGAAATGTGCCAATAAAATAAGCAGGTTCCATCCTGGTGGTGGGATTATGAGTGATCGTATTTCGTTTTTTGTTTTTTTTTTTTAAAGTTTTTATTTATTTATTTACGGCTGTGTTGGGTCTTCGTCTCTGTGCGAGGGCTTTCTCCAGTTGCCGCAAGTGGGGGCCACTCTTCATCGCAGTGCGCGGGCCTCTCATTATCGCAGCCTCTCCCGTTGCGGAGCACAGGCTCCAGACGCGCAGGCTCAGTAGTTGTGGCTCACGGGCCCAGTTGCTCCGCGGCATGTGGGATCCTCCCAGACGAGGGCTCGAACCCGTGTCCCCTGCATTGGTAGGCAGATTCTAAACCACTGCGCCACCAGGGAAGCCCCGTATTTCTTTTTATTTAATATCTCTAACTGACTATGGTAAGCATGTCAATTACATAAGTAGCAGGGGTAAAGAGCAAAGCACGGAAATCCCATTACCCACCCCACCCTCCCCAGCCCTCCCACTCCCTTCCCTACTTAGTTTGCTATTGATACTTCTAGATGTTTTCTTTGAATCCACCATGTATTGCTTTTAAAACTTTCACAGACAATCAGAAAAATCATGAGGTGAGGGGAGAAAACAAAAGACTCTCAAAATGAATCTGGACATCATAAAAGTATAGAGATTTTTACACACAAGTCTCTCTGTTTAAGGATGAGAAAGTGGGGCTCAGGGTTGTTGGGTAGCCTGCCAAGCTCACATGGTTTGTGCCCGCTCTTGGCGCCCAGTTCAGCGCTGCTTCTGGGGTCACATGCCATCGAGATCCGGGAGGAGGTTGGGAAGCTGGGCTGGAGGGAGGCCAGGAGGATGCTCTGTGCTGAGTTGGCCGGGCTGGGGTGAGGAGCCTTCTGCCTGTTTGTTCTGGGTACCAGGAGATGTGGGTGGAGAAACACCCTGGCAGAAAGGACCAAAGTCCTCATTTATGGCCTTGGGGGAGTTAATGTGTAATATTCTAGGATATAAGCTGGACTGTGAGGTGAGACCCTGAGCCCAGATCTCCAGGAGCCACCGAGGGCTGCCGTCAGGAGCTGCCACCATGTCGGTGAGGATGCCGGCTCCCCACTGCCCACCTCCTCCAACCCTCTGCCTCTTCGCCTGAGTGGGGGTGGGGTGGATGCTGGCGGAAAAGCATCGCTGCCCCTCCAGCCTCCGTTTCCTCATCTGTATACTGAGGAAGTTGGACAGATCACCTCCACAGCCCACCCCCTTTTTTTTTTTTTTAAATGAGTTTTGTACATTAGAATCATTTGGGGTGCTTGCTACAAATATACATGTTTAAGGTCACATCCCAAGAGTTTTTAAAAAAATTTTTTTATTTATGGCTGTGTTGGGTCTTTGTTTCTGTGCGAGGGCTTTCTCTAGTTGCGGCAAGTGGGGGCCACTCTTCATCGCGGTGCGCGGGCCTCTCATTATCTCGGCCTCTCTTGTTGCGGAGCACAGGCTCCAGATGCGCAGGCTCAGTAATTGTGGCTCACGGGCTTAGTTGCTCCGCGGCATGTGGGATCTTCCCAGACCAGGGCTCGAACCCGTGTCCCCTGCATTGGCAGGCAGATTCTCAACCACTGCGCCACCAGGGAAGCCCCCCACCCCCTTTTAAAAAAAGTATTTATTTATTTACTTGGCTGCGCCGGGTCTCAGTTGCTGCACGCGCGGGATTTTTAGTTGCGGGCATGTGGGATCTGTTCCCCAACCAGGGATCGAACCAGGTCCCCTGCATTGGGAGTGTAGAGTCCTAACCACTGGACCACCAGGGAAGTCCCTCCACAGCCCTTTAGCACCGAGGTTCTCTGCTCCCTCCACCACGGTTCTGAGCCTGTTTCTTTCCCCCTCTAGCCTCAGTTTTCTCATCAGTAATTTTTTTTTTTTTTTTTTGCCTATCCCCCTCAGCTTGCGGGATCTTATTTTCCCGACCAGGGATCAAACCCGGGGCCCCCTGCAGTGGAAGCGCTGGAGTCCTAACCTCTGGACCGCCAGGGAATTCCCTCTCATTAGAAATATTAATCGTGGCAATAATAGTAACTGCTAACATCTATAGACAACTTTAACCTATTAAAGATGAAGAAACTGAGACTCGAAGATTAACTTGCCCAAGATCACAATCTGTAAATTGCAGGGGTTGAGGTTCTTTGAGGTCCCTCGCTAATTCTTTGATTGCAAACCCTGCTCTGCCATAGCCTACTGTGTGGCCTTGGACAAGGTACTTGGACAAGGTACACTCTCTGAGCCTCAGTCTCCCATATTTGGGGACTTGGATCACAGATGGCATCTTCTGAGGATGGTATATTGGTTTCCTGCGGCTGCCATAACAAATTTACTCTCTCACAGTTTTGGAGGCTTGGGGTCTGAAATCCAGGTGTTGACAGGGACATGCTCTCTCTGAAGGCTCTAGGGGAGGATTCTTTCACGTCTTTTCCAGCTTCCGTTGGTTGCTGGCAATCTGTAGCCATCCTTGGCTTGTAGCTGTATCCCTCCAATCTCTGCCTCCGTCTTCACATGGTCTTTTCTGTGTGTCTGTGTTTCTGGGTCCAAATTTCCCTCTTCTTATAAGGACACCAGTCATATTGGATTTAGGGCCCACCCTCAGCCACTATGACCTCACCTCAACTTGGCCCTATTTCCAAATAGGTCTCATTCACAGGCTCCGAGTAGACATGGTTTTCTGGGAGACAATATTCAAGTCAGCACAGGTGGGGTGCAGGGTGTGGATGTGACTGGAGGGTCCAGCGTGGATGGCACGGTGCTCTCCGCACCCTCTGCCTCCCAGGGAGGACCTCTGTGCCCAGAGACTTTCCCTACTTTCTCCTTCCCCTGGTCGTCTCATCCCTCCCTTTTTTCCCTCCTTCCTCTGAGACCACCTAGTCCAAATCTCTTATATTAAAGATGGGGGAACCGAGGTCCAGAAGGCGGCACAGCTGGCCCCTAGTCATTTGGCCAGTTAGGAGCAGAGCTGGCACTAGATCCTGACCCCTGACACCTGCCCCCACCCCGACCCCAGCTTTGCCTCCCTGTCTCTCTCTGGGCTTCAGACTTTGTTAAGCAGGGGGGTCAGGCCCCCTCCCACGGGCATCCCTGTTTGTCCAGATGCACCCCGAGCCCGGCTTTTCTCATGCCCCTGCCCTGCAGCAGCCTTGGGGTCTCGGGTTCTTCTGTTTGAGCCAGGCAGCCACCAGGACGTACAGGGGCAGCGGGGGTGCTTCTCCCCATCCCAGTCCCACCCTGACTGTCCCAGGGTCCTGGTGGGTGGCGCATGCAACTAGGAGGCGACAGGAGAGTCCTCACGCCATCTGGTGGGGACTGTGCGTGCCGCAGGGCACACAGCTGTGAGGGTCTGCTTGGCGGCAGGGCGCCCATGTTCCTCTTTGGGATGGACTGGATAACCTCTCTAAGGAGGGCATTCTCTGTCTATCTGTGAGAGGCTGAAGGAGAATTTTAATCCAGTCTGGCCGGTGATCCAGCTGTTACCCTAAGCGCCCATCTGAGGAGTGAGGCTTCCTGCCTCTGAATCCCACTTTCTCGAAGGCAGGGAGATTTCCCCCCACCCAGGGGACGTCTGACCACGTCTGGAGACACTTTTGGTCGTCACAACTTGGGGGGAGGGTGCTACTGGCACCTGGTGGATAGAGACCAGGGATGCTGCTCTACCACCTACAGCACACAGGACAGACCCACAGGAGTGATCCAGCCCAAATGTCCAGGGTGCCGAGGCTGGGAAACCCTGCTCTGGGGCATCATAGGGTCTGACGTGCTGTGAGGCTCCACTCTGCTGGGCTTGGCAAGCCCTCTTTCAGGCCTTCCTTTTTTTTTTTTAATTTGTTTTATTTGTTTATTTATTTAGGCTGCGTTGGGTCTTCGTTGCTGCGCGCGGGCTTTCTCTAGTTGCGGCGAGCGGGGGCTACTCTTTGTTGTGGTGCGTGGCTTCTCATTGCGGTGGCTTCTCCCCTTGCGGAGCACGAGCTCTAGAGCGCAGGCTCAGTAGTTGTGGCTTGTGGGCTGTAGAGTGCAGGCTCAGCAGTTGTGGCGCACGGGCTTAGTTGCTCTGCGGCATGTGGGATCTTCCCGGACCACGGCTCAAACCCGTGTTCCCTGCATTGGCAGGCGGATTCTTAACCACTGCGCCACCGGGGAAGCCCTCAGGCCTTCCTTTTAAAATGCACTGCCTCCAGGAGAACCGGGCAACCCTACCCCTGTGTATGAACTGGCAGATTATTTTCCTTCTTCGTGGAAAGGAGGCAGCTGCCAGCAGGGGAATATTGATCCTCCCCCCACGGACACCGCCCCTGACTTTCAGCAAAGCGCCCCGGTCCCACGAGTTGGTTCAGGGTTTCCCAGGTGTGCTCCCTCCAGGAAAAAAAAAAAAAAAAAAAAAAAATCAGTGAACAGAAATCCCACAATGTAAATGTGTTCTCCCATAAAGTGTTCTAAATATTTGGTGGCTGCTGTATCCTGTCTGGCCCAACCTCACACCCTCCAACCATGGATGTGAAAACTGGACATTTTCTCGGGCTGGGATAATGAGCTTTGAAAACCCAGCTTTGAGAGCCTCCCTCTAACCGTAGTAAAGTTGTGGGAACCCCTGCTATACGAAATTCAGACAGTGCCAAGGTCGATGGAAAAATAGGAAGCAGATGGATACTGTAGTAGCAATAAATAAGCACAATGACCACAGTCCCTTGATTTGCTTTTAACCTGTGCCCTATTTGTGGGCTTCACAAACGTGAGCTCTCATCCTCCCAACCAGCTCAAAGGAGGCGCTATTAACCTCAGGGCCTCCAACAGCATCTGTTACACAGTGGACGCTCGGCAACTGGTTCTGAATGAATAAATCAAATTAGCCCATTTTATAGATGAGGAAAGTGAGGTATGGAGAGGGATTTTGATGGACATGTTCAGACATGTGACTTACGGAGTTTTATAGATTCTTCATTTGGGATGGGCCTAGACCTGCCTGTGATACAGTCATTTTCTGTCAGTAAAATGACTCCAAGTTTGTGCAAGTACTAAGCACATCCTTGTTAGGGGGATTTTGCAGAGGGCACTGTGCATCATCACTTAAACACTTTTGGGAACAGTGAGGTGGGCAGGAGTCATTCTATCCATTTCATAGATGGGCAAACTGAGGTTCCCTCAGCTGGGCCCTATGTCTCCAGATCTGGCTGTTCTTCAGGCTGCAGTGGATGAGAGTGAAGCAAAATGGGCAAGAGGGGGGCTCCGGGAAGCTTTGATCTGAGCACTCTGGCTCTTTCCCTTGCCAACTCCATGCTCTCATGTGGGCAGAGGGAGAGTGAGGCCTGGGGCCAGGTCGGGATGGGATGATGCTGGTAAATGGGCTTCACCAGCAGAAGAGCGCTGGGCACGTGTGTGATTGATTTGTGTGGGTTGTTTCTCTGTTGGCGCAGGGGAAATTTGAGATTATGAACATGGACATGAAGGTGGGGACAACCCTGAAGATCAAGGGCAAGATCGCAGATGATGCTGATGGGTGAGCCAGTGGGGGGGCAGGTGAGGCAGGAGGGGGAGGGGGGCTGCCCACAGACCTGGAACAGGCTGGGAAGGGCAGCCTTGTGAAATGGTCGGACAACGAGAGTGACCTCAGACCAGGGGCCTTCTGTATACTCTTGCACGCTCTCACCCCCTCCCACACCCCTGCTGGCTCCTCTTCTGTTAGGGCTGCTTTCACATCTGAGGCTTCAGAATTCACAGTGGATGCCATGTGCTCAGTTCCTTGGCCCCAACAGACACTGAAGGGGCAGGTGAGAAATCCCAGAAGCTCTGCCCAGTCCTCTGCGAGTCAGGTGCCGCTACTGAAGGCCCAAACCCCCAGGGAACCACCCTCTTGACCCAGCTGAAGGGTCAGAGGCCGGCCTTTCACACACATTATACCAGTGACAGCCGCCAGGGGCCGCCAAGTGGTCTTGTTTGCCTTCTCCATTAGAATCCGAGGCATTTCTCCGCCTCAGATGTCACAGCTCAGCGTTAGCCTCTCCTGTGTGCAGGACAATGTCAGCATTTCTTGGGACTGATCTCCATCAACTTTTGGTTGGGGAAGGGCAGGCAGACACATTGTGTAGGAACCAAGAGAAAAATCACCCCTTTCTCCTGCGTGGGTCCCTAAGGGTTGCAGAAATGTGGGATACCTCAGGTCTGAGACGTCCCAATGAAGGCACCCCATGACTCAGAACGTCCCACTCTCAGGGACCCTGAAGGTCTAACTCAGGCCCCTGTAGTGATCTTTTCAAGAGACCACACAACTCCTGATTGCATACCTCTAATGACAGGGAGCTCACCACTTTAGGTGTCCAACTATTTATGGCCAAACTTAATGGGTCTTCAGATAGTTGAGAACAGCAATTCTTTCCCCCAGGATAGACACCTTCATTTCCTGAAATGTCACTATTAGCTACCCTCTTGTCAGGAACCTTAGTCTGTGCTCTAAATGGAATGTGATACTCCAGTGCCAAGTCTGATCAAGTTGTCACCTTCCTTGTTTTAAGGTACAGACCTCGATTAACACAACCTTTGGTGATTCTTCCAGTTTGTGGTCAACCCTGCGACCCAAGCTGTTTTAGCCAGGGCTGGCCCCTTATTCTCACCTGTTACTCCTTCCCCTGCAGCTTTGTGCTTAATCTGGGCCAGGGGACAGATAAACTGAACCTGCATTTCAACCCACGTTTCGGTGAATCCACCATCGTCTGCAACTCACGGGATGGCAACAGCTGGGGGCAGGAGCAACGGGACAGTCACATGTGCTTCAGCCCGGGATCAGAGGTCAAGGTGAGGTCAAAGGCGGGAGGGGCCTGAGGAGGATATCAAGGGGAGAGCCCAGATGGTAGGGCACCCTGGCCTAGACATGGGCTGGGACCGTCTGAGCCACCAGGCACTGCCGTGGCCCCTTTCCAGGGTGCTTCTGCCTCCCTGATGCCTTCCCTCCCACTACAGCTCCTCGTGACCTTCGAGAACAACGAATTCAAGGTGAAGCTGCCAGATGGGCACCAGTTGACCTTTCCCAACAGGCTGGGCCACGACCACTTGAGCTACCTGAGTGTGCAGGGCGGGTTCAACATCTCCTCCTTCAAGCTAGACTGAGGGCAGCACCTCGCCAGAACGCAAGACCCCGGAGCGGATTCCCGCTCCTGACCCCCAGCTACCGCCAGTCACACGGAATCAGCAGCCCTTGGGTCCCACCTTCCCATCTGCTGTTCCTAACCCTCTGCGCTCATCCCCCAAGGCTAAGAACCAACAAAAGAACCCACCTTTATAGAGTCTTTCCGTGGTAGGAACTGTGGTGCTTTCCATTATTTTAATGCTCCCAGCATCCTCATGATACAGATGAGGAAACTGAGGCATAAGGTCCTTGGACTGCCAAGTGGGGGCTGGGGGTTGGGACGTGCTCCCGAACACCTCTAAGCCACCAGTCCTGCCTGCTTGTCCCCTTTTGTCACCAGGGCAAGTGCCAAGCTGCCCTGTGGGATTATGGTTCCAGGCACCTGGGCCAGGGGCTGTTCCCGGAACTAGAGATAAGGGCTCCCACCTGGGCCTCTTATCTCAGGGCTATTCATTCCGGCCTAATTACTCATTACCCAGTGCCTCGGCCCCTCCCCTCACTGGGGCCCCCTGGGGGAGTCCTTGGCTTTCCAAACCCAGTGCTCAGGGGACTCAAGCAGGTGGCGCTGACACTGTCCTCCCAGGTCCTCAAGCATCTTGCAGGACACCTTTTATCAAAAAAGCCTTCTTTAATCAGGACCCAGAGGCAGGTCTGGGGTGCACGGGAAGGTGGGATTCCCTCACTGTGAGGTCACACCTGACTTTTCTCTGAGGCTTCTGGGACAAGTGGGGTGGCGGCGGAAATGTCGGGGAAGCAGCCTTAGCAAGGGCTGGGGCTCTCAGAAAGGCAGTGGGGACCCTGCTGGGGGCAACTCCAGGATGAGCTGGGGCAGGCGGTCCCTTTGGGAGAGGGGACAAAGGCTCTATGTGCTATGCTCCCCACCCCCACCCAGCAAGGGCAGCTTTCCCAGCACAAAGGCTGCACTGTGAGGCGAGGCCCTCCAGCTGGTGGGGACGGCCTGGGGTGGCGGGTGGGCCCGAGGAACGGCTACTGGGTCCAGAGTGGCAGTGGGGGGAGGCAGGGTGGCCCAGCACGGCCCATGGGAACACCCAGGTCCCAGGACAAGCCTGGTCTCCTCTGGCCTCCCTCCCATGTCTGTCCTGCAGAGGTGTGGAGGGGTCTGGGGACAACTTGGGTTCTCCCATCTTTCGTTGGCGGGACCCAGCTGTCAGGTGAGGGGCTGGCTCTGCACGCAGGCAGTTCACAGGCGGTGCCCCGAGGCTGGCTGGGGTCCTGAGCCCATGCCCAGCCGCTCACACCTTGACCTCGTCATCCTCCTCAGCTTCAGCAAACTTGAAGGTGTCGGCTTGCACCGTGCTGGGCACGGGGGCCCTGCTGCCTGCCTGTGGTGGCCCCCACTCTTCGTCCAGGCTCTCCCAAGAGGCCCGAGCCTGGGGCAGCACCTCCACCAGCTCCCGCCGAGCATCCATCTCAGTGTAGTGGCGGCTGCTTTGGCTGCCACCCCAGCCTGCTCCCCAGTGCCTGCCGGGGCCCACATCAGCAGGTGCACAGGGACGCTCTCCTACCGGGCTGGCCCTCGCCTCAGCCGTTGGGCCCAACCCCGGGGTTACCCCATTGGGGCACTGTCCACGGGGTGGGGGGCTTGAGGCAGGGGTCGGGGGGTTTGCAACAGGGGCTGGGGGATTTGCAGCAAGGGGTGGGGCTGGGGTCTCAGCTGCAGAGCCTTCTGAGAGGCTCATGACCCCCAGCAGCTCACTGAGGAGAGAGGGCCCAAGGTCGAGGTCCAGGCGCAAGGACAGGAGGGAGTCAGAGCGGCGAAGCTCAGGCTCAGAGGGGAAGGAGCTATCACGGTCTCGGTCACGAGGCTTTTCTGGGCGAGGCAGGCGAGAGATGGTGCAGAACCCGGAGTCCAGGCCTAGAAGAGAAATAGGGACCAGGGTCATAGCTGGGGTCCCTAACCAGGAATTGGGGAGGGGAGAGCCAGGACCAACTCCAGCTTGCTATGTGGCCTTTAGCAAGCTACTCCCCCATCTGGCCTCAGTTTCCCCCATCTTTCCAATACAGTGAGCCCCGTAGTCTCTTGTGTGATCCTCCTGTCAACCCTGGAAATTTACATAATCCTCATTCCCATTTTGCAGATGAAGAAAGTGAGGCTCACTTTGGGAAGAGGGGAAGGGCTAGCCCAGGGCCACAGAGTTTGATGGGCTGGAGCCAAGCCTGGAGCTCAAATCTCCTGACTCTCAGTGCCAACTGTGAACTTGTATGACCCCTGGTTCCCTGCCATGAACCCATAGCATATGGGCTGGTTTGTGGGCACAGGGATGGAACCAGCAGCCAGAGTCTGACTACATAGAAATCAAGACCCAAAGGACAGGCAAATGCCCTCCAAAGGTCCTCTGTCCCAGCCCCTGGCTCCAGGACCACCAGGACTGAGATATAGTGGTGGGACTGTGGACCAGCCCTCAGTGAGATTCTAAGCGTCACCCCTGGAGAAGGAGCACCGCAGGAAGCCTCTGGTGCGGGGTCAAAGCTGCAGGGCAGGAAATGGCCACCAGGTGGCAGCAGGGGCCCCGGTTCCCAGGTGAGCTGTCCAGAGGAGAAGCCAAGGTTACACCTGCCACTCCCCACCCTGGCAGGAAGGGCCTCTGGCTTCTGTCCATGTGAGTGGTTTTCCAAATTTGGCAAGTTACAGGAACCTTTGTTCACATAACGACACAGCAACAGCTCCTGTGTCCTGAGCACCTACTATGTGCCAGATTCTGGGCCACACTGAATATGTGTAGCATCTCACTGAATCTTAGCAATGACCATGAGGGGCCCATTATACAGGCCAGGACTTGACTTAACAGAGGTCAGTTGGCTCGCTGGGAATCAGGCAGAACCAGAATTTGAATCCAGAGCCCTGGCTCTCTGTCTCTCCACTATATCATTCTGACACAAGGGAGCTGCTTCCATTGAAGGGGGCTAGAGTGGGCTGGCCCAGCCAAGGGCCTGGGGGTGGGGGTTGGGGGCAGCTCAGGGGCAGGTAGAACTCAAACCCCATCTCCTCACCTCTCAACCTCAGTGTTTTGGGGAGTGAGCAGGTTCCCACCCTGTGACCCCCCGCTCCATCCATGATTTGGGGTTTGGGCCTGACCTCCACGGAGGCTGAAATGCTGTGGGGAAAAGAGCTCACTTGGAGGCTTGGCTGAACCATCAAACACTCTGGGCCTCAGCCTCTGAAAAATAGGCAGATAGCCCAGGCCCTCACCGTAACTGGAGTGGCCGTCTGTGGAGGTGGCAGGGCTGCGGTCGAAGCTGAGCTTGCCCACCACGAGGCTGTCGTAGGCGGCCTGGTTGAGCTGAGGCAGGGAGATGGCGTTCTTGATGATGGGGGAGATGGCTGGTGGAGCAGGTGAGGGCGCAGGTGGGGAAGCCATCCTCCGGGGTGGTGCCCCTACCCTCCGCATCAGCTGCAGCTTCTTGGCCAGGAAGCTGCGGGGCGAGCGGTGGGTGCCCCGTGAGCTGCCACCGTGGTTGCTGAGGAAGGAGGTGTCGCCGAAGACATCCCCGCCACGGCCCACGTGCATGGTGTGGCGGAAGTCCCCCAGTGGGGGGCTGATCATGTCCGCAGTCAGCCGCCTCTTCCCCTGCGAGCTGGACACCCAGCCCACGGGTGAGAGCTTGCCCAGGTTCATGGCCGGGGCTCCTCCGGCCCCCTGGGGGCCCGGCATCGGCTCTGGCTGTTCACAGCTGCTGGTCCATGCCCACCGGGGGCCTGGGGAGGGCGCTGGGCTGGGCTAAGGGTCCGCTTCTCAGCTCCCTCCTTCACGGTGAAAGGGGGTGGATGGAGGCTGTGCCCCTGCTCTCCTAAGGTGCTGCCCCCAAATGCTGAGGCTATGGGAAGCCCATGGCTTGTCTGTCCCTGAGGCCTGGCTCCTAGCCCTGTGGAAGCAGCTGTAGGTGTTCTGTCCAAGAACACAGAAGGCACCAGACGTGCCTCAAATGTGGACAGCCCCTCTCCTGCCCAGGGGTGGAGACCTAAAAGAAAGAAAAGTAGTGGTAGGCCTGGGGGGCATCCTGGGTCCAAATAATAACAGCTAAAGAGAACAAATGGGGACTCCCTGGCGGTCCAGTGGTTAAGACTCTGCGCTTCCACTGCAGGGGGCGCAGGTTCCCTCCCTGGTTGGGGAGCTAAGATCCCGCATGCTTCTGGCGAGAGCAAAAAGTAAAAAAAAAAAAAAAAAAACGATGGGGAACACGGAGAAAATGCTGAGCAGGCAGACCCACAAAGGAGGACATATCGCATGACTCCACGCACAGGAAACTTAAGAACAGGCAAAACAACGATATGGTAGAAATCAGAATTGTGGTTGCCTTTGAACAGGTATAGACTGGGAGGGGGCACGAAAAATTCATCGAGCTGTACACTTAAGCTGTGTGGAGGCAAAATGTATGAATGGTCGTTATACGGCGCCCACTGATGAAGCACCTACTGAGTGCCAATGGCTTAAGTTCATCACTCATTTAACCCAGACAACAGCCCTGAGGGAGGCTCTATAGAGAGAGGAGAAACTGAGGCACAAAGAAGTGAAGGGACTTGCCTGACGCCACACAGCAGGCAATGGTGAAGCCGGCAGGGCTCCCAACCCCAGAGCCCTTGAACCCCAGGGGCCTCCTGCTGGTGGGTTAAGTAAGTCACCTCCCTTCTCAGAGGGTTAAATTGTCTTCCAGCAAGGCCAGGAGGGAGGAGGTGCCCGGTGAAGGTTTTGTGAACTGCTGTGTAAACAGCAGAACCCTTCGCCTTCTACATGCTTCCTGGAAAAAGGATCCTGTGGTCAAAAGTGGTTTTTCCAGATGCCTACTACATGCCTGAGCATATTCAAGGCTCTGAGAAGGCCCGCAGGAAAGAACATTATCATAGTTTTGACAAAAGCCTTGTCACCGGGGAACAAGTTTTGGAAAAAGCTCAGCTGGTGCCAAAAGCTATTTCTTGCCTACTTCCTCCCCTCCTGATCTCTCCCCCACTTTCTTCCCCAGTCCCAGTCTTCTCTAAGCTTCTCTTGGTCTGACCCTACCCCTTCTAGTATCATAGAAAGTGTAGGCTGGAGGACACCTATGGGCCTATGGTCCCACATCTGGTTTTCCTGTGGCCCAGAGAGGCCAAGCTTGCTCAAGGTCACATCAAGAGAGCTGGTAGAGACGTCAACTCAGAGCCTTTGACTCACGTAGCCTTTACTGGCCCGTGGAGCCCAGTCTTGTCTCTCCAGATCACAGCACACTCTGAGGCTGGGGCCACTGCCTGGATTTTCCCTCCTCCCTCCGTCCCAGCACTCAGCTTGGGCTCTGCAGGCGGCCAAATGCCAAATCAATACCAGTTTAATCACAGGAGTTCTTTGTGATACCTTCATGCCAAAGGCTCACCCCTTGTCACCTTCCGAGGGAGGGTAGGTGGAGGATTCAGTGGCCTCACAGTGTGACCTTGGGCAAGTCATTTACCTCCACAGGCCCGGCACCTGAGCTGATAGACGTTGATAATGATTCTTAACAAGAACACCTAGATCTGAGTGTCAACTTAAAAAAAATTTTTTTGCTGCCACCTCCAAGCATAAAAACCTCAATTCTGCCCTTCAAATGTTATTTGAAATTCAAAATAGGTTAAATAACTAGAAAAAAACAAAGGAGGCAATAAAACAAAGCTTGCTTTGTTTTCTGACTACATTCTCTTCCCTTCCCACCATCTGATCCTCTCCCAACCATAACTCCTCCCCCCTGGGGGGGCGTTCTGAATCATCCCTTTCCCTGGCACCCCCGGCACCAAGAAGTCCTTGTGGAATGTTTGCTGAAGTTATGAAGCACTCTGCATTTGGCCAGCCACTACATGATGTCATCTGATTCTCCAACAGCCCCGAAAAGCTGGAGGGTTAGCCCATTTTACAGGAAGAGCCACGGCTTGGAGAGAAAGAACTCTGGAGAGAAAGAACTTGGCCAAGGTCACATGGCAGGTACCTGCCATGGGCCAGGTTTCCCTGCTCTGTTGAGATGAGGATTAAATCTCTGGAGGAGGGGGGGAGGGTGTCATCCTGAAATGTCATGAAGAGGGGTCACTGTGTGTGCCATGGGGCCACACCCACCTCTCCCCAGCCCCCAATTCCCTGGCTTCTAGAAGCAGCCCCTCCTTTCTCAGCAAAAGGGGCTCCAGCCCCCACCCAACACCCATGGCCAATCTTGTGATGCCCCCACCTCCCAAATGTCTCTGGGCACCTCCAAAAGATCTCTACCCCACCCACTGCTGTAGAGAGACCTGCGGCATTGTGGAGTCGAGGGCAGGGCACTGCTACTGGGGACCTGTTTTCCCATGCGGAAAACAAGAACTGCATCGAACGCTGGTCCTCTCGCAGGAGAGTTTTAAGAGTGGAAGATGCTGTAAATTAAACGCTTGGATCCTGAAGCAGGGCTGGGTTTCAAAGTCAACATTCTTACGCTAATATCTCTCATCCTGGGGACCCTTGATGGCAGCCTATTTGGCACTTGACACTGACCACAGGGTATTGCTGGTGGTTAAGTGTGCCCCACCTGGCCCTGGAGTAAGCAGGGCTCCGGCTGTCCAGGAACATGGCCTATCTCCCCTCACCGTCCAAGAATACTACCTGCTAATGCTCACAAACACCCATTTTACAGATGGAAAAAATGAGGCACAGAAAGGGAACTGACTTGCCCCAGATCAGAGAACAAAAAAAGTGGTGTGGCTGGGAACTTCCCCAGGAGTCGACCAACATCAATAGTAAATGCCAGGGGAGTGGGTGAAGACTCCAGGGGTGCGGGGAAGAGTTGCTGGGGTCCGGGCAGATGCCCAGCCGCTGAGTACAGAAGGGCAGGCCTGGGAGGCAGGAGACTCAGCTCTGCCGATTCGGTGTCTGTGACCTGTGCTAGAGTGGTCACCGTGCAGCCTCAGCGTCCCAGGAGTCCTCATGTTTACCCTACAGAGGACGGTCAGGCCTGGGTACTCGGTAGGAGCTTGCTCAATAGCAGTGATGACCAAAAGGACAAGGTTTGGGGCCGGAAGCAGGGACCATGCGTTAGGGAAGGCCAACAGGGGCCGCTGTGGAGGCACCTGTGGTTAGAGGAGGCCCAGGGCTGTCTGACGGAGGTGGGGGGAGGGGGAGAGGCAAGGCTGAGGTGGGCATGGGGGCCGCGGAACCCTAGCGCTCACCTGGGGGTCACCCGCAGGCCCCTAGCGGGCACCACCTCTCGTCCTGGAAGCCACTACCTGCACATAGCCCCCCTCTCGCAAGTGTCCCGCTGGGTAACACCACCCCTGCCAGTGCGCAGCGGGACCCTGTCTCTGTTAGGGCTGCTCTGGCCTCTGGAACAAGGGGTTAACTCCCTGGGGGCTGCCTTCTTCTGCTCCTCAGCGTCCTGCCACTTCAAGACACGGAAACTGAGGCCAGAAAGAGGGTAGCAAGCTGTCCACAGTGGCAGCGGAGACCCCGTTCTCAGGACGTCAAGGGCGATAGTAGTAGGAGGGAGCACCTTGGGCCACCAGGGGAGGAAGGGGGAAGAGGGGGAGACGCGTCTTGCCCAGACACCCCAAGTTAGAGCCGAATCAGCCTTTGGCTCGGCGAGGCTGACTGGCTTCCGGCAGGGTCTCCCCAAGTCCTCGCTTCCAGTCCCTGCACCGCGTTTCGCGCGGCTGTGTCCTCCGGGCCAGTCCTTTCACCAATCTGAGCCTCAGTTTCCCGATCCAGAAAATGGGCTTCAAACTTCTTGAGTCTTGCCTGTCTCGGCAAGAATAGAACAATCTCGAGGGCAGTCGGGATTGGAAGTCCGGGAAAAATTTTGGTCAGAAAACATTCCCTCCGGGAGGTACGGGGTCAGAATGCGGAGGGTCGCTTCGCGGGTAAGGGGGCAGCCGGCTGCCTTGGCCCGAGGGGAACCGGACGGGATGACCTCATCCGCTGCTCCGGCCTGGAATGCGGCGGTTGGGGAGGGGGCAGGGTGCCTGGACCATCTCCCCAGCGGTCCCCCCCCCCACTTCCCGCTCTCCGCGCGGGCCTCGCCAAGGGGCCAGACATTCCGACACATAGCCCCCTCCCCGTTCCTTCCCTTCCTTTCCCAGGGCAGGAAGGAGCCTAGACTGCCCTCGACTCGCCCCCTCCTCCCGCAACCCGCTTTACCTTCCAATTCTCTACCCCACTCTTCCCGCCGGGAACGTTGCAAAACAACCCGAAAACTTGGAGCGTCCCGGCGCCGCTCCCGCGGCCAGCGCTCCGGGCCTGCCTGTTGGCACCCGGGGCGACTTTGGCAGGCTGGCCCCCCTCCCCCTCTCCTTGAGCCTAGCGGGGGGTGCCAAGTCCTCGCGGCGCCGCGATCCCCCTGCCGGTGTCCACGCCCACCCCGGGCTCGACGACCCGCGGGCCAACTCGCAGTTACCTTCTCTCCGCGAGCCGCGGGAGCGGGGGGCGAAGGGCGGACGCGTCGGCAGCGGCGGCGGCAGTGCGTCCCGGCGCGCAGCCCGGGCGAGTGGCTGGGCCGGTCTGCGCCGCCCTGGCCGCGGGCTCCGCGGGCTGGCTCCGGGGGCGGGGGCGGGGTGTGGGCCCGCTCCCTCCTCCCGCCTCTCCCCTCCCGTCTGCGGGCGGGGCCGGGCCCCCGTCCCGGGCACCGATCACGCCGCCCCGAGCGGCGGCGGCGAGAGCTGGAGGGGGAGCGGCGGGGGCGCCAGGTCAGGCTTTTGCCTGCTGCCTGGGGCAGGGGGAGCCGGGGAACGTGCGGGTTGCCGGGGCGAGGTGACTCGGTCCCCGGATCCCAAGCCCTCTTCCACCGGTTCCCTGCGTAGCCTTGGGGCGCCCTGACCTGGTAACTCTCGCTGCTGGGCTCTTCAGCCGCTCCCTGCGGGAGTCTGGGGAACAGGGAAGCCGGATCTCAGAGGCCTTGAATGCCAGAGTCCTGCTTAGACCTTAAATTCTACAAGCTGGGATACCCACTCACTTTCTCCTAACCCCCCTTTCCTTTTTGCTCCAGTACAGGCCGCCGCGGGTACCAGGACACAGACATGAGCCAGACTGGGGTGCAGGCCACTGGTAGAGTGGTGTGGTGTGTGGTCAAGGCTGTGGACCTTGGAACTCAACAGCCTGGCTTCCTATTCTGCTCTGGTCACTGCTTAGCCTTTCTGTGCCTTGCTTTTCCCATCTGTAAAATGGCATAATAGCAGCAGGCATCAGATGTTATGTTGTTAAGTGTTCTCTGCTGTGTCAGCACCTAGGAGTCTTGCTGAACAATTACATGAGGTCACACCTCAGATAGATGGGTTCCGAAAGCTTTATTGAGCACCCCTCAACCCCACCCATGAGGGGCAGGGAATCAGCCAGGCACAGCAATCTGTGCCATCTTCAAGGAGGGGAGATCTCCGATCCCTGCCTCATGCTGTTTTGACCTCCTCTGATACTCCCCTGTGACTGTGAGCCCCCTGAGGACAGGCAGGAAGACCTGGGCTGTCCTTGCCCAAAGAGACCCCTAACACAGCCTGCAGGAGAGGGGTGGGGCTCAGCAAGGTGTCCTAGAAGAGGCGATACCAGAGTTAACTTGTAAAGGACACACAGGCAGAGGCAAGGGCAGTGGAAATGCACACACACCTGGCAAGAGACAGAACAAGCTAAGGAGCCGCATGGAGGAGGCAGGTGTGGCTGGAGGAGGGGCCATATTTACACACACGTGGAAGGAGGTTTTCGCGGTTCAGAGCGCCGTGCTTCTTTCATTGGCTCCCAGAATCCTCATGCTGGCCACCAAGGGAGGGGTTATTTCCCTAGCTGGACAAATGGGAAAACTGAGGTATAGAGAATTCCAGCACTTGCTCACACAGCAGTAGCATCGAGACTCCAGTCGGTCAGAGCTCTTTCCCTGGGCTCAGGCTTGAAGGTGCTTTGCCCCGGGAAAATTTGGAACATCTCAGAGGCACTGAATAGCATGGGGGAAGGGGGGCTGCCCCTGAGAGGCTCAGATGGGGGGCACAGTCAAGGGCTGGGAGAGACTTGGGCCAGGCATTGGGGGCTTAAACTTGGGCCAGGTGTCCCGCCTCACCAAGCCAGCAAGCAGTGTGATCAAGTGTGAATTTGGAAGCTCTTGCTGTGAGCCAAGAACTTCCGTGAAGGACAGTAACGGAGGCAGGGACTAGTGCTCTGTGGGTATCATCTTTAACAGCAGCAGTAATAAGCAGCATTTATTGAGCATCTAATGCATACTAGGCCCTGTGGAGCCTCGCATGCATCATCGCATTTAATCCTCATGAGATCCCTGTAGGGACAATACTGCCATCATGTCCATTTTGAAAAGAAGCAAAGTGACTTTCCCAAAGCCTCCAACTGTGGCAGGATGGCCATACTTCCCGGTTTGCCCAGGACGGTCCCAGATGACGCCTACTGTCCCAGAGTAATTATTAATAGCACTTCCTTTCACTCTCAAAGGTGACCTGGTTAGACAATAAATTACACATGTAGTCAGAAGATCCCCGGAGCAGCTGGCAAAGTTTGGTGTGATGTCAGAGGCCCTGAGACCATGGGTAAGGCACTTGGCCTCTCTGAACCTCAAGTTTCTTGTCTGTAAAATGGGTATAATACCAGCGTGGACATTTGCTGCTCGTGGGTATTTACTACTTGCTGAGAGCCCCAGAGATATGGCCGAGAGAGCAGTGTTAATGGAAAAAGTTACAACCTGCCGTACATACTCTCTATCTTCTTTAGCTCCGGGCTCAGGGGCAGGCAGGGAACAACCAGTGGTTGAGAACCTTCCTACTATGTGCCAGTCACTTTGTTTCTGCTAGCTCTCTGTGAGGCAACCGGTGAGTTAGAAATTCGTTGCCCCATTTTACAGATGGGTAAACTGAGGCTGAGAGGCGCTCTCCCCTCATTCTAAGCCTCTCTCCAGATAGAAATACAGTACTTCTCTATCTATATAGGCTGCATTCCTGTTCTTGGCTTCACTCCTGATTTAAGGATCCAGCTCAGTTTTCCTTCCAGAAAATGAGAGAAAGGGAGGGGTCTGGGCATCCTTGTGAAAGATGCAGGGATGGGCAGTCCCCATTTCCCATGGTTTTCTCCTCTCCCAATTTCCTGTGGTCCCCTTCCTTCCCTTGTCAAGAGACTGTGCCCAGGAGCGCAGGGGTTAACCCTGGCAGAGCTGTAATCACCGTGCAGAATGCAGAACAAATGCCTCCCAGCTGGGGACTGGGAGCCGCTAGGTGGGACTGGCTGCCTGGAGTTCAGGAGGCCCCCTCTCTTCCTGTGTGCTGAGGAACCAGGCCCCTTGAGCCATAATCACAGAGCTCAGCTGCTGCCTCAGCTCACCCTGCAGACTGGGTGGGCTGAGGCCTGGGGCTTATGGAAAAGAGGCAGTTTCTGGGCAGAGAGTCCTTTATGGAGCTAGGGTGGAGGGGGCAGGGCACAGCTAAAGGGG
This sequence comes from Balaenoptera physalus, assembly GCF_965194825.1. Classification (NCBI taxonomy): domain Eukaryota; kingdom Metazoa; phylum Chordata; class Mammalia; order Artiodactyla; family Balaenopteridae; genus Balaenoptera; species Balaenoptera physalus. The sequence continues at coordinate 10,849,879 of NC_138892.1, forward strand.
TCACTTCCCTCTTGGGGACCTAGGAATGCCAGTGGCTGCCCACCAGGCTCCAGTGAGGTTTGGAGTGGGAGCCTTGAGCTGAGTGAGTTAGCCACATCTATCAGCCCCCATCCCAGCCCCTCCCTAGGAGGATGCATCGTTTCCATCCCAAAGTCTGGCTCGGCTTTCGGTCAGTTTATGCATCTGCTCAATGACCCACTGATTGCTCTTCTCAGTCCTTTGTCTTTTTTTTTTTCTTCTTTGGTGATGCCACGAGACATGTGGGATCTTATTTCCTGGACCAGGTATCGAACCCATGCCCCCTGCAGTGGAAGTGCAGAGTCCTAACCACTGGACTGCCAGAAAATTCCCCAAGTCCTCTGTCTTTTGAGTGTCCGCTACCCATCTACCCACCCACCACCCACACTCCTATCCATCCATCTACCCACCCTTCTACACATCCATTTAACCACCAATTTACCCATCCATCTGTTAGCCTATTACCCATCCACTATGCCATCCTACTACCAACTACACCTCAGTTGACCCACTGCCTACAGCCCTATCCATTATCTAGCTACCCCCCACCCATCCATCCACCTCCCCACCCATGCCTCCTTCCACCCCTATCCATTTACCCACCCATATATCCACCCCCCCACTCTATCCATCCAGCATCCCTTGTTCCACTGCCCACACCCACAGCCATCTACCCGCCCACCTGTCCCTCCATGGGTCCCTTCACCCACTCATTCCCTGTTCATCCTGTGATGATCTTACATCAACTCATACCTGGCCTCTGCTGACCAACATGAGTTTCTGAGCATGTCGTCATCTTTCTCAGGCACACACCTCACTCACCTTCATCAATGGGTTGCCCTTGGGCAAAACATCTTTGAAGGCTGCTTTGCAATGTCACCTCCTCCTGGAGGCCCTCCTTCAGAGTGAGCCTCTCCCCTGCTCCTGGTCCCTCCTCCATATTGGCATCGGTTACTCTGTGAGCTAGCTCTCCAATGAGACAGTGATGTCTGTGCTCCTGGCGCATTTGGGGAACAAATAGTCACAGCCAGCATAGGAAGGGGGTCCTTTTCACCCCAACTGGACTGCATCCACCATGAGGGCAGGTGTCCTCCTTCTGGGACCACTCCAGGGACACTCTCCATGGGCTGGACCCCCGGCAGGGGCTCAGACACACCTGGGCATTGCAGGGAAGGGGGCTGCATTGGGTTCTCCAAGTGATTCGTGCTGCAGGCTAGTTCCCCAGCTTGGGGAGACTAGCAGTGGGGCGAAGGGGGCTACCCCATGCTCTCACTTCTATCACCCAGCATGCATTTCCAAGTCAGACCAACCCGAGTTCAAATCCCGGCTTTGCCTCTCACTAGCTGAGTGACCTTGGTTGAGCCGCTTCCTCGCCTGGGCCTTGTGATGAGCCATAAAATTCACTACCTGTCCTGTAGGTGATGGTCAATGAAGGGGAGCAATTATTATTACTATCGTTAGGACTTTCCTTTCCCAGGAGGCGATTTCATTTAACACACATTAAGTAAGCACCTGCTGTGGGCCAGACCCTGGGCTGGGTACCCTGTGAGGAGGCAGTGGTGAGTAAGGAATGCAGTCTCTGCTCTCAGAGATTTGTCTGGTCTGGTGGGGAAGACAGAGGCCAGGAACTGGTAGGGCTGAAAGGCCAAAACAGTGGTAGAAGGGGCCAGGGAGGCAGAGGACTGACTGAGGAAGTCCAGGGAGGCTTCCTGGAGGAGGTGGCGTTTGAACTGGGCCTTGTGTCTTGGGGTAAGATTGCCCACAGGTGGAGCTGGGGAGAGAGCTGGTCTCGAGAGGGGAGAAGATAAGCTGGGGAGGGTCTACTGTGGAGGATGGGAGAGAGGCCCTGAATGCAGTGCCTGGCCCTCTGTGGTGTGGGCTAGTCTGGGCCCCTGCCCTTTCCCCAGCAATGGCTGCCCGCAGGTGTCACAGACCCTGAGGTGCCTTGGGATCCTTACTGGGGTTTCTCATTAGCAGAGGCCTGTGGCAACCTGGCCCCAAGTTTTTTTCCCTGGTTGACCTTGAGGACAGGAACGTGCTCTGAGGGGAGCCAGGGGACGGAGACTTTCCTGGAAGGAACCTTCAGCCCTTCCTTCCTAGTTCCTTCCGCCTACCCCAGATCCCCAAGAGTCAACAATTGGTGGAAGTTTCAGGGCCTCAGTGGGCTTCTGAGAACACTGAGGCCCAGAGAGGGTAGGCCTTGCCGGGGCTGCACAGCGAGTCAGCAGTGGAGCTGGAGTCCTTGGCTGCCCCACAGCCCATGGCTGCCTTCAGTGTGAATGGGCATGTGTTGAGTACCTACTGTGTGCCAGCTCCCAGCCTAACAGAATGAAGCAGACAGGCTCACAGAGAGTTAAGGCTCAGACAGAGCACGGACTTGGCAGGGCTTCCAGGAAGGCTGCCTGGAGGAGGTGGGACAAGGCTCTACAAAGATATGTGAAACTGTACGAACCAGAAGGTGTGAGAGCCAGGCTGGGTACACTGAATGCGTGTGTCTGGCATGGGTGTGTGTGCCATGGGGTGTCAGCTGGAGTGATGACTGAGTTGCTGGGGCATCAGGGCCTGGCCTGGGGCTGGCGGGTAGCCTGGGGGCCGGGTGACGACAGATTAGTCCCTGGCTGTCCCCGCTTGGCTGTTTCTTGAGGTGATGCCTGGGTGTCAGTGGGTTCTTGGGAGCAGCAGGGTCAGGATGGGAGTTAATCCCAAGGGTACTTTAGAGGGTGGGACTGTGAGGCCCACAGGGAGAGCATGGCTCCCAGAAGCAGGCAGCTGTCAGGGCCGGAAACGCCTCTGGAATTCCAGGCTCTGGGAAAAGGGCTGGCCGCGTGGAAGAGTTTTCTCAGCCAGAGCCTTCCAGGCCAACTCAGCTCTGGTTCCTTATTCACTGCTCCGCAGGGAAATGGGGGAGGGGAAGCCCCCCCCCCCACCGCCCCTCAGGCTCCCTTTCTCCTGGAGAACAGGACAAGAAGTTGGAGGGGGGCTGAGGAAGGATGTGGGGTCAGTTCCTCCAGCCCCGCCCCTGAGGAGGACAGTCAGATGGATGGATGGAGGTGGGGGAGTGGGGGTCTGAGGTGCCTGTAGCTGCAGGGGGTGGGGAGGGACAGCAGAAGGGCCAAGGCCAGGTGACCCTGCCATCTCAGAGATGATGAGGCTGGCTTCTTCAGACCTGGGCCAGGTGGCCAGGGGCCTGGATGGAAGGGCAGTGTTGCACGGGTGGGCAGGTCCTCCAGGAGATCTTTGTTCTCAACATGAGGAGGGGCGGGTGTGGAGAGAGCAGGGGCAAGGGGGGGGGGGACAGGAAAAGTGTTTGAGGAGCAGAAACAATGGCCTATTCTCTGCTGCCCAGCCTGGCCTGAGAGATAGGCCTGTGGGCTGGAGGCCAGCCCTGCCTTGCCCTGACCATCGCTAGCATCGACTCCCCAGGCCTATCCCAGCCCTTGGGGCTTCACCTGGTCCTGCCTAGGTCCGGTGGGGCTTCTTCCTCAGCCCCACAACCATAGGCTCATTCCTGGATGCATGGGTCCATCTGTTTTCTTCTAACAAAAGCCAGCCCACTTTGGTGGATGCAGGGCCTTTACATACGTGATCTCCTTTGTGTGGTGGACGCAGAAACAGAGGAGGGAAAGCCCTTCCCACTGGCCCACGGCCCCTGCCTGTTGTTCGTAGAGCTGGGAGTCGAACCCGGTGCTCCCGGCTCTGAGTCCTGGGTTCTTCCCATGATCCCCCTTCCCACACAGCTTCTTAGCTCCTGGTTTCCTCCCCCCTTTCCTGGACGTATGATAAGAGGAGGATGAGCTGAAGTGAGGGGAGCAGTAATTAAGCACCTCCTAAGTGCCAGATGCGAGCTTGAGCTCTGGGCTCGGTGCTTTACTTGCATTGGCCCTAATCCTCACAATACCATTATACAGGTAAGGAAACTGAGGCCAAGGAGGTAAAGTTACTTCTTCAACCTCTTGCGGCTCGGAAGTGGTCCCACTGGATTCAAACCTCAGTCTGTGGCGTTCACACTGCCCTGCTGCTTTGAGGGCAAAGGCTCTGAGACCATGAAGGGACCCTGTCCTTGCAGTGTGAGGATGTGGGGAGGAACCCCGCGTGTTGCGCACACATCTTCCTGGGGCCGGGATTGCTCAGAAGCCTCCCTGACTGATGGATGTTGCCTCTACTTACACCTCTTTGGTGACTGGGAGCTCATTCCAAGAGAACAGCTCTGCTGGTCAAGAATTTCTCCCTGAAATAGAGCAGAAATCAACTCCCCATAACCTCTGCTCACTGCTCCTCCCTCCACTTCCTGGGGCCGTCCCCTGACGTTCGCCCTTCCAAATGTCTGCCCAGGAGTCAGAAGACCTGGCTTTGACTAGTCCCAGCTGTAGATCTTGGGTAAGCTCCTTAGCCTCCCTGTGCCTCAGTTTTCTCATCTGTAAAATGGGAATAATAATGCTGCAATCAAAGAAGATGGCTGGAAAAGAAGCTTTACAAACACAGGTTGGGGGTGTGTATCATAATGATTGCAGATGTTCAGGCTCCTTGTACTTTTCTGAGTTGTTTCCTGAACTGAACTGTCACGTCACAGCAAGCACTCATTAAGTAACTCCTCGGCACCTGGCAACAGGGCACAGCCATTGCCTCTGGACGCAGGAATTTGCACCCCAGCTTGCAGAGGGGAGACGCAATGGCTTGTACAGTTTTATGTGCAGAGTAACCTTTATTAATTCATAAAGACTCTGACACCATCCTCATGGGTAGATAGGGGATCTCACAGGTGAGGAAACCGGCCCAGAGAGGTGAAGTGACCTACCTGAGGTCCCACAGCACTTTTCTGCAGGGCGATTGACTGTTTGATACTCACCAGGCCATTCCCCTGTCAGGCCTGCAGGGGTTAACTGGGCTGGCAGGCACTCAGGCAAGCAGAAGGGAGGGTCTCATGGAGAGTGAGGGGTGGGGGGTGGGCAGCCCCCTCTAGGTCTCTGACTCCACCTCGGTGGGCAGCTTGAGCCCCTGCCAGCCTCTTGTTGACTCAGCCGGCCTCTCTCCTGCCAAGGCCTGCTGGCCAGAGCTCCCACGGGGAGGCTCAGGCCGCATTCTTCTCGGGCTGGAGCCTGGGGGGTGGCTGGCACCTCCTGGTGGAGGCTGTGTGCTGGTTTGTGGGTGCTGGGCCAGATGCTGGGGCGAGGCAGTGGGATAGCCTAGCCTGAGAACCGGGCTACTTGAGCATGTGGCTCAGCTTCGCCATTAGTGAGCTAGGTGATCTCAGCAAGCCACTGCCACCATCCTGTGTCCACCCCGTGCCTCAGTTTCCCCGTCCATCAAATGGATGTGACGATAATAAGCCTTGCCAGCCCTACCTCGTAGCTACTGGGAGGATCAAAGGAGAAAACGAGTTTGGCCGGAGTGAACGCCCTTTGCAGTTCAAGGACCCAAGCACGTCTGCTGGCCAGCCAGCCGGGCATTCTCTAGGTTGAGTACATGAACAGGAAGGGATGCAGGGGCAGCTCTCAGCTGTGGCATGTGTCTGCCTGACATCCCTGTCTCCTCCCCAAACTTGACATAGTGACAATAACAATAACAACCCCTCCTTCCAAGTGCACAGCCGTTGAGAGTTTACAAAGTCCTTCCATACCCATTATGTCAGGTCACCCCCACTCCCCTGCCTCAGGACCTTTGCGCTGCTGTTCCTTCTGCCCAGAACACTCTTCCCCCAGGTGAGTGAAAGGCTGCCTCCCTCTCGGGTCATGTCACCTCCTCAGAAGCCTATCAGACAACCCATCTAAATTAACTTCTCCCCGACCCCTCACCCCACCAGCACCCTCCCTTCCACTCGGTGTCTTTCGCGACTGCCATGACCTTGTTCATATGGGGGGGTCATCTTCCCCCAGGACATTAGGCTCCATGAGGGCAGGGACCACGACTACCTTGTTCACTGCTGTGTCTGGAGATGGACCACAGCCTTCCGTGGTAGCTATTATTGTCCCATCTTACAGGGGAGGAGCCCGAGGCTCAGAGTGGCCAAATGATTTGCCTAAGGTCACAGAGCCTGGAAGGAATGGAGCTGGTCGGGGGGCTCTTTCCAGAACTGTCCCCACAATTGCACCGCCTGCATCCTCCTCAGGCCCCACCTGTCACCCCCATGTAGTCGAGCCCATGCCTCCCTCCTTACACACAGTAGGTGCTGTGCATGTATTTGTTTGGTGGAATGTGGGGAACGATTCTGAAGATTCTGTAAAGCGAATCTTCTGGAAAGATTCACTTTACAGAAGAATAAGCCACTGGATGCGACACACATATCTGGTTGCTCCTCTAGCAGGCCTCTGGGCTAACACCTTGGGCCCAGAGCAGGGGGCGTGCCAGGGGCCTCCTTACCCTGCGCAGGCAGGCTGGCTGGCCTAGTAGCCCTCCCAGAATTGCATCTGCGGCAGCTGTGGGGTGGCCGGATGCCCCACCCCCGGCGCCTCTGGGCCCTGAGCCCAGGCCGCAGGCGGATCTGTGGCTGGCACTGCTCCTTCGGTTTGGGGTGGGAACACCGCAGGGATTTTAAAAATAAAGGGCCTTGAGACAGTGGCCTGGCCCAGCCGGCCGTGGGGCGGGCTGGGGGCCAGACAGGGACAATGGGAAGCTGATTCTTAGGGGCTGTCCACCCACAGGGAGCAGCCAGGCCGGGGGAGCCCTCTTTTCCCTGCCCCCCACCAGTGCTGCTCTCCCAAGGACTCTCCTTCCCCGCCTATCCTATGCCTATCCTAAACATCCGTCTCAAATATTTACTGAGCATCTACTATGTGCTAGGCCTCAGTGACCGCGGGGTGGGAACCTCCAGCCTCTCTTTCCCCCAACTGTGTTGCTCTCCCAGAGCAGCCCCTCTCCTCCTTATCCGACCTCAGGCCGGATGATTTATTGAGTGCCTACTATGTGCCGGGCTTGTTCTGGCCTCCTTCCTTTCAGCCTCTAAGTGCTTTTCTCTTCTGCTTTCACACTCCCTCAGGCCATTTCTGTCTGCCTCTCTCTCCTCTGGCCCAGCTAACAGGAAGCAGCCGGAGAGGTCAAGGACTGCTGGGCCTCCAGAGTCCAGCGTCTGCATACACAGGGGCCTGTCGACCGGGGGGGTGGGGGGGGGACTTCCTGTTTATGAGAATCAGAAGGACCCCCAGGGCGGTGCCTTGGACAGGCCTGCCGGGCAGCCCCTCTAGTCTGAACCTCAGTCCCTCCCTGCAGGGTCCCGCCTACCAGCAGCCAGCTCAGACCCAGGCACTGCCCTACCCCCATGCCGGGGAAGGCGAGAAGGGAGGAGGACTGAGTCTTCGGAATGGCCAGGAATGTGGGAGTCCAGTGTCCGCAGGAAGCATCCCTGGCTCCAGGGCCCAGCCCCCCCCACGTCTGGGTGACCCTCCCCATTCTCCTCCCCCAACCCCAGAGCCCTCCCCTGCTTTGACGGTGGAGGGCCTGAGGGAGTTGGGAAGGAGGAGGCCAGATCCCATCCTGCCCCAGTGGGGCCACAAGCCTTCAGCTCTGGTTTGACCAGGCTCTGGCAGCCTCAGTCTCCCATCTTTGGGTGGGGGTGATGGGCCAGTAACTCCATCAGCCTCATCTTGCACCCACCGCATTTTGCCCTGAGGCCTCCATGCCGGGAGGATGGGGCAGGGCTGCTAGGAGGCTTGGAACCAGCCAGAGAAAACTGGGACCAAGATGTTACTTCACACCTTCAAGAAGTATCCCTCCCTGTTCTAAGCCCCAGGTCCTAAGAGCTGGGGTGGGGGTGGGGGGTGGGCAGACAGAGGGCGGGGCTGGCCAAAGGTGCCCAGGGGAAAGCAAACAGCCCTGCCCTCCTCACCTCTAGACAGCCCCAGCCAATCCGGCCTGTGGTTGCCCAACAGGCATGGTCAGTGGGTCATGGTCAGTGGAAGAGGCCCGGCAGAGGGAGACCTGCCCTTTTCCTCTTCCCCCACCTAACCCAGAAGGAGGTCAGCGACACCTGTCCTCTGTCTCCCCTCCCCTAACATCCCACCCCCTAGCTCAGAGTACCTGGAGACAGACCTTTAGGACACAACCTCATTACTGTTTAAGGCAGTCATCCCCTGGAGGGCGATGGGGGCACCAAGGAGCCCGCTAACCCAGAGGAGGCAGTCAGAGAGGGCTTCCCGGAGGCCACCCTCTCAACATGGAAGCCTAAAATTGGGAAAGGATGTGCCTGGCCTGGGAGAGAGCTTGATCAAAGACACAGACACAGCATTTCCAGAGAAATGCTAGTGACATGATGGGCCTGGAAAAAGGTGCAGATGAGGGAGCAACGGGAGATTATGGGTGGGGTGGGGGATAAGATCATTGCTCAGGGCCTCAAAGCCTGCACTTTCCCTGGCTCTGGAGCGCCCTCTTTTGCCCCGGGCCAGGAGGCGGAGGGGAGTCGGGTAAAGGAACCACTGAGATTGAGATTCAATGTGGCTGTGTGGACCTGGTGAGGGCAAGGGCCTGGGACTGGGACCCTGGCCTCTAGCCCTGTGAAGCTGCCTGTAAAAGACTGCAGGCTGTCCAGTTCCTGCGAGACCTGCCCTGGGCCGGAGCATCTAGGCACTTCCCCAAGGTGCTGGGGCTGCTTGTACAGGCCATACCATGTGGTAAAGACAGTCCTGGCTCTGCTGTTCCAGCTTGGTGACCTTGGGCAAGTTATTAACTTCCCTGGCCTCAGTTTCCACCTCTATAAAATGGAGCTAAAGAGAGGACCTGCCTCAGAGGGCTGTTGGTAGTTAGAATTAATTTAGCAAAGCACCTGGCACTAGTGAGCCTTTAATACCACCTAAATATTATTACTAATTGGGAAAAAGAGAAAGTTGGTTTTCCCTCCAAGGACATGCCGACAGGTGGGTGGAAGGTGTTTTACCAAAAGAGACCACAAAAAAGGCATGATACTCAGCCCCTGGGATGCCCAGGCTTGCCTGATCCAAGCAACCCCTTGGGGTTCTTGTTAAAAATACCAGCTTCCCACCCCCAGTCTCTGACCTGGTAGGTCTGGGGTGCGACAGGACTCGGGATTTGTAAGGAGGCCTCAGGCCTGAACCTTCTACCAGGCAGGTATGGGGACCGTTCCTCTCTGATGACAACAAGGATTCACTCCAAATGCTTCCTCCTCGGGGAAATAATTCCTTCAAAATACCCTTTAAAAATATTTGCTGTTTATTGAGTATGCCTTGCCTGTTCTAAGGCCTTTCTGTGTTAACTCATACAATCCTCACAATAATCCTGTGACGTGTAGGTACTCAGAGCTGCTCCCATCTTACTGATGGGGAAACTGAGGCCTAAGGGGAACCTGAGGAAGCTAAAAAACTTGTCCAAAGTCGCAGGAACTCTGTGACTTGTTAGGAGTCAACTTGGGACTTGAACCTGGACACGAGCCCTTACCCACTGGGTTGTAGTTTCCCCACCTGCCTCAGGTCCCTGCGATGTTTGACAAGATTCCTCCAGGTGTCTCAGGGCCAGAGCTGGGAATCCATACTTCTCACTCCTTTGTCCTCTAAGGGTGTGACCCTTGAATCAAGAAATGGCCGGTCCTGCTTTGAACCCCCTTGGGAGGCAGAAAACTGGGATTCAACTTTCTGTGCCCTGCTTACTTCCTCCGGGTGGTCTCCGGTAGTTTGGTCTCCCTGAGCTGGTTTCCCTACCTCTAAATGGGGATGCACCACCTTCCTGGGTGTCGTCAATGAGTCACCAGACCAAGGATGGGAAGGGGGTTTGTGAACTGTTGGGGCCGTGTGTTCTTTGGGACCTGGGAGTGGCCGAGGTGGGGGGTGTAGGAGGACTGGGGACAGTCTAGGAGTTGCTCCAGTCACCTGCATCCAGGGCTAGTCCTTTTCCAGCTAGTGTCACCAGGACTCCAGAGGCTGGGGAGGCCATATAGTGATGGAAAGAGAGGTTGATGGGGAGCCTGGCTTCTCCCTTCCCGCCTGGCACCCCAACATGCCCTGGCTGGCAGCGGCTCATGATTCACCAGCTTTAAGCCCTGGTTTCATCAGTAATCAGGAAGCGCACCACTAGAGAGCCTGGGGCATTTTCTGGAGAGCCCAGTGCCCTCCCAGAAACTGCGGGTGGGGTGGGGGTGGGGCTAGGAGGAGGGAGCCTGGCAGGGAGAAGGGAAAAGGTCTGGCCCCAGAGAATTTGCATAAAGTATTATTTTCTTTGAGGAGGGTGAGAAATGCCCAGTACCTGACATCCCTGGAAACCATTCACTCATTCATTCTAGTTTATTGAACCCCTTACACTGTGCCAGTTACCATGGACCTAGAGGAGTAAAGTGAAGTTATCCAGAAGCTTCCTGGTGGGGAGATTACTGTGTGATCGGCTAATTCCTGCACAGCGCACTGAGGAGCAGGTTTACAAAATTCAGAACCCACAGAGGAGAGAACGATTAATTTGGGGTTGGGTGGTTGTGGCATGGATTGGGGAGGTTTCAGCAGTTCTGAGGCCCCTACCAGGGGGAATGACAGTGTGGGTGGGGATCAGATCCTCCTGCCACTTCTGAATGGTTCCTCTCCTATCTGGGCCTCAGTTTTCCCACCTGTGAACTGGGCACAGCGATGGAGCCTTTCTCCTGGGGTTGTTATGAGAATTCAAAAGGTTAACTCATGTAAAACACTGAGAACAGCCCCTGGTGTGTGGTCATCACACGGGTCAGAGTGTGCCTGGCAGACGGGGAGAGGGCTTTCAGGTGGACACTGTCTGTGCAAAGGCCCAGGGGTGTGCAGCACATGGGTATGATGGACATCGGTGGGGTGGGGTGAGAGGTGGGAAGGGGCATTTGAAGTACTGTCATTCCCTGTGGACACTCTCCTTAGGGCAGTGGGGAGCTATGGAAGGCTTTTGAACAGAGGAGTCACATGGCAGATCTGAGCACCAAGGCTACAGAGTCGTGATGGGCTGGAGGGCCAGATTGGGACAGGGAGACCTGTGAGGAGGTGGCACAGGGTCTTGGTGAGACATGGGGAGGCCTGAACTCACACACTAGCTGTGGGGATGGAGAAACCTGGAGATGAGGACCAGTAGGGGGACACCTAGCTGAACTGACAGTGATGATACAATGAGGGAATAGACACAGTGTGCTGAGGAGAATGGGTCCAGGTGTGCTGGGAGCCACAGATTCGGAACATACTAATATACTTAGGAGACGGTGTTTAAGGAGGGCCTTGAAGGGTGTATAGGAGTTGTCCAGGCGACCCATGAAGGAAGGGCTGTCCAGACAGAGGGCACCAAAAGCAGAAGTGTGAAAGCAGTGGGTTTGGGGAGGAAATAATGGGGTCAGGAGTTGGGGGGCCTTGGGTGCCATCTGTAGGCTATTGGGGGTTGGGGGCAGGTCAGCAGGCTGAGCAACAGGAAGAGAATATAAACATCTCTTAGTTTCCTGTGGCTGCTGAAACACATGACCACAAACTGCGTTCCTTAAGGCACTCTGCTTTAAAACAATAGAGATTTATTCTCTCACCGTAGTGTCGGCAAGGCTGTGCTCCCTCACAGGGCTCTAGGGGAGAATCCTTCCTTGCTCCTTCCAGCTTCTGGTGGCTCCAGGTGTTCCTTACTTGCGGTTGCAAGACTCCAATCTCTGCCTCTGTTTCCACATGGCCTTCTCTGTGACAGTGTCTTTTCTTATAAGGATGCTTGTCATTGGGTTCAGGGCCCACCTGGATAAAATCCAGGATCATCTCATCTCAAGATCCTTATCTTTTTTCTTTTTTTTGGCCACGCCAGGTGGCTTGCAGGATCTTAGTTCCGGGACCAGGGATGGAACCTGTGCCCCCTGCAGAGGAAGCGCGGAGTCCTAACCACTAGACCGCCTGGGAAGTCCCACAAGACCCTTATCTTAGTTACATTTGCAACTACTCTTTTTCCAAATCAAGTCACCCCCACAGGTTCCAGGTGGACCTATCTTTCGGGGGGCGGGGTGGGGAGGTTACCATTCAACACACTACAAGATCCTAAACTCTAACCCCGGAGCTCCATCCCAGGTGCAGAGTCTTCCCCCTTTCTCCTCCTTCGGGACTCACAGTCCCTCCAGTCCTGCCCCCTGGAGCAGGGAGGGCGCCCCGCTGTTCACCCTTCCACCCCCAGAGCCCAGAAGCGTTTGGACACGTGTGCAGAAGTAGCAGCCTCCCCGTCTCCCTCCTTCCAGTCAGTAGCCAACGCCCTCAGAGGCGGGGACCTGGCTGGACCTGTGGGGGGTGAGCGCCACCTTGTGTCCGTTTGGGAGCAGTGCGGTCGGAGGCTCCAGCCGGGTCCCTGCCCTGAGACAAGTGGCGCACGCAGCCACTTACAGTGCTCCAGCTGTCCGCCAGCCGCTCCGCACACATCGCTTCTGCTGGCCTCAGTGTGAAGTGGGGGTTATCGCCCCCATTCTCCAGACCTGGAGACGCCGGCTCAGAGAGGCTATGACTCGCCAGGGTCACACAACTTCCACTCCCGTCTGACTCCAAAGCCGCACCGTAACAACTAGACACGTGTACCGGGCGCGGGGCGGGACCTGTCGACCCCGGCGGCTGCGGGGCTTTTCCGGGTCTACGTTTCCCCAGCTGTAAGCGGGGCGGGGACGCGCACATGAGCCCCCTAGGTGGCCCCTTGCAGGGAAACCCGAGGAACACAGAACTCAGCTTTTCGCTGAGGTAGTCTGTGGACCTCGCTGCTTCTCTGTACTTTTCAAACGTTGGTCTTTAAAATAATAAAAAAAAATTAGGTGTTTATTGTTTTTCTCTAAACAGTTTCGTAAGTGTGAACTATTTAATAGTTTAAAATATATACTTACTTCCAGTTCCCCTCTGAAAGGCGATAAGCTAGGGCAGTTTCTTCCACATTCTTCCAGGAATGATCTCTGCATATGCATATATATATATATATATATATATATATATATATATATATATATATATATATATATAACACATAAGTATATACACACACCCATGCATGTATATTCACACACCCCCATTAAAAAAAACAGTGACATGCAATATACATTCTGCATTTGCTTTTTGTCACTTAATGACATTTTTGCATTTAATCCATATGATTACATATAATTTACTTTGGGGAGTACAATTTTCTATTGAAATACAACATATATCTATAACTATATCTATATATCTATTTCTATATATATATATCTACATCATAAATGTATACAAGGTGAACACAACATGTAGCCAGCACCCAGATACAGATATGAACACACACACACAAAAGGCATGAATACAACCACCTCCCCATGAGCCCACTCGGTGCCCACTTCCAACTCCCTGCAAAGGGAACCACTATCCTGACCTCTCAGATTTTGAAGTTTTTGTTCTCTGTGTAAATGGCATCATGTCCTCGTTTGTCTGCAGCTCCTTTCACCCAACATTCTGTTTGTGGGATCCAGCCATGTTGTTGCCTGTGGTTGTACATTATTTATCCGCATGGCTGTGTAATGCTCAAATGTGTGACTATACCACACTTTATTTTATGCGTTCTACTATTAATGGACATTTGGATAGTTTCCAGGTTTTGCCCATGACAAATAGTGTTGCTATGAATATTCTAGCGTGGTATGTGTCTTTCGGTGAACATGTTGGATCTATACCTAGAGGCAGAATTGCTGGGTCAAAGGTCTATGTATGTTCTGTTTTAGTAGAAGCTGCCAAAAAGTTTTCTAAAGTGATGGTAACAATTGACGTTCCCACCAGTTCTGATTACTCCATATCCTCACTCACCCTTGATATCTTCTGTCTTTTTCATTTTAGCCATTCTGGTAGGTGTATAGTGCTATTGCACTGTGGTTTTAAGTTGCATTTCTGTGATTACTAATGAAGTTGAACACCTTTTCATGTATTTATTGGCCATTTGGGTATCCTCTTTGATCTGTTCAAGTCTTTTGCTTATTTTTCTATTCTGGTGTCTTTTTATATTGGGTGTTTTTCGTATTGATTTGTAGGAGTTCTATGTATATTTCAAACAGAAGTTTTTTGCTGTATGTATGCATTACAAATATCCTCTCCCACTTTGTGGGTTGTCTTTTAACTCTTTGAAATGCATATTTTGTTGAAGAGAGTTCTTAATTTTAATACAGCCCATTAAAAAATGATTAGCTCCTTTGTTTATTGTTTAGGAAAACTTTGCCTGTTTCAAGGTTGTGAAGATGTTCTCTTATGCTTTCTTCTAAGTCTTTATTATTTTACTCTTTCACATTTAGGTCTGGAATTTATTTCTGTTTATGGTGTGAGGTAGGGGTTATGTTAGGCTGGAAAATGGGCTCCCCAAGATGCGCACCTCCTAATTCCTGGAACTGTTACCTTATATGACACAGTGTTTGCAGAGTGATTAAATTAAAGGTCTTGAAATAGGAAGATTATCCTGGGTTATCTAGTCAGGTCCTAAATACAATCACATGCATCCTTGTAAGAGGAAGGCAGAGGGAGATTTCATACACACACACACACACACACACACACACACACACATACACACACGGAAGCCCTTATGAAGATGGAGCAGAGAGAGACAGAGAGGTTTGAAGTTGCTGGCCTTGTGATTGGACTGATGCAGCCATAAAGCAAGGAATGCCGGCAGCTCCAGAGACTGGAAGAGGCAAGCAACAGATTCTCCCCTGGAGCCTCCAGAGGGAGGTTGGCTCTGCTAACACCTTGATTTTGGCCCAGTGATACTGATTCTGGACTTCTGACCTCCAGAACTGTGGGGGGATACAGTTCTATGGCTTTAAGCCACAAGTTTGTAGTAATTTTTTATAGCAGCCACAGGAAGCTATTATAGGGGTCAAGATGCATTTTCCCCACAATATTCTATCCAGTTGACCAAGGACCATCTACTGAAAAGATCATCCTTCTCCCACTGCACTGCGGTGTCACATGTGTGGGTTTGTTTCTGGACCATTAGTCTGTTTGTCTATTGTTATACCAACACCACACTGTTCAAATTCCTGTTCTTACAATAGTTCTTGATGTCTGGTACAGTAAGTTCTCTGGTTTTGTTCTTTATTTATGTATTTTATATAAATGGCTTTTCCTTTGCATATCCATATATATTTTAGAATCAGCTTGTTAATTTCAGGGGGGGGCGGGGAACTTCTGGGATTTTTTTTGGCTGCTCAGTGTGGCATGCAGGATCCTAGTTCCCCAACCAGGGATCAAACCTGTGCCCCCTCCATTGGGAGTGCGGAGTCTTGACCACTGGACTGCCAGGGAAGTCCCACTTCTGGGATTTTGAATTGGGATTGCATTGCATCTGTAGAGTAATTTGAGAAGAATTGATTTGTTTATCATATTGAGGCTTCTAGTCTATGAAAATGATATAGCCCTCAGTTTATTTAGATCTGATTTAATTTCACATTATGTTATTTAAAAATTTAAAAATTGAGATATAATTCACATACCATAAAATTCACTCATTTGAAGTGTACAGAGAATTCCCTGGCGGTCCAGTGGTTGGGACTCTGCACTGTCACTGCCGAGGGCCTGGGTTCAATCCCTGGTTGGGGAACTAGGATCCCACAAGCCGCGCGGCACGGCCAAAGAAAATATAAATAAATAAATAAAGTGTACAATTTAGTGGGTTGTTTTTTGTTTTTTGTTTAGTATATTTACAAAGTAGTACAATCATCACCACTATCTAATTCCAGAATATTTTTTATCACTCCCCAAAGAAACTCCATATCATTGGCAGTCATTCCCTATGCGCCCTTCCCCCCAGCCCTTGGCAACCACTAGTTACTTTCTGTCTCTACGGATATGCTTATTCTGGACTTTTAATGTAAATGGACTCATAAAACATGTGGCCTTTTGTGTTTAGCTTCTTTTATTTAGCTTCATATTTTCAAGGTTCATCCACGTTGGAGCGTGTATCAGCACTTTCTTCCTTTTTATGGCTGAATAATATTCCATTGTCAGGCTATACATCATTTGTTCATCAATCCATCAGTTGATGGACATTTGGGTTGTTTCCACCTTGGGGCTATTATGAATAATGCTGCTGTGAACATCATGCGTACATTTTTGTGTGGGCATATATTTTCAATTCTCTTGGGTATTTTATACCTAGGAGTGAAATTGTTGGGTCATAGGGTACCACAATATTTAACTTTTTGAGGAGCTGCTAAACCGTTATCCAAAGGAGCGGCACCATTTTACATTCCTACCAGCAATGTGAGAGGGTTCTAATTTCTCCACGTCCTGGCCATCACTTGTTATTGTTTTGATTATAGCCATGATTATAGCCATCCTCCTGGGTGTGAAATGGGACCTCACTGTGGTCTTTATTTCATTCTCCTAATGATTAACACATGTAATTATTTTGTAATTTTCAGTGTAGAGGTCTTGCACATCTCTTGTTTGATTTCTTCCTAGGAAGTTGATATTTTTGATGCTCCTACAGATGGCTTCATTTTCCAAAAATAGATTTTATTTTTTTCCAGCAGTTTTAGGTTCACAGCAAAATTGAGTGGAAAGTACTGAGAGGGGACTTCCCTGGTGGTCCAGTGGGTAAGACTCCGTGATCCCAATGCAGGGGGCCCGGGTTCGATCCCTGGTCAGGGAACTCGATCCCATATGCATGCCGCAACTAAGAAGCCTGCATGCTGCAACTAAAACATCCCACATGCCTCAACTAAAGATCCTGCATGCCTCAACTAAGACCTGGCATGGCCAAAAAAAAAGTACTGAGAATTCTCATCTATCCCCCGCCTTCACATGCATAGCTTCCCCCACTATCAACGCCCCATTGTTTTTTTTTAAAACTTATTTATTTTTTGGCTGCACTGGGTCTTTGTTGCTGTGCGCGGGCTTTCTCTAGTTGCGGCGAGCAGGGGCTACTCTTTGTGGCGGTGTGCAGGCTTCTCATTGCGGTGGCTTCTCTTTGTTGCAGGGCACAGGCTCTAGGCACGGGGGCTCAGTAGTTGTGGCTCGTGGGCTCTAGAGCACAGGCTCAGTAGTTGTGGTGCATGGGCTTAGTTGCTCCGCGGCATGTGGGATCTTCCCGGGCCAGGGCTTGAACCTGTGTCCCTTGCATTGGCAGGTGGATTCTTAACCACTGTGCCACCAGGGAAGTCCCCACCCCATTGTTTTAATCAATGAAACTACCTTGACACATTGTCACCCAAAGTCCATAGTTTACATAAGGGTTGTACATTCTCTGGGTTTTGACAAATGTATAATGACATACATCCACCATTATAGTGCCACATAGAATAATCTCACTGGTCTAGAAATCCTCTGTGGTCCATCTAGTCATCCCTCCTTCCCCCCAAACACTGATCATTTTGCTGTCTCCATAGTTTTGCCTTTTCTAGAATGTCATATAGTTGGAATCACATGGTATGTAGCCTTTTCAGATTGGTTTCCTTCACTTAGTAATACGCATTTAAGCTTCTTCCATGTCTTTTCATGGCTTGAGAGCTCATTTCTTTTTGGCACTGAATAATATTCCATTGTCTGGATGTACCACAGTTTATTTATCTGTTCACCTACTGAAGGACTTCTTGGTTGCTTCCAAATTTTGGCAGCTATGTATAAAGCTGCCATAAGCATCCATGTGCAGGTGTTTGTGTGGACTTAAGTTTTCAACTCATTTGGGTAAAATATTAAGAAGTGAACAACTGCTGAATCATATGGTAATAAGAGTATGTTTAATTTATAAGAAACTGCCAAACCGTCTCCCAAAGTGGCTGTGCCCTTTTGCATTCCCACCGGCAATGAATGAGAGTTCCTGTTGCTCCACATCCTCACCAGCATTTGGTGTTGTCAGTGTTTTGGATTTTGGCCATTTTAATAGGTGCATAGTAGCATTTCATTGTTGTTTCAATTTGCAATTTCCTACTGACACATGATGTTGAGCATCTTTTCATATGCCTATTTGCCATCTGTACATCTTTCTTGGAGGTGTCTCTTCAGATATTTTGCTCCTTTTTTAGTCAGGTTGTTTGTTTTCTTATTGTTGAGTATTAAGAGTTTTGTATATTTTGGATAACAGTCCTTTATCAGGTATGTCTTTTGGAATATTTTCTCCCTGTCTTTGGCTTGTCTTTTGATTCTTTTGACAGTGTCTTTTACAAGTTTTCAATTTTAATGAAGTCCAGCTTATCAATGATTTCTTTTGTGGCTCGTGCCTTTGGCGTTGTATTGAAAAAGTCATCACCAAACTCAAGGTCATCTAAATTTTCTCTTATATTATCTTCCAGGAGTTTAATAGTTTCTGTTTTAAAATGTTGTTTTATATTTGTGGCTAAGGGAGAGAAATATAGTTGATTTTGTATACTGACCCCATTTCTAGTGACTTTGCTAAATTCACCTAAATTGTTGAGAGATGTTTGTTAAAGTCTCCTACCATGACTAAAGATGTGTTTCTTCCTCTTATTAGTTCCATTAAGTTTTGCTTCTATTTTGAACCACTGCTATTGGGTACATACAAATTTGAGATTATGATATCTTCCTGATTGAAATGTCCCCTTTATTTCTAGTACTGCTTCTTATCTTCAAGTCTACTCTGTAACACTGGGGCAGCTACAGCAAATTTTTTTGGTTATTGTTTGTGTGGTATATCTCTTTCTACACTTTTGTTTTCATCCATTCTGTGTTCTTATATGTATTTATTTATTTATTCATTTTTGGCTGTGTTGGATCTTCGTTGCTACACACCGGCTTTCTCTAGTTGTGGCGAGGGGGGCTACTCTTCGTGGCAGTTTGAGGGCTTCTCATTTGCGGTGGCTTCTCTTGTTGCAGAGCGTGGGCTCGAGGCGCATGGGCTTCAGTAGTTGAAGCACGTGGGCTCAGTAGTTGTGACGCATGGGCTTAGTTGCTCTGCGGCATGTGGGATCTTCCCGGACCAGGGCTTGAACCCTTGTCCCTTGCATTGGGAGGCGGATTCTTAACCACTGTGCCACCAGGGAGGTCCCTGTGTTCTTATATTTAAACCATATCTCTTGTAAGTAACGTAGAGTTGGGTTTGTTATTTTTATCTAGTCTGACAATCTTAACTTTCACTTGAAATATTTGGAGTAATTATTTGAAAACTACATGTTTGAATTTAATCATCCTGTATCACCTCTTTGAAATAAAAGATAAATTCGCTCCTTTACATTTTCTTCCACTTCCCCTCCTACCCACTTCCCAGTTATTATTGTTCATATTCTTTTTGCTTTGTTGGAGTTTATAGCATTTAAATTCTGCATTTTCGCCATAACTTCTTTGCTTGTCTAGTTTTAATTCTCTACCGAAGTGGATTCCATACTCACCTCAGCTCCTCCATTTCTGAGTTCCTTTATTTACAGTCACCTCTTAGCTGCTTGCCATCCAGCAGGAAGGGCTTCACAGTTTTTTCAAGAAGGGCTCATATATGCTTTATGTTTTAATTTAACAATACGTAATCACCTCAGTAAAAATATAAACATAGAAAATAAAGCAAAACCAACTAAAACAATAGCAAGATGCTTCTGTAGGCTCCCCCTTGTACATAGTATTCGCTTTCACTTCATCTCGCCTTTGATCTGTCTTAGAAACGGTGGCTTGTAGTGAGATTTCATTCAGAGAACTGGTTTCCACTTTACCTTCAATAGATTGAGTAAAATGAAACTGCCCACGTTGAGTGTTGGTGAGTGTGTGGATTGCTCACACACCACTGGTGGGAGTGGAAAATGGTCAAGCACATGGCAAGACTGCTTGGTAAATCTACTGAGGCTGACCATATGCTGACCCCATGACCAAGCAAGCCGACTCTTGGGTGTGAATCCAACAGAGATGCACAAACATGTTTACTAGGGGAAGTGCACATGAATATTCATAGTAGCAGTATTATTTTTTGGCCGTGCTGCGTAGCATGCGGGATCTTAGTTCCCGGACTAGGGATTGAACCCGTGCCCCCTGCAGTGGAAGCATGGAGTCCTAACCACTGGACCACCAGGGAATTCCCACAGCAGCAGTATTTGTAATAGCCCCTAAACAGGAACTACCCAGATGCCCATTAAACAGTATATCCACAAAACAGAATGCTATTCAGTAACAAGACTGGATAATCTACGAATACACAACAGTCTACACATACACATACCTACGTGGAAGAACCTCACTGACGTGGTGAATGAAAGACTCCAGAGACCAAGGAGCACATGCTGGATAATTCCATTTCTACGAAGAACAAAAATAGGTGAAACTAATCCACGGCGACAGAGGACAGAAGAGTAGTTGCCTCTGGAGGAGGTCTTGACTGGGTGCTGGAAATGGTCAGTGTCTTGATCTGGGTGATGGTCACCTGGGTGCAGACATTGGTCAAAATCCACTGAGCTCCCACTTAAGATCTCTACACTTGGACTTCCCTGGTGGCGCAGTGGTTAAGAATCTGCCTGCCAACGCAGGGGACACGGGTTCAAGCCCTGGTCCGGGAAGATCCCACATGCCGCAAAGCCCGTGAGCCACAACCACTGAGCCCAAGTGCTGCAACTACTGAAGCCCGCGCGCCTAGAGCCCGTGCTCCGCAACGAGAGAAGCCACCACAATGAGAAGCCCGCGCACCGCAACAAAGAGTAGCCCCCGCTCACTGCAACTGGAGAAAGCCCGCACGCAGCAATGAAGACCCAATGCAGCCAAAAATAAATAAAATTAAAAAAAAAAAAGATCTGTGCACTTCATTGTGTTTTATACCTAAGTAAACATTTTTTAAAAGCTTTAAAAAAAGGTCTGAGGCATATGGTCACTTGACCCAGGACTTAGAGCTGAGTCTGCCACGCACAGACAGAGCAGGCTCCTTGGCTGACACCTTGATCCAGCCCCAGTCACCTGCTGTGACAGAATACATTTTCAAAAATGTCTAGCACAGTATTCATCACCCCACACATGCTCTTCCAGAACTTTGCCACTCCTCCATCAAGAGGTACAGCCCACGCCCCCGTGGCCGCCCCCAACCTGGGCGAGCCTGTGACTGCTTTGACCAAGAGCATGTGACAGAAGTGACACTGGCTGACTTCCAAGGCCAGGTCACAAAGGGCGATGGAGTCCTCTGGCTCTCTTTGTACATGCCATGTTGGAAGCTGGCTGCCCTGAGGCCGTGACGCTTAGAGACCATGCAGTGAGACCGCTAAAAGATAGAGGGAGGTGCCTGAGGAGCCCCAGCTCTCAGCCTCTAGATGGTCTTTGATCCCCACTGACGCCATGTGAGCAGAGACGAGCCACCCAAGTGCAGATTCATGAGCTACATAAGTGGTGGTTGTCGTTGTATGCTGCGTTTTGGGGTGGATTGATACGCGCCATTAGGTAAGTGGAACATCTGGTAACTTTATTCCCCAGGGCTTTCTCCAGGCCCTCTCTCTGCCACTCATCCAGTCACATCTGGGTGCACTCAGTTCCCTACTGTACGCACCAGCTCCCTGTCTGTGGTGCAGGAATCCGCTCCCCTCTTCCAGACACAGTTTCTGCCCTGCCTCTTCTAGGAAGCCTTCCTGTTTGCAGTGTTGGACAGTTTATAAGCAAGTGTTTATAAGCAAGCTGATGGTGGGGGATGGTGACAATGAGGGAGGCTATGCCTGTGCTGGGGCAGAGGTTATATGGGAAGTGTCTGTGCCTTCCACTCAATTTTGCTGTGAACTTAAAACTGCTCTAAAAAATAAAGTCTATTAACAAAACAAAACAAAACAAGCTGACTCCAGGACCAGACTATGTGTGGGTTCAAATTCCAGAGCTCCCACTTCCCAGCTGGGTGCCCTTGGGCAAGGTACTTAACTGGAACCTCAGTGTTCTCATCTATAAAATGGGGTAGTAATCGTGGCTACTTCCCAGGTCTGTTGTGAGGATTAAGGGGATTAATCTATGGAAAGCACTCAGAATGGTCTGGTAGACAACAAGCACTCTGAAATGCTGGCAATTATTATTATTGTCCGGGCCCCGGGGTCCTATCCTCTCGGAGCTCTGGGAGCTTCCTCAGTGTGTAAGATGCATTGAAACCTAATATGCGTCATTCATTCATTCATTCATTCTGCCCATATCTCTGGAATACCAGCTGTGTGCCAGGTACAGAGTTAGGCGCTAGGGATTCAGTGATGAAGGAGGTGGACGCCATCTTTGTCCTCAGGGCCTTACATTCTATGGAGGATGGAAGTGGACAAATACATCAAAGAGTTGATAGATCTTCATGAGAGCACACAGTGGTGGTGGAAGACCTCCTTTCCACAGAGTGGACAAAGGAACTTCTCTGAGGAAGGGTCATGTGAGCCAGAATCAAAGGATATGGAGGAGCCAGTTACAAGAAAAGGGGAGGGAAAAGCCTTCCAGCCAGACATGGGACCAGTGCAGAGGCTTCTGTGGGGTCCAAGTGTGCCAGGACCTGGGGCAGGATGAGTGTGGAGGTGGGGGAGGAGGGAGGCAGGCAGGATCTTCCCAGCAGATAGAGCCCTCATGGATTGCAACAGCCATCACTATCCTGAAAGCCTACTATGTGCAGGGCACTTTACGTATATTAACTTATTTCATCCTCAGAACTGCCCTATCCGATAAGTACTATTCTCCTCCCCATTTTACAGATAAGGAGACTGAGGCACGAGAGGGGTTTAAGTGCAGGCAATCTGGCTCCAGAGCCTGCGCCATGATGCAGGTTCATTTCATCAGGCCACCCCCACTGCACAGATGGTAGAAAATGAGGCCGAGAAAGGAGGTTCTGGCTCCCCAAAGTCTGGTAACAAATGAGAGGCAGAGTAGGATTTAAACCAGGTTTTCTTGTCCACACTGAGGTTGCTCATTCTCCCAAGAGCGTGTTGGAGTCAACAAGGTCCTGGTTGGGACAGGCAGCTCTGTCTGTGGTCTTACCTGAGGCTTGACTTCCTCACCCAGCCTGGGATATTAACAGGCCCTGCCCCCTGGGCTTGTGTGAGACGGAGGAGTTCAACGCCCTGCCTGGGTCTGAGTTCTACGCCAGTGGGATGATTATTCACCAGCCTGCCGGCAGGACCGCCCCACAACTCACCTCCTCCCCTGGGGTGGTGTCTGAGTCATGGGGACTATGGTGAACAGCACTGATGGCTCAGAATGGTGCAAGTCCCAGCAGGTGAGGGAAATGAGGGGCCCTTTGGGAACAGAATGTGAGATTTCCTGCCCCTGGGCCTTTGCACTGGCTATTCCTTCTGCCTGAACTGCCCTTCCTTCTCTTGCCTCTTCCTCAGCTTTAGTTTTTGATGCCCCTGGACAGAGGACTCCCTCTTCTTACCACTGCGAGCAACTTAACCTAAAGTGGTTGGCCCAGGGCACCAAACAGGGCTGTGCAGGGAGACTGTGCAGGGAACTGTGCTGGTAGGTGGGCCTGGGGGAGGGGGAAAGGAGGGTCACACGGAGGGGGGGTGGGCAGATTTCTCCCCTCCATGCTTAGCACAGCACCAACAACATCACCCTTGTGACTCCACATGTCTAGCTGTTCGTTAAGATTTAAAAAAAAAAATTTATATATTTTATTCTATTTATTTTTGGCTGCATTGGGTCCTCGTTGCTGCGCGGGCTTTCTCTAGTTGCGGCGAGCGGGGGCTACTCTTTGTTGCGGTGCGCGGGCTTCTCATTGCGGTGGCTTCTCTTGTTGCAGAGCACGGGCTCTAGGCGCACAGGCTTCAGTAGCTGTGGCTCGCAGGCTCAGTAGTTGTGGCTCACGGGCTCTAGAGCGCAGGCTCAGTAGTTGTGGCACACGGGCTTAGCTGCTCTGCAGCATGTGGGATCTTCCCGAACCAGAGCTCGAACCCGTGTCCCCTGCACTGGCAGGCGGATTCTTAACCACTGCGCCATCAGGGAAGTCCCTGTTAAGATTTTAAGGAGCTAATTTTGGAAACTGTTTGTATAATATGTCCCATATACAAGTGCTCAAAACTGTTGGCTATTGTTGTTATTGAGTGCCAACTTTGTGCCAAGCACGTTCCATAAAGCCATTCATTTAATGACATACAACCATTATTGTCTCCACTGCCCAGGGTCATGACCTCACTGAAGTGTCCGGGCTGGACTTTGAACCCGGGTCTGTAGGATCCTGCGTTTGGTCCTGGCAGGCGGCAGAGGAAGGCACGCAAGCCAGTGGGGCCCCAGTGACTCAGAGCTGGCAGGTCCCCTGGCCCGCCCTTTCCTACTGACTCAGCCCAGGCAATTCCGCGGGCTTTTCTGTGGAATTCAGGGCCCCCAGGCAGCGTTCCTGAGTGGCTGCCTTCTCCTGGATGCACTCCCTGGAGAGCTGGCAGGCGGCTCATGTACCCATGGCAGTCTCTGCTGTGTCCCTCAGGTGTGTCCCCCTTGGGGTCTCCATCTTCTCTCAGGAGGAGGGTCAGTGACTTGCTGGGATGGACATCTCCCTCCAATTACCCTGTGGTACAGAGGGGCAAACCGAGGCAGAGAGGACCTGTGATGTGGCAGGGTGCTACAGCCATGGTTGGGGGTAGGGGTGGGCCAGAGAAGCTCAGCTTCAATTTCCGGCTGCTTCTTCTGTCTTTTCTCAGCCCAGCCCTGGACCTCCTGAATGGGACCCCTCAGCCCAGCCCAGCTCCCAGCCCCTGGGAGCCCAAGTTCAGACAGGCACGAATCTCTCTGTAATTGATCTGAACTGGGATGAGGGTGAGTTGCCTTTCTGCTCCGCTGCTGCTGAGGCTGCTGAGGGTAGTGATGGGGGAAAGAGAAGGGGGGACAAGGCCACCATTCTCCTCCTGACCCCTGTGGAGTCTCTAGCTCAATCACGTGATGCTGGAGGGTGGCTCCTGCCGGCCATTCCTTCCTCCGCCTCAGGGTGCCCAGCTGTTCCTGCTTTGGGGAACCCAGGGCTCACCCAGGCCACCAAAGCCTCGGGCCTCAGTTGCCCCGATTTCTGTAAAATGGTAGTCTTATTTCCCCAGTGTCATTCAGATATAATTGATATACAATGTTGCATTAGTTGAAGGTGTACAGCACAGTGATTTGATACATGTATATATTGTGAATGATTACCGCAATATGTTTAGTAAACATCCGTCTCCTCACATAGCTACGAATTGTTTTCCTCTTGCCATGAGAACTTTAAAGATCTACTCTCTCAGCAACTTTCAAATATACAATACAGTATTGTTAACTGTAATCACCCTGCTGTATATTACATCCCTAGCACTTATCTTGTAACTGGAAGTTTGTACATTTTGACTCCCTTCACCCATTTCCCATGCCCCTAGCCCCCATCCCTGGCAACCACCAATCTGTTCTGTTTCGATGAGTTCGGTTATTTTGGATTCCACATATAAGTGAGATCATACAGTACTTGTTGTTCTCTGTCTGACTTATTTCACTCAGCGTGATGCCCTCCAGGTCCATCCATGGTGTTGCAAATGGTAGGATTTCCTTCCTTTTCACAGCTAATGAAAGGTGATAGTCTTAAAGGCCCTTCTGGCCCAGACTCCTGTGATTGGCCACAAAAGACTCCCCAGCCTCCTCCTTCCTTCCCCATCTCTGTGGAATAGGTCCCAGGGAAGCAGGTCCCCCCTGGCCTACTGCACAGAGTGACCCTAGGGGGACACTGGGCAGTGGGACAGAAAGGGATGTTGCTAGATGAATTCAATTGATCATGTGCATTTAGGCCCGTCACATGAAGGGTAGAGAAAACTTAAACTGTGACTTGCCCAGGGTCACAAGCAAGTGTTATACTGGGATTTGAACCCTGGGGCGGTCTGGTTCTGGTGTCATGCATCCCATCAAAAGGAATTCTCCCTAGTGCCAGGTCCATTCACCAGTCTCTTACTGAATACCTACTGTGTGCCAGGTCCCATGCTGGGTGCTGCCACGTATGCATTGATGGGACCCAGGCCCTGCTCTTGGTGAAGAGATGGCCAGACAAGGTGAGATCAGCCTAGGGGCTGGGGTCGGGGAGCCCAGGTCCACCATGCACCCACATTTCCAGTCTAGAGAAGAGAGAAATCAAGGCTCCGATTCCTGGGATGCAATCAGAGGTCGCCTAAGAGGAACAGAGAAGGTGCCAATGTTGGGGGCCTCCCTGAAGGGGTGAACGAAAAAGTAGATGCCCGCCTCTGTGGGCTTTGAGGCTGGTTTGGGGGAGACAATAATAATCTGGTACAGTTGATTCTTGAACAACATGGGGGTTAGGGGTGCCAACCCCTGTGTAGTTGAAAATCCTCTTATAACTTTGCAGCTGGCCCTCCGCATCCCAGGTTCCGCATCCTTGGATTCAACCAATCAAGGATGATACCGTAGTACATATTTACTGAAAAAAATCTGCAAATAAGTGGACCTGTGCCATTCAAACCTGTGTTGCTCAAGGGCCCCCTGTATTACTACTGATAAAAGGGAAAGCCAAAGTCTTGACAATAACCTGTATGGCCCTTCTGCTCTGTATCCTTTCCCCTATCCTCCTGCCTTCTCCAATCTCCTCTCCTGTCCGACTCCACACCTCATCCTCACTGTTCTTGGAACATTCCAGCCCACTCCTGTTGACGAAGACATTTCTGTTCTTGGAGCAGAAGCAGGCAACAAACAGGTAAAGTAATCGAAGAATGGGGAAATGTCTGATGGAGAAAACATGCAATGGAGAAAACAGCACAGAGTGGCTTGAGGGGGTGCATGGGAACCGTGCAGGGGGAGCTCTGCCTGTGTGGATGCTCCTGTCCCAAGGGAGGTGACTTTTTTTAAAAATAAATTTTATTTATTAATTAATTTATTGTTAGCTGCATTGGGTCTTCGTTGCTGCACACAGGCTTTCTCTAGTTGCGGTGAGCGGAGGTTACTCTTCGTTGTGGTGCGCGGGCTTCTCATTGTGGTGGCTTCTCTTTGTTGCTGAGCACGGGCTCTAGGCACACGGGCTTCAGTAGTTGTGGCACACGGGCCCTAGAGCGTGAGGGTTTCAGTAGTTGTGGCTCGCGGGCTCTAGAGCACAGGCTCAGTAGCGGTGGCGCACGGGCTTAGTTGCTCCGCGGCATGTGGGATCTTCCTGGACCAGAGCTCCAACCCGTGTCCCTTGCATTGGCAGGTGGATTCTTAACCACTGCACCACCAGGGAAGCCCAATTTTTTTTTTTTAAGATTTTTTTTTTGATGTGGACCAGTTTAAAAGTTTTTATTGAATTTGTTACAATATTGCTTCTGTTTCATGTCTCGGTTTTTTGGCCGCGAGGCATGTGGGATCCCAGCTCCCCAACCAGAGATTGAACCCGCAGCCCCTGCACTGGAAGGCGAAGTCCTAACCACTAGACCTCCGGGGAAGTCCCAAGGGAGGTGACCTTTGATCTGAGA
The DNA here is from genome assembly GCF_965194825.1 of Balaenoptera physalus. Classification (NCBI taxonomy): domain Eukaryota; kingdom Metazoa; phylum Chordata; class Mammalia; order Artiodactyla; family Balaenopteridae; genus Balaenoptera; species Balaenoptera physalus. Next base: position 10,877,114 of record NC_138892.1, read on the forward strand.
CTTGAATAGCTAGAAGGAGTCCTCCATGCCAGGAGCTGAGGGACAAGCGTTTCAGGCAGAGGGAACAGGCTGAATGAAAGCACTGAGGTGAGAAGAGCTGACCGGTTCCAGGAACAAAATGAGGCTGGTGAGTGAGGGGGGCAGTGGGAGGAGATGGGGCGGGGCAGCTGGCAGGGTCTGGGGGGCAACTTGTTTTATATTCCCGTTTGGTGGGAAACCTCTGGAGGGTATTAACTGTTTTTAAAGCCATCCCTCTGGCTGCAGAGTGCACTGTAGTCCAGCACCCTGCGGGTGGACAGGTTAGTGGCTTGGACCGGCAGGGTCAGAGGTGGTGGGACATGGATTGGTTTGCCATATGGGGACATGCTTTGCTCTGAAGCAGGAAGAGGACTGACTGCCCAGTGCCCATTTCACAAATAAAGGAACTGTAGCTCAGAGGCAGTCCCTGCATAGGGTGACCATTATGTCCATTTTACAGATGTAGAAATTGGGAAGGGAAGGAATTTGTCCAGGGAGACATAACTAAGGTCAAATGTGCCCTAAAGTCCCTAGGGCACTTTCTCTGCTCCTAGACAGTCTTCTTCTCTAGGTGTGGCTGGAATTACTCATCACCTGCCTTTTCAGACAACGAAATTGAGGCTCAGAAGAACAGCACTCGTGGCAGTCAGCCTGGGTTAAGACCCAGGGCCCCTGATGCGAGGTCTAGACCCTCTGTCTCCCTGCCTCAGTTCCTGCCTTCCTGGTGTGGCTGTAGAGAGATGAATGTAGCAGAATCCACAAGAGGACATAAGGTGATTTATTTTTTTTTTAATATTTATTTTATTTATTTATTTGGTTGCTTCGGGTCTTAGCTGCAGCAGGTGGGCTCCTTAGTAGTGGCTCGCTGGCTCCTTTAGTTGTGGTATGTGTGCTTCTTAGTTGCAGCATGCATGTGGGATCTAGTTCCCTGACCAGGGATCAAACCCGCCCCACCCCCCAACATTGGGAGCGCGGAGTCTTAACCACTGCACCACCAGGGAAATCCTGAGGAGGTGATGTTTAATTGCACTCTTCCACCCTCGGTGCTGTGGACACCCAAGGAAGCTCTGCCTTGTGGGGAGGGCAGGTGTGTGCCCCCTTGTCTCCCACCTGGCTGGATGCCCTCTGTGGGTGAGTGTGTGTGAGTGTGTCTGTGGGTGTGTGTAACTGCATGTGAATATGTGAGCATGGTGCCCATGGGATTGCAGGTTCTCCAGGACTGCTGGGCATCCAGCGACCCCCTGCTCAGGTTAGTGTCCCATCACTTCTCTGTCTACTTACCTGCAGGCCCCTTGGTTTCTGTGCCTTATCTCCAGGCCCTGCTTAGGCTTCTTGATGAGGAAATAATAAACCACAGAAAGATTTTCAAAGACTTTCATCCCATTATCCTGGCCAAGTTAAAAATATTGACAATGAACAGGGCTGCTGGCGGGAGGATTACAGGAAGCCGAGGGCACCTGGGGCCACTGGGAGGAAGGCCTGGTGTGTGCCCGGGCTCAGAGCCTGGGTGAGGAGACAGAGGGGCCAGGGGCTGGGCTCTGGCCTGGTCCCATTGCTTCCTCGCTGTGTGAATTTGGGCAAGTTCCTTGCCCTACTGGGCATCTGCTTCCTCCTCTGTGAACTGAGGAATTTGCACTAGAATCCAGTACTTCCAAAACATTTCCCCCCATGTAAACTGGTGATCTCCAAAACAAAACAAAACATGGTTAATTAAGTTTGGGAAACAACACTAGGATTTATAAAGTTAAACCAGTTTCTTTATCGCAGGGCTTTTCAGGGCCTTCATTTGTTGAAAACTTTTATTTCTTTGGATAAATAACACAAATGCACATGGCATTTAGTTCAGATGGTATGGAAGGAGTTTGGGGAGCTTAGAACTCTTTCCTGCTCTTCCGCTCTTCACTTTCAGCAGGCCCCACTGGCAGTTTCTAACCCATGGAGAGACGCTATTGCGGTGCCAGCAGATATGGGTGCACACTTTATCATGATAAGTGATGAGTTTCCTAAGGTGGCAGGGGGGAATATGGAGGCAGCGTTTCTCAAACTTCCTTGACTTGGCCACAGAACCACTCCCAAGCATTTCTGGGTCTAGCATCTGGAGGAACACCCTTTATGGGGAATGGATCCCTGGTCTTCGTGTTCTGCCATGAGACTTTAGGTAGAAGGGGATCTGGCAGTGGTGCCCTGAGAGTTCAGACTCCCATCTCTGAGAACGCATCCATACTTCTGTCTTTTGCAGCCCATCCAGGGGCTGCCTTTTAGTTTGAGGGAAGGTGCCAGAGCAGGCAGTCTACTTGGGGACACTGAGGCCTGGGAGGGCAAGCACTCGCCTGGGTCAGGAGCAGGTCAGATGCCTGGCTGGGATCAGGATCTCCTGCTCCCAGGCAGTGCTCTCACACGACGGGCCACAGTAGGCCCACAGCTGAGCTGGGCCACAGAAGTGCTCTGACCCTGGGACAGCTCTGGGGGAGAGATCTGGGGGAGTTCTCAGAAGCATGGGAGCCCTGCCCCACACTGCATGGTCATTTCCTAAGAGACGGAGGAGATAAGATTGTGAGGGGGTGTGTGGCATCTGCACAGGGTTGGTGTGACATGTGGGTTGTGTGGGACCTTTGAGCTCTGAGTACACTGGTGTACTCAGACGTGTGCGCTGTGGGGTGTGACGTCGTGTGCCGGTGTGACCGGTGTGCCTCTTGCTGATGTGACGTGTGCGCCGTTTGGCCGCCGTGCAGGCTGCGTGTCGAGGTGGGCGCCAGGTGCCAGGTGGGAGCCGCGGGCTGGGCGCGGGGGGCGCGCGGTGCGCCGTGGGAGCCGACGCCGCGTGCCCCGCGCGCACGCGAAAAGGTGTGTGGCGGCGCGCGGGAGGGTGAGAGCTTGCATGTCCCGCCCGCGCCGCCAGGCCCCGAGGCCGGGCAGGTGTGGGCGGGCCGTCGGGACCCCGCCGAGCCAGGGCAGGGAGAGCCGGCGGGAAACAGGAAGCGGGGGGAGGCGCGCGGTGGCCGGACGGCGGGGAGCCGGGCGTGCTGGCGGACGTGCGGGTGGTTGGCCGGGCGGACGCTCCTCGGCCCGGGCCGGGGCGGCGATGTGGGGAGGCCGGGGCAGCCCGGGCGGCGGCGGGGCCGGAGCCGGGGGCGGGGCCAGGGGCGCCGCGGACCCCGCCCCCCTGCGCCGGCGGAGCCGCCGCCCGAGCGCTGACCCGGGAGTCCGAGACGGCTCCGGCGTGCGGGGTGAGTCCCGGGGGCGCGGGGGCCGGGCACCCACCGGGCGGACCGGGCGCGGGAGGGGGGGTCCCGGCGGCGACGGGCGGCTGGTCCTGCGGGCGACGCCCAGTGCTGGGATCGGCCGGCGCACCCCGCCCCCGGCGACCGCGCTGACCCCCGCGCGCCTCTGGCCCACAGACCCCGAAGACGCGGTCATGCCGGGCGGGGCCGAGGCAGGGGAGGCCGAGGAGGAGGCTGGGGCCGGCTCCGGGTCCGAGGCGGAGGAGGACGCGCTGTGGGAGCGGATCGAGGGCGTCCGGCACCGGCTGACGCGCGCCCTCAACCCGGCCAAGCTCACACCGTATCTGCGCCAATGCCGGGTCATCGACGAGCAGGACGAGGAGGAGGTGCTGAGCACCTACCGCTTCCCGTGCCGCGTCAACCGCACCGGTGAGCCGTGGGGGGCGCGGGGTCGGGCCTGAGCGGGCGGTGCCGGCCTTCCCTGGGGCCTTCTTCGGGACCATCGGGCCAAGGGCTCCGATCCCCGGGGCCTCGGTCTCCACATCGGTAGAGTGGAATGGTTGGTGTGCCCACCATCCTCCCTCCTCCTGAACCACAGTGTGACCCAGCGTGTCCGCGGTGCCTAGACCGCGTCTGGATTTATCTCCCATTTCCTGGGCCCCCCTTAGAGCAAGGGGTTGGCTGTAGTTGCCGGTGCAGGCTGGGCTTGGGACCTCCCGGTCACAGCTGGTGGATTTGGCAGCTTTCCTGTGTCCTTTGATCTCTTCGGTTCTCGCTGCTACCCCCCTCCCGCCCCCCGACTTCTGTGTGCTACACACTCCTGGGAGCGTTTTCCTCAAGTGCTCAAGACCCATCTCAGCTTTCTGAGGGTGCCTTCTCCCATACGTTGTGCCTTTGAACAGAGCTGGCAAAGGGATGAGGGTCTAATGGTGGAATTCAGGCATTGGTCAACGAGAGAAATATTTTTCTTTGCGTTTGGGGACGGAGGGGGCTTCCCTGTGCCATTGAAAAGGCAGGTTGCGTTTGCTGGCCCTATATCTGTGGGGGGGGGCAGGCAGCGGCTTGGGGTGCCATGGAGGGGGTGGGTCCTGGCTTTCCTGGCTGTGGCAGACGGGCTCTCCCCGCTGATGTGTTGAGTCAGGCCCCTGTGTGTGTCACCGGTTCAGAAATCTGGAGAACGTGGGCCCTGGAGTATGGTGGGGCGTGGGGAAGGGGGAGAAAGCAACTAGGCACGGGGAGAAGCCCTCACCTTGACCCTTGGGCACTGCTTCTCCCCCCGCCCCCTCGCCCCACTTCCCAGGGCGCCTGATGGACATCTTGCGCTGCCGGGGGAAGAGGGGCTACGAGGCCTTCCTGGAAGCCCTGGAGTTCTACTACCCCGAGCACTTCACGCTGCTCACGGGCCAAGAACCTGCCCAGCGCTGCTCCATGATCCTCGGTGAGTGGGTCCGCAGTGGGTGCCAGCGCCTCGGATACCAGTGCAGAGGTTCCTTACCCCGGTCCCTGTCAGGGAGGCACTCCCATTGTAGCTGTTGAACAGATTGGGAAACTGAGGCACAGAGAGAACTGTACCGGTTTGCCCAAGGCCCCCGCCAGCAGGCTGAGTGTGGGGCTGTGATTCTAATGCAGTTACAGTCTAAGTTCAGAGCCCACACACTTAATGCAGCTCTTTCCCCCAAAGATGTGTCAGGCATGTACCAGTTTACAGTTTCTTCTGTAAAAAATTCAAACACTCCAGGAAACTTGAAAATATATAGGAAAGATCTTTACTTCTTCCTTCAGCTCTGCTCTGCTGGTATCAGTTTGGCGAGTTTCCTTTCTCTTTGCAGTTATACACACAGACATACACACCGGGAATCATCGTACATGTCTTGCTTTGTGTTTCACTTTTTCTCAGAACAACTGATTTTTGTGTTTCTTCCACATCTGTTACACTTGTTTTAAATGACTGCGTAGTGTTTATTAGTGACGTGCCAGTCATTTAACCCATCCCCTGTTGATGGACATCTAGGTTGTTTCCAGTTTGCACCATTACAAACAATGCTGGGAACATCCTTCTAGGTGCATCTTTGTGCAAATGTGTGTCTCAGGAGGAGAGGTTCTGAGAAGTCAAATTTCTTAGAGAGTGTGTATTTTAAAAGGTAAATCAGCATACATCCCTCCAGCAGTGTTTGAGTGCCCATTTTGCTGTACCCTCATTCATCCTGGGGATCATTTAAAAACACTTTATACAGTCAGATATGTGAAAAATAATGTTGTTGTTTTAAGTTTGTACTTTGTTGAGAGATGTTCACAGTTTACTAGTCAACCTTGGGCAAATGGCTTGACATTTCTGTGCCTCGGTTATTCTGTCTTTAAAATGGGTACAATAAATAGTACCTATCTTAAGTGTTGTTGTGAAGATTAGATAAATTAATATATGTATGTAGGCCAAAGAATAAAGTCAATTGTTAGTGGAACTACTATTATTGTTATTATTGTTATTATTGCTAGCGAGTTGGAACGTATTTTCCTATGTTTACCAGCCATTTTTGTTTTGGGATTTGCCTATTGATAGTTTTTGCCCACATTTTTATTTGGTTGTTTGCTTATTGATTTGCAGGAGCTTTTTATATGTTGTGGCTCTGAGTCATTTGTTATATTTGTTATATTTTCTCCCACTCTGTTGCTTGTCTTTTAACTTTGTTTCTTATATCTGTCATCGTTTAGAAATCTCTTATAGCTCTTTGATTTTGTGCCTTGTTCAGGAAGGCTTTCCCTGTCCCCAAATTGTAAAAATTGGTTCCAATATTTCCTTCTAGTGTTCTTCTGGTTTGGGTTTTTCTGTGCAGTCTGTCATCCCCTTGGATTTTATTTGCCCGACGTGACTTTTCTCTCCCCCTCCCCTGGCAGATGAGGAGGGGCCCGAGGGCCTGACCCAGTTCCTGATGACAGAGGTGCGGCGGCTGAGGGAGGCTCGCAAGAGCCAGCTGCAGCGGGAGCAGCAGCTGCAGGCCCGGGGCCGGGTGCTGGAGGAAGAGCGGGCAGGGCTGGAGCAGCGGCTGCGGGAGCAACAGCAGGCTCAGGAGCGCTGCCAGCGGCTGCGGGAGGACTGGGAGGCGGGGAGCCTGGAGCTGCTGCGGCTTAAGGACGAGAACTACATGATTGCCATGCGCCTGGCACAGCTCAGTGAGGAGAAGAACTCGGCCGTGCTGCGCAGCCGGGACCTGCAGCTGGCGGTAGGCCCTGGGGAGATGGGGGGTGTCGTGGGAAAGGGGCAGCTTTGCAAAAAATGACGGTCATATGGTAGACAGCCGGTGTCCCAAAGCCACCATCTGTCGCATATTGGACTGTGGGCAAGTCCCTTCCCTGCCCTGTGCCTCAGTTTTCTCATCTGTAACATGGGAGTGTTGATTTATTATGGGAGCATTTATTTCATTGAATTATGACTGTGGTTTCAACTGGGAGCGATTTTGCCCCCCCCAAAAAAAAAATGTGGCCATGTCTGGAAACATTTTTGGTTGTCACAACCAGGCGTGTGCTGTTGACATCTAGTAGGTAGAGGCCCAGGATGCTGCTAAACATCCTAATTGCAGAGGACGGCCCTCCACAACCAAGAATTGTCCAGCCCACAATGTCAGCAAGTGCTGAGCCAGAGCAACCTTGGGTTACGAGGATTCCTTGAGTTTAAGTCACAGGATTTAAGACATGTACAGTGCCTGGTACAGAGTTAGTGCTCAAAACCTGGATGATCGTTAGCCATTGTTATTGATATTATTATTAAGTGCTACTCTGTGCAAGTAACGCAGGTTACATGCATCCCATCGTGTAATCTCACTAAGGCACCATGCACCAGGTTCTCATTTTGAAATACAGATACAGGTTTAGGATTGTAAAGGGATTTGCTCAAGGCTGCAAATTGGGAAATGGCACAGCCTGGGTTTGAACCAGGTCCACCTGGCTCCAGCGCTGGCCTCCGCCCCATGATGCTGTTCTGTTTGCTCCTGTCCAGGTGAAATCTCAACCTATTCTTTTCCATCAACGAGTGAGGCCATGCCTCTTACCGGCTGAGAAACGGAGCCTCTCTTTCTTGGTTCCTTACTGGGGCTTCGCGTGGGGAGAAAGCTGGGATTTTACTGCTGCAGAGAGTTGTCCCAAGGATTTGACAATGCCCGCGGCACACAGTAGGCTCTCCCCAGTCATACCCAGAGAGGTTCCACAGGGGGGATTCTGACTGTGGGATTTGAAGCCCCCTGACCCCATGAGCCTCAGCTGTGGCTGGAGCACCCCAGGGGGTGACAGGTGCCCGTGGATGATGGGTGGCACGTGTGAGGCTGTCAGTGCGGGTGCACTGGTGCGCTGGAGCCTGCGGCCGTGCGTGCTGGGGGTTTGATGTCTGGGGAAATGAGTCCTGATTGGGGGTGTTGAGGCCACAGGTTGACGGGCCCAGGCTGCCAGGCCTACTTTAGCCTCAGCTTCCTCATCCTTGAAGCGCAAGGTCATGGATGCAGATGACATCACAGCAAGACAGCACCTCCTGTGCAGCAGACATGGTCCTCTGGGCTTGCCGTCCATCAACTCCTTTAATTTCCCAGCAACTCCATTGGAATGGGGGTTGGGGGGAAATTCTGTTATTATCCCCATTTATGGATGAGGAAACTGAGGCACAGAGAGGTTGGTTGGAGTACTTTCCCAGGGTTCGAAGATTGAGCATTTCTGACTTTGCTCTGGGCACTGCTGGGAGTGCGGTGGGGTGGGGTGGGGGCCGGTGGGGAGAGCCTGCTCAGAGAGGACAGCACGATGGCCACCGACCCCCCTGGGTGTTGGGAGGGGCTGTGGCCCACACGGTTTGTCTCACCTTTGGGCTGTGTGTGATTGAGTTTGGTCCCCTTAGGTGGCAGATATGTGCATGTGACTGGGGTGGGGGATGCCCTGTGTGTGTGTGCAGCTGTCTGGAGTCTCCTGGGGTTGGGTAGGGGGATGTAGAAGAGGTGTCACAGGTTCTCTCTGTGTCTGCCGTTCAGCTGTAGGTGCACATAGTATGGCCCTAGGGGTATGGCGATCTGCCAGTAGGCAGATAATAGCTGCTTTTTCCCAGTTTAGCAGAGGGTAAGGGGTGAAATTCAGTTAATAGATAAGCTTTTCTTTAAATGTAGCCACCCTACATTTGCCTTAACTTACTGGAGCTTTTTGGCAACATATTAACAAAGGCTTTGCCGATGGAAATGAACAGAGCAGCTGATGGTGCTTTTCTCGGCAGCTTGGGTTCCCTCCCCCTGTGGACAGGTGTGTAGTGGCTGTGATTTAATACTGTGCTTTATAAGGTGCAAATGTAATGAGCTGTTATTGCTAAGCAACATAAACTTAAAGGAACGAACGCTATAATTTTGTGCTAAGTGAGTTTGTACACCAGGATTAAATGCATCCATATTTCCTGGCATTCAGCGGAGACTCCCAGGTGCCCTGTCCCCTGAGCTCATTGCGGGAGCCTGCTGGCCGTGGGTTGGGCGGGAGGCCATGGTGTGTGGCTGCAGTTTGCTGGAGAGGGTGTGACCACATTTGCCCTTGTAACTAGCTGTCTTTCTCCGGCGGTTCACAAAGCGTGTTTTGTGAGGGGAAAGGAATGTGAGAGTCATGAATTTCTTTCTGAGTCCTCTGCGGAGGAGGAGTGGGCTGTTAATTCGTGGAACTGCCTGACCCAGCCTCCAGACCCTTGCGTGTGTGTGTGGGGGGGGGGTGTGTGGAGGAGGGGGGTGCCATGCCAGGCTCTGGGGGTGTGGGGCTGCAAGTCCTTTCCAAGCAAGGCCAGGGCACTCCTAGGGCACCAGATGTCGGCATGCCTGAGTATAGCCCCAGAGGTCATTGTGCCCTTTTTCCAACAGTGACTTCATTTTGTGGCCTGCCACCTGCTGCTCCTCTTGTCACTGTCTAGCCACCACAGGTCTAGCCACCTGGACCTGCTGGACACCAGACCCCGCGTGAATTTGGAAAATCACTCCGGCTGAGTGCATTCATAATCCAGCAAACTGGCCGTGCATATCTGCTGTCTGCCAGGCAGCCACCACCCAGCCGCCCACCCAGCACCCTTGGCCAGTTTCTGGCTGCCCACACTGAACCGGTGACAGTTGGGGTCCTAGGATTTTATTTAAAGCTGTAAAGATAGCCACTGTCACACCCTCAGCAGCTCTGTAGTTTAAAGGCCTCCGTCCACCTGCTGTCTTGTTTGATTCCTGCAGTGACTTTGGGAGGCAGGTGGTGGAGCAGGGGGATTGAATGGGCCCATTTTACTGATGGGGAAACTGAGGCTCAGAGGAGGTAAGTGACTTGCTCAGGATGACAGAGGGTAAAATGGTACAATTGAAATCTGGATCCCAGACTTGGAATTCGTGTTGGGGTGAACCAACCTCATAATCTTCCCAAGTGGAGGCTCTGGTAGGAATATCTTAAGGGAGGGCGAGACTCACATGTGTTCCGTGAGTGTATGTTGAGTGGGGAGGCTGGGTGAGAGGGGGACATCCTGGCTCTTGGGCTGGGTGAAACCCTCAGAATCCTCCTCCTCCTTCTTCCCCCGACAAGGAGATGAGGAGATTGAGGCACAGAGAGGGGCTGTGACTTGCCCAAGGCCACACTGAGTTAGAGGCCGAGCTGGGCCCAGCCCCTGGGTCCTCCTGTTCTTGGTGCAGCCCTCCTCCCCCTCTGTTATGCTGGTCCTGTGCTCAGTGTCAGAAGTGTGGGACAGAAGAGCGTGTTATGATACGGCCCCTCCACCCACAAGTCCTTGAGGCAGAGTCCCCTGGGAGGGTGGCTTGGCCTCGCTGCCTCCCTTCCTTCCTCATTGTATTTGTCCAGCCTGTCCCTTCTTCCTAGACACGTCTGGGGAGGACACCTGCTCGGGCCCCTCTGGGAATCGGGGAGGCACCCAGGAGTGTGGGAGCAGGACCTCTCCTCTCTGGCCTGGCTGGTGCCCCCTCCCTGAGCTGACCCCTGTCCTGGGCCCCAGGTGGACCAGCTGAAGCTCAAGGTGAGCCGGCTGGAAGAAGAGTGCACACTGCTGCGAAGGGCCAGGGGGCCACTCCCCGGGGCCGAGGAGAAGGAGAAAGAGCCTGACAGCGCGGACCTGGTTTCCGAGCTGCGCGCCGAGAACCAGCGGCTGGTGGCATCGCTGCAGGAGCTGCAGGAGGGCCTGCAGCAGGTACGGGGGGCCGGAGGAGGGGGCAGTGCCGGGGGGTCGGGGGGAGGCCAGACCCTCCTGCTGCTCACTCGTCCCCCTGAGGCCTGGAGAGTGAGGATTCTAGATCCGGGGATCTGAGATCTGGATGGAATCCTGGCTGGCCCCTTGTCTTAAGCTCTGAGTGGAGGGCCTTCAGTGCTCAGCTTGCGCTGGGTCTTGAGTCTGATGTCTGCTGGGGGGGTGGGGTCGGGTGGGGCAGGAAGCATCTAAACTCCCTGAAACTGTGTACCCGATTTTGTGTGTGAGCATTTTTCCGGGGAGCGGGCCTCAGCTTTCCTTGGATTTGTAGAGGAGTCTGACCCTGGAAAGGTTGAGACCCCTGGGTGGCCCTGGAGCTTGCTCGGTGTCCTGCGGCAGGTCAGTGGCAGTGTGGGCCTGCCACCTGGCCATTGCTCCTCATAGGAAGTGGGGGAGGGAGCCGGGGCTCTGGTGTATTTCACAGGGTTGGGTGTGCCGGCTGGGGTGTGGGTCTGTGGGCTGGATCTTAAGCCTTCCGTCTACCTCCCTGGGCCAAGCTCAGACCCTATGAAGACCCATTGTCGGGGCGGGGGGAATAGGCCTTGGAAATATTACCCGTCTGCTGTCCTGGCTGGCAGGTAGGGCCCAGAGCAAGAGAGAACAGGCCTGGTTCTTGTTGAAGAATAAGGTCCTGGTCCAACTTGTCTGAGCACGCCCTCATCCACTTACCTCATTTGTACCCCCAGATGCTCCCTGGAGGGTGGGCAGGGCTGTTGGCGCCACACACACTACAGAGGGGGAAGCCGAGGTCCAGAGAGGTCAAGGCCCTCGGCCAAGGTGGCAGAGCTAGTAGGGTGGGGCTGAGGGCTGTTTGTCCCCCTTACCCCACACTCAGGGTGGGCCCTGAGCCAGGGGCTGAGGCAGCCGTGAACTCTGACCCCGCAGGAGGCAAGCCGGCCAGGGGCCCCAGGCTCAGAGCGCATCCTCCTGGACATCCTGGAGCATGACTGGCGGGAGGCGCAGGACAGCAGGCAGGAGCTGTGCCAGAAGCTGCACGCCGTGCAGGGGGAGCTGCAGTGGGCCGAGGAGCTGCGGGACAAGGTAGCGTCCGCGTCTCCCCCCTCCCCTCGCACCTGCCTTCTTGCTAACAGCCTGGGGAGGGGAGGGGGGAGGGCATCACCAGTTTGCTTCAGCCAGTCTTCCCCCAGCATCTGCTGTACGCCAAGTCCTGTGCCAAGAACTGTGCATTCATTTGCTCTCAAATATGTATTGAGATCGATCAGTGAACGGAACAGAGGTCCCTGCTCCTGGGGAGGGCAGATTCTAGCAGGGGAGACAAACAGGACGCCATACACGTAATCCGCAGTCCGTTACTTCATGTCACAGAGGGCGATGAGTGCTGTGGAACAAGTAGAGCGGGGTAAGGGGGCAGATTGCACTTGAAATGGGGAGGCCCAGGTTGGCTGGGATGGGGTCGTTATCCCCATTTTACAGATCAGGCAGCTGAGGCCCAGTGAGGTGATGTCAGTCAGTGGCCCAGGCCACCCAGCTGGGGAGGTGGGCACTCATTATTGGGGTTCAGGCCTCTCTCCCTGGACCTGCTGGACACCAGCTGGTTAGCTGCCCCTGTCCCCAGCCCTGGGGTCCGGCCTGGGCGTGTCCCACCCCGCTCCGCCTGCCCACAGTACCTGCAGGAGATGGAGGACCTGCGGCTGAAGCACCGGACGCTGCAGAAGGACTGTGACCTGTATAAGCACCGCATGGCCACCGTCCTGGCCCAGCTGGAGGAGATCGAGAAGGAGCGGGACCAGGTGAGCCCAGCCTGCTGTGTGCCCGGCCCTGGCTTTCGTCCAGGGGAGGATGGCGAGAGGCAGACAGGACTGGAATTGTAGACAGAGATGAACAGTACACTTATCAGTTTAGGAGGGGGCAAGTAGGCCAGGAGAAACAGACAGGGGGCCTGAGATGTGCCAGCCCGGCCCCCTCAACACACCTGCCTCACTGGGCTCTTGTGACAGTTACGAAAGTTGGTCCTGGTGGCCTTTGCATCTGAATCTCTTGTGCTCCCTGCCTCAAGGGCAAGGCCTACACAGTGGGAGGTACTTACAGATATTTACTGATGAAGAGATCCTCAAAAGTTCTGGCTTCCAGGCCCTGGGTACCATAGCCCTCATCTCCTGAGGCCATAGGGTAGGCTGAGGACTTCGGGCCAGTTCCTCCGGGCCCGCAGCCCTCCTTGCGTGAGGCTTCCCATGCAGCGGGAAGGGCAGGAGGTTTTGTCCTTGGACCACGTTTGAATTCCACTAGAGGAGTTGAAGTGTACACGTGAGAACGGGCCTCAGGATCCCCTGCAGGGCCTGGTGAAAACGCAGATTTGAGGCTTCGTCCCCAGACATTCTGATTCATGTGGTCTGGGGTGGGCCCAGGAATCTGCGCTTCACCTGCCTGCTCCCAGCCTGTGGGTCTCTGGCCCCAGCTCCCTCTGAGACAATGGGTAGCAGGTCCTGGCCATGGGCCCAGCTCTCAGGGACCCTGGTCTTCACTGTGGGGAAAAGCACTTTGGGTGCACTGGGCTGGGTTTGAACCCTGAAGGCTGGGAATAAAGACCCCTGCACCCAGTGGGTCCCACAGAAGAGTTTTAAGTTGTTTTGGGGAAACGGTACGAGCCTGGACTCTGCAACTCTGTCCCTGCTGGCTTGGTGTCCATGTCTGTAAAATGGGAATAGTGAGAATCTCTAAGTCGGAGAGTTAGTGTGAAGGTTAAATGAGCCGATATTTAACACAGGGCCTGGCACACAGGAAGTCCTTAATAAACGTTAGCCGCTGTTCCTGTTGCCACCCCCGCATCTGAGAGGTCAGAGGCCAGGACAGCTGAGCCCATGTGGCTCCTTCAGCTGCTGGTCCAACGCCCTCCCTGCACTCTCTCACCAGGCCATCCAGAGCCGAGACCGGATCCAGCTGCAGTACTCACAGAGCCTCATCGAGAAGGACCAGTACCGGAAGCAGGTCCGGGGCCTGGAGGCCGAGCGGGACGAGCTGCTGACCGCGCTCACCAGCCTGGAGGGTGCCAAGGCCCTGCTGGAGGTGCAGCTGCAGCGGGTCCAGGGTGGCCCCTACCTCAAGGTGAGCAGGGTCAGGAATCCAAGCTGGAGCTCTTGGCCAGGGTGGGACCTGGTGGGAGAACTCAGCCGGGGGTGGGGACACGGGGGACCCAGTGGGAGTCCTCAGCTGGGCCTGGGAAGATGCAGGTTCTGGGAGGAAATACGTGGGTCTTGGCTGGAGCCCTCACCCAAGGTCAAGAACATGCCAGTCTTGGAGGGCCCTGTTGGCCAGGGTGGACAAAATGTAGCTCGGGTAGTTGTGGGTTGGTGTATCAGGGAACAAGACAGGAGCATGGGGGTCTCTGAGTTTCTGGGGTTGCACCTGGGGCATAAAGAATAGTTTGAAGCCTGGCTTAGCATATACTTGGAGAAGCCCGGCTGCCCGAGGGCCTGTGAGCATCTTAGAATGCAAAATGTGGGCCCTAGAAGTCCCTCAGAGACCAGCTAGTCCAGTTCCCTCATTGCACAGGGCCCAGAGAGGGTCAGAGGCTTGCCCGAGATCACACAGCCAGCCAACAGTGGAGCTGAGCCCCCAGATCCCTTATAAACCAGACACTGGCGCTCAGATCTCTGCCTAGAACTCTGCCTTTTCCTATCTTGGGTTTGCTTAAAGATGATCAGTTGAGTTTAATGCTTGAAGAAATAGAACAAAGGAAGCGTGAATCTGTGATTTCTGACTTTTAAAAATCCTCAGTGGCTTTTAGGTAAAGGCAAAACCCCTTACCATGCCCTAGAGGCCCTACAGGGTGCCCCCCACCCCCCAGCCTGGTTCTCTCCGTCTCAGCCTTTTAATTCCTGGAATGTGTCACAGTGCTGCCTCAGGGCCTTTACACATACTGTTCCATCTGCCTAGACCATCCACCCCAACTTTCACACCTACTTATCCTTGAGTTCTCAGTTCCAACCACACTTTCTCTGGAAAGCACTCTGATGCCCCCGGCTGGGTGGGGCCTTTGAGTGCCTTCCCCACCCTGGGTACCTTCCTGCCTGCCTGGCTCTCCTGGCCGCTGAGCCTTATTTCCTTCATCTATCTGCTTGTTTATAGCTTATCTCCTCCACTAGGGTGTGAGCTCCACAAGGGCAGAGATCCAGCCCTCCTTCCCCACCGCATCCCTGTTCCCAGCAGGTGTTGAGAAAATGGCGGGGGCTGGCCCTGGCCCAGGGCTGCTGACCTCTCCCCACCCCCTTCCTCTCCCAGGCCTGCGCCTCTTCCCATTCCCTGTGCTCCAACCTCAGCAGCACCTGGAGCCTGAGCGAGTTCCCCTCCCCGTTGGGAGGCCCTGAAACAGCTGGGGAGGCGGCTGTCACGGGGGGATCTGAGCCCCACACCTCGGTAAGACACCTGCCCTAGCCCGGACGTGGGGGGTACGGATGGCCATCATAGAATTACTGACACGTAGAGTACTCTCCAGTTTGCTGACAGTTCGGTTTCACACGAGAGGAAATTGAGGCCCATGAAGGTCAAATGCCTTGTTAAAGCTCACGCAGAGCCAGCTCTGTGCTGGGCCTGGGCCTGGGTGCCGGGAGACCTGGGGAGCCACTCACACGTCCATAACCTTGCAGAGCCTACCCCTCGGCTCTGGGCCCTAGTTCCCATCTGTGAAATGGGCACAAACTAGGTACGATGAATTGTGGGCAGGTCCCGTGGGGGTGACCAGGCCCTGCTGTGGGTTTGCAGGAGGAGGCCACGGACAGCGAGAAGGAAATCAACCGGCTCTCCATCCTGCCCTTCCCCCCCAGCGCTGGCTCCATCCTCCGCCGGCAGCGGGAGGAGGACCCCGCACCCCCTAAGAGGTAAACAGCTTCCTCCCAGAATCCCTGATGCCTGAGTCAGGTCCAGGCTGTCACCTCCCTTTACTGCCCTTAAATGGCTGGAGCTCTGGAAACCCAGGTTGCAGGAGTCATAGGCATGAATGAGGTCAGGGGTTAAGGCAAGGTCAAAGGGCAGAGTGAGCTCAGTCCCTGCTGAGCACCTTGACATGAGAGTCACTGGAGGTCAAGCCTCAAAGATCCTTAATCCAGGGGGAAGCCTGGGTGGTTCAGGGCTAGGAGACATGGAGGAAGTTCCCAGGGGTCAGGGACCTCAAGCAAGAAAGTCAGGCCCCAGATTCAAGCAGCAGCAGAAAATGGGGGCCAGAAAAACTGAGCCATATCACTGATGGCAAGACCAAGGGCAGGAGACGCCTCCTGGCATGTGTCCCCCTGTCATGGGCTTGATCCGATGGATGAACTTGCCATGACAGGTGTGTGATGGGGAGGTCATGGTCTAGTGTGGGAGGGAGGCAGACCCCAGAGTCACGAATGACAAAGGTAGAAAGTGAGGCTGAGATGAGGCGTCAGAGGTCAGGGCAGCCTTCTGGGAGGGGGTGGCATTAAAGGACAGGCTAGGGCATTCTAGGTGGAAGAACGGGGCAGAGGTCAGGATGTTAACTTCTTGTCCTGTGTGTTGAGGGGACTGGGTGGCACGAGTGCACCATGCCTGAGACCCTCCCGGGGTCTAGCCTGCACGTGCTTGGGGGTTGCAGGACGTTTGGGAGGCACAGGATCACCGTGCTCAGTGCCGGCCCCTCTCGCCCTCTCTCTGCCCAGGTCCTTTAGCAGCATGTCGGACATCACAGGTAAAGGCCTGAGGACTCCGTGGGGAGGGCTCATCTGGGGGCCCACCTGAGGGCTACGCTGCCTGCTCTGCCCTTGGCCTGTGTCCCCCTCCCTGAGGCTTTGCTGTCCCCTGGCCGGGCAGGGAGGCGCTGCTTGGGAGGCCCTGGGGGAGTTGCTTCCCACCTCTCACCCCGAGCCCACCCTGGTCCTCTCTCCTGGTCCCGGCTGTGCTCTGTGGGGCTCCTCAATTCCAGCCCGCCCTCCACCCTCTTCCGGGAAACTGAGGGGTCACCCTGGCCGGCCCAGGCCCAGCCCTGAGCCCCGTGAGTCCAGCGTGTTCCAGGGGCCTCAAACCTGCCAAGTCCCCAGGCCTCTGGGCCCTGGGCCATCCCAGGGCTTGAGGGGCTCAACCCCGGGCCCTACCCCATTGCTCAGTCTGGCACCCCTAAACCTCACTCCTCCTCCCCAGGGAGTGTGACGCTTAAGCCCTGGTCCCCTGGCCTCTCCTCGTCCTCGTCCTCTGACAGCGTGTGGCCTTTGGGAAAGCCGGAGGGCCTTCTGGCCAGAGGCTGTGGCCTGGATCTCCTCAACAGGTACTGCAGCTGCCTGGGGTGGGTGGAGCTGGGGGGCTGGTTCGGATTCCGGAGAAGGGTGAGCAGGGGCGAGGTGGGAGGGAGCAGCAGCGAAGCCTTTGCCTCACGCGGCTGTCAGACCATTAAGGTCTTTAGACAGAGTCACACGTTGGATTCATATGCTGTCACCACCGCTTATCGTCTGGGAGACTTGGGCTGGTCACTTCACCTCCCTGGGCCTCAGTTTCCTCACTGGCTGAAGGGCCACAGTGATGTCTTCCACAGGTGGTGTTCGGAGGTTTAGGACTCGTGGCAGTAAAGCACCCCACTTTGCCAGGCAGGTGGTGGGTGGATGGTAGCTCTTACTTGTGCTGCTTGCCTGTCCTCCCGGCTCGGGGTTCCCAGCAGGACTGAGCCTCCCAGCAAACCTCACGCTGAGGGTGGGGTGGGGCCCCTGCAGCTGGGCTGGCCCCAGGCCCACAACTGGAGTCATGAACCGCCTCAGCTCAGAGCGCGCTGCAGGCCATGTGCTCTGTCCGTTTTGGTGGATGCGTGGTCTCCCTGCTCAAGACTGTCCGTGATCTCAGGAGGGCAGGAGATGGAAGAGGCTGGTCTGACAAGGTGGCCTTTGAACTCAGGAGCAGGCATGGGGGGCCGCTGGGTGACTTGGAAGAAGAGAGAACAGAATCTGTCCAGGGATGGACCTGGAGTTTGGTGGTGACTGGAGTGTGAGGGTGGGGGAGGGGGAAAGGCGAAAGGCTCGGGCAGGCTTTGTGAGTCAGGATGGGGAAGTGTGGATTTTGGCTTGTGCACCCTGGGAAACCTGGTGGTGGTTGGGGGAGCTTAGCTATTACTAAATGCAGGGCCGGCTCCTGGCTGCCTTACAGCATTCCCTCTGTCCTGGGAGGCAGGCATTATTATGATTACCCCTGTTTTGTAAAGGAGGAAACCGAAGCTCAGAGAGGTTAACTGACTTGCCTGAGGTCACACAGCTGGGATGTGCAAGGGCCAAGGTGCAGAGTGACCTGATCAGATCTGGGTTTTGGAGGGGGCATAGGAAGCGCTGCTGTCAGAGCTGGAACGCGGGGATGCTGGTCACAGAGTGCAGGTCACACAAGAAATCAGGGCACAGCAGAGCCAGGGGCCTCCTGCCTCCTGGAAGCAGCTTGGCCAGGCCCCTGCCCCCACTCTCACCCTCCGGCACAGGGCCCAGTGCGACATTGTTTCTCACTGTGCAGGACGTGCTTCTGGGGGAAGGGGCGGAGGCGCCTCCCTTCCTGCCTGCCTCGGCCCTTCCTCCCTTCCTCCGCTCTCGGGCCTGCAGCAGGGGTCCTGGCTGCTGTCCAGGGGGCCGGGATGCAGCAGAGGGAGCTGGAGGTTCTGGCCCAGCCCCCACCTGGGCCCCATGATCACGTGGGGCCACCTCTGCTGCCCACGAAGTTCCTGGGGAGGAGGGAGATGGGGAAGAACGCAGACTGAGGTGGACCGGGAGAGAAAGGGGTGGACCGATGGGAGGTCAGGGACTCGAGTGCCCTAACGGGCTGGCGAGTGCTGTTTGCATGTGTCCTAGGCTGGAGGCAGGGTTACAGCTCAGAGCACAGGGGGAAGAACAGACTTGGGAGCCAGCTGAAGTCCGGGCTCTGTCACTCGCTACTGTGGGGCCTTGGGCAAGTCATTTAATTTCTCAGTGCCTCAGTTTCCTGCTCTGTAAAATGGGTTCACAATAGTGCCTGTCCCCTGGGGTCATTGTTGGGGGTTCCGGTACTCCTACTAGAGTGCTTAGTACAGCGCCTGGCTCGCAGTGAGCGGGAAGCTAGCTCTTAGCTATTATTATTGGTGCTGTTGTGGCTTAATCCTCAGGGTAGCCCTGCAAGCCCCATTATACAGATGAGGAAAATGAGGCTTAGCGTCAGGAATGTGTCCCATGGCCACTTGGTGGTGGAGCTGGGGATTCTGTTGTCCCTTCCTCCCGTCGAAGCTACTTTAACCTCGCGCCCGTGTTGAGTGCTCACTGTGCTCTGGGCATTTCAGCCCTCTGCTCTCATCTGCCCCTCTTGGCTCCCAGGGCCTTGGGGCAGGGCAGGATGGGGGACATGGATGGACAGGGAGAAAAAGAGTGAAAGTGAGGTGCTGAGTGGGGAGGGCACTGGGAGAGTATCGGGATGCTGTCTCCCGGGCAGGGCCACCCCTGTCCGCACTTGTCACGTAGACATAGGGTCTCCAGCACTGGCCGACCTTGCACAGGGAGGGTTTGGATAGGTCATCACCTGACTCCACCACCCACCACGTGTGTAACCCTTGTCAAGTTATAACTTCCCCAGGGCCTCAGTTTCCCTCTTCTCTAATGTGGGGGGAATAACAGGCAGCTCCTGAAGGGTTGTCGGGAGGATTCAGTGAGGCAATCTATGTGACATGCTTAAGTGTCAACTTCAAAGGTCCCTGGCCTGCCTAGGGATCTTCCCACAGTGCCCTGGGGTGGGGCAACCCTCATCCAGGCCACTTGGCCCATCACTGCTCAGGGCTGGCAGAGTGAAGGACTTGGCCCCATTCCCCTGTGACCCAACTCCTGACCTGACACTGGGGAAGTGTCCTGGGACCCCATCCTTTCCAGCCCCCACAGGCAGGGTTGGGGTCAATCAGAGTGTGCTGCCCGAGACCCAGGAGTCCTGACAGGTTGGAGCAGGCAGCCCCCGCCCCCTACGCATTCCTTTCTCTTCCAAACCCGCTTGTCTGCCGAAGCCTGGGGCTGAGGGACCTGGCCTGGACCCTGCCCCCAGTGAACCTCCAGGTAGTAGCCTGGGGCTGTGGAGGCTCAGAGAAGTCACTTGGTCCCTTGGGGAGGTGGGCAAGGGTGTCCTGAAGGAGGAGATGCCTGAGCTGGGTCTCAGAGCAGCAGGAATTGGCAAGAAAAGCCTGAAAACCTGGGGTGGCTGAGAAATTGCCCTGATCCTGGAATTACGGAGGGGAGGGGGCGTGCTCAGGCAGGGGTGGGTGGTGAGCAGGTGGGTCCTGGAGGGCCTGGATGCAGGCTGCCTGCTGGGCCCTCGACTGGGGAAGCTGTGATGGCCAGTTGTCTGTGGGTTTGAAACGGGTGGGGAAATGGGGCCACAGAGAGGTGACTAGTCCTGAATCACACCTGTTGACAGTGAATGTCTATTATTGAGCACGTAGATTCACCGGGCACTGTTCCAACAATGTCCCATTTTTTTTTAAAGTAATTTTATTTTATTGATTGATTGATTGATTGGCTGCGTTGGGTCTTTGTTGCTGTGCGTGGGCTTTCTCTCTAGTTGTGACGAGTGGGGGCTACTCTTTGTTGTGGTGCGCGGGCTTCTCATTGTGGTGGCTTCTCTTGTTGCGGAACACGGGCTCTAGGCACACGGTCTCAGTAGTTGTGGCTCGCGGTCTCAGTAGTTGTGGCTCACGGGCTCTAGAGCACAGGCTCAGTAGTTGTGGTGCGCGGGCTTAGTTGCTCCGTGGCATGTGGGATCTTCCCAGACCAAGGATCGAACCTGTGTCCCCTGCACTGGCGGGCGGATTCTTAACCACTGCGCCACCAGGGAAGTCCCATGTCCCATGTTTTAACTCACTGAGTTGTACAATGAGGTAGGTAGATGCAGGTGGGACTGCTGAGAATGAGGCAAGCAGCCTGGCCGCCTGGCCCGAGAGTCCCTGCTGGCGCTCTCCACGCCACTTTTCTCAAACTCTTCTGACCACAGCCCTCCACGCAAGAAACCCAGTACACGTGCCTGAAACAAAAGGGTTACAGGAAGATAGTCGGATTTACTTGAAGGGAGGCAGGCTTATGTTTTCTGTTCCATTCCATTAAAAAACAGTGCTGGTCATGACCCAGTGAATTTCACAACCCATTTAGTTGGAAGGCCCTGCAGCCCTCTGGTTTCCACCTCTACCTGCATTATCTCTATATTTGACCCTCACACCCACAGTGGGAGACGGGTGCCATCATCATTCTTGCTTTAGGGATGCAGGGACAGAATCAAGTGGCCAGCTCGCTTGTTCAAGGCTAGGGCACAGTTAATGCTGGGGTTGGAGCTGGACTGTGTGGCTTCAGCCATCGGGCCATTGTGCAACATAGCCAGGCCTGGCCTCAGGCCTCCTGTCTCTGCCGAGGCCTTTCTGTGCCACACTGATGTGGCCAGGACAGTCCCGGGGCTGAAGGAGCCTGTAAAGGCAGCCCTGATGCCTCTAGCACCCATGTCTAGCCCCAGCCCCTGGGGCCTGGCTCTCTGTTTTGACTGAGGGGGCAGGAGCCAAGTCGGACTCCCCAGGGCCAGGGTTCCCCCCCTGCATGGGTGCTGATTGGGTTAAGGTCTTTGCAGCCTTGCCCACCCCAGGCTGGCAGCAGGGGGCGGTGTGGCCCTGTGGCTGCAGCTGCCAGGGTGGGTGGGGAGGCGAGTGAACGCCTGGGCTCTTCCTGGGCCCCCTCTCCAGCTGGGGCACACCCATGGACCCTGGTCTCTCTTCTTCCCCAGAACCGTGGGGGCCCATGGGGAGACTTGTGGTCAGTTGTCACTTAGTCTGGCCACAGGGCCTCACCACTTCTCATCCAGGGACAGGCAGAGCCCTGCCATGATGGGGGTTTGGTGACTCTTTGTCCTGTCAGTGGTACCCACTGCCCATGAGAGGAAGGCCAGGCGCCTTCATTCCGAGCCCTCCATAGGCTGGCTCCAGCTTGCCTTTTCTGGGAGTTAATTAGGGCAAGGAGCTTAGCATGGTGTCTGGCACATGGGAAGCACCCAGGGTTTCCTGCTACTATTATTATTGTTGTTATTAAATTCTTCCACACTGTATCCTGTATCCTGCCCTCCACACCTTTGCCCATGCCAGCTCTTCAGCCTGGAACCGTGTGCTCTCTGTCGATTCCCGAAGTGCTTCTATTTTTCACCATGATGTATGTAGCCCAGCTGCTGCTTCCTCTGGGAAGCCCCTCCCCTTTGTGCTCCCACTGCCAGCAGTAACCATCTCTGATCTGTTGTGATCTAAAGGTGACCTCCCGCCCTAGACTATGAGCATAACAAGCTTATATTAGTCATCTGCTATGTGCCAGACACTGTGTTTGGTGGTAGGGATCTGGAGCTGAACATGACAGCAGGCTTATTCTCAGGGCGTTCTTTCTGAGCGAGGAAACAAATGGGAAAACACAAAAACGCGGGGCTTCAGCAGGAAGCTCCACCTCACCGTGTGCAGGGGTTTGGGAGGGAGAGGTCGCTTTTGACCTGAGCTTTGAAGGATGAACAGAATTTGCCAGGCAGAGAAGAAGGGGGAGGGCGTTCCAGCAGGTGCAGTGGCCCAGGGTGGGAGTCATGGCATCCTTGGGGAATCACTATGGTTCTCCAAGAATGTTGAACTGAATCAAAATACTGAACGCTAATTCCCATCTCCTTTCTCTCTTCTCAGGTCTCTGGCCATCCGAGTGTCTGGCTGGAGCCCTCCGGGGGGGCCTGAGCCCCAGGACAAGGGCCTAGATGGCCTGTCGTTCCTCGGGGACAGCTGGTCGGGGGCTGTCGTTCGGAGGGTACTCTCTGGGCCAGGATCGGCCAGGGTGGAACCAAGAGAGGTGAGGCCCCGCCCCTCTGGCCTGGGGGCGGAGTCAGTGCTTTCGTTGGGGCTGGACGCCCTCTGATTGGTGGATCTAGGTCACTGGGCGGAGTTTCTGCGGATTGGACGAAGCTGAGGCGGGCTCAGTGACTAGCGGCCGGTTGCCCCGCCTCAGCCAGCGTCAAATGAAATCTGATTGGGCAGGGGCTGGGAGGTGGGGCATACTGACTGAACCTGGACAGATCCCTACCCTTACATGTGGGAAAGACCAGACTGAGCCAGGCTGGGTGGGGAGGCCAGTTGCCGAGAGCAGTGTCTGACTGGGCACCACCCTGTGAGGTGGGGGCAGCTGAATTTTGAGACATGGTCGCCCCCACACCCGATGTTCTCCAGCCCCAGGGCTGTCTCCGGAAGCCCTGGGAAGCTCAATTCCCTCCCTGCCTGGGTTTTCTCCCAGCCAAGGGCAGAGGCTGCTGGCTTGGAGCGGACAGGCCTGGAAGGCGAGGCCCAGCAGAGAACCTTGCCCTGGAACCAGACATCCACACTCCCTCTGATGGACTTCAAGGGTAAATCTGGCCTGGGGGGAGGGACTGAGGACTCGGGAGTCCTAGAAGGTCAGAACTGAGGGCCCAAGAGAAGGCTTATCTCGTCCATAGTGTGGGTGGGACAGCCAAGCCCTGAGAGGGGGATGTTCCGCCTCCTGACTCCTGGCAGTTCCCTTCCCTCCCGAGCCGCTGCCTCCTTGCCGGTTGTCCTTGTGCCCTTCCTCTGTCTTGTCCTCAGTAAACAGCTTACAGTGAAAGGAGCACTGGATAGGAGTCCAGAGACCTGGGTTCGGGTCCTGGTTCTGTCCCGAGTGAGCTTGGTGGCTTTGGGCCAGTCCCCGCCCTCTCTGGGCCTTGGACTCTCACTTTAAGAAGGGGAAGGTGGGGACTTCCCTGGTGGTCCAGTGGCTGGGACTCCTCCCTCCCAATGCAGCGGGCCCGGGTTCGATTGCTGCTCGGGGATCTGGATCCGCGTGCCACAACTAAAGATCCCGCATGCCGCAACTAAGACCTGGCGCAGCCGAATAAATGAATAAATATTAAAAAAAAAAAAAAACAAACAAAAAAAGAAGAGGAAGGTGGGGTCCTGGCCACTCAGGCCTCGAGAGGGCCACATCTGTGGCCTCTCTGAGGCTGATGCGTGACTTTGCCCTCTCCTTGTCCTCCTTGCTGCCCCCTGCCTGTCCACGCCCAGCCTGCCAGTCCTTCCATGAGGCCCTAGACGCCTGGGTGAAGAGGCCGGGGGCCGAGCCCTTCTACATTCGAGCCAACCTCACCCTGCCCGAGCGGACCGACCCCCATGCCCTGTGCGTGAAAGCCCAGGAGATCCTGCGGCTGGTGGACCCAGCGTACAAGCGGCGGCAGGAGTGGTTCTGCACGCGGGTTGACCCTCTCACGCTGCGGGACCTGGACCGGGGCACTGTGCCCAATTATCAGAGGTGACACTGCCAGCAGCCCTGGGAGCTGGGACTGGGATGGGGGACTCTTTCTCCCTCCTTCAGTCCCTCGCCATCCCCTGGGACAGGATTGGGGGGCTGGAGGAGAGAAGGTGAGGGGCTCCCCTTCTCCCTACAAATGCATGACATGATCCCCCGCACAGAGCCCAGCAGCTCCTGGAAGTTCAGGAGAAATGCCTGCCCTCCAGCCGACACCGGGGGCCCCGCAGTAATGTAAGCAGGGCTGGGGGCGGGCAGGGCGAGGGCCTGGGGATGGGGTACTGAGGGGGGCCCCAAAAGGGAGAGGACAGGCTCCATTATCCGGGAGCTGGGGGAGGAGACCCCACCCACGCTTGGTTCCTCATCTTCTTGGTGAGCTCCTTGGTTGCTTCTCCACCCAGACTTGTTTGATCCTCTCCGATGTGTCCAGCAAAGAGAACAACAGGGCTCCCATCTGGGTAGTTGAGAAGGGGAGGTGAGATAGTGTGCCCGCTGCCCAGGAGCTTGCGTGGCACGTGGTGAGCACTTAACGGAACAACAGTCACACCCCCTTCTCTAATCCCTGGACCAGGGCTGGGCTGGGTGATGGCCCCCACTGTGCGCCTGGGCAGAGTGAGGCTCAGAGAGGTTAAAGAGGTCTCAAGAGCCCATGGTGCTAGAGAGAAGGGGGAGAGCCTGGGCTCTGGAGCCAGGCCACCCAGATTTGCATCCCTGCTCTGTTCCTTCTCAGCCTGTGAACTTGGACAACCATGGGACCCTCCCTTGAGGCTCTGTTTCCTCATCTGTAAAATGGGAGGATTATGCTGCCTGCCTCTTGGGTTCATGCACGTGGGATCTAGTTAGTGTCTGTCACATTGTAGGTTTTCAACACCTCTCAGCTATTGGTATAATTAGTGCTGTCGATATTGGTTTCTGTAATCTTCCTACCCAAGGTCACATTGCTAATTCATTGGAAGAGACCCCAGAGTTTGTCCCTTATGTCTTATTCTGGACCTCGGTTTCTCAGTCTCTAAAGTGGGGGCAGACCTAAGGCTCCTCTAGCTCTAACTGGGTCTGACAGTCTTGCTTCCCTTGGTCCCTAGTGATGGTTGCCCTTCCCTGCTTCGGGGGCTGTGCTGGGCCGGGTGGGGGCAGGGGAAAGCCTGGTGGGGAGGGGGCTCTTGTGCTGACCCATGAGCCTGGACAGTGGTGGCAGCGGGGCCCTCTCTCCCTGAGGATGGGATGGAGCTGAGCTCTCAGGTGCCCCTCTTTCCCTACCTGCTCCGCAGCTGAAGAAGCGCGCCCTGGACCAGCTGCGGCTGGTGAAACCCAAGCATGTGGGGAGTCCTGCTGGGGACTCCCCGGAGCAGCTGCTGCTGGAGCCCTGCTCAGGTGCGTGCACAGGTGTGAAGGTGCAGCCAGCGCTGCTCACGGGGTCCAGGAGTGTGCACATCTGGGTGTCCTCGGCCTCGGTGGTCCCTTTGGCCTGGAAGGGCCTGTGGGAGGGTTCCGGTGGGGGGCAGGGCCCATGCCAGGGGCCTGGTGGGAGATGGGCCACCAGGGTTGAGGGAGCTGTCTATGTCCAGGTGTGACTGTGGGTCTGGGTGATTTTGGGGCACCCACGAGCACGGGCCTGTCCTTGTCTGGCAAAGCATGCGTAGCTGTGTTTCTTGCCTGTGTGTGGTGGCAGGTGCCATGACGACCCCAGAAGGAGTTTCTGGAGGCAGGAGGGTGAGGCCTTGGGCCAGAGAAGGGAAGAGGGGCTGGGGGAGCCCAGATGAGGGAATAGCAATTCTGAGGGGCAAGGAGGAGAGGGTGGTTAGGGAAGACTTCCTGGAAGGAAGGTTGTTTGAACTGGGGCCTTCACGGATGAAGAGGAATTTGTGCCAGGCAGAAGGCACAGCTTGTGCGAAGGCTCAGAGGCATGGCTGCATGTACTGTGTTTGGAGGACACTGAGTACAGCAAGTGCATAACTCTGTCATGTGTTGTGGCGGCGAGGAGGAGAGGGGGGAGCGGGGAGGGGGGAGGGGTCCCCGCCCACCTGGGGACCTGGGAACGTGTGACCTGGGCTCTGAAAGGAGAGTTAACTGGGCCACCCCAGGGCATGCAAAGGCCCTGTGACTAGAGCTGCTGAGCTGTGAGGCAGGAATGGAGTCTGTTGTGAGGGGCCACGTGGCTCGCTGCTTCTCCAGGCTCTGGCAGGGCTGGCTCACCCACGTGGAGGATGTGGCTTTCTTCCTGAGAGTTGTGGGGAGTCCCTGGTGCGTTGAAAGCAGGAGAGTTACAGGATCTGACCTCAGTTTTAAAGCGTCCCTGCAGCTGCTGAGAGGAGAATGGCCCGTAGGGGGCAAGGGTGAGGCAGGGGATGGGGTGGAGCCTCCTGCGAGGGTCCCAGGTCCCAGCGAGGGAGGGGGCAGCTCTGCTGTGTGTAGGAGGAGCAGCAGGGCTTAGGAAGGGAAAAAAGATAGGGGCCTCGAGAGTATCAAGGGGACTGGCTGCCCCAGGAAAGAGGAGCTGGGGCCCTGCCTGCACCCCCATCTCTTCACACCCCCTTCCCTGTCCAGAGCCAGAGCGGAGCCTCAAACCCTATAGCCTGGTACGGCCCCTGCTGGTGTCTGCCCTGCGGCCCGTGGTGCTCTTGCCTGAATGCCTGGCGCCCCGGCTCATCCGCAACCTCCTAGACCTGCCCAGTTCCCGGCTGGACTTCCAAGTGTGCCCAGCAGGTGAGCCTGCACGCCCGGAGAGGGGAGGGCTGGGTGGCACCCTGGGGCAGCCAGGCCCACTGGCCCTTCGTTCCTGCCTTTCCCTGCCTGCAGAAAGCCTCTCTGGGGAGGAACAGTGCACATCGTCAGCGCCCGGAGCCCCCAAGGCCCGACCTGCCACCCCTGGGCTGGGCAGCAGGATCCGTGCCATCCAGGAGTCTGTCGGGAAGGTAGGTGCTTGGGGTGGGGCGGGGGGGTGCCCTCTGGGCCCAAGAGCAGAGTCTGAGTGCATGCCTGTGCCGCTCAGTTGCAGAGTGACCTTGGGCAAGTCCCTTCCCTTCCGTGGGTCTGTTTCCTCACCTGTGAGATGGGTGGCCTGGGGCAGTCGACCTCATGTGGGTCACCCTGGAGAATTTGGCTGATACATCTCACCTGTTTGTCTTTGCCTTCAAACTTGCCTCTTCCCTGGGAGCTGGGGCTGCCGGGGTCAGCTCCATCCTACAGATAGGGAGGCTGAGGTCCAGTGGGGGGAAGTGACTTATTTCCCTGGGTCTTGGCCCTTCCCCTCCAGTTCTTTCCTTGTTGCCAAGGTCCCCCTGGATGCAGAAACAGGACCCTGTAGGGGGCTGTGTCATGGGGCCCAGTCAGGGGGCAGGGAGCTTAGGGTCTCTGGCCTGAGAGTAAAATGTAGCCTTGACCCCCTGAGAAGAAGCACTGCCTGTTGGAGCTGGGTGCTCGGGGCGTGCGGGAGCTGGTCCAGAACGAGATCTACCCCATCGTCATCCACGTGGAGGTGACCGAGAAGAATGTCCGGGAAGTCAGGTGAGATGGGCCGGGAGGATGGGGAGGACCCCAGCGCTTCCTCCTCTTCGGGTGCCTGTGTCTCTGTCTCTGTCTTTCTCTCTCTCCGCCTCTTCCTCTTCTCCACCTCTTTGTTTGCCTTCTGTCTCTGTCTCCCGCTGTCCGTCCTCTCTCTCTGACTCTCTTATCTGAGTCTGTCCCTCTCTGTCTGTCTCACCGTCCATCTGTATCCCCCACTCTGACCACCGCCCACCTTCCTCTCTCTCGGCAGGGGTCTGCTGGGCCGGCCGGGCTGGCGGGACTCAGAGCTGCTGCGGCAGTGCCGAGGCTCGGAGCAGGTGCTCTGGGGGCTGCCCTGCTCCTGGGTGCAGGTGGCGGCCCACGAGTGGGGCCACTCAGAGGAGCTGGCCAAGGTGGTGCGTGGCCGCATCCTGCAGCAGCAGGCCCGCCTCGTGTGGGCGGAGCGTGGCAGCGGCAGAGGCGGCAGCAGCAGCAGCAGCGAGGCCTGAGGAGTCCCCTCTGACGCCTGTGCCTTCCTCACGCACCTCAGAAACAGCCCCCAGCGGGGACCCTGGTGTGTGCAGTGGAGCTGGGGCCTCCCCATCCTGAGCCTTCCTAGACCCTGAGACGCTCGACGGGGGGCCCTTGGCTCTGGGCTCCGGGCTCTCTCACCTGGAGGAGCCCCCGGGGCAGAGCTCCCTCCCATCCCTGTACTTGCTGCTCTGGGCCTTCCCGTGGACCCGTGTCTCCACGGACCCACCTCGTGGGTCTCATGCACACGTCTGTGTCCTCTCCCTCGTCGCTCACCTTGGAGCATCTGCGTTCTCACCCCTGTGCACTGGTTTGCACACCCAAGTTCCCAGGGGGCCGGCTTGCGTCTGCCCCTCCCCCTGGCACACGAGGTCTCCCGGCTCCACAGCCTCTTCTGCTCACAGGAGCCCTGAGCCCGTCAGGCGTGGTGCCCACCCGTCCAGCTCACATCTCCTGTGTATACCTCCACGGGGGCATTGTGGCTTCCCGGGTCCACTGTCACCTGTGCCCCTCGTGTCTTCCGGTCACACGTGTGTCCGTGGTTCTCCCCTGTGTAAATATCATGTCCCCACCCCCATGACCCTTGGGCACTGACCCGCGTGTGTTCCTGGTGAGCACACCCAGGACCATGTTCTCACGGCGCCTGTACCCTGCCCTGCCCTGCCTCTCGGAGGGACGGCCGGGGAGGGGGCCGCTGCCCCATTACCAGAATGTACAGCTCGTAGATTTTTAACGGGCCTTTTTCACTTAGAAGCTGCACATTATGGAACATTAAACAGTTTGTCATAGAAGCTGGTGGCCTTTTGCTTGCTTGCATCCCTGGCCCGGGGCCCCCTTTCCATCCCCCCACTTGTTGCCACCACGAGCTCAGGTTGATACCACCTTTCAGGTTCCCACTCTCCCGTGGGGAGGGTCAGATTTCGCTCCTGACTCATCCCGGAGCTGCCTGCCATCTGTGCTGGCATCACCTTACCTGCCCTGGAATGACTGGAGGAGGGTCCCACAGATGGGCCACCCCTGCGCTCAGCTCTGCCCGTGTCTGATCATCAAAGGAGTGTCCCCTGGAGTGAGGATGCCAAGCCAGCAGGGTGTGGTCTTAGGCTAAGGGGCCCAGCTGCTGAATCCAGGGGACTAAGAGCAAACCCTCAGTGTATTACCAGGTCCCTGAGACTGCTTCACTGGAGAGGATGGTCACCTCCAATGGGAGAAATCTAGGTGGCCTTACTGCAGGAGGTGCTACTTGAGCTTGCGTTGTGGGATTCCTTTCTTCAGGAAGCACTTATTGGACTTACATGCCTATATGTTCTTAGTCCTCCTATGACTGTCCTCAGTCACAGTGATGAATTTGGGCAGGCTCCTGGGAGGTTTTGGGGGAGTGGGTATACTAGGTGGAGGGAACCTCAAGAGCAAAGGCTCAGAGGCAGAAAATGGGTTGAGATTGGCCACCTGGGGAGTGGTAGGAAATGAGGCTGAGAAGTCCACATCCAGGGGTCGGGGGCTGCTTAAATTTGAGGTCTGGCTCAGACACCATCTCCACAAAGCCTGCCTGATTCTCCCAGCCCTTGGGAATTCTCCTGGGCCATGCCATGCGCTGCTTTGTGGCAGGATGGTGGGTCTCTGTGGGTGGCTCTGGGCTCCCTGGCCATGGAGACTTGGTCATGCTCATTTGGGTAAACAAACCTCCCCACTTCCTTGCTGTGTGCCTGGCCTAGTGCTTAGTCTATGGACATATGAGTCTGGGTGAAGATGCAGGAGCCCAGTAGCTGGTCCCATCTTAGGTGCCTTTTCCATGGGGGTGGAGAAGCCCACCAATCCTTTAATCTTCACCGAGTCTTATTTTTGCCCCCATCTGACAAATGAAAGTAAAGTTCAGAGAGGTGAAGTAACTTGCCCAGAGTCACACAGCTAGGGAGTGCCCCAATCAGGATTTGAACCCTGGTTTGTGTGGCATGAACCACGGGATCATCCCTTGGTGATGCCATTCTGAGAAGACAGACTGTGAAGGGGCCTGGCACGGGGCTGGCCCATAGAACGGTGACTCAAAAGGGTTGCTTTTCCTTTCCTCTCCCTTTATGGGGCTAATGCAATTCACCAGCCATCTGGTACTTTCTTGTGTTTAATTAACAAATATTGATTGAGCTCCTACCATGTGCCAGGCACTGTTCTAGGCACTGGGGATTCAGTGAATAAACAGAAATCCCTGCCCTCATATTCTCATGAGGAAGACAGACAATAAATAAAATATACAGGATGTTGGAAGATGAGAAGTGCTATGGAGAAAACAGCAGAAAAAGGGGCCTGGGAAGGAGAGCCTGGGGGGCTGGGAAGGACAAGGGAGAAGGGATTCCAATTTAAATAAGGTGTTCTGGGAAGGCTTCACGTAGAAGACATTTGTGTAGACTTGAAAGAGGTGAGGGTGAGGTGTATGGATCTCTAGGGAGAGACCCAGGCAGGAACAGCATGTGCAAAGGTCCTGAGGTGGGTGTGTCCCTGAACTGGCCAGAAGCCCACTGGGTCTGGAGTGAGGAAGCAAGGGGAAGATGGTAGGAGATGGGGTTGGAGGTAACAGGGCCCCCCTTACACAGGGCCTGTAGGCTGGTGTCTGATCTTTGGCTTTTGTTCTGAGGGAGATGGGAGCCATCAGCGTTCTAGCGGAGGGAGGACAAGATATGAGTGACCTTGTACAAAACAAGACGGAGGTGGTAGCTGCAGAGGGTCCTCTGTCCACTGGCCTGGCTGGGAGAGAGGCAGCAATAAAGACTGCTGAGCAAGATGGGCTCCAGTGGGCCACAGCAGGACAGGCACCCTCAGGGGCCTCTGGTGGGCCAGACGAGGGCCAGCGACCTGGGTTCTACCTGGCTCTGTGGCTGAGCTGCTGGATCATCTTAGATCATTCTGAGCCTTATGTGCCCAGCTATGAACTGGAAATAATTCTAACACTGTTGTGAAGACCAGAGGAACTGAGCTAACTACTGGGGGAGCCCCAGAGGCTGGGAGGCTTCCTGGAGGAGGGAACCCTTGAGCTGAGCCTTGAAGTCCAGATAGAATTAAGCCTGGTGGAAGGAACATGGGTGAGGACGGTGGGGGCTGGGGAAGAGCATCCAGGACGAGGAACAGCGTGAGCAAAAGCTGGGAGGCTGGACACCAGAAGATACTGGGTATTGAATGAGCTTAGCCGGGGGTCTCTGGGGAGTGGGAGGGCTGGAGGGCCCCTCCCTTCCATCTGGCATGGAGGGGTTGTTGTCGCGCCCCCCCCCCCCCCCCCGCCCCCGCAGCAGCAGGCAGGGCTGGGCCGTCCCTTCAGCCGGTGACACTTTTTCAGCCACCTCTGGGCTCCCCTGGGCCGGCCCCGCCCCTGGGCTGCCCTGGAGGCAGGGGCGGGGCCAGGCTCCCCAGAGCCGGCAGTGGGAGGGAGGGCCCGGGAGCAGGTGGAGGGCTGGCGGCAGCGGCAGCGGGGCTGCCATGGCTCGGCCTCCGGGTCCAGAGCACCGACTCCCACCTCTCCCCTCCTGGCCTGCCCCCCATGCCTGGCAGACCTTTGCCTTTGCCGGGGCTCCCGCCTGACCAGCCTCCCCTCCCCGTCTGGTTGGGATTTGGGGGCTGAGCCGTCTGGGGTCCCAGGGCCAATGCAGTGCCGGCTCCTCCGGGGCCTGGCTGGAGTCCTGCTCACCCTGCTGTGCATGGGGCTCCTCTCCCTACGGTACTACTCAAGCCCATCCCCGCAGGGCGTGCCGGAGACCCCCGGGCTGAGCCCGCCAAGCCCTCGGCCGCCCGAGCTGCAGCTGCACGATGTCTTCATCGCAGTCAAGACAACCCGGGCCTTCCACCGCTCCCGCCTGGAGCTGCTGCTCGACACGTGGGTCTCCAGGACCAGGGAACAGGTGACAAGCGGGTGACTGCGGGCCCCAGGAGTGGCCTCTTGTCTGAGGGACTCACAGAGGACTTTCTACCAAGCTGGGGTCCCTGGCGGCCTCGAGGGAGAAGCTGCTCACCCACCTGCCCCACCTGGGCTGTCTTCTCGCTCCTTCCTGGAAGGATCGGGGGCTCCTGCGGCCCTGACTGTGTCCCTTGCTGGCCCCGGGGCCAGGTGCTCCTCAGGCCCACTGCTTCGTTTCTTCTGGGGCCAGGCTGGGCCCCTACCCCGGGCTCCTGGGTCCCTTCTGGGGGGTGGTCCCTCGATTCCCTGGTTGTCCTGGCACAGGTTTCGTTTCTGCCCACCCTGGCCCAGCCTGGCATCGGGGACAAGGGGGGGTGTTGGGCAGCTGGGACAGAGGCCCCCGAGAGGTCCTGACTCTGGCATGCGCCCAGGCCAAGCCGCCCCCTGTTCAGGCCCTGGATGCTGTCCTTCTGCCCTGGCTTTGAGGGTGGAGCACAGGGACTGAGCCGCTGAGGAGGGGACAGTCTGGGGGGGGCCTGTTCGGGGAGAGCGGCAGGGGGGCATCCTTTCAGAATTCCTGACAGCCCCTGCCCCCACGCCTCTGCTGCCCAGGGTGTGCCCAGGGCGGTGGCACCTCACCTCCTGTGCTCCATTTCCTGTGGGGCACTTTCCGGGTGAGGGAGGTGGGGTGTGTGCTGCGATGGTGGTGGCTGAGGTAGTGGTGGGCAGGAGGGCAGGGCAGAGGTCTGCCTGGCATTGGGATTGTGTGTGTGTGTACACCCGCGTGCATGCTCACCTGCATGGAGCTGGCGTCAGTGTTAGATGTGCCGTGACAAGAGGCGTGTGTGTCACAGGGGTGCGCGGCTTCTGTCTTTCTGGGGAGGTGGCCCTGACACGCTGAGTCCCTTCTGGCTCTTCCCCTCCTCACATCCAGTGCCCTCCTCAAGCAAAGTCAGTGATTTGGGGGTGCTGGGAGTCATCCCTGGGGGAGGGGGAGAGGCAGATTCTCACACACACACACACACACACACACACACACTGTCCCCACTTTGGCTCAGTGGAAGTGACGAGCCTTCGGAGGGGGTTGGGGGCTCCTGGAGACCAAGGAGGGGGGAGGTGGTGCCTGGAAGAGGCCAGGGCCCCCTGGGGAGGGGGCACCCCTGCCCGGATTTCCTAGCACCCTGGATTAACCCTCTCCTTGCTGTACCCCCAACACCCCAGGCTCTTCCCTGGGGCTCTGCACAGCTTCTCATCTTGGGGAGATTCTGGGTCCGCTTGCGGAAGCCGCCCAGCCTGGCCCTCCCCGCAGACCTTCCTGTTTATGGTGCTGTGTCTGCGTGTACCCGGGAGCATGGCCTCACGTGGTCAGAGGCCCTTTCCTGTCTTGTCTTGATCACTATGGTGGTGCGCTTGCTCCGGATGAGGAAACTGAGGCCACAGAGGAGGAAGTGCTTGCCCCGAAGGCCTGAGGGGGCAGAGCCCAGTAGGACCCGCCTGCTATCTCCCGCTGGGGCCCCTCCTTCTCTGCTGAGACCCGGGATCCCAGAGCTGCCTAGTCACTTGGGCCTCCAGCCTGGGTGTCTGGGTCTGGCAGGACCAGGCCGGCAGAGGAGAGGCAAGCAGCCCCCCTCTGTGCCCTGAGCTCAGTCCCAGATGCTAAGCAGGCAGCCAGAGGGAGTGCCTGCCAGATGCTCAGCATCTAAGTGACAGCATATCGGGTGCATCACTCTACTGAACCCTCACAACAACCCGAGTGGTAGGTATTGATATTCTCAGTTTACAGGTGAGGAAACTGAGCAAGGTTAAGCAGAGGTAGGAGATGAATTCACTCAGTTGGACACTCCCACACCCCCACCCCTGCCCCTACCACAAGGGGCAGAGTCTAGAAATCTTGTCCTTTAAGGCAGAGTTGAAAAAAGGAAAGATACTCAGAGGAAGAGGAGAGGAGACAGAGAGACCCACTCGTGCCACTGCATCTGGGCCCCCTTCGTTTCTACCCTTTGGCTTATCTCTTCCTGTGACCTCGGCCAAGGCCTTCCATCATTCAGCCTCAGTTTCCCCAGCCACACAGGGCGGGAGAGTCTCGGAGCCTCTTTCAGCTCTGTTATCAGGAGCGGTCCTGAGCTGGTTAACTCCAGGGCTGGGCACCCGCCCCAGCTGGTTAAGGCAGTCGGGTGGCAGGTGGGCCTTTGTGGCAGCGAGCTGGGGCTCGTGTGGGGCCTTTGTCCCAGGCAAAGGGGGCGGGCTTGGGGGAGGCACGTTTTGTGATTCAGGGGGTGTCTTCCTCTTCCCCACAGTCCTCGAGGAGGGCGGGTGGGGGATGGGGGGAGAAACAATGGCCCCACTTCTCCCCTCCTCTGCAGCAGATGGCCCCCGGCCACCCCTCCCCTGACCCCAGCAGGCTGTCTGTCCCTTTGTTTTCCTGCGAGGTTTTAACCATTGTCAGAGTCCCTCCTTGAACAAATCAAATGCAACCCTCAGCTCAGAGGAAACTCTGCCCGCTGCTCTTTGCCAGCCTCAGGATTCCTGGGGACCGAAACACCAGCCTCATGCACCCTGCTCGGCCCCCGGGCCCTGCTGCGGGGACCCCTCCCTTCCGCCTCCCCCCACCGATTCATTCACAGGCATTCCCTGGCCCATTTGGCCCACGCTCCAAACTTGAGAGAGTTCCACTATCTGGGTGACTGTTTGGTGGCAAAAGTTTGCCAGGGAGCAGGGCAAGAAAGGTCTGATTTATTTTACAGGCTCCCCCGGGGGCTGTGTTGAAAACAGACTTGGGGTGGGGCAGGACAGAGCAGGGAGAGCAGGGAAAAGGTGACTGCAGCAAAACGGGCAGGAGGTGACGAGGGTGGGCTGGACCGAGGGCTGGCCGCGGAGGCTGGAGGGAGAGGGTGCACCCTGGGCAGTTTGAAAGCTGGGTGGACAGAATTTGTTGACAGACCGGATGTGGGTGTGAGAGAAAGAGAGGAGGCACGGTGACCCCAAGGTGTTGGGTTCCAGCAAGATGGGGAAGAGTGAGAGGAGCCCAGGTCTGGGGGTGCTTGGGTGCTCGGTGTTCTCGCCCTCAGTCTGAGGTGCCTGCTAGACCCCCAGGGAAAAGTCTGGCTGTAGCGGGAGTTGAGGGCGGGGAGAGGTCCAGGCTGGGTTCAAATCCCAGCTCACCTCCTGCCAACCGCACAGCCTTGCTCCATCACTTACCTTCCGTTTTGCCATCTGCGAAGGGGACAGCTCATAACACCTGTCTGGAGGTTTAGTGAGGTCATGGGGGACCGGGTGTATGAATGCTGTTGGTGGGTCACCTCTCCTATCTGGGAGATGTGTAAGGGCCCCGACACTTGCACAGGGAGTTTGTGTGGCTGTGAAAGTCGTGACCGTCTCCCTAAGTAGTTTGGTGTCCTAGTGTGTGGGTCTGTCTACTGAACAAGTGTTTAGGGTTCTGTATATGTGGAGGGGCCAAGCGGGACTGTGATGTGTGTGTGATGTGATGTGTGATGTGTGATGTGATGTGTGGTGTGTGATGTGTGATGTGATGTGTGATGTGTGTGTGTGATGTGCTGTGTGATGTGACGTGTGGTGTGTAATGTGTGATGTGACGTGTGATGTGTGTGTGTGATGTGATGTGTGATGTGTGTGTGTGATGTGATGTGTGGTGTGTGTGTGATGTGTGTGTGATGTGTGATGTGATGTGACGTGTGTGTGTGATGTGATGTGTGATGTGTGATGTGTGTGTGTGTGTGGTTGATGGAGGTGTGATTCTGCTAAGGGTGTGTGGCTCTGGTAGGGACCCTGTGGGTGCTGGTCTGTAAGGGGGCTGAGTGTGAGACTGATGGGCTGGTGTATACCGCGAAGTTGTACAAAAGCTGGGTTGTGTGTGTTGTATGGGGGGGTGGGTTGGGTAGCTGAGAAAGTCATGTTGTCCTAAAGGAGCGTGTGACTGTGAGAGGGGTGTGTGTCCATCACTGAAGGAGGACAGAGGTCTGCCATGTGTATATCCACCTGGACTTGGCTGTGGTGGGCTGTGGGCTGGCCCGGGACTCTCCTTGGTCGACCCCAGTCCTGATTCCTCTCTCCTTCCTAGACGTTCATCTTCACCGACAGCCTGGATGAAGGCCTCCAGGAGAGATTGGGTAACTCTGGGTGGGTTGGGGGCCCCTCGGCTGTTGCCAGGGAAAGCTGGGGTGGCTGTCCCCTGGCCTGGGGTTCCCCAGGAAACAGGGCTGCCCACCCTTGTCACACGTGGATTCCCCTTTTGCCCAGGAGGGGAGCAGGCTTCTTCCCTGGAAACGGGTATGGGTGTGGGGAGGGACTGTGCTGGACAAGACCCTGGACACCTGGGTCCCAGCCCGGCCTACTGTCCATTAGCTCCAGGGTCCTGGGCAGGTCAGCCCCCCCTGACCTCAGTTTCCCCATATGTAAAATGGGACTGGATGCACTGCTCCAGGCTTTCTGAGGCCCCGCCTTCCTCTGCATTCTCACACTGTGTAGGGCTGTTGGGAGGAGCTGAGCAGGGTCCCCTGACCTGTCCTCCCTTATTCAGGGTCCCACCTCGTGGTCACCAACTGCTCTGCGGAGCACAGCCACCCTGCCCTGTCCTGCAAGATGGCTGCTGAGTTTGATGCCTTCTTGGCCAGCGGACTGAGGTGAGTTCACCTTGGTCTTTGGGGGCAGGCGTGACCTTTGCCTCAGGCCAGTTCCTAAATGAGGTGTCCTGTCAAAAAAGTAAAGTTGTCCGGGCCCTGTAAATTTAATCACATGTAGGGCCTGCTGGGGTCTGTCTCTGGGCAGACAGATGGGATTCAAATTCTGCTATTCACCGGCTGTGTGACCTTGGGCAAGTGTCTTAACCTTCCTGAGTCTTGGTTCCCACCTGTGAAGTGGGCACAACTTCCTCATGAGCTTACACCAGACGCTGCCTGGCACAGAACAGGTGGCTTCAATGTTAGCCTCCCCCACCCCATAACTCTGTTGACTGATTATGAGGGCGCAGGGCGGAGTCTGGCTGGCTGGCAGCCCTTGGGAACCCCCTCCAAGTTCACTGTCCCGCATTCCATCCCCACAGGTGGTTCTGTCATGTGGATGACGACAACTACCTGAACCCGAGGGCGCTGCTGAAGCTGCTAAAAACCTTCCCGTGGACCCGCGACGTCTACATCGGCCGGCCCAGCCTGAACCGGCCTATCCACGCTTCCGAGCCGCAGCCGAACAACCGCACGGTCGGTTCCCTCGCTGCCTCCTTTGTGCATTGGCCGCTGGCCCAGGGGGCGGGGCCATGCGGGGCGGGGCCATTCGGGGGCGGGGCTGTGGAGGGGTCCGGTGGGTTTTCTGGGTTTCAGATTTGGCTGCATCCGGGTGTGTCTGGGCTGGTGGCTTCGCCTGTGATCCTAAGTCTCCTCCTTTATGAAATGGGGAGATTGAGATAATGCAGGTAAGGCACAGAGACTGGCGCTTAGTAGGGCCTCGGCCACGGAGGAGCAGGGGCTCGTCCTGGTCACAGAGTGAGCAAGGGGGGGTGAGTTGAGGCTTCCTGACTCCACGGCAGATTGTTAAAATGCTGAATCTGCTGGGCCGGGTAGTAAACTGTGGCTGCCGGGAGCCCCTGAACCCTCCCCTCCCCTCCTCTCCTCTAGATACCCCTCCTCTTTCCAGATTTCACTAACCAGCAACTGAGTTGACACCTTGCACAACAGGGTCCCCAGCACCAGCTTCGGCTCCAGACCTGAATGGACAGGTTTAGGTTGCCAGATTTTGCCCCTAGGGCTCGCTTGGCCCCTGTGAAGAGTCAGGCCATGGGTCCCCCTCTCTAGACGTGGTGCCTGGAGCAGGAGCTGGGCCAGTTGTGGGGCTTTCTCCCTCCCAGGGTCACCATCTGCTTCACTAGGGAAACCGAGAGCAGGAAACACAGAACCTTAATTATCTGCAGCTGATCAGTCTCTGAGCCCTAATTAAATCTTCCTGGGCCTTAGGGGAGCGCGTGTGAGCGAGCTGATGCCAGGTGAGCCGCGGGGTCCTCCAGACTCCCACAGCACCTCACCCCTGACCAAAGGGTTTGAGAGCTCCGCTCTGGAACCTGACTCCCAGGGTTCACACACCAGCCCTGCTACCTCCTGGCTTTGTGACCTTGAATGAAGTCACCTCACCTCTCTGTGCCTCAGTTTCCTCATCTGTAAAATCAGTGAAAACAGTCACTACCTCATAGGGCCATTGTGAGCAAAAAAAGAATTAAATGCGGTCATCTATCCAAG
Source organism: Balaenoptera physalus (assembly GCF_965194825.1). Lineage (NCBI taxonomy): Eukaryota > Metazoa > Chordata > Mammalia > Artiodactyla > Balaenopteridae > Balaenoptera > Balaenoptera physalus. The sequence goes on from NC_138892.1 coordinate 10,914,964, forward strand.
GGCTTGGAACGGGATCTGGCACGTGGTGGACGCTAGTGAGCGTTATCAATCAGCACCCGACTCATCTCAGCCTCACCTCTGAGCTGTGTTCTTCCTGTGCTGGTTCAGGACACACCCAGTCCTGGGCACACCCAGTCCCCGACCTCACAACGTGCATGAATGCCCTCCTTGTCAGACACCCCACCAGCGGGATCCCAGGACTCTGCTCCAAAGTGCCCTGGCCTGTTAAGACCCTGGCATCCCCCAGGGTGGGACAGCAAAGGGGACAAGGGCTCGGGCTTGGAGTCAGTCCCAGCTCTGGGACCTCAGTCAAGTGACCTCAGTTCTGTGCACCTTGGTCACCTCACCTGCAGCACAGGGCTCCGCAGTCCGTGCTCAGGGTTAGGCGCTTGCATGGTCACTGCTGATGTTGCTACAGTTCTCTGGGAGTGGAAGCCCTGCCCTCATTAATTCATTAAACAAGCATTTATTGGGCTCCTCCTGTGTGTCAGGTCCTCAAGAAACCATTCATTCTGCCTGTTTGAGGCCTGACCTCTCTCTAAGAGGGCAGAGTTTCCAGAAGTAAGCTCATAGAGGTCTTTAGGAGGAGGACATCTCTGGGCCAGGAGAGCCATCGGATTTCAGAACTGGAGCCAATGTTGTACTCACAGGTGACAAATCTGAGGTACAGAGAGGGGCAGGAACTTTCTCAAGGTTACACAGCTGTGCAGTGGAGGAGGCGGGGCCCCCTCCACTTTCCAGCTCCCTGCCCACGGCTCTTCTCACTGCTGCATCGTGGGAGGTAACCCAACTCAATGCAACATGCATCAATGAAGCACCAACTCTGTACTTGGGAGAAGGTAACTTTAGGGCACTTGTTTGACCAAGAGATGGTACAGCTGAAAAGGTTCAGTGTTTTTCAAAAGCCTTAAAGAAATTCATGGGTGAATTCACAGGTCCTCACAGAGGAGGCAGAAGAGGCCTTAGGCCATGATGATGTTGGGTGAGGGCAGAAAGTGGTTTACACCCCAAAGGGGTGGTATTGGTTGCTGAGACTGAAATGCCAAGGGGTTTGCTGGCCTCAGGGGCTCACAGGCCTGCCTGCCCTTCTCTCTTTCCTCCATGAGACCTCATTCTCTCCTTTTGCAGAAAAGCTTTCTTGGTCCCAGGAGTTGGGAGTGGCGAGGCCAGTGTACATGGCCCGGTGTAAATGGCATCAGGATTATATTTACTGGTGACCCTGTAAAAGCATCTCTCCCTCACAGCATATGGAACTCAGGCGAGGACTCTGATTGGCTGGCTGGGTCATGTGCCTGTCACTGAGCCAGTCACTGGGTCAAAGGTGTGGTCTTGTGATCCGTCATTCCTGGGGCACCTGCCCGTATCTGTGGCCTATGGGAGCAGGTGCTGTGTTGGGCAGTCCCTCCTGAACCACACGGGGATGTTTCTCTGAGGATAGGGATAAGGTGCACTTCGTGGACAAATAGGATATGTGTCCTCTTTAACTGAAATCCAGCCAGATTGGGGTCTAATTGGTGTCCCCATCATTCTTAAATAGCTATGTGACTTTGGGTCTCGGTTTCCTTATCTATAAAATGGGCATAATAATATCAGGCTGTAGGAAGACTCTAGTGAGATGTGAAAAAGTTTTGAGCCATTCTGGTTGGGGGTAAGGGGGGGCCTGGCTGTTGCCCCCACCCCAGGTCACCCTACATTTTGGCCCTCCCCATCTCTCCCCGCAGAGGCTGGTACAGTTCTGGTTTGCCACCGGGGGTGCCGGCTTCTGCATCAACCGCAAACTGGCTTTGAAGATGGCCCCATGGGCCAGGTAAGCAGAGACCTAGAGACTGGTGGAAGAGGTCGGGGGGGGGATGCAGAGAGGGGGTGTTGGCTGGTGTGTGGGTGGGGCCTTTGCAGCAGGAAGGGCTTGAGAGAGAGCTCAGGAGAAACTACCTCTCATTCCCACTGCATCACAGAGTTACACAGTTAGTGGTGAGCAAGCCACCTGTCACCATGCCCTTGGGGGTACACCGCCTAGTGCACTCTGCCACACACAGGCAAGTTGTGTAATCTCCAGGAGCCTCAGTGCCCCCATCTGTAAAATGGACCTGATAGTACAATGGCCAGTGGTTGTTGTAAGGGTTAAATGAAAAAGTGTCTGGGCTGGCATCTGGCAGGAGCCCGACAAACATTAGGTCCCATTTTCAGCCCTCTTCTGACTGGTCACTGTCACAGGGGAGGTGAAGGCCAACTGGAGGGGCACTCAGAGGAGGGAGTAGGGCCTTCTGCTTGGGGAAAGGAGGGAAGGCTTCCTGGAAGAGGTGGAATTTGAGCTGGGATGGTCCTAGAGGGCTCAGACTGCGGGGGATTGTGGGAGTAGTGGAAGCCCTCAGTACCTGGTGGGGGTACTGATATTCTAGAGAGGACGTGGCAAAGGTCTAGCCTCTTGAGGTCTGCCGAGCGGGCTGTTATTCACAGCCACATCAGTGTCGCTACCTTGAATTGAGGGTTGACTCTGAGCCAGGTCTGTGCTTTGCTAAGAGTATCACAGCCCCCAGGGAGGAAGGGGTGTTGGCCTTATTTCTACTTGGCTGAGGAAACTGAGGTACTGAGAGGTTAAGCAAAGTAATTGGTTCAAGGTCACTCAGCTGCTGGGTTTGGCTCTAAGGCCTGCGTGCTCTGTCACCACACCAGCCTGCCGTGCCCTGTCCTGGACGGGTGGGGTCCTCCGGGGGCAATTTGTGCCCTGACTGGGAGCAGGAGTGCTGTCCTAGTATCTGTCGACAGCAGGCATGTACACACAACCAGGGGTCATCCCTGTGCCTGGGGTGCCCCCATCTAGGCTTCTGTCCACCTCTATGGTACATTTGTGTGAATTAGAAAAATGTACCCACTCTGGGCAGGTGCAGCCTGGGGAGGGGAGCAACGGCTGGGTTTCTGCACCCACTCGACCCCTCGGTCAGGCATCCTGCGCAGCGGGGCAAGCTGCCCCGCCTGGCACCCCCGCGGCATTCGTGGGGTATGCAGTCAGGTGACGCCCTTGCCTGGAACACTGCTCCTCCCCTGCTCGGCACCTGGCTGACTCCAGCTCATCCTGTAAGACTCTGTTTAAAAACTGCTACTGCCATGATTAAGTAAAGAGCAAAACAAAAGCCTGCCACATCCCCTGGGAACCCACCTTGTCCTCCCTGTGTCCCCAGGCCTCGTGCTTCCCTCTGACTTAGCACCAGTCCTCCTCTGAAATGACCTGCTCCTCTATCTGTCTCCCTCCAGAATTGGGGCTGCTGTTGAGGGCAGGAAGCATTTCTTTCTCATCTCTTTGTCCTCAGCCTCTGTGTCACGGTGGCTGGCAGCAGGTAGATGCTCAAACTCAAGAATGAATGAATGAGTGAGTGAATGAATGAAAAGAAAGAGAGGGAAGGAAAGGATACATTTATAAAGGGCTTCATTTCACCTTTCCTCCACTTAATCCTCACAACAGCCTTGTGAGGGCAGGGCCATTATCATGCCCATTTTACAGAAGAGGAAACTGAGGCTCCCCGAGGCTTGTGACTTGCACAAGGCTACACAGTATGCAAGAGGCAGATGCTAGAGCCGAGCTCTGTTTTCCCAGCTGGCCCTGGCGGAGGCAGGGTCTTCAGGGAGGCAGGGAGGGCTCTAGGTGTCGAGGGCCTTAGGCCAGTGGCTGCAGCATGACTCTGTCCCTCAGTGGCCCCCGCTTCGTGGACACATCTGCCCTCATCCGGCTGCCTGACGACTGCACTGTGGGCTACATCGTCGAGTGCAAGCTGGGCGGTCACCTGCAGCCCAGCCCCCTCTTCCACTCCCACCTGGAGACCCTGCAGCTGCTGGGGGCTGCCCAGCTCCCAGAGCAGGTGAGCCAGCCTTGGGGCAGGTGGCACTGGGGAAGGTGTTTGTGGGGGCTCTCCCCTATTGATGGGGAAACTGAGGCCCAGGGTGGTAAAGGATCCCCTTGAGGGCATGCAGTGTCTCAGCTCTCTCCACCTCTAACCCTCAAGGGTCTGCATTTATGATGCTAAAATTCTTCGATCTGGTTCCCAAATGCCAGCTGGAGGGACCTGCACACACGAGATGAAGCTCGTCTTGAGGTTCAGACCACCCAGCTCGCCACATGCTACCTCCTTCCCTCTCCCCTCTCTTCAACATCCCATCCTCCCCGCACCCTCTGAAGGGGCCAGTCCTTTTCAACTGCCGATTGGCAGCCCTCTCCTTCACCAAAGCTTACCCGTCTACTGATTGCTGCTTTTCCTTCTCACTCAGGTGTCACTGGGAAGGACCAGGTCTTCAGTAGGGACATCCAAGTGTAATGTCAGGCTGGGGGAGGGGTAGGGACCCCTCCCACCACCTGGCAAGTAATGACTCTGCTGAGGTCCAACTGGCTCTGCCTTGCAGACACGCCCTCCAACTCATGGGTTTCCAGCCCCGTAGAGGGTCCTGGCTGGGAGGCCCCTGGGATCTTCTGCCCCATGGTGTGAGTCAGAGCCCTTTTGGCTGCAAGTGACAGAGAGGCAACAGACTAATTAAACAGAAAAGGTCATTTATGGGCCTGCATACCTGGGAAGCTGAGGGCTTGGCCTGACTTGCTAGATCTGGCAGGGTCTGGGTGCTGAGACTCTGTCCCTCCCCTCTCTCATGTGCCCTCCCCCACGTTGGCCTCATTCTCAGGCAGGCTCAGCCCTCATGCTGGCAAGGTGGCAGCCCCAGGTTTCCACCCCACCCATGGGAAGAGAGCTCCTCCTTCCACCAGATCTCAGGACTGGTGCTCATTGGTCACATGGCCCACTTGGGTCACATGACCTGTTTCCTACCAGCGCCTAGAGTTAGAGTTGATTGGCCAGGCCTAGAACGGGGATGCAGATCGGTCCCATTAGGACCACAGCCAGGAAAGAGGGGCAGATTTTGGACAGCCAAAACCAGGGCACCCTAAAGGTGGGGTTTTCAGATCCCCCGCTGTGCCAGGCACCACACTGGGGGCCTTAACTTCTTTAACTCTCTGCTTCCTCACAGCATTCACGTGGGGGTGAGTTCTAACATTATTTCCATTCTACAGATGGCGAAACTGAGGCCCAGAGAGTGGAACTAACTGTGGCACACAGCTAGTAGAGGACAGAGAGGGATTTGAACCCTGCTTGGGTGGCCCCTAAGCCCACAGTCTTTAACCACTGTGCTTGACTACCTCTTGACGGGTGTCATCATCCTGCATCCTCACTTCTCGTGGAGTGACCTTAGGCTCCGGGTGGAGACGGATTGCCCAGGCCCTAGAGTGGGTCTCAGGAAACCTCCGTTCAGGCATGCAACTTCCTGGAAAGGTGCTTTCCTGCCTTGAGCCTCAGTTTCCCAATCTGTAGATGAGGGAATCGTTCCAGCCTCCCTAGTAAACTGGACCGTTGGGGGAACAAATTAGATCATGGTCAAAGGGGAGTGGGGTGGGGCCCTCAGCGGAACACCTGTTACTGAAGGTGGAATTTCAGGTGCAGAGGCAGGCTTTTTGTGTCCCTCAGAATGCCTTATGTGCCTTCTCTGTTTCTGCCCAAATGCTGCCCCCTTGTGGAGTTGCCAGTGGGACACCCCGCACCCTTCACTCTCTTCTCTGTGTCTCTCTGCGCAGGTCACCCTCAGCTATGGCGTCTTTGAGGGGAAACTCAACGTCATTAAGCTCCACGGCCCCTTCTCCCCTGAGGAGGACTCCTCCAGGTGGGTCTGGAGGCTGAAACTGTAGGATGGGAGGAGTGGGGCCTGCGTCCAGGCATCCAAAGATGGGGGAGCCGAGAGGGAGGCAAGTGAGAGAGGCCAGTGGCTGACAGCGCAGAGCCGGGAGTGGAGGGAGTGGATTTCAGTCTCTGCTCTGTCACTGGCTTGCTGTGTGACCTTGGGCAGGTGCCTTGCCCTCTCTGGACCTTAGTCGCCCCATTTGTAACACAAGGAGGCTGAGCGATGTGGATCTGAAGGGCTCTCCCAGGCCTGATCCTCTGGGAGCCTGTGAAAGACTGAGCTCTCGTCACTGAGCACAGGAGATGCTCTAATGGAGGCGCTCCAGGCACTCATGGGGAAATGAAAAGAAAGTCTTTCTCAGGCTCTTTGTTTCTTTGATGATACTTTTCGATGGATAGAGGGTTGGAATGGGGGCTAGAATGCCACTTAGGCACCTTCCAGTTCTGTCCCCAAAGACTCCCTGGGGGGATTAGGGCTGCTCAGCCCAGCCCCCTCCATCCCACCCCAGCCCCAATTGCTATAGGGCAGCTCAGAGCACAGCCTGTGACATACTGTGGCAGGGGAGCAAGACCTACTCAAGGAAGTAAAAGAAGCCAGTGTGACTGGAATGTGGGAGAAGAGAGGAGAGTGGTGTCAGATTCAGTTGGGGAGGTGGCAGGGAACACCCTCCCCCATGCCCCCCGAAGGCCTTGTAGGCTCTGTCTGGACTTTGGATTTATCTGTAGGGTAACCCTTAGGGGAGCCAGCACTCCTGCCCCTGAAATTCTGCAGAGCTGTCCGGCTGGGGGCAGAGGACTCACAGCTATCCCAAGGCTGCCGGGACCAGGGCTGTGTTGAACAAGTTGGACATTACAAGGAGACAGAATTTGGCTCAGTTTCTAAGAGGAAAGGAGCTGCTTTCTAACAGAGTGAGCTCCCCATCAGTGGAGGTGTGCAAGCTATGGCTATACTGCCAAGACGTTTAAGAATCGGTGTTAAATTCTCTCAAAGCCTGAAGATTTAGAATCTAAAGGTTGCTACCTAATGGGGATGGAGCCAACTGGGGACTCAGATATGTGCGGTCAGATGGTGTGGCCTCAGCTGAGGCCTCTTCATGGTTTCTCTGGCTTTTGAAGTCTTTATAAACCAGTGGTTCTCAACCAGGGACCATTTTGCAACTCCCCCCCACGCCCCCCACTAAGGGACAATTGGCAGCGTGTGGGGACATTTTTGATCGTTAGGACTCAGGGGATGCGTGCTGGCATCTAGTGGGTGGAGTCCAGGGGTGCTGCTAAAGATCCTACAATGCACAGGACAGCCCCACAACGGAATTATCTGGCCCCCAGTGTTCATCGTGCTGAGGTGGAGAAACCCTGCTCCAGAGCATATCTGTGACGCGCTCCCCAGGAACCCGTGGGGGTGACCCGTCTTGTCCATTTCTCGTCTCTCCACAGGTTTCGCTCCCTCCATTGTCTCCTCTACCCAGATACTCCCTGGTGCCCACAGCTGGTGGCCCGATGAACCCTGAACCTCTGGGCAAAGGTTGAGCTGAAGCCTCTGGTCGTCCTTAGCCTCCCAGGCGGCCTTGAGGGCCCATGGCAGTTCCTGTGTGGGCAGCAGTCCCTGGCAGGGCCTCTGTGGTGGGCAGGCCCAGGATTGGATGGTGGCTGGCGGTAAAGGCATCCCAAGCCCCTGGGAGGTGGGCTGGACAGCCCAGGACCAGGTGCACCATGTGAGGGCCAGAGAGGCCTCAGGAGCTGGACTTCCACGGGCCTTAGGTGGCTGAACTGAACAAAGGTAGGGGGTCCTTGAGCTGCTCGGGCTCAGGAGTCCTAACTCTCCAGAGAATTGCATGGGTCCCTTGGTGTGGTCAGAGCCCCCACCTCTGGTCTCTCAGTCACTCTCCTGGGGTCAAGTGCTGGGCCACCCACTCCTGGCTTCCTCGGCTGGATCCCCAACCACCGAGGGGACCCAGGTGGAAGAAGGGCAGAATCCAGGGTCTGCAGCAGATACTGTTATTGCCGACCAGTCTCCAGTCCCTGCTCCCCACCCGGTTTTGTTTGGAGCATCAGCATGTCCAGACCCAGATGATGAGTCAGAATGGGTCCTAGCCAGTCATGATGATCCTTTTGCTCACTTTCCCAGCTTCCCTTTCTGTTAGGAGCTACTATATGACCCAGCTCTGGCCAGAGCCAGAGCTCTGTCTGTTAGTGCAAATTAAGCAAAGCCAATAGAGACGCTTCTGGGGAAGGTTTTGCAGCCCCAGACCCCATCTTCCTGCTGTGAATGTGGGTGTGATGTCTGGGTCTAGGGCAGCCACCTTGCTACCATGAAGGAAAGGCCAAGACAATCATCCACAGCTGTCCCTTCCAACATCTGGTTGTGTAAGCATATTAAACCCTTATTTGTTTAAGCCTCGCTTGGTTCAGTTTTCTGTTACGTGCAGCCAAAGTCGTTCCTGGCCAGGGCAGGGTCTTTGATCTGTCTGTCGCAGTGGTGTTGATTTGGGTCCCTCGGCTAGACAGCCCTGCCCTACCCTTGCTGGATGTGTGACCTTGAGGAATCCACTTGGTCTCTCTGGCCTGTTTGCTCATTTTTTATATGAGAAGAGGAATACCTACCTCGCGGGTTGTAGGTGAAATGATGCAGAGTTTGTAAAGGGCACAGCACAGAGAAAGGAATGGCTCAGTGAACAGTGCTGGTAAGTAGTGTGTGCTGTGTCACTGCATGCCAGGGCATATAAGGGTGTGCATGTGCTGTACACCCTTCTACGCTCGTCTGTGCCTAAGGACATATGTGGGGTGTATGGATGTGTTTGTGCCTGTGTCACACCTGTGTGTGTGTGAATATCTGTGTGCTATGAGGTGCTGGTTTGCTGGGGACGATTCTTCCTTTTATCTGTCTTCAGGGCCTGGGTTGGCGTGGCCAGAGAATCAAGGAAGGCTGAATGGAGCTAAGGGATTCAGCCTCTGGTATCAGATAAAAGGGCACTTTGACAGCCCAGGTAGGAGCTGAGTAAAGGTAAATGCCCTTAGAATTTCATGTCCCGAAGAGGTTGCATGACTGAATGAAAGTGATCATGGTGAAATGTCAGGCCTGATGGTACCTGTGGGGCGGGCTAGGAAGGGAAATTGTCTGCCCCCCACCAGCATCATGCTCAGAGATGTTGGGGAGTTGGCGTCACAGTGGAGCTCAGGGCTGAGGGGAGGAGGGAGGGAGGACAAGGGGGCTCTGAACCAGGCAGCCGGGACTGGGGGCTCCTTTGGAGCACGTCCTCCAGCCCTCGAAGGACCTTGTCTCTGCCGCAACTCTGTCTGGGCTGATGGAACCGCCGAGCACTGGAGCCTTAGCACCTTCTTTTCCAAGGAGGAGCCTGACCCAGAGGGAGGCTGCTCTGTGCTTGTTAGGTGCAGGGCTTCCTTTCTTTCTGGGTTGACCTAATGCTGGGTTTGTGGAATACGAGCCGAGTGGGGCGGCCCCTGGGCCCACAGCCCGGTCGGGATGGGATAGCGTGTTGTACTGCCGCTGTCCTCTCCACCCTGTACGCGGAAGGCTGCCGGCTGGACCGCTTTTAGAAGCAGCAGCAAATTTGCAGGTTGCTCCCAGATTCTGAGGGTCGGGTGGAGGGAATAGGACTCGGGCCATCTGCTGCCTCCATTGTCCCAGAATAGCTGCTGTAGGGCGGGGAGCAGAGTCAGCAAGGATCAGAATTGGGATGGAGGAAGGAGGGAGGCTGAGTTTAACCCTCCGTGGGTCCGTATGGGAGGGTGTGAAGCTGCCTGTAGGCTGTGCTAAGGTGACCCGTGTGGGCCCCACAGGCAGGGACTGGGAGCAAAGTTGGACCAACTTGTCTCGGCTTTGCTGTGCACCTTGGGCAAGTATTATTCCCATTTTACAGGTTAGGAAACTGAGGCACAGGGAGAAGGCCCTTGGTCCAGGTCACAGGGCTTTCAGGTGCCAGGGCCAAGGTTTGAGACTCCACAGTGGTCATCACAGCGTGGGATGACCCTGCAAGCTCAGAGGGCCTCCTCAGGCCTGGGCGCTATCCTCCTTTCCCCCTCTGCCTCTATGCCCTTGGGCAGGTGACTTCACGGTTCACTGGCCTCACCTGTGAAATAGGCACAATGACCTCTACATAGTGTGCAGGGGCGGTCTTGAGATGCTGCGTAGAAAACTCCTGTGGCGGGTAGTTACTCAATAACCACTGTCTCCCTGCCCTCCCCAAGCTCAGTGTTCTCGGCTGTAAAAGGGGGTGGAAGGGGCGCTGGACTGGCCATCACCTCCACTCCGCCATCTGGTCTGGGTCATGGTCAGTCTCTCCTGTGTTACCATAGCAGCCTCCTCGCTGGCCTCCCCTCAGGCCCCCTCACCCTTGCCCACTGGTGCTGAGCACACTCGCCTCCTCGTTACTGCTGATGGGTGCGCAGCTTCTCTGCCTGCCCCAGCTCTCCCTCTCCCTGGAATGCATGACTGGATCGCTCTTGTCAAGCTCCAATGTCCTCTCCTAGGGAGGCTCTCCTTGATCACCCACCACAAAGTGGCTGCCTGACCACCATCACCTTACTCTGGGGTAGCTCTTTACATGGCTCTAAACGTCTCTTGTTGGGGTACCTGCTTGCTCAAGTATTTGTTGTTCACCCCCATCTGACTGTTGGCTCTGTGATCCCAGGGATTGTGGTGGTTTTTCTCACTCCTGCTCACTGCCTGGTGCATAGTAGATGCTCAACAAATATTTGTGGGATGAGTTGAAAGATGAGTGAATGAGTTTCTCAGAGCTATTCCAGCTTTGTCAGTTTTAAGATTTTACGAAAGGTGCTAAAACCCCTTGGGGACCAGGTGATGGGGAAGCTTTATAATGGAAGGATCAGGCTGGTAACATTGATCATTTTTAGTATCACACACAAAAGGAATATCTGACCTTACTTGCTCCTGATATGGTGCACTAGGAAGGACACAGCTTCACCCAGGAAGTCCGCTTGCCAAAATAATTGACTCTACACAGATCAACCCTCTGGGTCTAAATATCAGTTTCCAGGATTTGGGCAGGGAGTGAGCAGTGGAACATGTAAAATGACACCAGGAGGGCTCAATCCACCAAATCAACAATGAGGACAATTCTACAGGACAAAGAACCTGGTTTCTTCAACAAGTAAAATGACATAAAAAAGGGAAAGAGGAAGGAATGTTAGAGATTAAAACAGATTTAAGAGTCATAGCAACAAAATGCAGTGCATGGACCTTGTTTAGATCCTGGTTCATAAAAATGGACCCTAAAAAGACATTTTTTTTAGATTAATTTGTTCTTTTATTTGCCAGCATAACTACAGTAGCCTGCAAACTTTTTTAATCTAAAAAGTACATTTTACATCACAATCCAACAAACACACACATATATAATATGTATACATATATAAAAGTGAAACAAAAGTTTTGCCAAAAACGTCTACCCTCAGTGTTAATTCTTTTTAAGACTTTTCTTTTTTTTTAACTAAGGCTGAACTGCACTGACCCATCATAATCACCAAAGTCCCTAGTGCATCTTAGGGTTCACTTTATGAAGTGAATAGTGTTGCACGTTCTATGGGTTTGGACAAAAGTATGATGACATAAAATCATTATAATGTCATACAGAGTATTTTCACTGCTCATAAAAACTTCTGTATTCTGTGTATTCATCTCCCCTCTCCCCTCAAACTCCTGGCAACCATTGATCTTGTTATTGTCTCCATTGTTTTGCCTTTTCCAGAATGGCATATAGTTGGAATCTGTTTTTCTTTTTTCTTTGAAGAGAGGGGTTCAAAGCCTATATGCCTATAAGAGCACTCATGGCCCACCCACGTGTGGACAGGACAGGCTCCAGGTGGCAAACTCCCCCACTAAATACTGTAGCTTTCCTTCCAGTACTGAGCCCGGTCCCACTGGTCCTGCCCAGCAGCCACGTGGAGGTTCAGGGGGATATGTGGTGGGTATTTGTTCATAGGAAGGCCACAAGGTTTGTGCCCCTTGTCACAATGAACCCAGATTCCTGTTGGCTGTTAAAAAGACATTTTTGGTAAAAATGAGGAAATTTGAATGTGGACTTTGCATTAGATGGTATTAAGAAATTGTTAATTTTATTAGGTGTGATAATGAGGTTACTTTTTCAGAAATGTTCTAATATGTGAGAGATACATTCTGAATATATTCTGAAATGATATATTGTCTGGAATTTTCTCTAAAGAGATGCTTGGGGGAAGGAATTAAATAAGGATGTTAAAATGGGGATGGTTGTTGAAGCGGGGCGATGGGCACATGGGGGTTCATTATTCCTATTTCCTTTATTTTGGTGCGTGTTTGAAATTTTCCATAAAAAAAAGTAAAATTAAATAAATAAGAGGGCCTGTGGATATTCCATTTTGCTAGCTATGGCCCTCCCCCTTTGCTTTTCCCCTTTCTCTCTCCTCTGTCCCCTCCTCCATGCCCCACATTCAGGCCCAGAGAACATCTGTTCTCATCAGACACTGCTGTCCTGAGTCTACTTCCTGTTCTCCGCAAACACCCAGAGAAAGGAGAGGCAGACCTTGACCAGAAGCTGGCCCCTGCCTGATTTGCATTTTGCCTGTTTCCTGGTTTCCTTGAGGCCCATCCTGACTTCTTTTGGTTCTGAGCACTTGTCCCAACTGCTTTGTAACCCAGCAGCACTCTCCTTGGGCACAGTCACTGGGCAGATTCCTCTGCCCACTTATCACTCCCTCTAGTCATCCATCCAATAAGAATTTACTGTTCACCTCCTCTGGTGGGGGCACGGAGAGGTCCCAGTGTTAGAGGCTACACAGGGGGGTCAGGTGTAAGCCCTACTCTCAATAGGGAACTCGAATCCCAGTTGAGACAATATTGAAAACATGGTGTATCATGTAATCGATGACGAAATGTGACCATGGGACAGAAGAAGGGAGGAGTAAATTCTAGGGGGTATAAGGGGCAGCAGGAATCAGGAAGATCTGGGTCTTCAGCCATGAGGAGGTGAGAAGGAACAGAATGCATCACATATTGCCTTGAGATATGTCTAGGGAGACCCTAAGGAAAGATAAATGTTAGTTATGGTTATGATTACTGGTTTCACGTGCCTACTTATCTCACCTTGCAGGACAAAGATGAAGTATGTACCTGGCACTGTGTCCACATAAAACAGAGCAAGTTCTCTCCCTCCTTCCCTCCCTACATCTCCTCCTGAATGACTTTGTAAATTCCCCCCAGAGCAGAGACCCTGCTCGATGCAGCTCTGCGCCTTATAGTATCTGGCACAGTGCTGGGCACATAGCAGGCACTTCATGAAGACCGATGACTATTTAGGTGGGTGAGTCAACCTCAGGCTAGTACCAAGCTGGCTGTATTAGAATCACAGGTGCTTGGTAAAAACAGATTCCAAGGCCCCATCTTAGATCCTCAGAATGCAAGTCTCCAAAGAAGGGGCCAGGGAATCTGCATTTTTTACCTGGTTTCCCAAGAGGATCTAAGTGGCTGCTGGGTTAGAGAACAAGGATTTGAGGTGCGTTCAGCACCATGGACAGAACCTCACACTGCTGCCTTTATCTACTCTCCTTCCTGGGACTAGCTGGGGCGAGGGCATTCTATGTATGTATGTGGCGGGAGTTAATGGTCTAACCCTGATGGGGGCCGTGAGACATCTGTGGCCTTGGCCCTCAAGTGACACAGCCCTTGTCTTTGCTTCAGGAGCACATTTCGGGGTGGACACTGGTCCTGCTGTGGGAGACAGCTCTGACTGCACAGGGAGAGGCAGGATAATAAATATTCCCTGTATTTCTTTTGTAAGTTGTAAGCGACCCTCATACTGTGCAAGCAGCAAAGCATGAAGCCTGAGCCAGTGTGAACAAATTAATCCCCCAACCGTGGTTTGAGCACCTACTGTGTTCAAGGGCTGTGCTGGTAGCCAGGGGGCAGAGGGATGAGTGAGATACAGCTGCCACCCCAAGGAACCAGCAGCTTGTCAAATATGGCTCATTGACTGTTAGAAAGCAGAGCGGCCTCGAAGATAACCAGACCCGGAGTCAAGTGAATATGCTTACTGGAGAGGCTGCCAGGGGAGTGGAGAGAACAGACACGTGGCAGAAGAGGCTTCCTGGATTTGAGACCTGGCCCTGGCACCGACTAGCTGTGTGGCCTTGTGCCTGCTGTTTAGCTTTCAGAGCCTCAGTTTCCTTATCTGAGAAATGGGAGTGACTACATCCTTCCATCTCCCAGGGCATTTGTAAGGAACGTGCCTACTCAGCCCAGTTCCAGCGGTGCAGCCCCAGCACCATTCATTCACTCATAGACGCCACATTTATGCCAGGCATGGTGACAGTCACTGTGAACAAGGGGCATGAGAACTGGCACACAGGGGGAGTAAACTGGGGGGTAGGGCAATACTCCTGGCCTCCAGTGAGACTACATTTTCAGCCTCCCTTGCAGTGAGAGAGTGGCCATGTGACTGATTTCTGGCTGATGGATGTGCCCCACTTGCAGGCCTGGCTCATAAAATTCCCCCCCCCCCCATGAGATGATCTCTCTCTGTCCTCATCACTGGCTGGACAGGGAGGACTTTGTGTTACAGGAGCCTGGAGATGGGAGGAGCCCAGGTCCCAGAATCTCTTTGTGGAAGTCTGTCCATCAGACAGATGCACTGAAGTGTTAGAAGAACCAGAAACAAACTGGTGTTGAGTTGAGCCCTTGGGTTTTGGGGTGTTTGTTACAGCACTTAGCCTACCCTGACTAATAATACAGGGAGATACAGCAAACAGATAAACAAATAAGCAGGAGTTCTAGAAACTGATGGAGTGAAGAGAGCCACACACAGGAAGGAGAGAGTGGGGGAATGTTTGGAGGATACATTATGGATTTATTTTTAAGTTCTTCTAAGCTTAAAAAATAAACCTTTAGCCCCTCAATGGTCCTGGTCTGAAATTCTCTAGCTTTGGCTATATAACTTCCTTCTCAAGCCTCCTGAAACCCCATCTTGTGTGATATATGTCACTCATAACTCCACCTTCTGGATTTTATTTCAAGGACCTGCTGACGAAATTTTGTCTTTAATCTGGCCCTGCTGGGTCAGAAACCTGTCCCTTCATGCTACATAGCTCCAGTGACCTTTCTCTCTCCCGTAACCTGGCCTTCTGGGAAAAGAGTCTCCAGATGGACCTGTGTTCCCATCTCTCCAGCCCACTGAGCCTCTCCCACCCCAGCTTTGTTCAGTATTTGGGTGAAAGTATATTTGCACCTTTAATGACTTTACAGAGGCAGGATACAGACCATGAGAGTGAAAACATCCAATTTACCAGTTGGTTTGCAAGAGATATTTATGTAGTCCAAATCTGTTTTATGTGTATCTGATTATTTTTAAATTAAATTGAAATAAATTCTAATACATAAGTAATATATTTACCATTCCATGTCCCATCGCTGCATAACAAACTACCCCAAAACTTAGTGACTTAGAACAGTGATACCACTTATTTTGCTCATGAATCTGAGATTTGGGAAGGGTTTTGTGGGAAAGCTTGTCTCTGCTTCACTTGGTGTCAGCTGGGGCGGCTCCGGCTGGGGCTACGATTATCTGAAGGCTCTTCCACGTGTCTGACACCTGGGTGGGAAGACTCAAATTGCTGCTCTCGTTCTATGAGGTCTCTCTGGTGTGACATTGCAGGGTAGGTGGACTTCTTACATGCTGGCTCAGGGTCCCAGGTATAAGCTGGGTTGCCCCTTATGACCCAGCTTAGGAAGTCCAGCAGCATCAACCAAGGCCAGCCCATGTTCAAAGAGAGGGGATTTAGACTCCCCACCCTTGCCTTTAAGAAATTACATTATTAATTTTAAATATTGTGTTAAAATATAATATATATAAAACATAAAATTTGCCATTTTAACCATTTTAAGTGTACTTCAGTGGCATTAATTGTATTCGCAATGTTGTGCAACCACCACCAAAACTTCTTCGTAATGTTTCATCCATGTTGTAACGTGTATCAGAACTCCATTCCTTTTCATGGCTGCATACTATTCCATTGTCTGTATATGTCACATTTTGTTTATCCATTCATCCATCCGTGGACACTTGGGTTGCTTCCATCTTTTGACTATTGTGAATAATGCTGCTATGAACACTGGTGTACCAATATCTGTTTGCATTCCTGCTTTCAGTTCTTTTGGGAATATACACAGGAGTGCAATTGCTGGATCACATAGTAATTCTGTGTACATTTTTTTTGAGGAAATGACATACTGTTTTCCACAGCAGCTGCACCCTTTTACATTCCCACCAGCAATGCACAAGGGTTCGAATTTTTCCACATCCTCACCAGCACTTGTTTTCTGTTTTTTTAAAAAAATAATAGTCGTCCTAATGCATGTGAAGTCTCGTCAATGGGTGGGAACCATCTTATTGTGGTTTTGATTTACATTTCCCTGATGCTTAGTGATTTTGAGCATCTTTTCATGTGCTTATTAGCCATTTGTATATCTTCTTTGGAGAAATGTCTTTTCAAGTCCTTTGCCCAGTTTTAAATTGGGTTGTTTTTTTGTTGTATATGAGCCCTCATTCTTTTTTGCAGCCATGTAGCATTTCAAAGAAGAGTTATACAGTTCTTTTACTAACCAGTCCTCTACTGATGGCTATTCAGGTTGTTTCCAATCATATGCTGTTCAAACAATGCAACAATGAATTTTCTTGTACACATGTTATTATGCTCATGTGTGAGTATATTGAAAGATAAATTCCTAGCAGTAGGATCGGTGAATTAAAGAGAAGCTGCATTTATCATTTAGGTAGATACTGTCCAATTGCCCTTGAGAGAGGATGTACCAATTTATATTCCCTGTAGCTATGTAAGAGAGCAAGGTGCAGCTTTAAAACTAACACATATGTTTTCAGCATTGTGCCAAAGATTTCTTCTTCCTTGGGGATGCTAGTCTGACATTTCCTAATACTGATTAAAACATTGGCCTAACACTGCCCTCTGTTAAGGGATTTGCAACTCAATTGCATTTGTTCATAAAATGGAATTAATATCGAATAACTTGCCATCAACAGAACTGATTTTTGACCCTGTGCTATGACAAATCTATTCATGTTTTATGTTTTAAAAATCTATTCAAAATTTAAAAAGCTGCTCCTTAATGCTATTAAAATGATATAAAAAATTAGACTCAATCTCAATAGGTATGCCAATCTTTCCAAATAGGATACAATTTATTTTTATCAATATTTTCGCAGCGGTATAGCCATGAAAATTCATGACGGGAAATTCTTTTCTGTTATCAGTGGTATCTAACAAGATAATGGAACAACTCACACATCAAATATTAACTCAACCTGCGCTTTTTAGATGACGTGTGGATTTAGAAGCAAACAGCATCCCTTTCCAAAGCCAACACCAAACACCTCACTCCTCCAACTTCTAATTAAGAAAGTAACTGAAAGTTGTTGTGATCAAACCGGGATCCAATTAAAACAGATAAACAGATTGTAGCCACATTAACTACATTATATTAATATATGTCCATAATTAACTAGACACAGTTTTCAAGAAGAAGGGGATTTTCTTTTTCAGGAGAGAAAACTCCCGTAAATGAACTAACTTGTAAATCAACTCAGGACAGCAAATTCTATATCCTCTGTATGGCAACGAATGTAATATTTATATTAACTGATAATAAAGACATATGTCAAATAAAACATGATGTGCAGGGTGAATAAATGAGGAATACTTAATTAGTATGTTAAAACCATAGTAAGTACACATTCACTTTGTACTGTGTGTCAATGTAGAAGCTGGTTTACATAAAGAATAACTCACTTCTCTTTCCTTGCCTGAGAACTTCAAGTTCATCCAGTCCAATCTCTTACCCAGCAAAGGAGTCCCAGGTCACCCAAGCACAGCTTGCTTCCTCCAGTGATGAGTTTTACTATCTCAAAGGGTAACGAAGCCCTGCTGCTCCTTATAAGTCACCTAAATTAGGTGCTTTGTGTCTTTCTCCTCCTCTGGGAGCTGTCCAGGACACACTGCCTTCTTCCTCAGCCGCCGGAGATTCAAAGACACATACCTGCCCAGAGATTTTTTTTTTTTTAAAAGTTCCCCCGGTGATTTCAGTTTACAGCAAAGTTTGGGACTGTCTACCTTCTGCTCTACAAAGAGCATCATAATCTGCTGGTCATCTCCTCATTCATTTATTAGCATTAATTGAACACTTTCTATGCTAGGTCCTGAGAATACCCATATGTTACTTACTTAATGGTTTTTTTTTGTACCTAAAGACATTTGTTTTAAACAGAAAGTTTATATAATGGATTTGATGAGCCAGATCTATTATATCTAACATACATCAAAATAAGTACATAATTCTTAAAATAAACAAGAATTATTATCTAAAAAGTACACTACTATCTAAAAGGTATCTTGTATATTACTAGTGATATTTACACCACCTTTTAGGAAACAATGAATTAATTTCCGCATTTGTTCACTCATTCTTTCATTCATCCATCCCACATTTCCTGAGCTCCTCTGATGGGTCATGCTTGATACTGGACATCCTCACCTGCCTTCTTTCTTGACCATACCTAGTGTCCATCTGCCACCCAGGAGCCTCCCCATCTCCCTGAGGCTGGAACAGGAATGGAGCCATCCCCAGTGTCTTCAGGCCCTGATGTTAGACCCCGAGGGGTGGAGTCGCAGTGGGTAGTATAGGCTGTTGCCACCAGGGGGCACTCCTGCCTCACTGCTGGCTTCTCCCCCAGGCCAGGGCCCGGCAAGGTGGGCCCCAGCTGGAAGGTTAGGATTCCTGGGATGCTGCTGGGGGTGGGGACCAGGCCAGGCTTGGGAAGAGCCTTGTGGGATAAGGAGGCATAGAAATGGGCCCCCTGCACTCAGATTCTAGGAGATTTCCCCTCCTCCCTGTCAGGGGAAAAGAGCACACAGTACATCTTTTTACACAGGAGCACCTGGGGACAGCAGCCATCAATTAAATAATCCTGCCATTTGGTGAAGGGCAAGGCCACCCCATGTGCAGACCCTGCCCACCATGAGCACCAGACAGCACGCCTGTGGCCGATCCGGAACCTGCCCTGTACCTCAACCCTTTGTTGATTCTTTCCAGGGAGAGGAGAGGGCTGATAGGGGTCAGTGGGGGCCTTTCCTGGGGTCTGGGGCCACACTGATCCCCACCTCCAGCCAGGTAGACCAGTCCAGGTGGACCTTCTACAACTGTTCTTCCCCTGGGCCTCAGTTTTCCCTTCTATAAAATGGGACTGAAATCATTTCTGCCCTGCCTGACTCTCTTGGGAGCATGGCTGTGAAAACTGCTGCAAACAGCAAAGAAGACGTTTAAACAGAAACAAGAGAATCTAAAATGGAACTTGGAGCCTCCTCACCCAGCCACCCCCCCCCCCCCAACCCCCCCCCCCCCCCCCCCGCTTCCTGCTTTGGAATTTGTGCCAATTTGTAATCTGTGCGAGTGAGTCTGTGCTTCACCACGCCTTGCTGGAGCTGGCAATTAGGTGCGGTGGTGGCTCCTGCCTTGCCCTCCAATGACTTTTCTCTAATTGCTCTAATGTGTGTTTTCACGCACTCGCTGGAAAATGAGAAGAGCCGCCAGCTCCACGGAGGAGGGGAGATGAGGAGTGAGCCCCAGGCAAGGGGGAGGGGGAGGTGTGCCGAGCACCTACTGCCTGCAGCCCCGTTCCTGGGAGCTGCGTTAAAGGAGGACATGTGGGAGGGTGGATATTCCTGGGGGGCCTGCGTATCTGGGAAAGGGGATGGGTGAGGATAGGGAATCCTGATTGGGTTTGACTCCTGGGGAGAAAACTATGGGGGCAGAACTAGCTAGGGGTAGGAGTGGGGGCACAGGGCAGAGAGACCCCAGGGGAGCAGGTCTGTTGGTGAGTGTTTTTCAGGGTGTGTGTCCACCTTGTTTCTGGGAGTGCACAGTTGTGGCTTTCTCTGAGACAGGACGATTCCCTGTGGTCTTTCTGGATTTGTCTTGCCTTTGGGAGGACAGTTCAGTGTGTATCTGTGTCTGGTGTTTTGTCTCTGACTGTGTGTCTGTGCATGAGTGTGTGTGTGTGTGCGTGTGTGTGTGTGAGACAGAGAGAGGTTGTCTGTTACCACCAGTAACTGCTGGCTCTGTGGGATTCAGCTTCCAGCCCTGCAGGGTTTCCTTTCTGAACCTCTGGGAACCTCACCTTGGGACAGAGGTGGCTGGTGCAGCCTGGGGGGGTGGTGCTAGCCTAGATAGCAGCTTAAGCCCCTACTGCTGGGGTAAAGCGATTATCCATGTATGTGTGCGTGTGTGTGTGTGCGCGTGCACACACACTTGGGTAGGTGGGTGAGACTGAGCTCACAGCTCACCTACCCCAAAGAAGCTCCAAAATTTTTCCCACGGTGTTTCCTTCCCTCCCTTTCCTTGCTATGATTCTCTCCCCTTGGCTGACCTGGATATGTGCATTTACTCCAAGACGCTCTGTTCCTAAATTGCTTCTCTTCCTAGGGGTTCTCTGGCTCTAATGGTGGCATTTCAGTCAGTGTCAGAGGGGGGATAGTTTGGGACGTAGGGTGCTTCCTGGCGTTGCCTTAGTAACATGGACAAGTTGAGATTCCTGACCTTGTGTTTGACAAATGAACCATGTATAATCACCACTTAGTTTTCCTTGCATAGACTTAAGCAAGAGGGAAAGCTTTGGGTTGCTCTTCCTGGTGCCTGGAGACTCTACACAGGGTTACTTATGATCAGAGCAGCGAGTGTGAAGTCCGCGAATGAAATGTTCCAAAGCTGGTGAGTAAATTCAGTTTCCTATAACAGACACATGATAAAGACAGTTCTCAGCACGAACATGTCAACAGTGGCTGATACTTAATATCTCCTCCTACATATCAGGACTGAGCTCTACCCAGGTCAGCTCCTAAAACCCTCAAAGCCACCTATGGTGCCCATTTTATAGATGAGGCACAAAGAGGGTAAGGAATTTGCCTTGAGATCACACAGTTCATGGAGCAGGGATTTGAACACAGGCTGGCTGGTACCCTTGCTTAGTACCCAGCCGCTAGGCCATGAATTGTAGGACAGCCATGTAGGGTGGTCTCAGTGTGAGTTTAGTGGTTCCCCTCTTGCAGGAGACCCACAAACCTTAGTTTCACATGGCAAAGACAGGAGAGGACAAGTTTAAAAGAGACTTTTACCCCACCTGGCTAGTATTCGTTCTGTTTGTTTGCTCTTTGTGATTTGCAAATATTCTCCAGCTTCTCCTTTATTTCTACAACAGGCATGAGTTTCAGCCCAGTGCTTTGCTTTCTCAACTACACTCATCTCGACAGCTCCAGATGCAGTGATCGGCGTGGAACACCACTCACCCTGAGTTGTGGGGTGCCCTCCAGGTCAGGCCAAGGCCTTTTTAAAAAATTTTATTTATTTTATTTATTTATTTCTGGCCGTGTTGGGTCTTCGTTGCTGCGCACGGGCTTTCACTAGTTGCAGCGAGCAGGGGCTACTCTTCGTTGCGGTGCGCGGGCTTCTCATTGCGGTGGCTTCCCTTGTTGCGGAGCGTGAACTCTAGGCACGCGGGCTTCAGTAGTTGTGGCACGCGGGCTCAGTAGTTGCGGCTCACGGGCTCTAGAGCGCAGACTAAGTAGTTGTGGTATGCGGGCTTAACTGCTCCGCGGCATGTGGGATCTTCCCGGACCAGGGATCGAACCCATGTCCCCTGCATTGGCAGGAGGTTTCTCAACCACTGCACCACCAGGGAAGCCCCCAGGCCAAGGCTTATTCACAGTGTCTGGGAGCTGGGATTTGAATGCTGGTCTTTTGGGCATAATGGAAATCTGAGAGGGAGGCAGGGAGGCTGGGGGTGCACTTGGAAAATGAGGGTGCAAGAGGTGGAGGGTGCACAGTAATATCTACCTCACAAGGCTTTTGTGTTTTAGTTCGGGATTGCTTCCCATTGCTGATAATAGAGACTGGAAACGACAGTGGCTTAAACCAGATTTAGGCTTATCTCTCTCTTACATAAAGGATGTCAGGAGAAAAGCGTCCAGGACTGGTGGGGGGCTCAACAGTGTCATCAGGAACCTAGGCTCCGTCTCTCTTTTAGTCCCACCAACTTTAGCATGTGGGTTTCATCTTTAAGGTCACCTCATGCTCCAAGAAGGTTGCTGGATCTCCAGTATCACATCTACTGTCTGGGTGTGGTGGGCACGGACTGGCTGAATGTGCCCCTCTGTCCCACCTAACAAGTTATGCTCGCTCCCTCATTGGCCTCTCCTAGCTGCAAGGGAGGCTGGGAAATGGAATTTTCTGGCTGGGCCCAAGCGAGTGTTTGTCACTAAGGTAAATGGGAGACAGGATATTATGTCTTTGCCGCAGGGTACAGCAGAGTCCTGTGTGCCCCAAGGTGAAGTCCATCTCTTTTTCCAGGTTGTGTGACTGTTTCAAACCAAACAGCCAGAGAGGGTGAGGGGAAGGAGCCCCAGCAGTGAGTGCCAGTTCCCAGGCCCTCCAGGGGCCTGCTAGTTCAGGGGTTTATTTCCCCTTTATGGTATCCAGTAGGGGTGCCAGCCTTGGAGAAGCAGGTTCTGCTGGACAGCCATGGAGGGGTTTGGGGGAGAGAGGGAGGAAGCTTCCAAGCTCGGGGCTCTGTGCCTTGCAGGTATGTTCCAGAAGGAATTGTGAAGCAGCAGTTATGGTACAGCTTGGCCCTGAGTTGGGAGGTCCAGGTGGTCCACCTGGGAGGGCAGGATGGGGTAGCCTGGAGTCTTGAGGATGTGGGTGGCCTGTCTGGGAAGGCCCCTTGACCCTCTCCAGCAGGCACAGCCAGCCCCCCGCAACCCAGACCCAGGAACCAAGTCTGTGCGCCTCCTCCATTTCTGCTGGGCCCCGACCATCCGAGGGAGCATTTAACTGCTCAAGGCACATTCCTCCATTTCCTCACTGATCCTCTCCACATATTGGTGAGGTTCACAGAGAGTCTCACCCCCATTTTACAGATGTGGAAATTGAGGATGAGAGAGGCTAAACCATGGGTTCAAAGTCACACCATGGTCAAGCTGGGCTGGGTCCCAGGTTCTTTCATTCCGAAGTGGGTGAGAGATGGTCTGAGTACATATTCCAAATGTACTGTCTTTTCATTTCTTTTTTATTTTATTATTTATTTATTTATTTTGGCTGTCCCAACCAGGGATTGAACCCGGGCCCCCGGCAGTGAAAGCACTGAGTCCTAACCACTGGACTGCCAGGGGAATTCTCTCATTTCTTTCTACTTTAACTTAAGAGAAAATTGAGGTATAATTTACATACAGAAAAGGAAAGAAAGTGCCTGGATTCTAAATGTATAGTTTGATGGATTTACATATGTTTATCAAATATTCTCAGCACCCCAGAAGGCTCCTTCATGTTCCCTCCCAATCACTAACCCCTCCTCCCCCAAGGCAACTACGACCCTGACCTCTGTCACTAGAGATTGGTTTTGCCTGTCCTTACCCTTCATTTAAACAGGGTCATAGAGCATGTTTTCTTGCTTTTGGCTTCTTGGACTTAGCGTAATGCCTGTGAGATTCATCCACGTTGTGGCATGTGTATCAGTAGTTGATTCTTTTTTATTGCTGAGTAATATTCTATTGTGGGGATATACCACCATTTGCTTATTCATTCATTTGTTGATGGCCATTTGGGCTGTTTTCTGTTCGGAGTATAATGAGTAAAGCTGCAGCGAGAATTCATGTTCAAGTCTCTGTGTAGACACATGCTTTCACTTCTCTTGGGTAAATCCCTACAAGTGGGTAATAGAATGGGTGTAACTTTGTAAGAAACCGCCACACAGTTCTTCAAATAGGTTGAACCATTAACAGTCCCACTGGCTATGTAGGAGAGTTGATCCTCACTTCCTTCCAATATTTGATATTATCAGTCTTTTTTAAAAAATTTTTATTATTTTTTTTTGTTTTTTGTTTTTTTATTTTTGAATTTTTCAAATTTTTTTTTTATACAGCAGGTTCTTATTAGTCATCAGTTTTACACACATCAGTGTATACATGTCAATCCCAATCGCCCAGTTCATCCCACCACCACCCCCACCCCCCTGCTGCTTTCTGCCTTTGGTGTCCATACGTTTGTTCTCTACATCTGTGTCTCAGTTATTATCAGTCTTTCTAATTTTGACTATTTGTGTGAGTCTGAATGGTAGCTTATTGTGGTTTCAATTTGCATATCTTTGATAGTCGCTAATGGGGGGTATCTTTTCATGTGCATATTGGCCATTTTGATATTCCCTTTTGTGAACTGCCAGTTCATATCCTTTGCCTATTTAAAAAATTGTTTTGTGTGTTTTTTTTTCTTATTGATTTGTAGGAGTTCTTTATATATGCTGGATACTAGTCCTATGTCAGATATATGTATTGAATTATCTTTTCTGCACCTTTGGATTGGCTTTTCTTTCTCTTAATGGTGTCTTTTGCTGAATATAAGTTCTTAATCATAATGAAGCCTAGTTTACATATTTTTCTCTTATGATTAATGTTTTTTGTGTCCTGTTTAAGAAAGCTTTGCCTCCCAAAGGAGTCTTTTTAACATATGACTCCACCTGGCCTCGCCCCATCTGGCTACTCTCTCTGCCTTCTCATCCTCTATTAGAAGTGCCTCCCAGGAGCAGGGGGTGAGGAAGGCAGAGATGGGATGGGAGATCTGTGGGGAAGAGCAGGGTTAAAGCCTCCGCAGGACACGAGATCTGTGTCCCTCACCCATTCCTTCCCCTGTGTGGATTTGGGTTGATGCTGGGCTGCAAGATTAAAGCCAAAGAGATTAAAAGATTACCTCTGGCAGGGAAGGCAAATTCTGCCTCTTTGCTCCTAGAGCCATGAGGGGGAGGGGTGCGAGTGTTGGGTGGGTGGGTGGGGGGTGGTAGTGATGGAGCCACCTTCACCTCCAGGGCCCTCCCCTTCCTGCTGAGAGCCACACCCCCTGGAAGGCTGAAGCCTGGGTCACTCTCACTGTGTGTGGCCTTGGACACTAGCTCACCTCTCTGGGCCTCAGTTCCCAAGTTAGAGAGGGGGTGGGGGGCTGAGCTGGATACTAAGCACCAACATGGGCTTTAGTGAGTCCTCAAAGTGTGACCCCCGATGAGTGGTCCCAGCATCGCCTGGTAAAGTGTTAGAAATGCAAACTTCAGGCCCCTTCCCACACCTACTGAGGCAGAAACTCTGGGGATGAGGGGGGACAGCAATCTGTGTTTTAAAAGCCCTCCAGGGGATTCTGATGCACATGAATGTCTGAGCACCAGTGCCTTTACTTATGGTAACAATTGCTAATTTTTAGAGTATTTAACTGTGCTCACCAGTGACTCTTCTAAAGAGTATGTACCCACTCCCTTATGGTGCTATTACTCACCCTACTTTACACAAAAGGAACTGAAGCACAGAGAGGTGAAGCTGCTTGCCCAAGGTCACACAGCTACTGAATGGCTGAGCCTGGACTCGAACTCAAGGAGGCTGGCTCCAGAGGCCAAGCCACTAACCACTGCTCTAAACTGTTTCAAATTCCCAGTGCTGTGCATCCTGGCCTTTTCAGAAGCCCCCGGCTTTTGTCAGCTGCTCTAGGGGGTGGTGGCTCCAAAAGGCTGACCTCCTAGGGGCCCCTGGCTTGCAAGTTCCTTTCCCAGCTTCCCCCAGGGCCCGCTGACCACAAAGGGCACCTTCCTGCTTCCTCTTCCTGCTGGGAGCCCCCTCGGCTGAGGCTGAGGGAAGCGGGTGCTGAGAGCTGACCTCAGCTGCACAGTAAGCCAGACCCACAGCCACGGACCCACGGCTCCACATCTCAGAAATTGATTCGTGTCTCAATTCATTCCCTCAATCAATGTTTATAAAGGGATCCCGACCAGAGTGAAGTAGAGGCCAGCAGAAAGCCGGAGGCAGAGAGAAGGAAGAGGGGAAGAGGAAACCTGGCCGTTAATTTTTTTTTTTTTAATAGAAATATTAGTCCTTTGGTAAATGTTGTAAATATCTTCTTCCAGTTTACTGGGAGAGAACATCTTTTTTTTTTTTTTTTTTAAAGATTTATTTATTTATTGATTGATTGATTGCTATGTTGGATCTTCGTTTCTGTGCTAGGGCTTTCTCTAGTTGCATCAAGCGGGGGCCACTCTTCATCGCGGTGTGCGTCCCTCTCACTATCGTGACCTCTTTTGTTGCGGAGCACGGGCTCCAGACGCACAGGCTCAGTACTTGTGGCTCACGGGCCTAGTTGCTCCGCGGCATGTGGGATCTTCCCAGACCAGGGGTGGGATCTTCCCAGACCAGGGCTCGAACCCGTGTCCCCTGCATTAGCAGGCAGATTCTCAACCACTGCGCCACCAGGGAAGCCCCTTGCCTGTTAATTTTATGATTCTCCCTGCGAGTCCCCTCCTGCCACTAGGGATGGTGCAAAAGCCCAACCCTGGATGAGGGAAAGTGATCAAGGAACGGCCAAGGCTGAGATTTACCCTGGGCAGCGCTGGGGAGCGGGAGTGAGGGCACCAGCTGCAGGAGAGAGCAATTCATCACAGCTCCCTAGGAGAGCAGCGAGCCTCCACTGCCTGGACCCCCACTGGCCTGGCCCCCACTGGGCTGCCCAGCCTGCCCTGCTTCAGTGGGAGAGGACATATCTTTGGGGCTCCCAGTACCCCCCCATTTCTCTTCCCCAGTTCTCTTGGGTCTGTAACCTCTCTGAACCTTTGATTGGGGCGAGGGATGGGGAGGAAAGACTTCTGGATACAGCCCTGGGCAAGTGCCTTCTCTGAGCCTCAGTTTCCCTATCTGTAAAACCAGGGCCTCAGCCCAGCTGGCCAGCCTCACAGGGCGGTTGTGGAGGAGAAAGGCCATGGCCATGAGCTGCAAAGCTCTGTCCCACCCAAGACATGACAAGTGTGAGGTGGGAATGAGGAACCTGCCTCCTACTGCTATGTTCCTGGGCATGTGCTGGGCTCTTTGTGGGGAGATGTGTGCCGGGCACACGGGGCTGCTGCAGCCGAGGGTCTGTGTGTGCAGGTGTATCCACCTGTGCATATACACGGTGCGTCCAAAGCTGCAGCTGCACGTACGGAGCATGCGCGAGTATGCATGTGTGTGTGCGGACACACGTGTGTATGTGCGTGCAGCTCCACTGACAGCTGTGAGCTGAAGCTCTCACGTACTCCCTCCACCCCCGCCAGCTTGAGAGGACCCCTCTGGAAGGGT
The DNA here is from genome assembly GCF_965194825.1 of Balaenoptera physalus. NCBI lineage: Eukaryota > Metazoa > Chordata > Mammalia > Artiodactyla > Balaenopteridae > Balaenoptera > Balaenoptera physalus. Next base: position 10,941,882 of record NC_138892.1, read on the forward strand.
GGTGGGGGATGGCTGGGTGCTTATTCACAGGCCCCATCCAGCTGGTTATTTACTGATTAATTCTGCTGCCAGCTGCTAGAGGCCAAGCCTGTGCCAGACGCAGGCCCTGGGCTGATTTACATAATTAAAAACCATCAGTAACAAGAGCCAGGCCTCACCCGCCAACTGCTTCCTCTAGCATGACAGGCCGGGCCTCCCTCCTCCACCCGCACCCTGCACCCTCAAGGCTCCCTCTCCTCCCAGACCCCCTCACTCTCCTGGCCTGCTCTGTGTCAGCCTGCTGGCCTGGGCCCCTCCATGACATCAGCCACTGCCCAGTCTGTGATGGAGAGACTGTAGTGCTCTGGGATTCTCCAGTCACTGACTCCAAGATTCTATTAGTCGACGGTTCTAAGGTTCTTTGGTGGAGAGCCTCAGATTATAAGATTCGGCTGTGATCCTCTGAGTATGTGATTTTTCAAGAGTCTGTTACTCTATGTGACAAAGGGGAAAAATGTTTGCTCTCAGCAGTCCTGCCTGCGCTCGGGGAGGTGGGGCTGCTATCTGCAGGGCCTGGCTTTCCGTGGAGGCCGCCATGGTGGAGTGGGTGTGTCACCCCTGCTTTCCAGAAGGAGAAGTGTGTCACCGCAGAGGGCTGGGGGTAGGCTGGGGCTGGGCACTGCAGGAATCTGGCAGAAGGGAGGAGGACCCAGGGACACCTAGAGGGCTGGAGGGAGAAATCCTTGGTGGCGTCCCAGCCTCCAAGAGGGACTTTGGAGAATATCGGATCCCGTGGAATGTGTGATGTTAACCCCCTTGCTGGTGTCTCCTTCAGCATCTTCAGAGAAGGCTGAAGAGAGAGGCAGTTTGGGAGAGGCAGTTTGGGGTGAGGCAGTTTGGGGTGAGGAGTGTGGGCTATTCTACTTCCCAGCTGTGTGATCCTGAGAAAGCTACTCAGCGTCTCTGAGCTGCAGTTATCGCCTCACTTGTGAGATGGGGATTGTTGTGAGGATTAAATATTAACTTCTGTAAAGTGCTTAGAATGCAGCTGGCGCCTGGTGAACCCCTAATGACTGGTTGCTATTATTGTGTGGGTCCTTTGGGGAGATGAGTAGCAGGTTGGGCAGACACGGTGAAAGTACAGACACAACGGGGGGGCTGGGTTTTCCCTTCTCCATAGGTCAGCTCGCGGTGGGGCCGGTGCTCGGAGGATGTTGGTTGAATGAATGAGTGATTCTCTCTTCTCTCAGCTCTTCCCAAACACGATGCCAGCCCCAGGCAGCCCTCAGCCAGCTTAGGGTATTTGGGACACATGGCTTCTCTCAGGTGGATCCCCAGGACTTTCTCTCTCCTCCTCCATCTGTCCCATCTCTGCCTCTTCCTCTCCATTTGCACAGCCCAGCTGCGATGCGCAGCAGGAATTTCTGTCCCTCCCCCAACCACCTCAAAGATTGGTCAACATTTAAAAAGTCGAAATAAAGTCAGTTTAAAATTCATCATAGAATGCAAGATGGTGCAGCCGCTGTGGAAAACAGTTTGGCAGTTCTTCAAAAAGTTAAACAGAGAATTACCATATGATCCAGCGATTCCACTCCTAGGTATATACCCAAAGGAGTTGGAAAGTACATCCTCTGATAAAGCAGAAGCTCAAACAGCTTGTACCCCAGTGTTCATAGCGACATTATTCACAACAGCCAAAAGGTGGAAACAACCCAAATGCTCATCTGCAGATGAATGGATAAACAAAATACATAACATATACAAAGGTATAAAGATACAACACAAATACATACAATGGAATATTAGCCTTAACAAAGGAATAAAAGTCTGATTTACATGCCACCACATGGATGAACCTTGAAGACATTATGCTAAGTGAAGAAAACCAGACACAAAATGACAGATTTGACTTCCATATTTTTTCCAATCAAATTTCCAAATTTGATTCCAGTCAAATTCGATTTTCCATATTATACACTCATGGAAGTGTATGATTCCACTTACAAGAGGTCCCCAGAATAGTCAAATTCATAGACACAGAGGGAGAATAGAGGTTGTCAGGGGCTGGCGGACGGAGGAATGGGGAGTTAGTGTTTAACGGGTATAGAGTTTCAATTTGGGAAGATAAAGAAGTTCTGGAGATGGATGGTGGTGACGGTTGTACCACAGTATGAACGTCCTTAATGCCACGGAACTGTACATTTAAAAATGGTCAATTTTGTGATGTATATTTTAGCACAGTTAAAGGTTTCATTGAGAGAGATGATTTTGTTTGTAATCCTTCTATCTTTTTTATTTTTATTTTTTAACGTCCACCACTGATCCTCCAGGCCCCCATGTCCCCGGCATATAACAGGCCCTCACTCACCCCTTGCTGAGCGGATGAACGAGCCAGGCTTCCCATCTGGCCCCGCGAGGCGCCAGCTTGACCAGCGGCTCAGGCTTCCTGGCCAGGCAGCTGCTTCTCTTTCCCTCTCGATTTCACCAAACCCTACAACCCATGAATCAGCCACAGGTGGTCGGGGATGGGGACAAGTGCCTGGTCGCGATTAGGTGGTTCTGGGCTTTGAGGATTAGACACGGCCCCGAAGTAACGAAGAAGCAATTTCTCACGGAGGCCTCTCTTTAGCACTCATCAGAGGAGAAGGCACCACCCTCGAGAGCTGGAAAACGTGGGGACAAACAGCCAGGCCCAGGCTTTTGTTGCATTTCACACTGGAGAGGATTCCTTCTTGTTCAGCTGGAGCTCTTCGATGTGGCTTTTAATATGTTTGTTGCTGTGTAATCGATTTCTCCCCCTGAGCAAGTGGAGAAAATCATCAAGTGCTGGGACAGAGTCAGGCTCTTGGGGATCAAGAAATGTGCCCCACATTCAGTCTTACAAAACCCTGGTATCTTTTATCAAATGTGAACATTGTGATGTAGCCCCCAGGTGACAGAGACAGATTATTCAAGGTGCTGACTGTATAGCCAGGTCATGTTTTTTAAAATCAAAGGAACGGTTTTCATTGGCGTCATTGTTTTGTAGAGAAAGACTTTCAATCTTGTCTTTCATTTCAGAAAAACTTGATGTGCACCTTTGTTCAACAGCGAGCGTTGCTCAGGTTGCACAGATTTTTGCTCGGCCCATCTCTTCTGACAGCTGCTGAAAAGACATCCACTCAGTGACCTTGGTTTGATTGTACTTGCTATTTTCTCCATTTCTCTCGGTGCTGAATGAAGATCGGGAGGTACATTGTTGCCTGCCAGCTTCTCGGTGAACAAGCGCTGAGCGCTGGCATGCCTGAGCTAGTGCCTCCATCCACGGAGCTGTGCCCTTCCCTGACGCCCACAGGGTGGCCGAGAGTCAGCCCTGATCCCCGTGTCACTTTCCAGTCCACATCGTGGCTCACAGTGTTACCATCAACTTAACCAAAAAAATTCTCTCCTGCAGCATCAATGTTGAGTGATGAACAGGACCCAAAGAAATCATGGAGCACATTTCCCTCATAGATGTACAAATCAGGCTGCAGGTGATGGAAAAAATCCATCTCTAAGTACTTTAATAAATAAAGGCGCATTCCTGAGAATATCGGCCTGTCTGCTATAACAAAAGCCCAATAACAGTGATTTCAATAAGTCTGCGTTTCCTTCTCTCTTGTATAACAGTCTGAGCATAATGGGACCAGTGCAGATAGGCTACAGCTTTTTATTTTATTACCTGCCTTCCTCAACCCGCAGGTGGCGCCACCATCTGGTTTAAGATGGCTGCTCCAGCTCCTGCCACTGCACCTGCATTCCAGCCTATTGGAAGTGCAGAAAAATAAATGGAGGTATGCATCTTTCCTTTTGAGGGCATGAGTAGGAAACTGCACAACTCCTCTCTACTCTCATTTCACTGGCCAGAATCCAGTCATAGGATCACACTTACCTGCCTGGTAAACTGGGAAATATAGTCTTTATCTGGGCAGCTATGTACGTATTCAGCAAAACTTCTATTAGTACTGTGGAAGAAGGGGAGCGTGGATATTGGGGGATAACTAGCAGTCTCTTCATTAACTCAGTGACTAAATAGCATTGACCCCCTGAGGGGGTGAGGATAGAACAGTGAACAAGACAGCAAATGTTCTGTTTCTCCCAGAGCTCACAGTCAGGTGGGAGAAGAGCAAGAGGGGAGAGTTTCAAGGTGGAGTCGTCAGCCGTGTCTAAGGTGGCTGACCAGACAAGTCAGAGCTGAGGTGAGAGCCTGGTGACCTTGACAAGGAGTGGAGAGGAGGGACAAAGACTGACTGCAGGGGCCTCCTGGAGAGGAACTGAGGTGAGTGAGTGAATAGAGACAGCTCTTTGGGTATTTTTTCTTTCTGTAAAAAAAAAAAAACAAACAAAAAAAAAAACGGAGAGAAATGGGGGTGTGAAGTCAAGACAGTTTTCTAAAAAATTTAATTTATTTTTATACAGCACGTTCTTATTAGTTATCTATTTTATATGTGTTAGTGTATATATGTCAATCCCCATCTCCCAATTCATCCCACCATCACCAACCCCCTCCTGCCGCTTTCCCCCCTTCATGTCCATACGTTTGTTCTCTTTTTTTTTTTTTTTTAAGATGGAGAAATAAGTACGTGTGTGGTGATGGGAATGATCTTAGAGAGGGAAAAATGAAAATGAAGATGAAGGAGAAAGAGGGGGAAATCCTGGAAGAGCATCCTTGAGGAGATGAGGGGGGTTGGGTCTAGGGCACCATGGAGGCTTGGTCTTAGAAAGAGGGATGTGGGCATTGGTGGAGTCTTGTCTGATTACTTCTGCTTCCTCAGTGAAATAGGAAACAAGGTCATTGGTAGCATGGGTGAAGATGGGGAGGAGAGACTGGAGGACTGGGGACATAGGAGAAGTTATGCACCTGCTGCCAAGGGGCTGCTCTCCTCACGTGACAAGAAGCCTCCAGGAGGGACAAGATGGCTGCCACCACTGGCTCCAGCATTATGCCAGCATTCCAGGTGGGAGGAAGGTGGAAGGAAGGTGGGGCCCCACCAGTAATGTCTCACTTCAAAGAAAAGAAAAAGCTTTCTCAGAAACCCACCAGCTGCTTTCTGCTTAGATCTCATTGGTCAGAACTGAGTCACATGGCTACCCCTAGCTGCAAGGGAGGCTGGAAAATCAGGAACAGGATTCTCAAGATTGGCTGAGAGGAGGGCACACCGCCTCATCAAATGCAGCCAGCGTTCAGCTAAGAGGAGGAAGGGGGATTGTCTGCCACGCCCTCCATACAGGTGCCAAGGTCTGCTATGCTCTGCCTGCCACTGGTTTTGTGCATCTGTAAAGAAAGGGAAGTATCAGCCACTATGCATGTGTGATCATTACAAGTCTTCTACATCGTTGGCCATTAATTTCATGGACCACCACCCCCAACTCCAATAGCGGTATTTGGTAAAAGATAAAATAATTTTGCCAATAGCTTAACCTGTTTGCTCTGACTTAGTCACCGTGTGGCCGGCTTTCTAATGGTCCTGGTAATAGAATGGTTTGTACCTGGCTTTTCTATGAGGCCAGCCACCTTGATTAATGCCTCTGTGTTTTTGGTCTCTTCTCTGCCGTTAGTGATGGAAGTCATCAATTTTGTACTGGAAAGCTTTATTTTGTGCTTGTTCTAGAAACACTCCAGTCGTTTCCCAGAGTGATGCCTGGATTGTTTTCTGGGGAAACAGATGTGAAAACTTCAGAGGCTCCTACCCACCACCGGACAACCTGACATGAGAGACCCCACACTGGTCACAGGTATGACACAGATCTACTGGCAGGTACGTAGGGTTGTACTTTCAATTTTTACTGTTTGTCTTTGCTGGTGCAAAATCATACCTCTCCAAACCAGCGCATTCCACAGGCATATCAAAATCCTAGTCACTATTGATGGTTATGCCTTATTCTGAATTACAGAATTTTTGTTAATATTTTCATCACTACTTTCATGTTTCAACAAACCATTTTGCATCATCAATCCATTTTATTTAGGGCTGTAATACAACACAAACATGTTTGAGGGCTTACTATGTGCCAGGCACTATTCTAAGTGCTTTATATATATTGTGTCAATTTTAAAGCATGCTCCCAATTTTTTGGACAATCCTCCTGTGAAGAGCTGGAATCTCCATCCCTTCCCTTTGAATCTGGGCTGGACTTATTGATTCGCTTATCACCAATAGAAGGCAGTGAAAGTGATGCTTTCTGATTTCCAAGTTCAGGTGCAAAAACGCCATGTAGTTTCTACCAGGTTCTCCTGGGACTCTTGTTCTGGAGGAAGCCAGCCACCACCTCCCCTGATTCTGCCATGCTGGATGTAGGCACCAGCTCCAGCAGAGCTGCCAAACTACAGCAGGCACCAGATGCCAGCCGTGTGAGTGAGCGATCTTGGACATCCAGTGCAGCCCAGATGATGCATCAGCTGATGGCATCCGCAGCCGGCATCTGACTGTGCCTGCGTGAGAACCCCCAGCGAGAACTGCCCAGCTGAGCCCTTCCAGAATTCCTGACCCACAAAATTGTGAGCAGAATAAAATGGTTGTGTGTGGGATTTTTTTTTCACCACTAGAATTTTTAGCAGCAATAGTAACTAGAAGATATAGAACTCATTTCATCTCGATTTTTCGGATAAAGCAATTGAGCCCCAGAGAGATTAAACAACTTGCACACGTTTTCATGGCAGAGATAAGAGATGAGTGCAGGCAGTCTGATTCTAATATTCTGCCTCTTAACAATGGGGGAAAGCAAAGTTAACCAACAAGCAGAAACGCACAGAATGTAAAAAGTGTGCCAGCAAGGCTACAGCACCTGCAAAAAATCACAATTAATATTCCATTTCAAATTTGCAAAATGGAAGTGAATGAAATTCTTCCAACCTTTCCTCTTTCATCTAAAAACTTCCAACTGCCCAGGGAGGTCAGGGTTTTGAGACCACATGAGGGAAGCCCACACCTCTCGACCCATAGTATCTTAGGCACGGGAGCTCTGAAGCTTCCTGGCAGAAAATATTAGAGCCATAAAATTAGAGGACATCAAATTTAACTGTTGGAAACACCTTGGAGTTCATCTCATCCAACCTTCCACCCAGGGCAAGACAAGGAAAAACCACAGGAGAGCAAAGCAACTGCTTGATACAGTGGCCTGAGCGACATCGGTAGGCAGCTTGTGGTTAATGTTCAAGGAGCTGTAGAGGAAATATGGCAGGGTCAGAGCACAGGGTCAGGATGGTCACTGAGGGCGGGGGACTGGGTCGGCCTCATGGGCATGTAACCTGTGCAGTCACCCAGGGCCTCCTGCCTTAAGGGACCCCACATTTCATTTAATGCTCTGCATCGCTGTCTGGAAATTCTTAATAATTTTTGAACAAGGGGTCCCGCATTTTCATTTTTTACTGGGTCTCACAAATTATGGAGCTGGTCCAGGCTGGGGAGGTCTGAGAGCTGGCTCAGGAATGAGTATTTCAGCAGGGAGAGCAGGACAGGCAAAGCCTGGAGGCTAGAAAGCCCCAGATCAGCTTGGGAAATGGTTACTTGCCCAAGACCGTCTAGGCAGGAAGAGGTAGCACAAGGAATTGAACCCAGTCTTGTCAGACTCCAAGGCTCGTGGTCGTAAACACTTTGCTCTCCTGTCTCCTGGGACAGACCTCACACCTTGAGCCAGCCTCCTGACTGTTCCTACAATTGCAGCCTTCTCTTCTAGGGAGGCTTCCTGGATTGCTCTGGCCCGTCCTGCTTGCCATTCCCTCCTTCCTTCAACCTTCTTACCTGGCTGAGCCTGTGCCAGCCTGTCTATTTTCCCTGCCCCTCCTGGCTAGAGTCTACTGTGGCTTCCAGGCCCCCGGGCCAATCCTTCCAGGGCCTTGTCTCCCAAGAAGAAGGCTTGGGCTCAGTCTTCTAGCTGCAAACCTCACATAGATTCCATGGTGCAGCCTTTCTTACCTTCCCATTCCTAGAGCTGGGCTGCAACTCCAAAGAACTGACAATGGGAGTCAGGCGTGGTTCGCATTCCTCCCACCACTGACTAGCATGAGTAGCTTAGCCTCTCCAAGCCTCAGTTTCCCGATTTGTTAGGTGGGCCTAGACCCCACATTAATCACCGGTCCTGTACATCCTGACATGCAGCCATGTCAACGACACCACACCTCTGTGCTCTTCTTCCCCACCCATGTCCCAGAGCAATCATGAGAAAACTTCAGACACACCCGAATTGAGGACCATGCTCCAAAATACCTGATCGGTACCCTTTAAAACTGTCAAGGTCAAGAAAAGCAAGGAAAGAATGGGATGCTGTCACAGACCAGAGGAGACTAAGGAGAAACATGACTAAATGCAATGTGGGATCCTGGATAGGATCCTGGAACAGAAAAAGAACATTAGTGGAAAATGGGTGAAACGGAATGAAATCTGGAGTTTAGTTAATTGTAATATACCCGTGCTCATTTCTTAATTTTGACAAATGCATTGTGGTGATGTGAGATGTTAACATCAGGGGAAGCTGGGTGAAGGGTACACAGCTACTCTCTGGGCTCTACTTGCATCTTTTTTTAAATAAATCTAAAATTATTCCAAAATAAGATGTTTATTAAAAAAACAACAAACCTGCACCACTGCTATTGCTTTTGTCTGCCGTGTCCCTCTCCCATTCTGCTGACGGGCCCTTCTCTGGCTACAAGGGTGGGGGTACCTGACCCAGCCTGGGCCATTAATCTGCCCTCATCACCCTGGCCCTTGGTCCAAGGGGTAAGCATGTGACCTACACTGGGCCAATCAGAGTCCTTCCCTAGAACTGTTCAGCTTGGAATTGGATGAAAATCTCTTCCCATTCTCGCCATGAATCTGTAGGACTGTAGACCTGGGGTCTCCTGGTTGCACTGAGTGGGGACGGTGACCCAAAAGAACTAAGCTGCCGAGAGAGAGAGAGAAAGAGAGAGAGAGAGAGAGAATGATGATGGTCTTCAAGGTGGCCTCGTCCTCCTTCCCAGTCTTCCGCGGGTAGACCCTTCCTGCCCTGCCCTGTTATGAGAGCCAGTATATCCTCTTTTGAGTTTAAATCAGTTAAAACTGGGCTCGAGTTGGGCTTCTGTCACTTGCAACCAACGAGTCCTAACATAACTTCCTCTCCAGTTGTGTGAAGATTCAATGGCGTTTGTATATAACCTGGCACGCGGCAGTCACCCTGCAAATGGTAAGGGATATGTTTTCTTCTCCAAGGAGTCTGGGTGGGGCCTGCCATGAACTTCAGCTTGTTTGGTTATGGCCCTGACACCTGCCTTGCTCCCCTCTTGGCTCCCACGTACCCTGTTGGGCATCCTGCTTCAAATGAGCCCATCTGGCTTCACACGCCTTCCCCCATCCAGGCCCTGCTCCCGGCCTCCTCCTCTTGGTGTTGGGAGCTGAGTTTGCAGCTGAGATTGGGGTTTGCTCTGGGAAAGGTATCAGGGAGGAAGAAATGGAACTCAGCCTCTGGCAGAAAATTTCCTGCTCAGAAGTGGGGGGCAAAATCCCAACACTGGCCTGGCCAGACCCAGTCAAATCAAGGTGTAGCTGAGTGTTTGAATGCCAAGGTTTGTCTAGTGCTTGTTCTGGAAATGAAATGATGGGGCTGTGGAGACTGGAGTTCCATGGGCCCCAAGTGTGAGGTGGCGGGGGGAGCAGGAGATGTGAGGGGAGGTTAGAGAAACCACAGGCAGAGCAATCAGAAGGATTTGAGTGAGAAAGGGCAGAAGTCGCTCTTTTATCTCACGTCTGGGCTGTGGGCCAGGAAGGCAGAGACACCACCAGGGAAATCCAGGGAGAGTACTGAGGGCACGCAGCCACCTTGCCCTGGAGCTGGGCTGGGAAGGACCTTGCTCAGCCTGAGGAGGGACGAGGCAGGTCCTGGGGTTGCCTTCCTGAGCCTCAGTTGCCCCGTGCTGTCCTGGCCACTTCGTGCCTCTGTGCCATGTCCCTTCCACCTGTATGCCTGCATGTCCCTCCCCACCTGTCAGGCTGACAGGTAGCTGGAGCATCTCTCTCTCTTCTTTTCTTTTGCAGTGATTTAATTTTTAAAAAAATTTTATACAATTAAAAAAGTTTACTTTCCATTTACAGTTATTACAAAATATTGGCTGTATTCCCCGTGTTGTACAACACGTCCTGGAGCCTATCTTACACCCAAGAGTTTTTACCTCTCACTCCCACACCTCTATATTGCCCACCGCCCCGCCTCCCGTAACCAGTAGTTTGTTCTCTATATCTGTGAGTCCGCTTCTTTTTCGTTGTATTCACTAGTTTGTTGTATTTTTTAGATTGGAGCATCTCTTCTTGTGTGAAGCGTTCCTTTTGCCCACCACACCCCTCCCCTACCCCGTCTGCAGGGCAGAACTGAATTCACTTGCCTTTCTGTTCCCATACGTTTTCTTTCCTCATCTGCTTTACTCTTCTTTCCTTCCTTCGTTTGTCCACTCAGGCATGAACTTGATCATTTTATTCAACAAATATTTTTGGAGTGCTGGCTGCATGCCAGATCCCGAGCAAACCGAGGTGAATAGGATGGACCCCGCCCTTGCCTTTGTGGCAGCGAGAGGGAGAGAAGGGCCTGGGTTTAGGGTACATTTTGGAGGCAGAGCGGGTAGGAGTTGTTGATGGGTCAGATCTGCGGGGAGCCCAGGAGGCATCAAGGAGGCACCTGGGTTTTGGGCCTGAGAAAGAAGCAGCCGCGTACACCTGCCTTTCCCCACAGGGCCTGGGGAGCACACAGTTACCCTAACCCTAACGCTAACCCTAACCCTAACCCTCACACTTGAGTTCTAGACTCAGAGAACATTATGTATAAAGGCAAGGTGCTGGGAATGACGAGCCAGATGGGGGTTAACAATGGGGCTACCTGCCTAAAATACCCCAAGAATTCCCGTGGCCACAGCACGGTTCCATCAGCAGGAAAAACTGGGTGAATTGTAGCGTTGCCTCTTTCTCGCTGTGTGATCTTGGTCAAATCACTCAGCATCTCTGAGCCACATCAATAAAACGGGAATACTAACAATAAGTACCTAGTAAGATTGCTGTCATTATTCACTGAGAGTTTAATTCATGGGGAACACTTGGCATCCAGCCTGAAAGAGACGGTAAATGCCTCCATTTTAAGTGATTATTATGATTCTAAGTAGAATGTGGCCAGGTTGCAGAAAAATCCAGATGCTGGTGTAAGGAGTTGGCGTTTTACCCTGTGGAGTCAGAGCCTGAACATTTCTGAGCAGAGGAAGAGCACAAGGAAAGCAGGCAGTCAGCGACTCTCCAGTCCCTGCAGCATCCGGAGCCTTGGAGCCGGCTACAGGTCAGCAGTGACAAGCCCGGCCGCAGGGCCAGTGACTTCCAGCTCCCAGAGCCCTCCAGCTGCCCCACCTCCGGACCCAGGCAGTGGAAGCCAGTCTACCCCCACCCCCAGCATCCCTCTGGGCAGAGCCTGGCTCACTGAGCCAGCTGAGACTCAAGCCCCCCCCCCGCGCCCCCGACGCTGTGGCCACAGGGCCCAGGCCTGAGACTCCAGCAGGATCCCCGCCCGACAGAATTCTGGAGCCCCACGTAAGGGTGCTTAGACCCAAATGGCAGACACCGCCACAGTGCAGGGCTCAGTGGCCTCCGGCTAGTGGGCAGCAGAAGTCAGATAGACGCACAGATCCCCAAGCATCCCCCCATCCCCTCCAGCTCTCCCTGGCGGGCGTCTCAGAGGAGACCCCTGGCTCAGAAAGCTGGGGGCAGGTGATCTGTCATAGGTCTTTAGTGCCTGCAGACCCCGTCTGTGCTGGAGCCGGCTCTCCTTGGTTTGACTTTTGCACCATTGGGTGGGGCTGCTTTTGTGCCCGGCGAGGGGCTGGGCACCCAGGGCACAGACTGGGTCAGGCACGGTGGGGTCTGGGAGTTGCTCACATTCTAGTGGAGGCACCAGGTGTATCAACAGGGGGACTCACGGTCCTTCCCTGTCCCAGGGTACGCTCCGGGCCTGCTCTACCAAGACTGGCAGGGAGGCATGCTGGCCAACCTCAGCCCCCAGGAATCTCAGCTCCGAGCCAGGCAAGCATGATGCTGTCGGCACCCCTAATGAGGTTCCCTGGGGCCCCTCCCAAAACTGGATCTCTGGACCAAAGGGTATCCACCTGGACATTTCAAAATATCCCCCAGGGTGTGGTCTTAGCCTCTGGCCCTCACAGACACCCTCTCATGGGCGTCAGACACGCAGCTACCCTTTACTCTTGTCTGGCCTCATCAGGAATTTTATATTCATTCTTCAAGCTCCGTTGGCCTTGAGCTGCCCTTGATTCATGGAGGATGATAGACTCTCAGAATCAGAGAATCCTATGGCTCCTCCAGCTCGTGTATCCGCACGCCTAGTTCTGTTTTTAACCTTTGCTAGTCTGGATGCAGAACACGGAACTTCCTCAGTTTTTCCAAATATAATTGATTGACCTCAAGCCCACTGGCCCCCAAGACGGCTCCTGATGATACCTTTCTCCTGGAATTCACACCTGTGTCGTCCCCTCCCACAGTGAACAGGGCAGATCTGTGCAACCAATAGGAAATTGCCTAAATGATAGTGTGTACCTCCTGAGGAGAGGTCATATGAGAATTGTGGCTTCCTTCCTGTTCTCACTCTGGGAGAAGCAGCCGCCATGCTGTGAGGACACTCAAGCAGTCCTGGTGAGAGGTCCATGCGACAAGGAACTGAGGCCTCTTGCCGACAGCCGGCACCAACTTGCCAGCCAGTATGAATGAACCATCTGGGAAACAGGTCCTCCAGTGAAGCCTTCGGATGAGTACAACCCCAGCCAAACACCTGGACTGCAATCTTATGAGAGATCTCAAGCCAGAATCATCTGCTGCCAAATTCCTGACCCCAGGAACTGTGAAATAATAACTATCCTTTGCTGTTTGAAGCCACTGAGCTTTGAGGTAGTCTGTTACCCAGCAATAGATGATTTATATGATAAGCCTGTAGACTTTTCTGAAGAAAGTGGTGGGGAGAGGTGGTAGGGGAGGCTGAAGTTGGGGGAGGGCCTTATATTGCCCACCTTTCCTCAATCTCCAGCTCCAAATCCTCTCATCCTTAATATATCCAGCAATTACCTGCTCCCTAACCCCTAGTTTTAACCTGGCACACTCTGACCTTTCACAGTGCCCTGCAAACCAAACTGCCCTTAGCTAAGTGATCCCACTTTCCCAAGAAGGCAGCTCAAATCTATCTCTTTATATTCAATTTGGATGGTTCCATGGTGGGCAAGGGGCAGGGGTTTTAGTGGGGAATCTTCATTATTTGTCCTTCTGGGTTCCGTGTCTTATCACTGGTTCCCGCCCTCTGTGATCATAGCCCTTGGTTCCAGCATTGGAAGCACAGCAGAAAATCTGATTTTTGGTCTGGATCCAAAACAGGAATATGACACCTCATACACGGTCAATGTGTGTGTGTGTTTCTCTAAAAGAACCACTTAACCTAATTTCCTTAGCATCAACTCGAAATGCCATGTAGACCGAGTGAAAAAAAATTCACCTAAGTACAAAGGGTAGGTCTTGTTATTCACCTTAAACAGCCCATGAAGCTTTTCAGCAATTTATGGGTTCCTCACACTCTCACTCCTCTGTTTTCTAAGCCTGCAGAAGGGAAGATCTCCCTGAAACACGTCCTTGTGGCGATACGGCGCGGGCAGTGGGGTCATTTGGACGTGAACCACATCTGGTCAACTTAGGACAAAGGGTGCTTGTTGGTGGGCTGTGAGAAGCAGCTCCCAGGCACTGCCGGAAGATCCCAGGGTTTGGGATTCAGGACAGGGGTCCAGGCAGCTGGAAATGCCTGCCCATCTTCTGGCACTGAGGCTTTTGGGATGGTTCTGCTTCAGCTGTTTTTCATGTCCACGCGCCACTCCACTCATGACTCAGTTAGCCCAGCCGGGGGCTGGAGGAGGCACCTTGATTCAAATTCTACCAAGACTGTACATGGCAGTGGGGAGAGAGGAAATTGGGAGGCTGGTGGGAGGGAGGAGAGATGCTGGGTTCCCACAAAAACCCCCTCATGTTCGCTTTGTGACTTTTTAATGAGAATAATATATGTTAAGGGCCCTGCACGGTGCCTGGCTCTGAGTGAGCCCCATACAAGCTAGCTACTATGAGAGAGGTGACGGAGTGAGAAATAATTCGGGGGAGGACACATGTGAGAATGAACAATGCAATGTGATGTGTGCTGTCATTTAGGCCTGCACAGACTGTTTTGGGGGCCACTGGAAGAATAAGTAACTTGGCCAGCTCAGCTTAGGGGTGGTCAGGGAAGGCTTCATCGAGGAGGCAGCCTTTGAGCAGTATTTGATGATAGACTAGAAGTAGACAGGTAGGGAAGGAATATGAAAGGAGGAAAGTCTTCCAAGTTGAGGGAACAGCATGCTCAAAAGCACAAAGATGTGGAGGTTATGGGGTGAGAGATTCATGGTATGCTCTGGAAAGGACAGATACTGGTGTCTGGGACCCAGAACATGTGTGGGGTGATACAACATGATGCTAGAAGAGTAAGGGCTTGACTGCAGAGGGCCTTATTTGGGCAAGGTGAGGAGTTTGGGTTTTATTCCCTAGCAGAGAGGGCGTACCATTCATCTCTGCGCCTGCACCCAAGGCAGACATCACCAATCGATCACGACACTGTCTGCAAGGGGAGCACCCAGGTAGCTGCTGCCAATCACTTGGCATCGTCATGCAACATGAAACACACTGCATCCCTGCATGGGCTCTGGGGAGCTACTGGAGGGTTTAAATAGGCGGGTGATGAGGGAGGGTTGTTGCAGGTGTTCAGGTGAAAGACGGCAAGTCCTAACCTAGGACAATGACAATGGGGATGGACTGTTGCTGCCCACATTTTTCTCAACCTTACCTGTTCAGCTAGAGATTCCAAGCAGTCTCTTCATCTCCACCCCTCAGGCCTGGCCAGAGTGCTCAGGGTCCCGTGTGTGTGTGTGTGTGTGTGTGTGTGTGTGTGCGCGTGTGTGTGTGTGTGTGTGTGTTTGTATTAGCTCTGTCTGGGCTCCATTGTGGGGAGAAAGGTGTTGTATTTCTGGAAATGTGCTAACCCATGTGCTTGCCATTAGCCACATATGGACATTTAAGTCTAAATTAATAAAATCAAAATTAAAAATCCAGTTCCTCAGTCCCACTAGACACAGTTTCAAGCACTCAATAGCCACATGTGGTTAGTGGTTACTGTATTGGATGATGCAGATATATAACCTTTCCACCATCGCAGAAAGTTCCATTGGACGGCGCTGGTCCAGAGAAAGCCGAGTCGGGTGTCCAGATCATGACCCTCAGTTAGCCCAGGTCAACTCCATCTTCTATCTGGTGGTGGTGACTAAGAGTTTGAAAGCCTTGCCAATTTATGTCTGCCTACTAAGGACAAAGCCTCCGAAGGGAGAATCTTAGAACGTTTCAGAGCTTAAAGCCATCTCCGAGCTAATCCACCAGGCCTGGAGGTTCCAAGGGGAAGGGAGTGCCCTTGTGGTGACCCCCAGCATTGTGCTGGGGACAGGGCTGCTTCTGTTACTCGCATTTCACAAAGGAGGAAACTGAGGCTCAGAGAGGGGTGTGACTTGTCCTTTGGCAGATGATGGGAAAGTCACGCAAACTGAACCAGAACAGACTGTTTTGCTGCGCGCTGCCTGGTGTTCCTTGGAATCATTGCTCAGTTTCTTGGGCCAGAGCACAACTGGTGGGCCTCCTCCAGCGCCCATTTCTGCAAGCCTCTGCACGGGAGAGCCTCAGCCACAGTGGTAGATTGGGGAGCTTTCTGCAGTTGCTCCCTAGATCCGCCAGAGGGCGCAGAGGCCGTTGTGCTTCCGCCTGAGGTGGGCGGGGCGGTGAGCGAGTCCTTCCTTCCAGCAAGGACTTTGGGCTGGGACCCTGCTTCTCGCCTGGCCCTATGCAGCGGACGAATAATGCATTCCATGTGGCCCCTACCCTCTAGGAGAGCTCAGTTTAGAGGGCAGAGACAACATAATGGCTTGTTTGGGTCTGCAGCAAGGGGCCTTGAAGGGTGGATAGGAGTGTGCCAGGTAGCCTGGAGTCCAGTTGTGGAGGGCAGAGGTGGAACGCCCAAGTCTGTCTCCTACTCGGAGAAACCGTGACCTCGGTGGCCTGTGTCTCAGCGCTTGTCTACTCTCCTAGCCTCATCCTGGACCTGCTTTCCTGTTCTCAGTTGACAGGAGGGAGGAATTTCTGAACAGAGGTTCTGCTCTAGTAATACCTAACTCCCTGGAGTTCCTTGCACACACCAGGTGCTTTCATGCCTCTGTGCCTTTGCACATGCTGTTCCCGCAGCCTGGGACATACTTCTCCACCTTCTTCAGTTGACCAACTCCTACTCATCCGTCGAGATTCAGCTCAGGCAATGGCTTTTTCCAGGGAGTCTCTCTCATTCCTGGCCTGGATGAGATGCTCCTTCTGGGAGTTCCTGCAGCCCGTTCTGCTGTGCACTACTTGAGGACAGGCACTGGTGCACAAGGCCCCATAAAAGTAATTGAGACGCATAGGGCTTGTCCCAGGCAGGGCTTCAACGGGTAGGTTTGCAGGTCCCAGGAGCCGAGAAGGCGCCTGTTTCTTCCTGCACGTGACATGAGCCAAATCTCCTCACCAGATGCTTGTGTGCCCGTGTGTGTGTGTGTTGGGTGGGGGTGGGGTTGGAGGTATAGGCCCCGGATGTCAGAGCTTCTTTCTGCATCTCCCACCTCTGTGTGTTTACGTGGGGGGCGGTGGCCAGAGAGAGGCTAGGGCTCAAAGGTCTTAGGAAGCGTCTCTGGGCTGCAGCAGAGACCAATGTGCCCCTGGGCATACTCCGTGAGGGGTGGGGAAAGGTAGTGAGCGGCAGCCCAGAGCCCTAGCCCAAGGGTAGAGAGACCCGGAGTCTACTACTGTCTCTGCTATAAAGCACGCTGTGTGACCTTGGAGGAGTCACTGCGCTCACCGAGCCTCAGTTGTCTCGCCTGTAAAATGGGAACGCATCAGCCACACTTCTCCGGTTGTCAACGGTTGAGCACTGGAAAGGCGAGCCGGACGGCTGCCGAGGATGGGGTGGGGGGCGGGATCCACCCGTCGTGGGAAGACCAGGGGGCTCGGGCGTCTTCGGGCGGGCGCTGGGGGGCGCTGCGCACCTCCGGCGGCCCGCCCCGCCGCAAGTTTGCCTCCAGCTGTTGAACGAGACGGCGGCGGCGGCGGGACCCGGTCCCCGCGGGGTGAGCGGGGCTGGGGGCCGGGGCGTGCCGGGGGCTCAGCCGTCCGCGGGGCCGCGGGTGCAGCTGAGGAGCCAGGCGCGGCCCCCGCCCGGCGGGCGTGTATCTGCGAGCGTGCGTGTGTCCGTGGCGGCCTCGAGCCGGGAGAGGGGGCGGGAGGGGTCTCGCTGCGGAGAGGCCTGCGGAAGGCGCGGAGGGCGCGGAGGGCTCGGGCGGCGAGGGCGGCGGACAGACCGCGGCTGCGGCCCCTGACGCACGCTGCGCTCCGGCCCCCTCCCGGGCGCGGGCCCCGGCGAGGCAGACGCGCGGCGGCGGGCGGCGGGGTCTGCGCGCACACGGCGGCTCATAGACACACACCGGCCGCGCCACAGACACACGCCACGCACCGAGCCGCGGCCGGCGCGCCAAGCCCGCCGGGCACCGCGCGCATCGCCCAGCGCTCGCACTCGCCCTAGCGCGCAGGCCCCGCAGCCGCCGCGGCCGGAGGCGGCGCTCGGCCCGGAGCCCGGCTGGGGCTGGAGGTGAGTGAATTCCTCCGGATCCGAGCGCCCGCGGCCGGCGGAGACGGTGGGAGTGGGCGCTGGGACCGGAGGATACCCCCTCCGCCAGTGGGGGTGGGGCTTGGGAGGGGGACACAGCCGGGGGAGGATGAGACGGGGAAAGCCACCCCCGGCGCCTCCTGGGTCTGGGGATCCCCGTGAGACCCCCGGAGGACCACCCTGTGCGGGGGGGGGGGGGCGGTGGTGGTGGTGGGCGGAGGCAGGGGTGGGAGGACGAGGAGGACGGTCGGTGAGGTGAGCAGTTTCGAGGGGTGGTGCAGAGGCTTGATGGTGGACGGTCGTGCCAGCCAATGCCACAGCGCACCTCTCTGCCCCCATCTTTGCGAATCGAGGGCCCTCGCTCCCCTCTTTCACGGAGTGCTGCCGGGTCAAGGGATTCATCTTCGTAGCTGGTAAGGGGGGTTTGATTGGTGCGGGATGACAGCTCCAGCGGGAGGGGGCCAGGGTGGGGCTTTCCCCCCTTTCCCCGCAGGAGGGCGATGGGTTTGGTAAGAGGACCGGAATTGGGGAGTGGAGGCTCCCAGGGGGTGGGAACCCTTGCAAAGGCTTTGCCCCTTTCTCTGGTGGCGCTGGTGTGGGGCAAGCAGGGAGGCAGCCCAGGGAAGCAGCAGAAATCGGCAGACTGCAGCTCTGGCAGGGCCAGGGCCACTGCCGGGGTGTGTGTGTGTGTGTGTGTGTGTGTGTGTGTGTGTGTGTGTTTGCATGTGTGGGCTCCAACAACTGGCAGAAGAGGGGGGCAGGGGGGTGGGTGTGTTGGCTGGTGAGGCAGGGTGTGCACGTGAGGAAAGATGTGTGTGCAGGAGTGGACCCCGTGCTCTCTGTACACACACACACACACACACACACACACACACTCTCTGTTGGTGGCTCAGCAGGGTTTCCTCGGAGTGTTTGGAGGGGAGAGGGCTGGTGTGTTTGTGTGTGCGCTCGGGGAGCTCGTGTCCAGGACAGAGGCGGCCAGGCTGTGGTGTGTCAGGCGTGCCCAAGGAGGGAGACGACAGGGGATGGTGGCACTCACCCTCTCTGGGCTCAGCTTGGGAGAAATGGAGAAACGTGGTACTTGAGGGCACTTTCTGCAGCTCTGGGCTCCCTGCTGCGTCCCGTCCACCTGGACCCCTCCGACCCCAGGGGATGCCTCTGGAGGGCGCTTCGATCCCCTTGCTGAGACACAGGTGTTGGACCGGAGTGTGTGTGTGTGTGTGTGTGTGTGTGTGTGTGTGTCCGGGCTGCGGCTGTTGGAGGAGAGAAGCTGGGGGGAGGAGGGAGGTGCTGGCAGCACCTGGAGGAATGTGGTGGAAGCTGCAGGCCCCAGGCTGCCAGATTTAGTTACTGAGGGACATTTTCATCTGGGGAGCTGCCTCACCCGGGGAGTAATTTGCATGTGTATATGTGTGTGCCTGGCTCGCACACCTGTTCTCAGGGCCTGTGGGCACCTGTGGGACGTGTCATGTCTAGGCCATCAGCAGGGCATGGGGGCCTGCACATGTGTGTAAACGTGTGTCCTAGGAGAGGAATGTCTTCGCACTCGCTTGCGCACACGCACACACACACAGGCACCGTCCGTAAATGCCTGTCCTGAATGAGCTGTGTACATGGGTGGGGACCTCTGGGCCATCGGCCCCTGGGCAGGAAGAAAGAGGAGTAGTTGAAGAGGGTATCAGGGAGCAGTGTGTGTGCGTGTGTGTGGGTGTGTGTGTATGTGTTTATGTGTGTGACGTCAGTGAGAACCTCTGGGTGTGACATCAGCTCCAGGTTGCCGGTGACGTCACTGGGACAGCAGTGTGAGGGGTCACCCCCAAGGACCGGGTGATGTCAGTGGGAGGGTGAGGGAGGTGTCACGGTGAGGCTGTGTGGCTCAGTGGGGTCACATCCCCTGTGTTGTGAGGGGTGAGAAGGGGAGAGGGATGGAGCCTGGGGGTGAGCAGTTCCTCCCAAGAGGTCCCATTTCCTGAGTGGATGTGGGACCCCTTTCCGTAAGGCCTGCACTCCTAATAGCACATCTCTGCTGCCTACCCCCCGACCCATGGTGTCCCCCCTCCCCCTCCCCTGCCTGGAACCCGCGAGTTCCTGTTCTCCACCCCATCCCAACGGGGTCGCACAGACCCTTGGGCGACTGTGTTCTGGTGAGTGAATGTATGTGTAAGTGCAGGTGACAACAGAAAACGGCTACAGCGAGGGAGACAGAGACCTTAGGTTCTAATCCCACATTGCCTCTCTGTGTTTTGTGGTTTAGGCATTCCCGTCACCTCTCTGGGCCTCAGTTTCTTGTCTGTCACCTGGAAAGTGGTTAGGGAGGCGAGGGGGGATTACAGGAGATCGTGGGCTTCCGGGGGGCCAGATGCCCAGCACATGATAGAAGGTCAGTCCACGTGAGCCCCATCCCCTGGCCTCCTGTCCCCCAGCCCAGAGCAGCTGCTCCCCTGTTTTGCTTTAAGTCTGGCTTTGTAAACAACTTTCTTTTCTCTCCTTGGATCCTCACAGCAGTCCTGTGAGGCTGGTAGGCTGGCTATTATGTGGCCATTTGACAGATGAGCAAACTGAGGTCCAGAGTGTAAAGTAAGCTGTTGTTGTTTCATTCCTTAGTGAGAACTCCCCTGCTTGGTGGGTGCGGGGAGACCCATTTGATTGGCAGGGCACTCTCATTTAACGGAGGGACAGGGAGCTCTGTGCAGTGGGGGCGAGGAGTGGGAAGTGCCAGGGTGAGGGGCCCAAGGTGGAGAGGTCAGTGGCTGCAGTAGAGGCTGCCTCCTGACTCAGTCCAGTGTCTGCTTGTTCTGCCACCCCATGAGATTCCGAGATGGCCCGGCTGATAGAAGTGGCTGCATCCAGCTGCTAAGCCACCTCTAGTGAGGTCAGCCAGGGGTGCTTATCAGAGGCTCTGTGCCTGCTCCCCAGTATGGCTCCCTTGTCCCCTGATATCTGGTGGGGTGGCTGCTGTGGAAGTAGACCTCGTTCCAGTGACACCTCTGCTGTGTCCTGGCCGTGTGTGACGCGGGGATCAGCTCTCCTGTCTGTCTCCGAGGTGGTAGCTGCTTGCTTTGTGGGCTTGCTGCGCGCGCATGAGAGTGTGGCATCCCCGCGCAGGGTCGGGAGTGCACCCATCACAGCTACTCTCACCGCTTCAGCTCCGGTGCCCCTGAGCCAGGTCCTGTCTCCTGCCGCCTGCTCCCCACCAAATCTGCTACGACAGTGCGCTGTGCAGACACGACAGCCAGGAAGCAGACTGCCTTGAAGCCCAAGCCTCCTTAACAAGTCAGGCCTCTTTGGGGACAGCGTTAATAGTCCAGAAGGTTAACTCAATCCTCTGTCTCCTGCTGTCCCAGCCCAATCCCCTATTAAATTAACCTTCTTCTGGCTCAACTAGCACCTGGGGCAGAGGCGCTGCCATTAGTACTGGGGATGGTGTCGGGGGGTTGGAATAATAGAACCCCCTCCTCCTCCTCCCAGCTCTGCAGACGGTCCCCAGGGAGGCCCCAGAGAGCCCCTGAGGGCTGGCGAGCCACCTGGGCAAGCTTGCATTCAGGGTGCCGAAGGAAGGGCGCTGGCTGCATGATGCTGCTGACAGCAATAATTATAGTGATAATAATAATGATATTAGCTAATATTCATTGAGTGTGTACTGAGAGCCAGGCCTGGTGGGAAGCTCTTTATAGGGGCACTCATTTAATCCCACAGAGCCTTCTGCAGTAGAGCTATTATTATTCCTCATTTTCCAGATAAGAAACAGAGAGGTTACAGACCAGCTCAGAGCCACACAGCAGTGGAATGAGGACTGGAAGCCCCACGGGTGGACTCTTTGCATCATTAACTGTTAATTGATGAACCGCTTTGCTAGGGAACCCTGGGCATCTTGGGGTGCCCCTCTCTCTGAGGGACCTCTCAGGGCCTTGCTTTGCTTATCTGTAAATGGGGGCAGTGCAGGGAAGCAGTGGGTGTGGCTGCAGGGAGAGAGGAGCAGAAAGGCTCCTGGGTCTCAGTCCCCTCTCTGCATTCCTCCTGTGCCCCCTCCCTCCATAGTGACCTGTGACGTTCCCAAAGGTAGCTCCTTGCTCCCCGGTTCTCCCACAGTGCTGGGAGCACAGTGGGTGCTCGGTAGGGGCTCCCCTCGGAGATGGAGGGGATGCTACTCCAGGATCAGTATCTCCCCCAGGCCTGAGTCTGTCATGGCCTCAGCCGGGGGCCCCTGGCCACTCAGCCACACTCTCCCTGTCTCACTTGTGGAAGAGCAGGGGCTCAGGGTCCAAATTCTGCCTCTTTTCTTCCTTGATGTGTGTCCTGGGCAAGAGAATTCACTTCCAGAAGGTTCTGTTTCCTCAATGGAAAGTGAGGGTAGTGGTACTGAATTTCTAACTCTCCCGGGTTGGTTACATAAGAGAATGACAAGCGTGTAGCATTGTGTCTGGCACATAGTAGGTGTCAGTTAGATGATTTCCCTCCCCCTTCCCATCTGTCTCCTTTATTCATTCCTGGTTCCCTGGAGTGGGGCTTGGGCTGCGAGTGTGTGTGTGTGTATGTGTGTGTGTCCATCCTTCCCTCTCTTTTTAGCCTCCACTTTCATCCCCTGAAATGCATAGAAACTCTTTCTTGGAGCCAGGCTGGGGGGCCCAAGGAAGCATGAGAAGGGCCTGGGAGCTGCATACCCCACAGCTGGAGCATGTAGAGGGGCTGGGGGCGGCAGGGCATGTCTTTGTGGGTGTGTCTATGCGTGTGTGTGCACACTGGTCACCACCTCTCTCAGGGGCAAGCGGGGAGCCATTCCCAAGGGCCCAACCTTGTGTCTCAAGCCTGACTCAGTTTCCCTCCCTGGCCTATTTCTATCTTTTCTCTTCCCCTTGGATCTTGGGGAGACACAAGCTGTGAGGTCAGCCTGCCTGCCAGCCTCCCTTCCTTGCCCTTCTCATTACTTGCGGGGGTCTCCTGTCCGTCTCTCCCACCGCGTGTCAGCTCCAAATGGGTAGAGACAAGTGGGCCCTCAAAGAATACTTATTGAACAACTTTTTTTCATTTACGTGCTATGGAGGATGGGCTGATGTATTTTGTATTCAGTCCACATACACACACACACAAACACACACACGCACACACAATTATAAGTATGTCTCACCCAGGGATAACTGCTATGCCCAGGACTCAGGTGGAAACCCCCAGAGATGAGCTCCTGTCCTGAGGAGACACGAGACACCTGGACCATCTTCCAGGTGCCCGGCGTGGGGACTGCACGCAGTAGGGCTTGCTTGACAGGCGGTCCCTGTTAGGCTGTGGCCTGACTGACTGGGGGCTGGTGCTGAGCCAGCCTTGTAAGCAGGGCTGGAGAGGTTGGGACGACTTCTGCTCTGGGCACTGTAGAGCCCCCATGATTGCACACCTGCTACGTGCCAGGCACAGGGCGAAACACTCTCTATTATCTTGTTTAATTTTGGCTGGAGTATTGTGGAAGAGGTCCAGCCGGCCTCTGGGTAGGGGCATGCCAGGTGGAGACCATGTGAGCCGAGGTCTGGAGGTAGGAAAGCCCGGAGTGGATTTTGGGAAGATGAGTCTGGACATGTAGTTTAGGGATCAACCACACAACAACCTAAATAACCCTAAAATCTGGACTAAGAAATACAGCATTATCCTTTTTGCCAGGGAGTGCCAGAGTCTCTGGGTGTTTGTTAAAATGCAGATCCTCGGGCCCTGCCTGCTGAGATTTGGATTCAGTACGGTGGATGTGGAGCCCAGGAACCTGCATTTTTAGTGCATTTCCAGAAGATGAATTCGCCATGTTTGCTGGGTGGATGGCAGCTGAGGGGGCTGCTGCATGTTCCTGGGGATCTTCTGGACTCCTCCCACGCAGCCTGGGAGGCAGCAACCCGGTTTCCAGAGGAGCCTGAGCTCAAGGAAGTGAGGTGCCCTGCCTTGGGTGACACAGTAGCAAGACCGAGACCGATACTGACTAATACTAATAATCTTCGTGTTCACTGACTGATGTTCTAAGCTCAAGGAGTCCTTCAGTAAATCCTCAGAACGACCCTCTGCATCATCCCTGTTGCACAGAGGAGAAACGGAGGCAGAGTGTGCGGTCACAGTTCAAGGCCTCACTGCTGCGAAAGGCCTGAAGTGCGGTGGGGATGAAATGAGGCTGGAGAGGGCCTCCCTCAGCATCTTGGACGGAGCTATGCCCTGATGCCCTCCGTCTCCCTTCCTTTGGTGCGAGGGCGCGGGTGGAGCTGAGCCTGCGGCTGTGCGTGTGAGCAGAGGCCAGAGGCGGGGGTGGAGGGGGGAGCAGAGAAGCCTGGACGAAGGCGGAGAGCCAGGAAGGCGTCCTGGAGGAGGCGGCGACGCAGTCTCGTAACGGTGGCCCGAGGCTGTTATCCGGTGGGCGCTCTGGCCGCGGCAGGTCCGGGTCTGGCGGGCGGCGGGGTGCGTCAGTCCTCGGTGCGCGTCCCGGGCTGGCCCACGCGGTGCACGCGGGCGCAGCCCCCCGCTGGGCACGTGCGCGGCGGCGGGGTGGGCGGGAGCTCGCACACACCCTCCGCCCCGGGCTCTCCGCTCCCCGCCCGCGCGGCAGCGAGGCCCCGCGGGGTCCCAGACCCGCCGGCCGCCGTTCTGCTGCGCCCGCGCCCCGCGCGGCAGGCCCGGCTGGGTTTCCGCCTTACTTCCCTGTGCTTAGAATTTGCAGCCGCATCCCCTGGCGCTCGCAGCCAATTTCACGGCCTCTGGGCTTGGCGCGGTGCTCGGGATCATAAACCGGGCCACGCGCGGGGGAAGGGGACGGAGGGGGCGACGGAAACGAGGACCAGCCGAGTTGTTGGCCAGGGGGTGTGTGGGTCAGGTGGGTGTGGACGGCGGGGGGGCGGGGCGCCGCCGTGAACTGCCCTGGGAGAGTTGGGCGGGTGTGCAGGCGTGGCCATGTGTGTCCGAAGCCGGAGCCGTACCCGCTTTGGGAGCTAGCTTGGGACATGTATGTGTTGGCCTGTGAGTCTTTTCAGGGACCCCTGTGCCCGTGGGCGTGTTTGTCTGGGTGTGTATGGTGAAAACTGTGTGTGTGTGTGTGTGTGTGTGTGTGTGTGTGTTGGGGGACCGTCCCCAGTGAGTGGGCGCCGGTGTGTTTCTGTGGGTGTGTTGACATGTGTCTGTGCAGTGTCCCCAGGCATGTTGGCACATGTGCTGGTCTGCAAGTTGGGGCAGACACCCCTGTGTCTGGGTTCTGTGGGCAGCTGGGTACAGTGCATCTGAGTCTGTGTGCACATGTGTGTCGGAGGGAGTGTGAAATTCTGGTGTGTTGGTTGCTGTCTGGGTGTGCCCTGTGGCTGCTGGTGTGTGTGTGGGGGGGCATATAGTGTGCAGCCTGGGGTACGTCCCATCCCTGCTGCCACTGGGCTCAGGGTCAAGTGTGAGCCGGGTAGCTAGGGGGAGGGTGTCCCTCCGGACCTGGACCTGGAGCAAGCTGGCTGCTTCCTCCTCCTCTGCCTCTGCGTGTGGGTGGTGGATTTGAGGTATGGCGTGATGGGGGGCGGGTTGGGGGGGGGCCGAGAGTGTGTTTCTGTTTTGTCGCTGCCGCTGGCTGCCAGCACTCGGTGGGTATACATATGTTTGTGAATGGCAATGTCGAGGGGGCCGAGGTGTGAGCCCCTGCCTGCGGGGGAGGGCCAAGAGTACCATCTGGGCTGATGGGGTGCGGGGCCAGACAGAGAGAGGGGCCTCCGCGGGAAGGGAATGAGTGTGTGCGTGTGCACGTGTGCGCACAGATGGAGGGCAGATTCGGCCGAGGCATGTCAGCCTGGGAGTCTGTGTGTCTGTGCACGTGGAGGTCAGGCAGGTACGTTGCTCTAAGGGTGTGTGAGCACGTATGGCGGGCGGTGGGCCAGAGGTATTACACCTGGTGGCACACAGGCGGGGGGCCCCAGGGGTGGGTGACAGTCCTTGCAAAGTTCTGAATAAGAGATGTGCTGGGGTGGGAGAGGGGTGCTTGTTCCCTGCAGCAGAGGGGATGGGGCCCAGCTGTAGGAGGGAGTGGGCCGAGCGGGTGTTGGGGTGACCAAGAGGAGGGCGGTGTGGTTGGAGGGGTGTATGTGGGTGCCGGGCATCAGGTCAGCGTGAGGGTGTGTGTGGCCATCCCCACCTGGGTGTGTGTCTGTGACCGGGAGTGAGGTGTGGGGCTGGGACAGTCACTTAGGAGGACCATCCAGGCTGAGAGGCCCAGCAGGGGGTGAAGAACACGGGATGGGATGAGGTGGGTGGGAGTGGGGGCCCTTTAGCTCCCAGAAAATCTCTCCATCTGTTGCTTGCACCTCCTGCCCAGGGGCCGTGGAGGGATTGGAAGAAGCCCTGCGGCCCCTGGCTCCTCCCCTCTCCTCACCCGAGAACCCTGTGGGGTAGGGTGGGGAGTCCCCAACCCTCCATCTGGGTCTTGAGGCCCTTCCCTTCCCTCTTTCCTGCCCCATCATCTTTCTGTCTCCATCTCTCTGCTCTCATCTCCCTCCATTCCTCCCCTTCCTCTGCCTCCCTCCTCTCTCTCACACTGATATTCATTTGTGGTATATTCGGTTACCATGGGAAACCTAAGAAAGAAGTGAGTGTACCCTTCAAGACTTCAGCATTTTTCCCTCCTCCCTCCCTCCTGCTGTCCCCCTCCCTCTCCTCCTCTCCTCTCCCTCCCTCCCCTTTCTCCCCCTCGCCTCCTTCTCGCAGAAGGAGAGGACTTGGGTGAGGAGCTGCTGCCGCCCCGAGCTGGGCCAGGACCTGAGACTCCATTGCTGCCGCCGCTGCTGAGACCAGGCCAGGCACAGAGCTTCGCTGGCTGGAGGGGCTCCCTCTGCCCGCAGAGATCTGGTAAGGACAGGGTCCTTCTGGCGGTGTGCGAGTGTGTGGCTGTTGTGAGCACGGCTCACGTGACCTGGTCTTGAAAACCCGTGATGTAGCCCAGCCTCTGCCTCGTTTGTCCCTTCCTGCCCTGCCTCACCCCTGCCCCCAGCTGCCAGCACCCCAACTCTGCTCCCCCCCAGCTTCCCTTCCACAGGGCCTGTGAGGCAGCTGGCCGTGGTGGGCCTTTGGGGGGCTGGAACAGGTCCACTGGGGAGGGTGGGGAGGCAGCCCCTGTTGGCTCAGAGACCCCACTCCTGCCCCTTTGCCAGCAGCAGGCTGAGAGCCTGAGCCTGGCCTGCCTGCACCCCAGCAGGGCAGGGGGCATCTGTGCCCCAGCTGGGGGTGGCGGGACCAGCCTCCAGGGGATGGCCTGGGAGAACATGGCCTCTTCTGTCTCAAGTGGGGGCCTTTCCACGTAGAGAGGGACAGAGGGAGGGGCCGGGAGTGAGCTGGGAGCAGGGGAAGCGCCAGCAGAGTCAATACCAGGCCTGATCCAGTGTCATTGAATTTGGGAGGAGGCAGGGGAGCAGTGTGACACTAGGAGGCCGCAGGCAGGCTGCCGGCAGGAGCTGTCCCGGCTGGGGCTGGTGGCTGCCCTGGAGAGGAGAGGCCGAGGCTGTCACTGTCACCGTGGCTGTGTTGGTGGTGGCCACGTGGAGGGAGCTGTTGTCCAGGCGGGGCGCTGAGTGACGGTGGTTGCTGTGGCGAGGGAGCCGCCTCTGTGGCATTGTGGTCTCCATGGAGAGAGGAGGAGACAGAGGGAGGAGGCTGGCTGTCTGGGCTTGCTGTTGGTGGTTGCTAAGGAGAGGGAGATGCCGTTTCTAAGATGTGGCGGTCCCCGTGTGGAGGGGCCGTGGCTGCCAAGGTGTTGGGGCTCCCTGGGGACGGGCTGGTGATGGGTGCTCCATGGAGGATGGGGTGGGGGGTGCTGGGGGAGGGGCTGCTGCTGTGGGCTTGGTAGTGCTGGCACAGGCTGAAGCAGGGTTCTTTGGTGGGGGCACTGAGGCACACTGGGTGGGTCAGAGCTGTGCTCCCCACGTACGTTGCGCATCCTGCCCTGTCCAGGCCAGACTGGGGCCCCTGCTGCACCACTGGCATCCCTCCTCCCACTGTGGCCCGTCCTTCCCTCCCACTTCGTGGCCAAGCTCTCCTGCCTCTGTTCCTTGAGCCCTCTCCCTCCTCGGGCACTTGGAGCATACTAGTCCCCCATCTGGACGCATGTTCCCTCCTTGTCCCCAAATGACTTCGTCCCCATCCTTCGTGTTTGCTGAGCTCTGGGAAGCCTGGCATTGATGCCTGCCTTTGAGGTATCAGATAGGGGAAGTGACTTGCCCAAGGTCACACAGCATGCACGTGCTGGGCCTGGGATTTGACCCTGGGTGCCTGCCTCCCCAGATATTCAACTCACCAGGCCTAACTCCTCCCCCAGGATTCCGGCCCCCCCCACCCCGCCTCCCGCCATTCAGAGTTGTCTCTCTTCCCTCAGTCCCCAGGTATTCATTTCATTTTAGTAACAGTAGGAGGCAGCGTGGAAGAGCACAGAGTTCCGAGTTTGAATCCTGGCTCTGTCACTTACAGCTGTATGACTCTGTGCCTCAGTTTCCCCTTCTGTAAAATGGAGATGATGCACATGCCTCTCGAGGTTGCTGTCACTTGGGATAATATCTGGATGCTCTGGTTCCTGGCACCTAGTAGACTCTCAGTAAGCGGTAACCACCACCATCATCGTAATTTCTTTAAAAAATGATTTTCTGACATGTCTGGGGTGGACAAGGTGCCTTCTCACCAGAGATCTGCCTCATTTTGTCCTTTCCTGTGTTCACTGACCTGACATCAAGGAAGCAGGAGGCGGGGCTTGGAGAGGAGGAGGGTCATGCAGCACCTTGGTCGGGGAGCCAGGACGGAACCAGGTGTGGCTGGCTTCCTGTCCGGTGCTCCCTGCCTGCTTGCTCCAGGGGCCTGGGTGTGCACTTTAATCATGTGGGCCTTGTCCCCTGAGCTGTGCCTGAGCCCCCAGCCTCCTGGCTTCCTCCCAAGGGCCCAGTGTTCTGCCAGCTCAGCCAGCCCTGGCTGGTGGTACCCTGGGAGTATCAGGGGAAGTCTGTTCTGTCAACCTTGGCACCACCAGGGGACAAGCCAGGCAAGGGACTGAAAAGGATATCCAAAGAGGGACTTTTTAGGGGTTTGGGGAATGACAAGCAGGATGTCTTTTGAGTGACAGAGATCTGAGTTCAGATCCTGCCTCTGCCACTGTCTAGGTGGATGGCCCTAGGCATGTTTCTCTACCTTTCTGGACCTCAGTTTCTTTTTTTTCCTTTTTTTTAATAATTTAAAAAAAAAAAAAAAAATATATATATATATATATATATATATATATTTAATTATTTATTTTTTGGCTGCATTGGGTCTTAGCTGCGGCACCCAAGATTTTTCAGTGCAGCACGTGAGCTCTTCATTGTAGCGCACAGGCTTCTCTCTAGTTGTGGCGCGCAGGGTCATTAGTTGCGGTGTGAGGGCTCTCTAATTGTGGCACACAGGCTTAGTTGCCCCGCAGCATGTGGGATCTTAGTTCCCTGACCAGGGATCGAACCAGCGTCCCCTGCATTGCAAGATGGATTCTTAACCACTGGACCACCAAGGGAAGTCCCTGGACCTCAGTTTCTTCATCTGTATAATGGGTATGATAAGAATCCCTACCTCACCTTGCCAATGTGAGGCAGGGGAATGAAGTTAAAGCACTGGGCCTGGTGCCTGGGGAGGTGTTTCCTGCAGCAGCAGCTGCTCTCTCTAACCTGTCAGCCTTCTCACCTTTCTGGCTGACTTGGGTAAGAGGAGAGAGAGAGCGGTCCTGAGTGGTCCCAAATGGCAGAAGTGGGACCAACCAGGCACAGACCTCAGTTCATCACAAGAGACTTTCTAACAGAGCTGTCTTGGGATAGAGAGAAGGAGGTTCTGAGCACTCTAAATACAGTGAGACCACAGAAGGCTGGCAGGAGCACAGAGTTTGGTATTACAAGACCCAGGTTCACGTCCTAATGTTGCCCTTTATGGGCTGTGGGATCTTGGGAGCCTCAGTTTCCCCACCTGCAAAATGGGAGGAATAATAATGGAACAAGGGTTACTTTGTTTTATAAATTATATATATATATATATATATATATATATATATATATATATTTTAAGTTAGATTTTAATTTTATTTTTAAATTTAAAAAAATTAACTAATTAATTTATTTTTGGCTGCATTGGGTCTTCGTTGCTGTGCGCAGGCTTTCTCTAGTTGTGGTGAGCGGGCATACTCTTCGTTGTGGTGCGCGGGCTTCTCATTGCGGTGGCTTCTCTTGTTGCGGAGCATGGGCTCTAGGTGCGCGGGCTTCAGTAGTCATGGCTCGCGGGCTCTAGGGCGCAGGCTCAGTAGTTGTGGCTCATGGGCTTAGCTGCTCCGTGGCATGTGGGATCTTCCCGGACCAGGGCTCAAACCCGTGTCCCCTGCATTGGCAAGCGGATCCTTAACCACTGCGCCACCAGGGAAGTCCCAAGAGCAAGGGGTACTTTAAATGAATTCAGGTAAGTGGAAGAGGCCAGGTATTTTCCCACACGCTCCAGGTGTCATTGAATTCCCCAGCCTTTGCACTTGCTGTTCCTTCTACAGGAGTGGCCGTTCCTTCTGTGCCTGTTGCTGCTCCCCAGGCTTGTGGCGTACATGGCTGTCTCCTGTTCTGTCTCATTGTCACCTCCTCAGGGAGGCCCTCCCTGACCACACTGTTCATTGCTCTCGTTCTTCCCTCTCTCTTTGTTTCCTTCTAGCCCCTACCACAACCTATGCTATTTTGTTTATTTGCTTGTTCATTATCCACCCTCCTACCGTGAGAGCTTAGAGTATCAGCTCTGTGAAGGCAGGAGCTTTTTCTGTCTTGTTCCCTGCTCCATCCTAAGGGCCTTGAATGGGGTCTGGCACATAGTAAATGCTCAATAAATATGTGGTGAAGGCGTGGGCTAACCCCGCCAGCTACCCTGGGAAGTCATCTCATCATTTCCATTTTACACATGAGGAAAGTGGCTCTAGGGAAGCCTGGTAAACTGCCTGTGAACGTGCAGCTGGAAGTAGGTGGCATACCTGGCATTTGACCCCAGATTGGGCTGATT
This sequence comes from Balaenoptera physalus, assembly GCF_965194825.1. Taxonomy (NCBI): domain Eukaryota; kingdom Metazoa; phylum Chordata; class Mammalia; order Artiodactyla; family Balaenopteridae; genus Balaenoptera; species Balaenoptera physalus. The sequence goes on from NC_138892.1 coordinate 10,972,638, forward strand.
CCAGGTCAAGTGCTTTTCCTGCTGCGCTACACCGCCTTGCTGGGGAGCTTTGCATTTTAGGTTAGAGAGTTTAGACTTTACTCTGAACACAGAGGCAGAATCACAGAACGGCTATTAAGTAGGGAAGGGTCCTGCCTGAAGGAAAACCTTTTGTTAGCAGCCAGAATTGTCAAAAGAAATCAGTTCGGCTGCTCACTACCTGTGTGGCCTTAGGCAAATTACTTAACCATGCTGTGTCTCAGTTTACATGTCTATAAAATGGGGATACTATCTTGAATCAGTTCAGCTGCTCACCACCTGTGTGGCCTTAGGCAAATTACTTAACCGCTCTGTGTCTCAGTTTACATGTCTATAAAATGGGGATACTATCTTGGCTGATCTGGGCTGGCTTCTGGGAGGCAGTGGGCTTTGACCTTTGATTTGCAGCCTTGGCTTCAAGTCCCCCTCCCCAGGGTGGAAAGAACAGCGTCTGCTGAATCACCCTGGTCCCGGGGGCCTCACTGCTGGCCCTGAGGGATTTGAGATTTTGACTTCTGAACAGGGGATATTTTAAGTGCTTGGGACAGGCCATTTTCTGCCCTAGCAGCCTGGGCTCTCTTGTCCTACCCCACCCCCACCTCCCTTAAAGAAAGAGAGATCAGAGAGGAGAGAGAAGGTTTTAATTGAGCACCTACTATGCACCAGAGCCATTCCTATTTGTATCCCCTTTCACAGTCACAGCAGCCCCTGCAGAGTATAGTCGTTATGCCCATTTTACAAATGACCAGACTCAGGCTTGGGGAAATTCTCCATTGGGCACAGAGCAGGGATTTGGACCTAGGCTCGGAGGCTCCTGTCTGCTTTGTCTCAGAAGAGGGGAGAGAGTGTTGGAGGTGCCCGGGATGGGTCTGCTCTGGGGTTACCCAGGGAGTGAGCTATTGGTCTCAGCCCCGCCAGGATGGAGCTTAGAGTGGCCCCGATTTCAGAGGCTGGACCTTGAGGGGTTGCGGATGGGCAGACCGCTCCCACCAGCCTGGCTCCCCCCACCCCAACTGCTGGCAGCCTCACTAGCCCCGGGAATAGATCTGGCCTTGTGTGCGGTTATCCCAGTGTCTCACTCAAGACCCCATTTGTTTGGGGAGGAGAAAGGGGGGTCTGTGGTGCCCAACAGAGGTGGGATTCATGGACAGGGCCGGGGCGGGGGTAGCCTGCCTGGTACGGGCCAGGCCTGGAGGAGGGCCAGGAGGGAGTGGGAGGAGGGGGCTGGGGCGTGGCCTGGGGTCCTGCCTGGGGCAGAGTCTTGGGCCCGGAGCTGTGTGGATGGAGGTGTGGCAGGAGGGGTGTGGGAGTCCCACTCTCATGACTCCTGGTCTGAAGGAAGGAGAGCATGTCGCTCTGTCCTGAGGGAGCCCCAGGTGTTAGGGGAGGTGGGGAGAGACCGTACCATCAGGATCCTTGTTGGAGGGAGACACAGCCCTGACTCCAGGGAGTGCCCAGTCTGAGGGGAGATAGAGCCTCGACGCCCAGGAGCCCCAGTCTGAGGGCGGAGGCACTGTGGGTGTTCTGGGCTCCATCTGCTTTCTGAGTGCAGGAGGAGAGGATGATCCCACTGAGTGGAGTCTCCCCGAGTTCTGGGAAGCCTTCCTGGAAGAGGCAGTCCCTGAGGACTGGGAAGGGGTTGGATTCAAGGCAGCGCCTACAGGAGGGCCTGTTCTGTGGTTGGAAGCAAGGCCCCGTGGGTTAGATCCTGATTCTGAGTGGTCATGTGCACCTGAATCTCAGTTTGCTCATCTGTGAAATGGGGACACTGCTGGGCACCTGGAGGGGATGGGATGAGATAGGCTTGGAGGGAGGAGTACCTGTAGACAGTAGGCCCACAGGGCTATTGGGGGCTGCATGGTGAGTAAGGCCTGAGGAGTTCCAGAAGCTGATGAAAGCCCATTCCCCCACCCCCTGCCTCCACCTGGGGTCACAGCTCAACTAACCCAGCTTCAATCTTTACCGGCATAGGAGGGAGGGCAGACTCTGGACTGAGCTGTGAGGTGGAGACAAGGGCTCCTTCTTGCCTCCAACTTGGCTGTGTGACCCTGCCAAGTCCCTCACTCTCTCTGGCCCTCAAGGGCGGTGTTGGGGCCAGCCAAGGACCCCGAGCATCCTAGCAGGAGACAGACCACAGAGAGGGGTCAGCAAAGCAGAACAGGTACCCTAGACGATGGTGGCTCAGGGGCCCTGGAGCTAGGCAGAGCCTGGGGGAGCAAGGCCTTTCCTGCCTCTGCCAGACACTCTGGGGTGCTGGCTTGGGGGCAGCAGGTCAGAGCAGAGAAACTCCTGGGGCTATAAAAGGGGGTGACACAGTGGTCAAGCATGTGGGCCCAGGCCTAGGGTCAACTCCTGATTCTGCCCATAACAAGTACCTCAGTATCCTCATCTGTAGAATGGGAATAAAAATAGTACCGACCTCATAAGGTGGAAACTATAAAGTGCTTGGCACTGCACCTGGCATACAGTGAGTGCTCAATAAATGCTGACTCTGCTTCTGGTGGTGGGAGCAGGCAGGCAGGGCTTCACGGCCATTCCAGCCACCACCTTTTAGGCTGTTGAGGACAGGCTGTGGCTTACGGAATCCCAAAGCCTGGGGTGCTGGGCCAGGAAATGTGGGGGTGTCTGCCACCGTGGCTCTTCCCACTCTCCCCAGTGCCTGCTGAACAAGATGCTGTGGAAAGAGCCAATGAATTTCGGAGAAGGCAGCGTGGGTTCCATCCCAGCTCATTCATCCCCTTGCTGCCTGGCTCTGAGCAAATCATTTTCTGAACCTCAGTGTCTTCATCTATAAAATGGGATCAAGGGCCTTCATGAGGATTAAGTGAGAGGATACAGGAAGGCAGCATTCATCTGCTCCTTCTGTACAGATGCGTGTTGGTACCTACTGTCTCCTGTAACTGCCCTGCTCGTCCCCTCTCTGATTTGGTGCTGAGGTTGCTGGCAGGGAAGGGGCTTTGGAGACGGAGTTCCCAGCTTGGTTGAGATGGCAGCTGACCCAGAAGCTCTGTCCTGGATTCAGGAGGGAGCTTGGGGTGGGGGCTGTCCTCGGGGACCATCTGGGCTTCCAGGGAAGCTGCAGATGCTGAGGGACCCGGGGAGGGTTGGGAGTTGGGCTTTTTTAATTATTATTATTAATTAATTAATTTTATTTTATTTTTGGCTGCGTGGGGTCTTTGTTGCTGCGTGCGGGCTTTCTCTAGCTGCAGTGAGCTGGGGCGCCTCTTAGTTGCGGTGTGTGGGCTTCTCATTGCGGTGGCTTCTCTTGTTGCGGAGCACGGGCTCTAGGCATGTGGGCTCAGTAGTTGTGGTACGTGGGCTCAGTCGTTGTGGCACATGGGCTCAGTAGTCGTGGCTCGCGGGCTGTAGAGCACAGGCTCAGTGGTTGTGTGCTCTAGAGCGCAGGCTCAGTAGTTGTGGCGCACGGGCTTAGTTGCTCCGCGGCATGTGGGATCTTCCCAGACCAGGGATCGAACCCGTGTCCCCTGCGTTGGCAGGCAGATTCTTAACCACTGTGCCACCAGGGAAGTCCGGGAGCTGGGCTTTGATGGGGAATCAGGACCCCAGAGCACTGGAGAGTCCCAGCCAGCAGAGTCTGCACCCACTCCTGTGCTCACTGGCAGGCTGATGCCCAGAGAGGTCCTGGCCCAGGGTCATCCTGCCCTGACTGGCTGGGCTGAAAGTAGAATGTGTTCTGGTAGCTTCTAGCTTAGGCGCTCTCACTTTCCACGGCCCCTGGGCCAGGCTGAAGTGGCTCTGTCTGGACAGGCCTGGGCTGAGCTTTCTTAGCTCTGCCTCTGTCTCCCTCTCTGTCTCCTTCTGCCCACCCTCTGGCCTGTGCCAGTCGCGCAAACAGCCTGGCCCTGTCTGTTTGCCACCGGAGGGAGGGGGATGGACTAAAGCTGGGCGTGCATGGGTGTGAGCACACGTGCCCCGGGTGGTTTTGTGTGTTTGTTGTGTGTTGGAGGGTGTGCATCCCCCTTCTAACTAGGGGCCTGACACATGCTCTCTGTGTGTAAAATAGAGAGGGACAGGCTGCTGCCCTTCCCTGTCACTGGGGGCCCTTCCCCATGTTTCTGGGCACCGGCGGACACCTGTACGCCATGTTTTCTTCCCCATGGGATTTGCTTCACGGACTCTACCCAGGAGGCCCTGACTCCGCGCTCCAGGCACCTCCCCTCAGGGCACAACGGGGCCCATCCTCATCCACCTCGGCCTGGGGTCTCCTCGCACGGCTGTGTCTGTGCTGTGGATGGCTGGGTTGGTCACAGTTTTTCCACTTTCACCAGTAGTGCACGACTTCAAATCCTCACCCCACGCCTCTGACCCAGATGGGCCGCCCTGTGACAGGGGTGGGCTTGTTTGTGGGCGTCTGCTGCCGGGGCTGAGTGTGGACGTCTGGGCTGAGGGTTTTAGGCGGGACCCCCATTCTGGATGGGATTCCTGCCTATGGGACTCACTGGGACCTGGGGAGGGGTGGGGTGTGGGGGACCTGGGCCGGGAAGCCCCCGGCTGTCCCTGGAGCAGGATGCCGGGGACTGGGATGGCTGTAGCAGTGCTGGTGGGCCCTGCTGCCCCGTGCCATCCCCACTTTCTGGGTCCCAGGACCAGTGGGCCTTGGGCCATTGGTGCCAAGGGGAGCTGCTTCATCACCTGGCTGCCCAGGGCCCCTGAGTGGCACAAGAGTGCCCGATGCCTTCTGGAGCTGGGGGTGGGGGAGGGGGGGTGAGTGACAACCACAGAAGGAGGAGGTACAGGAGGCTGGGGCAGGGTCCGGAGGCCTGGCCCCCAGCCTGCACTCTCACTCCCTGGGGCCTGAGTCTGGTCAGTCCCAGGACTTCTTCGTTCTCTTGCTTGAGGTGGAGGCACCTCGGTGCTGTCGGGAGAGACCTGGGCTCAGGGTTTGAATGTCAGCTCTACCCCTAACCCTCTGCGGGACCCAGTTCTCAGGTGGCCTGTAGAATCAAAGGGAGTCATTTATTCCTTCTATTTAACAACATCTGTATAACACTTACCAGGTGCCAGGCACTGTTCTAAGAACTTTACAGAAATTAAATCCTCACAACAATCCAACAAAATATCATTATCCCCATTTTACAGGTGGGGAAACCAAGGCGCTGAGAGGTTAAGGATCCTGCCCACAGCCACACAGCGAGTCAGTGATGTGACCGGGATTTGAACCTGGGCCATCTGGCTCCGTGGGCTGTCCCAACCACCTTGCTGTGTTGCATGCCCGTGGTCGTCTGTGAAGGGTGGTGCTTGGGCCGGGCCTGGGCCAGCCTGGTCCCCTGGTCTGAGCCTTGACGGTGGTCCAGGAAGGTGGTCTTGGCACACAGTAGGTGTGGCAGCTTGGGATCAGGCCAGATTTGAGTCCCTAGCTTGTCACTTACTAAGTCACTTGACCTAGCTGAGCCTCAGTCTCCCCATGTGTAAAACAGGGTAACAGTACCTGCCCGGCAGGACTGTTGTAAGAATTTCGTGCAATGTGGTGTGCGGGGCACTCAGCATGTGGTGGGCAGCTGTGATGGCCCCGTGACAGTGTGAGAGGGAGGCAGCTTAAGGGGTGCCCCATGCCAGCAGAGGGCAGCGTGTGCCCCTGGGAGCCTGTGATTAGGAGAGGGTGACTCTGAAGGGATGTACTGCCAGCCCCTCTCATCACTGGGGACACCTGTCCATTTGGTGCGTCCGCTGTGCAGTCGGGCTCGGGGCTGGGACACACACAGACACACCCACAGTGGAGAAGCAACTGAGCAGCCTTGCGTGTGAGGGCTGGGATGAACCTTGGATACCATCTCACCCTGCTCCCTCGTTGTTGCAAATGGGACACTGAGGCCCAGAGTGGGGAAGGGATTTGTATTGGGACCCACAGTGAGTTCAGATTATCTGAAATTTCATTGGTGGGTGGGGCCTTTTCTAAGAAATGCAGCAACAACCTTGCCTACAGTGGCCCTGTCCTGGCCACACTGGCCCACATCCTGCAGGGTCCATGCCCTGCAGGGCATTTTTGCTGGTCTGTTGACCAGCTTACGTGCGACTTCCTGGCTCGTCCACCACAGTGGAAGCCGTGAGGACAGGGACCTTGTCTGTCCGTTCACAGCTGAACCTGTGTCCCCAGCACAGAGCCTGGTGTGTACACAGTAGGTGCTCAATAAGCATTGGTTGAGGAATAAGCGACCTTAGGAAACATCCCCTCCGACTCCATCATGGGAAAGTCTGAATTTCAGAGGGGTGGAGAGCTGCCCAGGGCCGAGCCGGGCACTGAAGCCAGGCCTCCTGGCTCCCAGCCCTGAGCCCTCTGTGCATTTGTGAACATATGCAACACACACAGACACACGTGCACACACACACAAATGCACACACTCTACGCCATGATCCAGAAGCTTCACGCTGATCATTGCTCAATTTTCTAGCTTAAAAGTGTCCATCTGTCCATCTCTCTGCCAAGGCCGTGGGCTGGACACCTACTGAGGCACCTGCTCTGGGGCATCCCCCACAGCCTGAGGGTGCCCCCAGGAAGGGGCAGGGGTCCTGGAAGGGGGACCTGGGAGGGTGCAACCTGCGCAAGTGAATCCCCCCCCCCCGCCCCAGGTGCATTCCCTGCTCTATGCCCAGTGGATTCTCTGTGTCCCCTTCTTCTGGCCACGCCCACCCAGTCCCACCTTGACAGCCCACCTGCCCAAGCCTGATCCCCGCCCCCATCACGGGGCTGTCTCAGGCTTTGGGGGAAGGGGTGTCATTCCTGGGGACCAGGCTCCCCTCCGCCTCCCCCAGGAAGTCTGCCATAATGCACGGGAGGATGGTAATTAGTATGAGGCAGGCTGATTAGCTCAGAAGTTAAGTCTTTGTTTTCCTCACTCCCCAGTTTCCCTAACTGAGCTGATGTAGAGTGGGGGAGGGGGAGAGGCTGCCGGGTTGGTCCCAGGGCTGGGTGGGGGCATGCGTGGTTGTGTGCTCGCTTCAGGGGGTGGCAGGGGTGGGGGGCACGCAGGTGGGGGGCGGCCTGGTGGAGGAATGCCAGGACAGGCGTGCCCGCGGGCAGGTCCCCAGGCTGCAGCCCTCTGGGGGGTGTGGTTGCATGGCTTGGGGAGGACATCACACCTGGGACGCCACTGTGAGCGCTCGTCTGCATTCGTTCATTCCTTCAGGCCTTCACATCCAGTCACTAGTCATAACTGCTGTCATTTATTGAGCACCTGCTACGTGCATTCCCTGGGCTGGATGCCGTTTGCGTATTGCCTTGCTCAGTCCTCAGACTATGGTGCAGGTATGGGACCCTCATTTCTTAGGGGAGGAATCTAAGGCTCAGAGAGGTGAGGTGACTAAGGTCGGAGTGGCTAGGGCAGGGTTCAGACCCCGGCGGTCTCCCGTGGCCCTGCCCTGGGCTGAGGGAGCCATTTGGGCTGGGGGAAAGGGGAACCTGTGACCAGATGGTGGCCAGGCCAGGTCCTGGACACTAGGGTTGTTGAGGCCTCGTCCTTCTCGTCGGTTACATGGGGATCAGTCCATCCACCTTCTCAGGTTGTTGGGAGGAGGAATAACAACAGCTATAATAATGGCAACAGTGATGATTTGTTTAGTGCTTGCTGTGTGCCAGGCAGGTGACAAATGCTCTACATGTTTTCATATTTCATGCTCACAGCAATCCCGGGAGCTGTGGGTAGACACCCTTATTACCCCATTTCACATTCACAGAAGCCAAGGATCTGGGAGGTAAGGAGCCTGCCCCAGTCCCGGTTAGTAAGTAGGAGACCCAGGATTTAGCTGGGAGCCATCTGACTCCAGGCCCTTCCTCCTTGACTGCCACTCCATGTGGTGTATAACCCCTGTGAGGTGCCTGGCACATGGCAGGTGCTCAGCAAAGGTTAGTGGCCTCCACCCTTCCTGCAAGGGCCGGTTCCTGGAGATCCTGTGTCTCTGGGGCTTAGCCGAGGGGTCCAGGGGCATGGCCCTCCTCATAATATCCTGTGGGGTAGGTATTACTTTTATTTCCATTTTACAGATGGGAAAGTTGACGCTCAGAGAGGTGAAATGACTTACCCAGGATCTCACAGCTGGTGAGGTGAAGGGGCCGGGATTTGAACCCAGGTGGTCTGGGTCCAAGTGCAGCCGTGCGGCAGGCTGCTGAGCACAAGCATCTGCTCCCAGCTATGTCCGTCCCTCAGGGGTGATCCTCCTGGCCTGATCCTCCACTTCCCTGGCTCCTCTTATCAGCCGTGTGCAGGGGATGCCTAAGTCTCCGTCCTCCACTGTGCCCTGCCTCTGGCTGTTGGGCATTGGGTGTGGCCACCTGATGACTGGACATGTCTTTTGGGGTGTCCCTCTGGCCCTGAAATCTCAACTTGTCCAGTGCAGGACTCTTCCTCTCTCCTCCTGCATATCAGCCCATTTGCTCCTTCTCTGAGGTTCCCTGTTCCAGGGTGGGCACTACCTTCATTCGGCCGCCCACCTGGACCTGGAAGTCATCCCTGAACTCCACCCCGGTCTCCCATCTTCATCTTGTAGGTCACCAAGTCCTGTTCTTGTCCCATCACCTGTCCACCCCGCTGCCCTCACCTGCATTGAGTCACCATCGAGAGCCTGGACCATTGCAGCAGCCGCCTCAAAGGCCGGCTCTCACCCCCTCCAATTCATTCTGCACCTTCTGTTGTCCTGGGCTCCCTAGCATGTCACTGCTCCCCGTTGTCCTGGGGCTGAAATCCAGGAGATTGGGTTATTTATGATACAGGTGATTCTGGCTTTTTAAGTGAGGAGGCCATAGAATTGCAGCGTTGTATAGTTATGGTACTTGATTGGTAATTGTACCAATCAGAATCAGCCTGGCTTCTGGGACCTGCTGGACTTGGCCCAGCCACGGGGCTCCTGCCTCTGGGCTCCCTCTCCCTGTCCCTCTCACATGCCATTATCCCGTCTCCTGGCCTCGTTCCAGTTTCTCAAAAGTGCTATCTTCTGGGTACTGCGTAGGCAGTTTGATCACCAGGATCACTCTCAGCAAAACGTTCCTTGACCCCAGGATAGATGAGACCCCTCAGGTGCCCCTGCACTGGGGACAGCCTTCTAATTCTCCTAAGAACCCTTTGAGGGGAGCAGTGTTGCTCATTTTGCAGATGGGGAAGCTGAGACTCAAAAAGCTAAGCTGGCATCTGAACCCAAGTCGCTCGCCATGGAGCCCGTGTTCTCCCCCATCTGTACGCGTGTGTGTGTGCACGTGTGCGCACACCGCAGGCTCTGCTGTCTGCTGTCTGAACCAGGCGGTGTTTGGGCTGGGATGAGCTGCTGCCTTCTTGGGAGAGGAGGTCCGAGATTGTCTCTGGAGGCCGGAGCCTGTCTCTTCCTGTAGGGGGTGGAGATGCTACATGTGAACGTTAGGGGGGGGTGTCAGTGCCTCGCTAGCCCCCGAGATCACAGCCTCCCCGGCTCCTCCAGCTTCTCTCCCCTTCCTTCAAAACAAGCACCCGCGAGCCCAAACCACCCATCCAGCCAAGGCACAGATGGAGCCAGATTTGGAATTAATTAATCCTGTTGCCTGGGCAACTGGGATCCAGTCTTCTCTGTCCAGCCCGCCCCCTGCCTGCCAGGCCCCGCCCCTGCCTTCCAGGCCCCGCCCCTGCCTCTCTTGGCCCCACCCCTCAAGGCTTTGGCCCCACCCTCTCCCCCACCAGCAGCTGGTGGTACCCTGGTGTCCTTGGAGACTCTTCCAAAGTCGAGGACGGAGAGGGTAGGGATATCTAAGAACTGGGTTCAAGAACCCACTCAGCCACTCTTGGCTTGGTGGGAGCATGGGCAAGGCCCTGAACCACTGGGAGCCATGCTATGACTCGACTTACCTGGGGAGGGGCACCACGGGGGGATTTGAGAGATGTGTGAGAGAGGAAGAATGAAAGTGGCCTGAACTGGCGATACCATTGAGACCAGCAGTGGGTGTGCAGGGCTGCAGGAGCAGGTGTCCAGTGACGGGAACCGTTACGGCTGCAGTTGACGGCAGTTTTGGGGTCGCCTCCCCTGGCCACAAGTTCTGACTCAGTTCCTCCTCCTCCATCTCGACCTTCCTCTCATCCTCTGAGCCTGCACCCCTCTGACTGGACACCAGCAACCAGGGTCGTGTTGTCCATCGTGGTCTGTTGGTCCGTCCACCAGTTCACCCGACTCTGTCTCTTCCTGGGTGACCCTGAGCAAGTTACTTAGCATCTCTGTGCTTCCAATTCCTTATCTGAAGAATGGGCATAAGAGCGCCCACCTAGGGAGCCGTGGAAAGCCCCCTGCATGGTGTTTAGTCTGTGCTAACCGCCCGGTTGCTTCTGTGCCACTGCTGGCCACAGGCCAGGGGGTGCCCTGTGAGAGGGGCTGTGGGGAGCACAGGGGACAGTAGTCCACCTTCCTCTCGGGGAAGTCGAGGCTCGCGACCATGGCCACATTGTTGGGTCATTGAGGCTCCCAGCCCTACCACTCTTCTCTCTAGGACCAGCTCACCATGTCAGGCTCAGCCGTATGGCATTGCAGATGGGGAAATCAAGGCCGGCGGGGGGTGGGGTGGTGGTGGCAGTTGTAGCTGGTGCTTCAGGGGCTGACCTTTCTAGCGTGGCCCTGTTTTCTGGACCTTGCTGGCTGGTGCTGGCTGGAGGGTAGCACAAACCAGGTCTTTGAAAGCCAGGGCTTGAGTCTCCCTCTGTTGTAACCGTAGGGAATGTGCTTCTCCTGCCTGGGCCTCAGTTTTCTCTTCTGTGAAATGGGAGATCATGGGGGCGTAGCTGGTGGTAACTCTGATTGAAGCAGGTTGGGGTCATGGCTTTTTAGGCTTTGTCCTAGCAGAAGGGGGCCAGTGTGGGCAGATGAGGTTCAGTGTCTGGCCAGGGCCATTCCTGGCAGTGCAGTCAAGGTGGAGGATATAGAGGGAACCTGAAAGGAAAATGCCAGTTCGCACCCCCAGCTCCCATCTTTTGGAGTCCCCTGTGCTGGGCTCTGCCGGGCTTGGCAAGCTCAACAGTGAGCTGGGACGAGGCCCAGGGCAGGCCCTGGCTCCTGCTCAGCCTCCCACCTGGTCCTAAGCCTGTGGAGGCTGAGTGCTGGGTCTCCCATCATCTGTCTAATGGGCCATTTGCTCCTCTGTGTGCCAGGCAGGTGTCTCTCAAGCTGGCATGGTGGGGCAGGGGCTCTGGAGAGAAAATGGCCAGGACTGGTGATGGAACTCTCCTTGGCTCCACAGCCCCTCCCTCAGGCACTGTGGGTAAGTTGCTGCCCCTCCTGAGCCTCAGTTTCCTCATCTGTGAGCTGGGCCTAATGATGCAATCAATGATAACACCCGTTGTAAAAGGTTTTTTTAAAAAAAATTAAAAAAAAAAATTTAATTAGTTAATTTATTTATTTATTTTGGCTGCGTTGGGTCTTTGTTGCTGCGCGCAGGCTTTAGTTGCGGAGAGCGGGGCTGCTCTTCGTTGCCGTGCACGTGCTTCTCACTGCGGTGGCTTCTCTTGTTGCGGAGCATGGGCTCTAGGTGCTCGGGCTTCAGTAGTTGTGGCATGGGATTAGTTGCTCCGCGGCATGTGGGATCTTCCCGGACCAGGGATCGAACCCATGTCCCCTGCATTGGCAGGTAGATTCTTTTTTTTTTTTTTCATACATCTTTATTGGAGTATAATTGCTTCACAATGTTGTGTTAGTTTCTGCCATACAGCAAAATGAATCAGCTATAAGCACATACATATCCCCATATCCCCTCTCTCTTGAGCCTCCCTCCCACCCTCCCACCCTCCCTATCCCACCCCTCTAAGTGGTCAGAAAGCACTGAGCTGATCTCCCTGTGCAGCAGCTTCCCACCAGCCATCCATTTTACCTTTGGTAGTGTATGTATGTCAGTGCTACTCTTTCACCATGCCTCAGCCTCCCCTTCCCCACTGTGTCCTCAAGTCTGTTTTCAAAGTCTCCATCTTTATTCGTGCCCTACCACTAGGTTCATCAGTACCATTTTTCTAGATTCCATATATATGCGTTAATATACGATATTTGTTTTTCTCTTTCTGACTTGCTTCACTCTGTATGACAGACTCTGGGTCCATCCACCTCACTACAAATAACTCAGTTTCGTTCCTTTTTATGGCTGAGTGATATTCCATTGTATATGTATGCCACATCTTCTTTATCCTTTCATCTGTTGATGGACATTTAGGTTGCTTCCATGTCCTGGCTATTGCAAATAGTGCTGCAATGAACATTGCTGCAATGCAATGTGGTAGATGTATCTTTTTGAATCATGGTTTTCTCAGGGTATATGCCCAGTAGTGGGATTGCTGGGTCATATGATAGTTCCAGTTTTAGTTTTTCAAGGACCCTCCATACTGTTCTCCATAGTGGCTGTATCAATTTACATTCCCACCAACAGTGCAAGAGGGTTCCCTTTTCTCCACACCTTCTCCAGCATTTATTGTTTGTAGATTTTTTGATGATGGCCATTCTGACCTGTGTGAGGTGATACCTCATTGTGGTTTTGATTTGCATTTCTCTAATGATTAGTGATGTTGCGCATCTTTTCATGTGTTTGTTGGCCATCTATAAGTCTTCTTTGGAGAAATGTCTATTTAGGTCTTCTGCCCATTTTTGGATTGGGTTGTTTGTTTTTTTGATACTGAGCTGCATGAGCTGCTTGTATATTTTGGAGATTAATCCTTTGTCAGTTGCTTCGTTTGCAAATATTTTCTCCCATTCTGAGGGCTGTCTTTTCATCTTGTTTATGGTTTCCTTTGCTGTGCAAAAGCTTTTAAGTTTCATTAGGTCCCATTTGTTTAGTTTTATTTTTATTTCCATTACTCTAGGAGGTGGGTCAAAAAGGATCTTGCTGTGATTTATGTCATAGAGTGTTCTGGCAGGCGGATTCTTAACCACTGCACCACCAGGGAAGTCCCTAAAAGCTTTTGAGAGGCATAAACTAGGGGTGGCAAACTCAGATGCCCTCAGGGCCAGGTCACGAAAAGTGTGCATCCAGGCAGAGGAAAGCAATAGGGTGAGGTGGGGCCGTGGTAAATGCCAGCGCTCAGGCTCTGCCTAATGGCATCAAACTCGGATTTGTATCAATACTGAGACTGCCAACAGAAGTGATCTGTGGGCTGCATTTGGAGCTGCCAGCTTGCCCCAGAAGGCAAACTCTACAAATGGATTAACTGGGAGGGGGATATTTAACTCTTCTTTACATAAGAACAAGGGCTAACATTTATTGAGGGCTTGCTCTGTGCCAGGAGCAAACTCAACACTTCACTCGGATTACGATGTTTGATCCTCACACCAACAGACCCGGAGGGCTGCAGAGCTCAAGTGCAATTCCTACTTTGTGGATGAGCCAGTTAAACCAGAGAGGTTAAGTCAGAGCCAAGGTCACACAGCTGTGGGGGAGGGAGCAAGGCCCGCCCTGGGACTTTGGATTCCTTATTGGGGGTTTTCCCCTCCGGCCTCATGGGGGCAGAGTGGCGGGGGCGGAGGGCAGACCCACTTGGCACTGAAGCACCCAAATCTGTGGCTTTTTGTTTCTCTCACAGGAGGCTGGGAGAGGGAGGAAAAACAGAATTAAACAAATGAAAGGTGTCGTGGAGCTGAGAAAGAATAACTTATTTTTTATGAGCTTGTTAACATTTGTGAAGTTAAGTAAGCAGAAATTTATGCCGTTCATTTGCATTCATTAAAGGCAGGGTTCCCTGGGCCCAGTGTTGTACCTGGAACCTCACCAGCCTCCCAGGGCAGCTGACCCTCAGCCCACAGGAAGCTGCTCCCGCGTAAGGAGGATTTGTTTTGGCTATTTTCTGTGATTTCTTCAGATCCAGCTGTTTCCTGATGGCCTACTGTGTGCCTGGCACTAGCCTTCTGCAGCTGTGGCTGTCCTTGCTGTGTTTGGGAGCAGCTGACCTGGATGCCATCAGAGCGGCTTGGCCCTTCGTTCAGAGGCTGAATGTTCTAGATACGGTTTCCAGCCTCTCCAGGGGCTGCAGAAAGTGCAGGAGGCCCAGAGACCACCAGCTTTGCTGCCCAAGAGCTGGGGGACCCAACTTTAGCTCTCTGGGCCTCAGTTTCCTCATCTGTGAAATGGGGACAGTAGTAGTACATGCTCGTCTGAGATGACATTGGCTTGTGGGGGTGGTCTGCCCCCTTTGCTAGTTGACATGGCTCTTTGGGTCCCTTTGTTTCCGGTGGAGATGGATGAACTGAGAGCTGGCTGATCCTTTCTCTAGGAGGCCTTCCCGGACAACCCTAGTGGGCCTTGACCACCTTTTCTTGAAGCCCCACGGCTCCCCCACTTTCTCCCCCAAATAACTGGTCTGCACTACTACCTTTGAGCTGTGAACTTCCTCAGGGCTGAGCCACCTGTGTCTTGGTCACTTCGAGGCCCTGCTCCTGCCCCAGGGCTTGAGAAATGGTACTAAATGAATGAGTGGGTGAAATACTTAACCTCAGCCTTGTTTTCACTGCTTTGGAATGAAAAGTCCCTTCCAGGTGTGTAGTGATTTGTGGTTTTAAAACACTTTCAGGCTGCTGCCTTCATTTGATCTCTACCTTTTGATCCCCATGTTTCCCCCTCCCGCCCCCCGCCCTGTGAAGAAGGCAAGGCAAGGACCCTGGTCTGTGATTACAGATGGGGAAACAGAGGCCCAGGCAGGAACGTCAGGATTTGAACCCAGCACTCATTCATTTGTTTTTTTCATGGAAACTTTTGAACTCCTTCTCTGTGCTGGGTATGGAGATTCTTAAAAGGAGTAAGACAGGGTCCTGCCCTCCAGGGGCTTAGAGGCTGCATTCAAAAGGCAGACACAGTGAGGGTCAAGGATCAGGAAGCTTCAAATCCTCATTCTTTCATTCACCCAAGAGGAGCAAGGTGGCCTTTGTGGGGCTGGAGCACGTGAGTGAGGAGAGAGGTGAAGACATGAAGTCAGGGAGGGCTGTGGATTTTATTCAGACATGATGGGAGTCAGCAGGCAGGTGAGCGTGTCAGCAGGGAGGAAGGTGATGGCCATTGCAGTAGTTCAAGTGTGCAGCTGGAGGCCAGTGGAGGTGGGGAGAAGCGGGTCGATTCACATTAGTCGTACTTGGCTAATGAACTTGTTCCCTCTGCTGCCAGGAGCTCTGGGAAGGCCCAGGAGGGAAGCAGCGTGTTTTTTTGGCAGACAGTTCTCAAGCATCTGGTGTGGGCCTCTGGTGTGGGCCGAGCATCGTGCAGGGCTCTAGGGGATTGGGGATGAATGAGAACAGTCCCCACCTTCAAGGATCCCACAGCCAAGGGGAAGGCAGAGTAGGCTGACTGATGCCTGGGTGGGCTGGAGGGCTTCCTGTAGGAGGCAGCTTTGAGTCTGAGGAGTAGCATTCAGGAGGTGGGGGTGGGGCATACCAGGTTGTGGGAATTTCAAGGGGAAAGGCTAGAGGTATTGGGTGAGAAAGGTGAGACGCTCCCACGCTAGGACCTGAGAGTGGGGAAGGAGGATGCAGGAGTCTGGGGAGGAGGGCAAGGCCTGTGAGCTCCCTGCAGGCCAGGGGAAGGAGTCCAGGCTGTGCGTCTTCCAGCAGCAGGGCTCACGCCGGGGCTTTAGAAACGGTTGCACATGATGCCGTCCAGGACCGAGGGAGTGGGAAGAGCTGAGGAACTGGGGAGGGGAGTTCTCGGAGGTTCTGTGTTCTGGGATCGGGTTGAGGGGTGGGAGGCTGGTGGTGGTAGAGGAGGGGTCGAGGGAGAGACACAAGTAAGGGAGGAGTCACAGGACAGGGTGGCCCAGGGCAGGGTGGTGGGAGGGGCATGTGTGTGCAGAGTGGGGCGCTGTTTGTTCTGACTGTACCCTCATTACAGGAGGCGTGTTGGAGGGCAGATTTGCAGAGACAGGGCCAAGCCCGATCTTGAATGCGGGATAAGGACTAGGGAGGCACCGGAGGCTTCCAAGCAGAGCCGTGCCCCACGAGCCCGTTTCGGGAAGTTTCCTCCGGCAGCTGTGCAGAGGCTGGGCAGAGGCAGGGTCGTCCGGGCGTCTCCTTAGGAGACTGCTGCACCCATCTGGTCCGGGGAGCTTTACCGGCTGGCATGGAGTGGCGGGAGTGTGGCAGAGCTCAGGGAAGGCTCAGTGGAAGAGGTGGCATTTGATCCGGGCTGGAGATGGCGAGAGGGCTCGGCTCTGTGGGGGTGGGAGGGAGGACACAGCAGGTGGCTGCAGTGGAGGTGGGAGAGGCCAGTCTATTCAGGATGCCTTTGAAGGATTAAATGGGAAGGTCTGAGCCCGAAAGAAAGGAATATCATTATTGAGGACCCCCACCCCCCGCCCCGGGGCGATCATTCTCTGCCCAGGGCTGCACTCCCAGCTCCACACGTACAGCTGCAAGGCTTCTGGTAGGTCCTTTGTGCCTTCATTTCGTTGTCTGTAAAATGGGGATATTGTTAGAACCTGACTCTTGTGGGGTCATTGCGAGGCTTAGGGGAGTTAATCCACCTGCTGCCCAGCCTGGGAGATGCTCTGTAGTTATTGGCTGTGGTCATTTCAGTCTCATTTAACATTCACAGCAGGCCCGCAGGGCAGCCTCCCATCCCCGGGCACAGATGAGGAATCGGCTCAGAGAAGCTCTTCAGCCTGCCTGAGGCCACACAGCTGGGAGGGGTACAGAGCAAGGGTCTGAATCCAGGTTGTTTGGGACCCTGGTCTTGATGCTCTGTCCTCAGTGCCTGTGGCCTCCTGGAATGCCTGTAACAGCCCTGGACACTGGGTGAAAAATCGCTCCCCTCCTTCGGCTTCGAAAGCTCCTGGACCAGGTGAAAGGAGAGTAGGCAGGAGTCAGGTTCTGATCCCTAACTCGGCTGCCACTGGCTGTGAGGCCCCAGATCAGCTGCTTGCCCTCGGAGCCCTCAGTCTCCTCATCTGTAAACAGAGGCCCCATGTGCCCAGATAAGAGCTTCTGGGCCTCCTTCAAGTTCAGCTACGTCAGCCCCCTGGCCCTGGTGAGGCTCCCAGTAGGGGCTCCATTCACATTCCCTCCCTTCCTGTGTTCCTCTGCCCCTGCCTGACCACACTGCCCTGAGCAGGCTGAGGTCAGGGTGGACATGGGAACCTCAGCACTGGTCAAGGCCCTAGTGGTCGTATTATTAATGATAAGGAGCTGGGAGGCCCTGTTGTCATCAGTAGTAGTAATGGGCCCACTCAGCGAATGGGGAGGTGGGCAGGTGGGTGGGGGCAGAGGCCAGCTGGGGATGACATGCCTGGGGGCCGTGTGGTTCTTGTGCTTTCTCAATTCCCTATGCCCCAGGCACCTCCTCTGTGCCAGGCCTCTTGTTGGTACTGGGGGCACAGAGGGACACGTGGTGCTGTCTTGGCCTTCAGGAGGGAAAATGGTGACTGTTCAGGGGGATACCACTTGGAGCTGGTGAGCCTGGGGGTGCTGTGGAATGATGAAGCCAGGCCTAGGGTTCAGGGCAGGCTTCCTGGAGGAGGTGATTCCTGAGCTGAAGCTGGTAGGGGTTCACAGTGCTGGTGGCAAGTGGCAGGGAGAAGGAAGGACGTATGTCAGTTGGGGTGGGTGGGCAGGGAACCTGAGGAGGGCCACGTGGCTGGGGTAGAAGGTGGGGAAGGTATGGACCCACTTCACAGAAGCTTTGCATGCCAGGAAGGAGCTTAGCTTCTGTCCTTGGGCTGCAGGGAACCCCCAGAAAGATTTTCAGCAGGAGAGGAGGCATCAGGGCTGCCCTGTGCAAGACTCCCTCTGGCCGCTCTGTGGAGGGGCTGGAGGAGACGGAGGCCATGACGGGCAACCGGGCGAGTGATGACGGTGGCCGGTCCTCGCGAGGTGGGGAGCAGAGGACAAACGGGAGATGTTTTGAGGACGAAGTGGTGGACTTGGTGGCTGGTCTCATCATCCTCTTCCTGCAGGAGCGGGAGGAGTTGAGGATGAAGGTGGGATCTGTGGTCTGGGCAAGCAGACAGGGTGGTGGTGACCTTGACCAAGAGGAGTTGTGGGCAGGAGTGGGCTTGGGTGAGAAGATGACCTGGGCCGGCTGAGCCTGGGGCCTCTGAGGGCCCCTGTGGAGGCATCCGGCAAGCAAAGACCCAGGATCTGGGCAACCAAGGGCATGCCTGAGGCCACCCTGGAAGAGGGGGCACACTTAGGTGGGTTGAGGACAGAGCCTGGAGGGGCAGCAGCATTTGGGGGGCCGGAGCAGGAAGCGGTGGCCTGGAAGGAGAAAGGATATGGTTGTGAGTCTTGGGCAAGACTCTTACCTCTCTGAACTCAGGTTCCTCACCTGTTACATGTCAGAGGCCCAGACGTGCTGAGGGGGCTGCCAGCTCAGACCTTCTCTCAAGTACCCCAGAGGGTCTGAAAGTAGATGAGGGAGGTGACCTGGGGGGGTCCCCCCACGCAGTAGCTTTTATACTGGGGTCCGGAAATTATGCACTAACAGTTTGCTTGGCCAGAATTACTGAGAACCTTCTGCGTGCAGGCCCCTAAGTTGGGGCCTGGGGCGGAGAGCGGACCCTGGCCGTGGTCCCAAAACCCTCAGCGCTCACACTGGGAGTGCAGTGAGGAAGCACCTGGAAATCCACGAGTGTTACCCCACTTTGAGCAACCCTAATCTGTGAAAATTCAGATTCTTCATAAGAGAAATTAGAGGCTGGTTCTGTGTTTTACAAACTAATTTGCAGGAGGGTTTCCTTAAATAGCAGAAATCCCCAGGGCATGGGTGCTGGGTCTCCCTTTGCCAGTGGGTCCCCTACTGGCCCGTGACTTCCTTGCCCATCTTTGTTTCTTCCACTGTGTGCCACCCTGGTCCAGACACACAGCAGGTGCTCGTTAGATGTGGAATGTCTAGTTGGCAGGGTGCAGCCGCTTCGGGGATCCCTGACCCCCTTGGGTGACAGCAGGCCCTCAGAGGTCCTGAGCCCTCCCGGTTAACCATCAGCTTCTCTTCTGGCCTCCTGTGGGCTTTGTGGTGCTCTTGGTGACAGCAGGCAGGCACTTGCACCCTGTTGCCCCTGAACCCTGAATGAGGCCCCTGCCCCTTCCCACCCGGGGTCCCCCACCCCCTGGTGATCCCCTGCGGGCCAGAGACTGGTTTTGCCAGCTCAGGGCCTGGTGCGTTGTAGGCCCTTAGGCGTGTGGATCATGTACCGCTGATGAAGGGACACCTGGGTTGTCTTGTCACCCTCTTCCAGATGAGGGATCCGGGGCTCGAAAGGGAAGGGCGTAGCTCGACTCCTTGCTGCCATGGAGCCGGGGCTGGTGAGGGAGCCACAATGGGCTTCTCACCCAGGACAGCTCTGGCAGCGGAGGCCTGGGGAGATTTGAGCAGAGCTGGAGGAACAGACTAGCTCCACGGCCACAACTTGGTGTGTCCCAGGCTCTTCCACTTCCTAGCTGTGTGCCCTTGGGTGAGTAGCTTCACTGCTCTGGGCCTCAGTTTCTTCATCTCTCAAATGGGTATATAATCATGCCCGTCTCCCAGGCCTGTGGAGAGGGTTGAATGAGTTAATGTAAAACCTCACTAAGGTCTGGCGTGTAGTTAATGTCTGGCGCTCAGGCCCAGGCAGCAGGGGTTGATCCTGGCCCCACCACTTACTAGTGGTGACCCAGGAGCCCACTTTGTCTTTCTGAACCTCGTTTTCTCACTTGAGAAATGGGTCTGATGACATTTACCTCGTCATCCTGTTGAGTGGGGGCTGTGTCTGCATGCAGACAAAAAAGAGTGGTGAGGCCTTCACCGGGTCTGCCGGGTTCCCTGTTGGCACTGATGCAGCCCTGTGGGTTTGCTGTCTTGACTTGAGAGGTGTTCATTCAGCCCACAGCATTGCCGGGCTCACTGTGCGGGGGGCTGGAGCTGCAGCGGAGAACACCCTGTGCTCACCGGCCAGGCGATGTGGGAGGGGCAGACGCCATCACAGGGTCAGACAAGAGACGGGAGAGTCACTGCGGCAGAGTGGAGAGCTGCCTTGGGAGGAACGCAGGAGGGAGGGTCTGGAGTGGGCGGCTGGGCCAGGCCTCATAGGGCCTTGACCTTTAGGAGGACTTTTGCCTTCAGCCTGGAGCCACGGAAGTTTCTGGAAGGCTTTAAGAGAGGGCCCTCAGTGGGTCCACAATAAACAGGCTATTTTGAGAGGCTCTCTGGCAGCTAAGCAGAGGGTAGGGGAGGAACCCAGGGGACACTTGGAGATGCTGGAAGGCAGTGTTACCATCCAGACGAGGGCTGTCAGTGGCTTGGGCACACAGGTGTGTGGCCCGGGCAGGTGTCAAGATGGATTGGAGATGAGGGATGAGGAAGAGGGTGGAGTCAGATGTGATTCAGATAATGAGACCGAGGCACAGAGAGGTTTGGTAATGGGCCCACAGTCTCACAGCCAGGGAGTGAAGCCTCAGGCCCAGCATTTGTACGAGGCAGCGGCCTGGCCTGCTGCCGTTGTGGCAAGCAGCCCCCTACAGAGACGCCCGTGGAGCAGAGGGGGAGGGCAGTGGAGCGGCATCCTCACGCTTCGTTCACGGCCTCTGCTCTGTGCCAGGCATGATGGAGATCGATCAGGGCATCTGCCAGGGAATGGGGGTCCATTCTGTGTTGCCTGCAGCCCATTAGGCAGGGATTGGCGTATAGAGGAACCAGTCAGGGAAGGATGGAGCCAGGGCAAGGTGGTGGCCGAGTGGCCCACCTCCAGCTGACCTGAGTGATGGTGAGGAGCTGGGGACCCCCGGTGAGATGGGGAGATGGCCTTGACCTCACTGGCCTTGGTTTTCCCATCTGTAAAGCGGAGGGGGTTCTAAGAAGGATGAGGCAGTACAGGACTTCGCCCAAGACCTGGGGCATGGTACGTGCTCCGGAAATGCTGGGCGCTATTATGATTATTGTTGTCGTTGTCATCATTATTGTTGTGTGGTAGCTGGAGTCCACCCTTGCTGGCCCCGAGGGTCAGTTAGCCTCTCTGATTTGGGACATGTGGTCTGTCGAGCCAGCTTAGCTCAGGGACAGATGATGCTGGCTACAGAGCCCAGGCCCAGGACCAGGTGTGAGTAGAGGCTGCTGGTGGGGGAGGATACAGAGAACTACAGAGAGGACTGGTTCCTGTTTTGTGGGGAACAGAGGGTCATGTGAGTCCAAGAAAGACGCATAAGTGCAGGGAAGGGTCGAAGGAGTCTGCAGAGGATGGGACGGGGCCGACTTTGACAAGCCCAGGCGGTGCTTAGAGACTGTCCTTTGTCTGATTTTATGCAGGAGGCCCAGAGAGGGTGAGGGCCTGGCTCAAGGTCACACAGCAGCTGGTGCAGACCTACCAGCTTGGGGGCCTGGGCATTGCCCCACTCTGTGAAGGAAGGATGTGATCATTTATCAGGGGAGTTTAATAATGAATGAAGTCGAAGTATCTTTAATGCAGGCAGCAGGCCCGAAGTAATAAGGGGCCTGTATTAATTCGGAAGTTAATGAATATGCAGGTGTGTCTGAATGATTAATGGGGCTCCCGAAGGCCTTGGAGAGGGGTGTGTGAGCTGCTGCTGCTGGAAATATGAATATTGCATACATCTGGGAAGTTGGTTAAACCAGGGAGCAGGTGGGCGTTAATGAACCAGAGGACTCTAGCGGCTACAAAGGGCTGAATAGGCGGCTACAAAGGGCTGAATATACAGATACTTGGGGGCAGATATACAGGGTCATGGCTAAGTGCTCTCATTTCTTGCTGTGTGGTCTTGAGCAAGTCACTTAACTTCTCTGAGCTTCCATGTCCTCATCTGCAGAATGGGCATAAAAATAGTACCTGATTCCTAGTATCCTGAGGATGAAATTCAGGACAGCTCCTTAGCACCAGAGGCAGGCGTAGTGTGGGCATCTGATAAAAACTGTCATAGCCTTGTTAGAAAGGATGGCAGAGGAGTGGTTGAGGAAGGACAAGGAAAGTATAACAGTAATAATTAAATTCCCTTGAATATGGCTAGCACTTTACAGTTTGTAGGGGGGTTGGTCTCTCATCTGCTCCTTGAAGCAGCTGTGTGGGGCAGAGGAGATGGGTCTTGGGGAAGCTGAGGCTCAGAGAGGGCTGGTCCCTGCTCAAGTCACCCAGTCGGCAGAGGCAGAGTCAGGCCTGGGCCCAGGTCTACACCCCTTGCCAGTGAATTTCAGAGGGGATGGAGGTGGAACTGCCGGCTGGCAGGAGGGTCCCGCCGATGCACTGACCAGGAAGGGCCTTCAGGGTATTTGTTGGGCCTGGGGTTGGGAGATCCCTCATGCCCTCTCAGAGCCTCAGTTTCTCTGTAGTGTGAGGGTCTGTCTGCCACTCAGAGCTGTTTTAAGGCTTTGGGGATAAAATGGGACACTGCACCCTCACCTGTGCTCAGCCTCTGGGGAGTCCCAGACTCTGCAAACATTATCGCTCTGATGCTTGGAGCAGCTGTACCGGGAGTTTGTGTGCACCAGCCCTGTCTTGTGTGCGGGGAGCTGTGGGTCCTCGGCCGCTCTTGTAGCTTTGGATCCTTGGGCACATCCCCTAGCCTCTCTCAGCCTCAGTCTCCCCATCCTTCAAGTGGGCAAGTTGTATATTAAGTGTGCGGGCTCCCTCCTGCTCCCCCACCTCCCCCTGCGCCCATGTCATGGCCCTGTGTATGGGCGTCCTTTCTTTGAATCTCCGTGGCGTTTTATTCATTCTTTCATCCTTTTGTGAACATTTATGTAGCGCTTCCTGGGTGCTGTGTTGGTCTCTGGGTTTACAGGGTGAGTGAGATCGCCTTCCCCATCCCTGTCCTTGACAAGGTCCTGGTCCAGGCACAAGGCGAGTGTGAAGCGAGTGTCTGGTGAGGCAAGCTCGGATGGGGCATGCGAGCCAGAGGACGACCTCTGGACCCAGACATGGATTGCGGGGAGAGGTGCTTGTTTATCTTGTTGTCTTCCCCGCTGGAGCTTCTACCTGAGGCTGTGTCTTTTGGCTGAGAGTCCTCTGCTCCCAGCAGGAGATGGTCAAAGAATGGCTGTTGGAATGAATGAGGAAGTGAATGAGGGAATGGCTGGTATCTAGGCCCCTTTCCCTGCCTCTCCTGGGCTCCAGGCCAGGGAGCAGAGGCCCAGCCAAGCCCTCCCTTGGTTGTCCCAGGTAGATCAGGGCAGCCTCTCTTACATCCTTTTTTGTTCCTTCCTGGGTCTCTAGCCTGGGCTCCAAGGCCCCCCTGCTGGCCTGGCTGGGTCACAGAACTGAAGGTTGTTGGGTAAAGAACCTGAGCCATCATGGTCGTGGCGTAGCCTGCTGTTGACAGACGGGGAAGCTGAGGCCCAAGGGGGAGGGGCCTGTGGGGCAGGGCTGGGGTTAGAGCCCCCGCTGGGCTGCTCCTCTGGGTTGGCCCTGCAGTGCCCAGCCTGGCTGTGTATTTATAGTCTCTGCTGATCTATATTAACACCAGGGCCTGCCCAGGCCTTTGCAGCCTCTGGATCTGAGGATGGCTTTGAACCAGCACAGCCCCGGGGCTCACGCTGGGCCCTGTGCCTGGAGTTTTTTCGCCACCCTGGGCCTGGGCTCTGGCCACCCTTTGGTGGGTTCAGTGTCTTTGGGGTTTGTTATTCCTCGCTTCCCTCCTCTGCAGGAAGACTGTGAGTACAGCATGGGCTCAAGCACTAGGGCTGTGTGACCTCAGGGAAGCCGCCCTGCTTTCTGAGCCTCAGTCTCCTCATCTGTAGAATGGGCCATAATTCCCACCCAACTTGGTGTTTCAGGCACTGAGCCCTCAATGTTGTGAGCTGGAGTCACTGTTTACCCTCCTCACGTCTCTTCTGGTCCTCATCACGAGCCGTCCTCAGAGCTCCTAGGGACTGGAGTGTCATCTCCATTGGACAGATGAGGCCACCGAGGCCTTAGGGGCGGTGTGACTTCCCAGGGCCACACTGCCTGTTGGGGCAGGATTTCGGACTCATCTAAGTCCGAATGTTCCAGCTTCCCAGACCCCTTATCCTTTCCAGAGCCCCTCAGGGTCCTTGGGGCAGGCCGCCTCCTCACCCCACCAGCTTGGTTCCCATCCCCGTCGCCACGGGAACGGCTCCACTAACTCTATGCTTCTCTTACAGAGCAGAGACGACTGGCCGCCCTGAGCGCAATTCAATTCAACAGACATTTACTGAGTGCCTACTATGCGCCAGGCCTTAGGCTAGGCACTGGGGTGGGGGCGCAGAGAGGAAGATGGAGTCCTGTCCTGAGGTAGCTCTGGTCTGGGGGGCGTGGAGAAGACAGGCAAGGGCTGAACAACGACAGCTCAGCTCCAGGAGAGAAGCTGCCTGTAGGGCTGGAAGCAGCAGAGGTACCTAGGTTCAAGTACATCCCTGGAGAGCTGCTGTCCCTCGCCTGTGCCTCAGTTTCCCCATCTGTAAAATGGGGGGAAGGGAGGTGGGGTGAGACAATCTCTAGGATCCTTCCAGGAGTCCCTGGGGATGGACTCAGGGCATGGGGGCAGAGTAGAGAGGCCCGCACTCTCCCTGTGGAAAGGAAATCTCTGAAGGCTTCTTGGAGGAGGCATGAGGTCTGGGCTGCAGGGGGTGGGGAAGGTGGAAATGGTACCCCAGGCTCAGGAAGAGCATGAGCAAAGGCCCAGGGGACATGCAGATGGGTGTCTCTGCAGCTCTGTAGGTTGTGAAGGGGTGTCGTGGGGTATGAGTTTAGAGAGGGAGGGAGGGGCCCAAGGGCTGCATGTCGGGGTGTGAGCTCTAGTCTGTGAGCTGTTGAGGATGGAGAGTGAGGAACAGTGGTCCTGCTTTGTGCCACCCCCTTCACCTCCCCTCTCTCCTGGGTACACTTGACCATCACGTTCCCGTAGAACATGTGGCCATGGTGGTGCCTGTACATTCCTAGACATGTTACACATTAGACCCCATGGCAACCCCGTAAAGTGGGCATTACTGGGCCCAGTTCACAGATGAAGACACTGAGGCTGAGAGGGAAGCTTTTGCCTGTTATGATCTGACTTCCAGCTCCCCCATGCTTCTTCCACTAGCTGTCACTGTTGCGGGGGTCTCTGTCCTGTGTTACACCTGCCATGCTAGGAACCCCCAAGCTCTGAGGAGTACCTGCCAAGGGGAACGCAGTTGGGTTTGGAGGTGAGGGTGGGCAAACCCTCAGATGTTGTTAGCAGGACCGGCTTTTTCCAAGGCCTGAGCTTCTGCCCCCGTGGCCACCCTCTGAGATGGGGGTGAGGCAGGGCTCCTTCCCACTTTACAGATGAGCAGACTGAGGCCCTGGGGGTCCAAGGTCAAGGCAGTGACAGCCTGGGCAGGGACCACCATTTTCTTATCATCCAGCTGAGGCTGGAGGGAGGTTCAAATCCTCTGAGATCTGTGCCGAAGCTGACCCACACAGCCCTCCCCAGGCAGTGGAAAAGACTGGCATGGAATCACAGACCTGGGTTCAAATCCTGGTTTTGTCTCGCACAAACAGTGTGATCTTGAGCAAGTCATTAATTACTCTGAGCCTCGGTTTCCTTGTCTATAAAGGGAGAGAGCAGGCCTCTTTCCTTCAGTCATTAACAGATGTTTATTCAGCACCTGCTGGGTGCCTGGTGCTGGGCTTTAATGGAGACTCAGACCCTTCCTTGGAGAACTCAGTTCAGGAGTAAAAGCAGCAGTTTTGGTTCGGTTGTGATGGAAGAAGCCCAGGGGGCTGTGGGAACCCACAGGAGGGACCCCAAGCAGACCATTTTAATTGGTGGGGGCAGGCAGGAGGGCAGGAGAGGAAAGCAGGAACCAGCTCCGCAGGACCCCAGGGGCTGGGCTTCAGATGTCTGTTGTTGGAAATTTCCCAGATCAGTAGGGAGCCAGTGAAGGCTTTTGAGCACGAGAATATTGGAGGCCGGGTGACCAGTGAGGATGCTGATTGAGAAACTCATTTGGGGTGAGGAAGGAGGCTGAAGCAGGGCAGGAGCAGTGGGAGGGCACAAAGACCTTCCAGATGTGGGCAGCTGGGGCTGCTTCTAGCTGGCTCAGGGACCGGGCAGAGAAGCAGGGCTGGGGAGCATGTGGGCAGTGGGAGGCGAGTCCAGTTGTGGGGTTCAGGTGCCAGGGAGGGGTCCAGAAGGCAGCTGGCAGTCAGTACCAAGCTGATAACAGAAACCCTGGGAGGGATGGAGATGCTGGGGGGTGGGAGTGGGGAAGCAGGTTTGGGCAGAGCAGAGGACCGGAACCAGGACTTCAGAGAAGGTCACTGCAAAGTAGCCTGAGGGGGAGCGGCCTGGCAGGTAGGAGGAATCCCGAGGTATAGGGACTTAGGTCTGCCAGGAGATGACAGAAGTCACCTGTGTCGGGCACTTTGCCCAGTGCCAGGCTCACAGAGGGGCCCAGGAGGGTCAGTTCTCACCTGGCTTTCACTGGAAAGCAGAACTGTAGTCTGTCCCCTGCCATCCCGAGGAGGAGGTGTTTGGGAAAGAGGGAAAGGGGAAAAAACATTTGCATGTGTAACAAGGCTGAAGCGAGGGAGAGAGAAAGAGGGAGCAGGGGATGAAAAGAAATTACCGTACGCCGGGATCTTGTCATTCAACCCAATTTTCAAAGGACCACAGCTGTCGCACTGAGATAATCTGTTAATTATAACAGCCATTGTGCTTTGCCAATGGGAGAGAAACCGAGGCTGGGGAACAGGCTGAAGGCAGGGGTGGGAGCAGGCCTTTGTGGGGAGGCAGGAACAGGCAGGAAGGCAGACACTGTCAGGGTCCAGGCCTCATCCCTTCCTTGCCACCACTGTTGCAGCAGTGGGTGGTGGGGACCCGCTGTGTGCCGGGCACTGTGCCACGCCTGTGAGCCAGGCCACCATAACCATTCTAGAGGCAGCTAACTTTACTGAGCACTTACTATGTGCCATACCCTGCTCTGAAGCTTTCATTCTCCCACCCTCTGAGGTAGTGCCCTTCTAGTCCCATTTTACAGAAGCGGAGACTGAGACTCAGAGGAAAGAAATAGCCTGCCAGGGCCATGCTCTTCGTTCAGTGGCAGAGCCGGGATTTGAGTTGAATATGGCTTGTCCTTCTAGGAGAACGCTAGGGAGGGCCGGTCCCCATGGGTTGGCCACGCGGGCTTGGTGGCCACATGTCCTGGGCTGTGGTCTCAGCGCAGCCGGCAGTCCATGGGGTAGCCCCCCACCCCCACCCCCGGGCATTTCCAGGGCTCCTTTTGCACGAACAGAGCTTCCTTGTTCTCTGATGCCACAGCTGCAGGCCCCTGCAAGCTCCCCCCCACTGCCATCCGCATCAGAGAAGTTAGTCTCAGGGCCAGAAGAGGGACCCCATACGACCACCTGGTTTGGGGCTGTGATGGGCTGCGACCCTGGGAGGGGTCTCAGCCTGGCCCTGGCTGGCTATGGGGCCCCGGGTGCTGGGGCCTGGGAGAGGCAGTGGGGAGGGTGGGCAGGAGTCCCAGGTGAGCAGAGTGAGGGGATCCTGAGGTCTGTGGGGAGGGGCAAAGAGCAAGGGGCCATTCCAGAAGGCCAGGGAGCCCTTTGCCGCAGGCCCTCCTCCGGGGTGTGGCTTCAGCAGCCAAGGCCTTAGGCCTCCTGGTGTTCACAGCAGCCTTGGCTGGAACCTCAGCGCAGCCTGGCTGGCAGCATTTTACGGAGTGGGAATCCTGTTTGGGAGCAGGTAACCCTCAAACCCCAACAGGAGCCCCAAACTTGACCCGGCAACCCAAGCAGCATGGTTGGAGAGCCAGGGACCCCACAGGTTGACAGGCAGGTCTCGGGGGCTGTATGGGCGCTCTCCTGGTTTGGGGTCCCCACTCCAGTGGGCCTGCTTGGAGGCAAGCAGGGGTTGTGGATGGGCCAGGGCAGCTAAAAGTCCTGTAGAATTGGTGCCACAGAGGCCAAGACTCAGTAGACTTTTAGGATCAAGGGATTGTAGATACACTGTAGAACTCTTGCATCCCAGATTGGTAATTAGAGACCTCCCCCTGCCAAAAGAAAATGACCCACGCCATTAGAGTGTCCCAGAGCCACAGAACCGGGGAGGCAGGTACTGTAGCACCCTCGGGTCCCAACCGGGAGGCTCATGGGATTCCCCCCACAGGTCCGGATTCTAATTGTCCCCACTCTGGGGTTCCCTCTGTTGCCCAGGGGTCAGTGGCAACCCCAGCCAGAGAGGCGGGGAGGAGGATGGGTCCACCTAGATCTGTGTCACCTGCTCTGTCTCTGCAGGGATGCAGAACCTGGGCAGCCAGTTCTTCCAGGTTTTTCAGTGGATTCCAGAAATGAGGATTTTAAAAATAAAATCTCCCGAGTTATCAACATTGGCAACTAATTAAAAAAATTTTTTTAAAAACCAGTGTCCAGATGAAACAGGATCCCACAGCATCTCTTGACCCAGAGCCTGGTGCCATGGAGGGTCAAAACCACTATGTAGTAGTTGTGAAACCTCAGTTTCCTCCTCTGTAAAGTGGGAATAACAACAGCATCGACTCACGAGGTTGTACAGAGGATTCAGTGAGTTAACATGAGAAGTGCTTAGGCCTAGCCCGTGTCAGCCCATGACTCTGTCTTCATCTTGCCCCACGCTGCCCATCCCTCCCCTGCCAGGCTGCCTCCGAGTGGGCTGCGCGCTTTGCCACCGGGAGCCCCCGCGTCTCCCCGTGGGCTCCAGACACACCACTCTGCCTTGGGACAGCCCTGAGGGTGTTGGAAGGCAGGGAAATGTTCACCCCTTGGGGCCCTGGAGAGGGAGCAGAGCTGGGAGGGAGGGCCTAGCCGGCGCCTGGTACATAGTAGGTGCTCCATAAATGTTTATTGAATGAATGAATGGAGGCCATGCAGGCAGAGGCAGCCGCGCGTGCGCAGGCACTGGTGAAAGAGCGGGTCCAGTGGAGACTGGTGAGTAGTGCCCGGGGCTGCAGCTGAGTGGGGCCTGGGGTTTGCCGGAGGCAAGGCCAAGGGACCAGCAGGGGTCAGGTGGGGGAGGCAAGGCCAGGTGGGGGAGGGCAGGGGTCGTGTTGGGGGGAGAGGGGCAAGGTGGGGATGCAAAGGTCAGGTGGGAGAAGTCAGGGGTCACATGGAGGAGGCAGTCCCTTGAATAGCCTGGAGGATTCTGGGAAAGCCAGAGATAACTCCTGTAGTGGGACCCGGACATGGACTTTTAATACAGATCATTCTTGGCCATGAGCAGGAGGGTCACATGCTCTACACAGCGCCGGGGGTGGGTGGGGTGGATGCTGGGCTGCTTAGGGCTGGGGAGTGGGTACCAGGGAGTGGGCCGTGTGAGGGGGCCATCTGTGAAGAGCTGCCCACGGAACCAGTGTCGGGGCTTCTCCTGCTAGGCTGCTGGGTGGTTTCCCAAGACCAAGACCTTCTCCTAAAAACCCTTCCATCCTCCTCCCTACCTCCTTCCACTGAGGCCTGGACACAGCGCAGGTGCTAATGACAGATCCAACGCCCCTGGGAGCAGGGGAGGGCCAGACATCAGTTGAGTTCCTGGGAGATGACCCAGTGAGCAGTTACAGAGGGCTTGGGGCTGGCCCCAGCAAACCAGAGAGACACAGGTGCTCAGCTGTTCTTCTCCTAAATAGATGAGGAAACTGAGGCCCAGAGGCGGCAAGGCGCTGACCTGCCCAAGGTCACCCAGTGAGCCAGCCCTCTGTGTGTCATAACAGCTCGTGGCACAGCAGACTAGCCCAGCCCCCTTCTCTGGCCAAGGTTACTTGGCTTGGAGACGGACGCCCACTACATCGAGGCCTTGCCAACCCAATTAACCCCCAATAACTGTCAGCTGTTGCTGTCGATGTGGCCATGTTCTTAGTAAGCTCTTTTGGGTAAGTCAGAAACTCAGTGAAGACAGGGTGCATCTGTCTGCAAGAGTGCACATCATAGGCACACAGTAGGTGTGCAGTAAATATCTGCGGATGTGTAAGGAGCGCGGGTGAGCGTGTGGCTGGTTGGACAGCGTGCCTGACCTGCCTCGGTGAGCTGCAGGCCTGCTCCCCTTCTCCCCGTGACAGGGATGCAGCCGTGGCCTGCTCACCCGGCGCAGGATGGCACGGAGCTGAGAGCGGGTGCCATAGTATCAGGGGGCAGGAGCCAGCTCCCCTGAGATGTGGAGCAGCTGGAACGGAGGGCTGAGACTAACAAGACATGATGGAATGGGAGTGGATGGAAACCTAGCACCTCGGGTGAAACCCAAACAGATACTTCCCAGAGCTGCCTGAGGACGTTCTGAGGGCATCGGGGCTGCCTGGCAGGATGTGAAGGGGCCCGGGGCTTTGGTTGACATCTAGGTCAAGGTGAGGACACACTGCTCTGCATATCCACGCTGCTCTAACAGAAGTGTGGCGCCCGAACAAGGGAAGCAGAGGGCCCCCGGTGCCGGTCACTGCTCGGACCATGTTGGTGCTGAGGCTCAGCTCCAGGTGACACCTTTTAGGAGGGACCTTGACAGCAAGCATGACCCGGGGCAGCTGGACCCAAGGGTGTGGGACTTGACACCGTGACTTTGGAAGAGCAATAGGGGACGTGAGGCTGTTCATCCTGGATACGCGGATTGCAGGCGCATGAGATAACTGATGAACAAATATCAGAAGGACCTTTGAGGAGAACTCTTGGCTGCAGTGGCTCCAGACAGGCCGTGTCTGGCCAATGGCAGGCTGGGACCAGTGTATGAACACAGGTACAGGAGCTAGGTTTGGCTTTGTAATATAAAGACATCTCTAATAATCAGAGCTGTTCAAGAAGGGAATAAGCCTCAGATGGGTGCTGAGATCCCTGTCACTGGAGGTATGCAAGTTGGGGGAAGTCACATCTGCAGGGATCTTGGAAAGTCTGGTAGTTCTAAGAGCTCAGGCCAGTTCAAGTTCCTGGCTGTGTGGTCTTGGGCAGATCACAGCCCCTCTCTGAGCCTCAGTTTCCTCATCTGAAAAATGGGAAGCGTATGGGCTTCCCTGGTGGCGCAGTGGTTGAGAATCTGCCTGCCAATGCGGGGGACGCGGGTTCGAGCCCTGGTCTGGGAAGATCCCACATGCCGCGGAGCGGCTCGGCCTGTGAGCCACAATTGCTGAGCCTGTGCGTCTGGAGCCTGTGCTCCGCAACAAGAGAGGCCGCGATAGTGAGAGGCCCGCGCACCGCGATGACGAGTGGCCCCCGCACCGCGATGAAGAGTGGCCCCCACTTGCCACAACTAGAGAAAGCCCTCGCACAGAAACGAAGACCCAACACAGCCATACATACATACATACATACATAAAAAAAAAAAAAAGAATGTAAGCAGACAAGAATAGCATTAAAAAAAAAAAAATGGGAAGCGTAAGTGGGGTCATGGGGATAAAAAGAAGGCTCAGCACATTTCTTGCACACCGTGAGCACCTCATCAGTAGTGGGGGCCCTCCCTCTGATAGTTATATAAAGTCCTGATTCGGTGGAGTCACGGACCCCAGGATCTCCCTCTGTCCCCCATCCCCATCCCTAGCCCTGAGCTCTCATTCCACACATCATGTTCTGGGCACCTGCTAAATGTCTGACCCTGTTCCAGGTATGGAGGTTGCAGTTTAGCGCAAGATGAAGCCTACTTTGACTTTATTATGGGGGCAGGGAGGGGCTTATAAGGAACTAAATGATGTCTAGTATTGTTGAGGGCTCAGAAGGGACCAAAGCCAGGGTTGAGTGACCAGTGAGTCATCTCAGATTTGGTGTCAGGGAAGGTGGGGTTGTGGGGAGCAGTTGAGCAGAGATCTGAATGAAGTGAGGTAGTGGGTTGTGCAGATATTGGGGGAAGAGCATTCCAAGAGGCGACAATAGCATGTGCAAAGGCCCTGAGGTAGGAGTGTGCCTGGGGATATTTGAGGAGCATAGCTGACCTGGACTAAGTACTTCCTGACTGATGGAAGAATTGAATTCTCTCTCGGTTTATGGATGGTCCACTCTTGTACACTTTCCTGATAGGGAGGGAGGTGCCTACCCAAGGGGCAGGAAACTCACAAGATGGCCTGTGCATGTCCAGTCCCTGCAGTGGACCCAGCTCTTTGGAGGAGGCTGGGGAACTAGGGGACCTCAGTTTTCTCATCTGTAAAATGAAGCCAACAGCACTAACCATGCAGGGCTGATATAAGATTCAAGGAATGTAAAATGTCAGACACAAATGAGCCATTGAGTAAAGGGTAGCGGCGACTATCTTATGGACAAGGAGACTGAAGTCCCGAAAGGTTAATTAATGTGCTCTATGTCACACAGCTCAGCATTCAATACCAGGACCCTTTGCCTCCAACATCCATGCTTTTTCCTCTCTGTCCTGCAGCTGGGGCTCTTTGCACCAGAAATCCAAATGGTTCACTTACCATACAGTAGCTCAGTGGTGAAGGTATAATTATCCCATTTTACAGATGAGGAACCGAGGCCCAGAGCAGTCTGCCCGAGGAGCCCTGGTGAGGTGGAGGCAGCTACAAGACCCGGCATCCAGTTCCCAGGGGGTGGCAGGCTTTGTCCCGGAGGGTGGAGTGGTGGCGGCCCATCTCTGGGACCCCTGGCCTGGTGCTGTGCTTCCAGCAGAGGTGATGTGGCTGCCCGCCTATCGAGTTCTGGCTGGGCCCCAGGAGTCTTCGGTCCTCGTAATCCTGGGTAATGGCATTGACACGGACAGTGTCAATGGCACCTTAGAGAGCCTTGGCCAGCCTGGACCAGGGAGGAGCCCATGCCAGGGCTGATCAGCTGCTGCAAATGAGATTTCCCTGGCTAAGCCTCATGTCCCACTCCTGGGAGGTCGGAACACGGACCGCACCTCCCCCATCCACTCCCTGGACCCCACCAGCATCCTGTGGGAGTATGACCTTATGAGCAGGGGCCGTGCATTTGCCGGGCCTCCTGCCCTACACAGAGCGTGTTTGTCTCCACTACGTTCTGGGATTTCGTGGGAGCCCCGGGTGATGGGAGGCACTCACCTTGTCACACAGGTGGAGAAACTGAGGTTTGGAGGGGGCCTGCAACTCACCCAAGGTCTCAGAGCCGGCCGGCCCCGCATCTTCCCTGCTGACCTCTGCCTCCCCACTCCCTACCCCATCTGCCCTCAGCTGGGGGACACACAGGCAGACCTCACCCTGTCCATCTTCTCGCCCAGCCCAGGCAGGGGGAGCAGCCCCATGACCCCCTGGCCCTCATAGCCCCACAGCCTGGGGCGGAGAGGTCAAGGCTCCCCTCTGACTGGGGAGCTTGGGGGTCAGCCTGCAGTGGAGGGGGTCTGTGGCCCAGGGGGTTAGGGAGCCTGAGTCCCGGGGAACCCTAATCTTAGGTGATGAGGGTTGTGAGGAAATAATGAGAAAAACCTCATGAACAACGGTAGCTGACATTTTCTGTGTAGCCTGCTAGACGGGGATCCCTCCACCCCAAGATCCCTCGACGGCACGCTGCCCCCCAGCTTCACCACATTCCTTCTCTCTGTGGTGGCAGGAGAGAGGGACCCTTGGAAAGGTGCTGGTTGGGCACTTTGGGCCTGGCCCCCCTCTGGCCAGAGTTCACTCATTACCTGACACCTGGGGGAGTGGGAGCGGGGTGGGGTGTTGGGGGAGGGGTCCGTTGAGGCCAGGTCCCCTGGGAGCGCTACTCTTTGCCCCCTCAGGCCCTGTGCCCTGGCCACTGGCCCACAGCCTGCTTCCGGGGTGGCCACACCCTCCCAGGTTTAGCACCGTTTGGGTCCTAGGCAGAAAAGGCCTCTGCTTCCAACACCTGCTTCCTGCCTCTCCCCACCCCCTTCCTGGGCTGGTCACAGGCTGCACTTCGGTGGCTCAGCCAGGCCCGGTGCTCATCTGGCCCCTGGATGGGTGGGTGGAGTGGGTGGCAGGCACTGTGTCCCCTCCCTCGCACCCCCCATATTTGTCATCTCGCTGTGCTTTTCTGCCGATCGATTCCTTTGTCTCCGACGCGCCATCTCCGTTTATCTCTATTCCTCTGCCTCTGCCTGCTCAGCTGTCTCCAGATTTTGGCTTTTCCCTCCTCCTCAGCCCTCGCCTCCTGTCTGCAGCTCCCTCACTTCCTTTCTCTCTCTCACCAGCCCCCAGGTGTGCTGGGGTGGGTAGGGCCCTGTTCCTCCCACTGGTGTCTGGGCTGGGGCATCACTCCCGTGGGAGCAGGGGAAGGCCTGACCCCCAGGACCCTCAGCCCCAGGTCTGATAGCTCAGCGGCCGGCACGCCCCTCCCCACACCTGGAGTGGGTGTGCAGCCGGGCGGGGGGCCAAGTGCTGCTGTCAGCGTCTTCGCGGCCTTGCTGTCCCCCGTCCCTGGATGCGTCAGGCCTCGACAGGTGGTGGGCAGGCAGCCCAGGGACAGGGACAGGCGGCTGACGCACACGGGACGGGGTGAGGGGGAGCCTCCTCCCCACTCTGAGTCATGGGGGAGGGTGGGGGGCGGGGAGTGGGGGGAGCCGGAGACTAGGAGCAGCAGCAGAGAGGGTGGGGTCACCTTGAGGGCCCAGTTGGGCAGCGCTCAGAGGGGCTGGGTTAGGGGCATGGGGGCCACCGTACCCCCTGAACTGTTCGGGAAGGGAAGAGGCAGGACTGGACTAGTGCAGCCTCTCCAAGTCTGGGCGCCTTCTCCTACTCCCCTCCCTTCCCCTTCGCCTCTTCTTACACCCTCAGCATGGTCTGGGATTTCCAAGAGTCTGGCCAGCTCAGCTTTGCCTGACAGCTGCTGGGTCTGGCTGAGCGGGTGATGGTTTGAGCAACTCAGATCTGAGGATGGGGGGGCTCGATGCGGCTAAAGTTGCTCATGTGCATATACATACATACGCACTCATGTGGGCCACACATGCACTGAACATGTCGACATACAGGCAAGTGCGGGCCTGTGTTCCCCGGAGACGCTCCACATGCATCTCTTCCCACCCCTCCACACACAGGCACGCCCTCATTCACTCCTACGTTCACTCCTGTAGCTGGCCAGGCAGGCACACATCCTGGGCACACGGGCATATGTGTGCACACCCGCCAGCCTGCACACCCGTCTACTTGTACACGTCAGCACACACCTGCCCCAGTGCTCTGAGCCAGCGCACACCTGCGTGTCACCTGCATACAAATGCGGTCCCCAGACATTCCCAGCCAGAGGAGGTGCAGACAGAGGGTTCTCTGATAGGGCAAACTTGGCAACTCAGCCTCCTCCATTGCAGCCTTGCTGCCTGAGGGGGAGGGGAACTGAAGCCACCAGAGGGGTAGGGCTGGCCTGAGGCCCCCTAGGAGCCAGCAGCCGCATCGGATGGGAGCCCCGGTATCCCGACTCCATCCCTGAGAATTTTCATGGCACAGCCAAGGACAGAAATGCTCTCTGTTGCCTGTCCTTGTCCCCTTCTTGGCCGACAGCCTCGTGGTTATCCCCTTCCCTGCCCCTGTCCGGCCTCAGCCTAAGTCGGCCCTGCAGGGGACGGGGAGGTGTGAGGCGGACTCCCCTGGAGATCTTGATCATCACAGCCTCTGACGCTGCATCAGCCTTTCACCCGAGGGGTCACCTGGACACCCTGTTCACTTGCCACCTCAACAAAAACTGCCTGCCTGGGCTTCTTTGGGGACTTTTCTCCCTCTCCACTTCCCTTTCCTCTGTTCCAGCCCTCCGGGGCTCAGGGCTGTAAATTGGTTTTGCTTTAACAGCAAAGGTTTCACATTTGTTTCTTAAAGTGCTCTTTTTCCTGGAGTTTCCCGGGAGGAGGAGCAGGAGGCAGAGGTGGCCCTTGTGAACAGTCTTCTGCTTTCTTTATCCAAACATGGATTTCTCTGGCCTAATCTTCACATCCCTGGCCAGTGCCCAGGGCAGAGGGAGGGAGGACCGAGTTCTTCTCGCGGTCAGGAGAGCACTGGGTATGAGTTAGAAACTGATCTGGATGAGGGGCCGTGTCTGGCTTGCTGGGTGACCGGGGCAAGTCCACCCCAGACTGAGATTCAGTTTCCCCACTTGGAAAATGAGGGTCTGTGGGCTGGGAGCCCTGCACTACCTCCCCTGACCCTCTTCATCTTGAGCACGGGCAGCGTGGCTTACCTTACTTCTCCCGCCATCAGATGGCCAGGCAGGGGCTTGGTCCCCACTTTATAGTTGTGGAAACAGACTCAGAGGTGGTGTGCTCCATCTGGCTAATCAGGCAGGGTGGGTGGGGCTCCAGGCCTCCTGATTCCTGCTGGCTCTGGAGCCTACATCCTGGCCCAGGCTGTGGTGTGTGTCTCTGGGCAAGTCACTGCTCCTCTCTGGGCCTCTGACTCTCCCAGCCACTGAGGGGATGCCGGGCTTTGGTCACAGGATTCCGGAGGACTCTGGCTTCTTCTGCCTGAGGCATCCCCTGCAGGATCCGGGCCCCCTACCGGAAAGCACTTTGAGGAGGGGCTATGGAGGGTGTGTCTGGATTCCTAGACTCTCACCCTCTCTTTCCCTTGGCTCTGCTCTTGCCTGCAGGATGAGCTCATCTTGTGCCCTCCCACTGTGGGAGACCCCAGCCTCTATGCCTCCCCCTGCCTGGGGGGCCCACAGCCATGCTGCTCTGCTCCCCCTCCTCCTTGGAAGCCGAGACAAGGGAATTATTTTTGGAACAGGAGCAGTTACACAACAAATGAATTATTTATCTTTGGGCATGGAGGAGAGGAGGCATTTTGCTGGGCTTCTTAATTCTGTTCTGGATTGGAGGGTGGCTGCTTGGGTATGTGGCCATGTGTGTACGGGCCTGTTGTTGTACACAAGACTGTAGGTGTGCGTGTGTGTATACACCTGTCGATGTGAGCATGCCATGGAGTTCTGGCTCACGTGGGGGCCTGTGGGTCTTTGTGCAGGCAGGTGGATGCGTGTGGACACTAGTGTGCTGGGGCGCGCGCGCGCGCGCGTGTGTGTGTGTGTGTGTGTGTGTGTGTGTGTGTGTGTGTGTACATGAACCTGGCCTGTTAACTCTCCTGTCTCCCTTCTTTGCCCACTGGCTCCAGACTCTATCCCCTCCTCCCTCCACCTCCCTTGTTTCTTTGGTCTCCCTCCTTCCATGTCCTCCGGCCCCCTCCTCCCCCGACCACCCCCCTTCTTTTATGTAACAGGGACCCAGCGTGCTGCTGGCACAGGAACCCCCGGGAGGGGGTGGAAAAGGGACTGGGGGCCTGCACTGGAGCTTAGTGGGGTTGCTCTGAGCCTTCACACTGATCTGTCACCCCCTCTCGGTGCTGCCTTTCAGGAACCAGGTGACAGATGGGTCTCTTCCTTCCTGTACCCGTCTCTCGCGCTCCCCCCTCAGAGCTCCGGTCTCCAGCCTCCCGTGGGAATCGTCTGAAGTTCTGAGCCCAGAACCCCAGGGGGAAGAGGAGGAGGAGGAGGGAGAGGAAGTCAAGCCTTGAGAGCCCGGACACCCTCCCAGCAGGAGAGGAGCACCTCGGGGAAGCAGACTGTGGGGCTTGTAGCCCCCGTGGCCCTGGCCTGGCCGTGGCGCCCGACACCTGTGGGTAGCACCCCAGCAGCCCCCCGACAGTTGGCACTGGCTCTGCCTGCCTCGCTTGGGGCCCCCA
Source organism: Balaenoptera physalus (assembly GCF_965194825.1). Taxonomy (NCBI): domain Eukaryota; kingdom Metazoa; phylum Chordata; class Mammalia; order Artiodactyla; family Balaenopteridae; genus Balaenoptera; species Balaenoptera physalus. Next base: position 11,010,061 of record NC_138892.1, read on the forward strand.
AGCTGGGGGTCGCCCCCAAGATGGTGGCGGCCCCAGGGAGGACTGTGTTGCTGGCCCCAGCCTCTGGCCGCTAGGCCACCTGCGCCCCGGCCCCCGACCCCGAGCCCGGCCTGTGAGGAGGCCGCGGCTGGAGCCATGCTGCGCCTGGGGCTGTGTGCGGCCGCGCTGCTGTGCGTGTGCCGGCCGGGCGCCGTGCGCGCCGACTGCTGGCTCATCGAGGGCGACAAGGGCTACGTGTGGCTGGCCATCTGCAGCCAGAACCAGCCGCCCTACGAGACCATCCCGCAGCACATCAACAGCACCGTGCACGACCTGCGGCTCAACGAGAACAAGCTCAAGGCCGTGCTCTACTCCTCGCTCAACCGCTTCGGGAACCTCACCGACCTCAACCTCACCAAGAACGAGATCTCCTACATCGAGGACGGTGCCTTCCTGGGCCAGTCGAGTCTGCAGGTGCTGCAGCTGGGCTACAACAAGCTTAGCAACCTGACCGAGGGCATGCTGCGCGGCATGGGCCGCCTGCAGTTCCTCTTCGTGCAGCACAACCTCATCGAGGTGGTGACGCCCGCCGCCTTCTCCGAGTGCCCGAGCCTGATCAGCATCGACCTGTCCTCCAACCGCCTCAGCCGCCTCGACGGCGCCACCTTCGCCAGCCTGGCCAGCCTCATGGTGTGCGAGCTGGCCGGCAACCCCTTCAACTGCGAGTGCGACCTCTTCGGCTTCCTGGCCTGGCTCGTGGTCTTCAACAACGTCACCAAGAACTACGACCGCCTGCAGTGCGAGTCTCCGCGCGAGTTCGCTGGCTACCCGCTGCTGGTGCCCCGGCCCTACCACAGCCTCAACGCTATCACCGTGCTGCAGGCCAAGTGCCGCAACGGCTCCCTGCCCGCCCGGCCCGCGAGCCACCCCACGCCCTACTCCACCGACGCCCAGAGGGAGCCCGACGAGAACTCGGGCTTCAACCCCGACGAGATCCTTTCGGTGGAGCCACCGGCCTCGTCCACCACGGACGCCTCGGCGGGGCCAGCCATCAAGCTGCACCACGTCACCTTCACCTCGGCCACCCTGGTGGTCATCATTCCGCACCCCTACAGCAAGATGTACGTCCTGGTCCAGTACAACAACAGCTACTTCTCCGACGTCATGACGCTCAAGAACAAAAAGGAGATCGTGACGCTGGACAAGCTGCGGGCGCACACCGAGTACACCTTCTGTGTGACCTCGCTGCGCAACAGCCGCCGCTTCAACCACACCTGCCTGACCTTCACCACCAGGGACCCGGTCCCGGGCGACCTGGCGCCCAGCACCTCCACCACCACTCATTACATCATGACCATCCTGGGCTGCCTCTTCGGCATGGTCATCGTGCTGGGAGCCGTCTACTACTGCCTGCGCAAGCGGCGCATGCAGGAGGAGAAGCAGAAGTCGGTCAAGGTCAAGAAAACCATCCTGGAGATGCGCTACGGGGCCGACGTGGATGCCGGCTCCGTCGTCCACGCCACCCAGAAGCTGGGCGAGCCCCCTGTGCTGCCCGTGTCCCGGATGTCCTCCATCCCCTCCATGATCGGGGAGAAGCCCACCACCTCCAAGGGGCTGGAAGCTGGGCTGGACACGCCCAAGGTGGCCACCAAGGGCAACTACATCGAGGTGCGCACGGGCACGGGCGGCGACGGCCTGGCCCGGCCCGAGGATGACCTCCCGGAGCTGGAGAATGGCCAGGGCTCGGCCGCTGAGATCTCCACCATCGCCAAGGAGGTGGACAAGGTCAACCAGATCATTAACAATTGCATCGATGCCCTCAAGTTGGACTCGGCCTCTTTCCTGGGGAGTGGCAGCGGTGGCGGGGACCCTGAGATGGCCTTCGAATGCCAGTCCCTCCCTGCGGCCTCTACCACCTCCTCGACTGCCACCCCTGGGGGGCTGGAGCGGCCTAGCTTCCTCTCACCTCCCTACAAGGAGAGTTCCCATCACCCGCTGCAGCGCCAGCTGAGCGCCGATGCCGCCGTGGCCCGCAAGACCTGCAGCGTCTCCTCCAGCGGCTCCATCAAGAGCGCCAAGGTCTTCAGCCTGGACGTGCCGGATCACCCGGCCGCCACGGGGCTGGCCAAGGGCGACTCCAAGTACATCGAGAAGGGCAGCCCCCTAAACAGCCCGCTGGACCGGCTCCCGCTGGTGCCGGCAAGCAGCAGCGGGAGCAGCGGCGGCGGAGGCGTCCACCACCTGGAGGTGAAGCCCGCCTACCACTGCAGCGAGCACCGGCACAGCTTCCCGGCCCTGTACTACGAGGAGGGCACCGACAGCCTGAGCCAGCGTGTGTCCTTCCTCAAGCCGCTGACCCGCACCAAGCGGGACTCCACCTACTCGCAGCTCTCCCCCAGACACTACTACTCAGGTTATTCCTCCAGCCCTGAGTACTCATCCGAGAGCACGCACAAGATCTGGGAGCGCTTCCGGCCCTACAAGAAGCACCACCGGGAGGAGGTGTACATGGCCGCCGGCCACGCCCTGCGCAAGAAGGTCCAGTTCGCCAAGGACGAGGACCTGCACGACATCCTCGATTACTGGAAGGGGGTCTCGGCCCAGCAGAAGCTGTGACCCTCTCCTCCCTGGTGAGGTTGGAGGGGGAGGGCCAGAGGCACGCGGGGAAGGGCCCGGGCGGCCGGGCGGGGCGCGCTGGGGGCCAAGGCCAAGGAGTGGACGTACACGCACACCCGCACGCACGCACCCACGCACACACCTGACCACCACCTGACTGTGAACCACCACCACCCGACAATACCGGACAGGAAAACAAAGACATGTTCTCCTTAAAGTTTACACACTGATACTGAAACCAGTCGTCTCTACTGTGCTGCCCAGGGACTCTGCCGGGGTGTGCGTGCTGGGTGGGGCCGGCGGGCAGGCGAGGAAGCCAAACGAGGGTGTGGGGTCTGGGGCTCTGGGACTAGGGACAGGTTTGGGGGCAAAGGAGCCCGGGGCGGGGATGGACCGAAACCCCCCTGGGGCAGGGCGAGGGTCCCCCAGCTGGGGACAGGTCACTTGGAGATTTAGTAGCAGGTGGACATTGGGCATCGTTTCCTTCCTTTATGGATGGGGAAACTGAGGCCCAGAGAAAGGAATTGCTAACCCCAGGGTCACATGGCAGGTGAGAGTCAGTCTCCCAACTTCCCGGCCCAGTGCAATCCCCCAGCCCCAGGAGCTCCCCCGGCGCCCCCACCCTCTGTTCACCCACTACCCGTTCTAGAGCTGTGGTCTCCTGGGGCTGTGGGACGTGAGAATCAGGAGGGTGCTTTTCCTTTCTAGAAAGCCCCATGGCCATGTTCCCCCCTAGCGTGGAGCTGTGATTCATCACGTACAGGGGCCTCTGCGCCATACACCGCCCCCCCCCCCACCGCCAGCACCCAGGAGAGGTGGGAGGTCCTGTGGACAGGGGAGGAGCAGATACGGGGACGGTCCACCAGCCCCCTTCAAGTGTCTTCCAAGTAGCCTGAGAGCTGCCGATGGGGTCTGAGGAGAGCAGCTGAGCCAGCAGCCACTGCGTCTCAGGTGCAGGCCCCGCGCCCTGGCCCCCCAGCCTCTCTGGGCCTCCAGGAGCCCTGCTCGTCCCAGAAGGGCAGCAGTAAACTGTGATGCCTGGGGGCAGTGGGGAGGTGGGATCTAACGGGGGCCTTCCTGCCTCTGCCCCCGCATCCTGGCCTCCCACAGGCCCGACCCCCGCCACGGGCCCTTGGGGCAGCATCTCAGCCTGCCCAGAGGAAGGAGGGCTTTCCGGAGCTTTTCCACTCACCCCCTCTTGGCTGCCCATCCCTGCCCCACCCCCCTGGCCTGAGGGGCTCCCATGTTTCTGTGGAAATGGCCACTCCTCCTCCCTTGCTGACCCCCATCCAACATCGAACAAAGCACAAACGGTGAGCACTCCCACCTCACCCCTGCTGGGAAGGAGCAGGCTGGATTCCCGGGGCCCCTCCCCGTCCCTGGCCAGCCTCTGTCGCCATGGCAACCCGGAGCCTGGCAGTTGGGACCGTTGGGCTCTTGGGGGTTCTCTCTCTCAGTGTGGGTGGTAGAGGGCGGTGAGAGAGGGTAGGGCCAGAGGGGGTGGCTGCCTTTCTCCAGAGCTAGGGGCTTCCTGGGGCGAGCTGCAAGGGGGTGGGTCTGGGTTCCTGAGACCGTGGGGTCTTGAACACTGTCGGGGTGCTGAGGGGCTGGAGTCGGATGTCCCTTCACCTGTGGATGGGAGGTGGGCCAGTGGGGGGCGGAGAGACTATAGCTTTGCCCACCTGCCCGTGTGCCCCTTGGTGCCTCACCCACCTCAGGCGGGGAAGGAGCCCACTTGGCTCTCCCCACCCTCCTGCCTTTGGCCTGTCACCCAGTTGGGTTTCTTGAGATTTGGGGAGTGTGACCGTGGGGTGAGGGTGGTTGCTGGGAGGGGACCGAGACCTGCACTGTGGGGGGGATTCTGACAGGGAAGCTAGTGCTGTTCCTGTAGGACCTGGGGGAGGACCGTGGAGGGCGAGGGGACCTTAGGGCTCAACCCAGCCCCTCTCTCACAACTACTTGGGGCACGGACCAAGCCCGGGGCTCACTTTGGGGGTGACGTTTGCAAAGAAAGGACTGTTCTCCTGGGGAGAGGAGGGGAGGGGGCCAGCATGGCCGTGCAGAGCAGACCTCCCCCGGCTCCCCAAAACCTGCCCCCCAACCCCTCCTCAGACCGGAGTGGCAAAACAGAAAAGCAAGCAGGCCGAGAAGCCAGTGATGTGAGGAAGCAGATTCCCTGTTATATTTGCATGACGATTTTACTGTATTTTTCTGAGCAAACATCTGTCGTGTATGTGCCAGTTTGTCCAGACTCCCTTGCCCCCCTCCCCGCCGCCCCGCCCCCGTTCCCACAGTCCCTCTGTTGTGATCTGACAAGCAGCTCTTGAAACGCGGGGAGGGGCCAGCTCTGCAAAAGACCCAAAACAGGTGCCACCAAAACACAGCCCCCCGCCCCACACCCACCTCCTGTCTTTCTGGACGTTGGGCCCACAAGTGCCGCCTCCTCTCCTCCCATGTGCCCTGGCCCCGTGCCCTCTTCCTTGCTCGGGAAGGACAGCCCCGGGGAAGGGAGCGTGGGGGGACCTCTCCTCTGTCCCACTTCCTCCCATTTTGCAGATGAAGAAGTCGGGACCCCCGAAGAGGGAGGGGGTCTGGTGATTTGGCTGCCGGGTGGGGAGGGTCAGGCACACTGCTGAGTACAGGAGGCCAAGAGCCTGGAGCTTCATGGGTGGCCCTACGGGGAGGTTTGGGGCCCTGAGGGAGGAACCTATAGGCGGAGGGGTCCCCCCCTGACGTTGGCCTGGCCTCGCTGGAGACAGAGCTGCCCTCGGGGCGGAATACTGGCAGCAGGAGCCAGAGCCGTCTTCATTCCCCCATCATTCCTGGTTGAAGATGACCTATAAAAACCTCAGACAGGCCAGCTTCAGGGCGCTCCAAAGGATAGATCCCCGTCTTAACCGCAAGGGTCTTCCACTCCCAGGAGGTGAACCGACATTCACAGCCCAGGTCGTACAGATCTTTGAGGCAGAAGAGGGTCCCCCAGCTGCCCAGGCCAGGCCGTAGCTCTGGGGAGGGGGCCACTGCACTGTAGCTCACCCTGGAGGCCTTCCTGCATCTGTGTCCTGTGTCCTGTTCAGGATAATTTTTCCTCGAGGGGGTAGGGCGAAATAGTCACGAAAGTCAAATGAACATTTATGTCAAGGAGTCTGGCTGGCCCGGGTCCTGTGTTTGTAATGGAGGTGAGCACGGTGGACCTGGGCCATGGCCTGGGTGGGCCAGGAGGGCAGGCAACCAGGAGAGAAGGGAAGGTACCGGGGAGGAGGGACGAGGGACCTGGTGGAGTGGAGGGGGCGAGCCAGCTGGAGGAGATGTGGATGCCGCATCCTGGATCTCCTGGGACCTGCCTTGGTGTTGGAGCTAATGGCCTTCCAGAAGTGAAAAGCGGAGGTCTGGCAGGAAGAAAGCTTAGTCTGGGGCGGCCACCTCCTTGGGGGTCCCAGGCTTGTTTCTCCCCTCTGCAGGAGGGGCCTGTATTGGCCGCCCGAAGGCCCCTCGCCTCTGACCCTTCCTAGGGGACAGAGCAGGAAGACAGTGGTGGCCTGTGTCCAGGCCAGGAAAGGACTGTGTGCGGGTCAGTGGGAGTGGAAAGACCCACTTGGGAAGAGTAGGTCTGGAGAGCCCTAGAGAGGCAGGGTGAAGAGGCTGGGCCTGGCCGAGGGGCTCCGATGGTTCCCAGCAGGAAGTTGCTCACCTGCCCCCCTCCACGTCCTGGGCATTTAGCAGAGGGGGAAACAGAGGCACAGGAAGGGGAAGGAAGGAAAGCTTCTAAGGTCTTGAAACCAGTTAAAGACAGACTGAGGCCAGGAAAGGGGCCCGGGCATGGGGGACAAGAGTGACAGGTCCTGGCTTATAAGGGGCTTACATGCAGTGAAGGGACAACCTCAAACTGTTCCCCAGTGATGGACACTGCACAGAGAATTAAAGTAGGGTGACGGAGGGCGAGGGCCTTGGGGAGCCCTCAGGGCAGGGGTGACCGGCAGCCAATCTCTGAACGACAGAGTCAGAGGATTAGACTGCTGGCCATGGGAGGATGAGAGGGAGCGGGAGGGAGGGAGTAGGGTTAGGAGGAGCTGGATGTCCCCAAGTACCTCCTCGGGTGCCACCACTACCCTGGCCCTGCCCTGCGAGGACCCCACGGTTTAGCAGCATCGCACCCCACTCCTGAGGGAGCCCTGGGGTGTCTGGCCCCCACGGGACTTAAGGGGCAGGGCTGAAGCTTGCCCGCCAGGCCAGTGTGAAGTTCGGGGCTCGCCTGACCACGATGCTGATCTCCTCTCTGCCAAGACTTCTGCTCCACGGCCACCTCAGTCCCAGGAGCTGCCCCGCTCCTCGTCCATCCTCCCACCTTTCAGACAGAACCAGTATTTAGACTCCTTGCTCTCACGCCTGCTTCAGAGTCCCCCCCGTTAAAGGTCCATCTCTGCTGCCCAGCAGTAGGGAGAGGAAGGGGGGTCGAATGGGGTGGCGTGAGAGGGTCTGGGCGGCCCCTCCTTCCCCTGCCTCTCGCCAAACAAGCACAGGGCTGGGGAGGGCCGAGGGGGTCTGCGCTTGCTCCCTCCCTCCCCAAGGAGCCGCCAGCCCCTCGGCCCTGCCCTGCCGCCTGGCACCTGGTTTGGGTCTGCAGAGTTGGGCTCCTGGCCCCGGGCTACGAACCTGTGAACCCTAGCTGTGTGTGGACCTTTCCTCCCTCGGTGGGGCCTGAACTCTCCTTTTCTTCTTTTTGGGGTCGGGCGGGGGGGAACTTCATTTATTTTCTCTTCCCTATATCTGCCTCCCCCTCCTCCCGATTTCCTGTTTTAAACTGAATGGCACGAAATTGTTTTCCTCAACTCGGAGATTCCTGTATGGAGAGAATCAATTTCTATATTTGCAATAAATTTCTTATTTAAAACAAGAGGGCCAAGGTCTTTGTTGAATGCCGACCCCTCCCTCTGCAAGCTGGAGTCCCAGCGCCTCCCCTTTCTGGTGCCTGGTTCCCCTCTCCCTTTCTCACCAGAGCCTCACACTCAGGGTTAAGGAATGGGGCCCATCAAATGGGCAATGCCCGCCCCTGGTCAAGGAAAAAAGAAGTGTGTCCGCCAGACAGGGTGGGCCAGCAGGGAACTGAAGGGTCAGTGTGCCTCTCACCCCCAAGCCTAGCCGGCTGGGGGGGCCTCGTGGCCTCTCCCCCCTGGAAACCTGGAAGCCCGTATGCCATGTGCCCCCACTCCCCTTCCTGGTGTCCTGGCCTCCATCACTGGATCCAGACCTTAGGGGTGGAGGGGCATTGGGGCATCACTTAAGTCTCAGCTGATTCCTGGGATTATGCCCCCTAGTCAGTGTCCAAGGGCCCCAGTTTCTCATAGGCCTGCCTCTAACTGCTCTCCGTCCTCAGAGGGTTGGGGTGATGCGGGAGGACCCTAAGCAGGTCCCCTGGCCTTGCCGAGGACAACTTCCAGACTGCCTGCCTCTTCCAACCCGTCTGCTGTCCTTTTCTCGCTGGGCCCCTGACCTGGGCCCCCTTACCTGCCTTGTCCCCCGCCCTCCCCCCGCCACCAGTCTGCTGCCCTTTTCTTCACAGCTGTCAAAAATCCGTGCTCCTTCTCAGGGATCAAGAGATGCAACTTGTCTCTCTGGTCAGGCACGGAGCTCGGGCCCTTACCTGGTGACCTCAGGCTGAACTGCCAAACGTTTGCTCGGGCGGGGGGAGCCCGGAGCCCACCTCCAAGCCCCAGCCTCCGTGTCTTCCCAGGAGGCAGAGCCCCTCCCCCTCTCTTCCCAGACCCCTGCTCTCCAACTGCTGCCAGCCCTCCTCTGGGCAGCCCCTGGGTTCAGCCCGGATTGCTCTAGGGGAACTTCGACTGGCCTCCCTGGCACTGAGCTCTTCCCCCATGAGTGATGCCACACGGAGGCGTTCAGCAAGCCCCTCCCCGGGGTCAGCAGGCCCTGTGGCCCTGGTGGCTCTTGGCCCATGGACCTTTCCTGATAACCTTTTGCCTCCCTGGGAGTTGGTGTGGACTGGGGGGAGGGGCTCCTTGGAAGGGCCCAGGCTGGAGCCGCAGCTGGCCTCCTGTCCCCTCCAAGCTGCCCTCAAGCACCCTCAGTGCGACTGTCCCAAGGTGGCTGCAGCCTGGGCCGTGGTCTCCCTCTGCTAACTGGTTCTTCCCGAGCAGCTCGTGTCCTGCTTCCTGAGGGAAGGTTCACTGTGAACTTGTACCGTGGCAGGAGGAGGAGAGGGGGCAGGTTTGTGGGGGAGGGTTCAGAGGAGCAGGTATTGGAATCTCACAAGTTCTGTCATCTCAGGCCTGCAGTTGGAACTGGCCTAGGGTCCCCCAGCCTGGCTCAGGCTCAGGGTCACCCAGCCCAGCCGCCTTCCCCTTGCCATCCATGAGGCCTCCCCATGCCATTGTTGTGAGGATGGGGGTTTGCTCCCCCTTCTTCCAGGATAGCCCTCAAGTTCTGCTCCCTGACAGTAGAGTACTTAAGGTGATTTCACAGCAGCTGAGGTATTTTCCTCAATGTCTTCCAGACTGTGGGGTTGGAGAATCCAGTTCTGAGTCTGAACTCTCTCTTGGCCCCAACTCACCCCGCTTCCCTGGGTTACAGGTCCCAATCTGCAGCTTCTCAGCCTCTGCATTTGCAGTCTCCTACAGGGTTAAGGAGTCAGCCCCCAGGAGCCACCTTCTCAGGGCTCTTTACCTGCAAGAAAGGAGACCTTGTGCCTGATGCAAATCAGAGGCGAAGGTTCTGTGCACATTCATTGTTCTTCCATCGCCCTCCTGTGGCTCACCTGGTCCCCATTCCTAGCCCTGCTTTCGGCCCTGCTCTTAGGGGAACTCAGCTACTGTCTCCTTCCTCGGGCCCTTAGCTCTCGGAGTGTCCTCCCCTTCACCCTTGTCTTTGGTCCCAAGACATCCTGATGTGTGAGCCTGGATGGCAGGGTCTCTGGTTAACTCAGGGCTCACCTGCGTCCCCTCACACTGGTGCCTGGAGGGATTTGTGACTGGATCTCCACGGTCCATCCTCCACGTGAGGTCCAGGGCTGCCTCTCTGCCTGGCCTGGGTCCCCTTTCTCTTCCGCTAGGCCTGGAACCCCAGCTGGTCTGTCCTCTCTCCTCAGTGCCAAGTCTGCCACACCCATTCCTGCCTAGCTCCCCTCGGAACCGGGAGCCCCACCCCAAATCTCCTTTCTTGGGCTGAAACAGCCCTCCCCCAAGTCCCTGACAGCTTGTCTTGGGTCCTCATGGTTCTTGCCAAACTAAGCAAGATCATGTGTGAGGGAGTCACAGTGACAGGGGTGGAGACATGGGAAGTTGTAGCCTCTGAAAGTCCTTGTCCTCAAGATTCTTGCCTTCCCTTTTCCTGACCTCCTCCGACAACTGCCCCTCCCTGTCGTTTGGAGAGCTACCAGAACCTGTAAGAAGCCCGCCCATCCACCCCTTCCTCCAGTCGCTCTTGCAAACAATATTTCTGGCCCCCCTCTATTAGCGAGGCACAATAGCTGTGAACTGACCAACTTTGCCCTGGGCTCTGTTGCAGACGACGGAATTCTCTATAGCTAACTGAGCTGGGGAAGGATTAAAGAGAGGGCACCAAGAGTTGTACAGAATTATCGGGAGGGCTGAAGACCCAGACTCGAGCTTGTGCTTTGTGGACTAACTTTCTAAGCAACAGCGCAGACCTGGGCCACCTAGCAGGCTGCTGCCCCCTTGGTCCATTAGCAGGACCCGGGCTGCTGGCGCCAGGACCACAGGAGCCCAGTGGACGCCCGTGGAAGCTGGTGATGGGCTGAGAGTCCCTCTGCTAAGGCAGGGGATGGTCACAGAAGCATACCCTCGGCCTCATTGCCTCCTTCCACATCTCTCCAAAGAGTAACCTATCTGCAGACCCGAAACTGCCTGTGACACTCAGCTTCAAGAGGGTCTTGCTTGGTGGTCCATTTTTAGCTTTCTGGTGTCCACAGTGCCAGGAGGACCTCTGCAGGGTGATGGGCCAATCCCACCTATCCATCGCACAGACCAAGTTGCATCTAATTCCCACAGCAACCCTGTGAAGTAGGTGCTTTATTTAGCTCTGTTTTACATTTGAGGAACAGGATCAGCAACAGGAATTTCCCTGAAGTGGCATTGCTCATCAGGGGCAGCCTGGGAGGGAATCCCACCCCATTTGACTCCCATGCTTTACTTGTTCCTCTAGATAGTTTCTTCCAGACATCCCCTCAGGCCAACGTCCAAAGGCCTGAGGCCCAGTTAGGACATGGCAGGATGTCCCAACCTGTAGGCCAGCAGAGGACAGAAGGAAGGCCAGCTTTGAAAGAGGCCCAGAGCCTGTGACTGTCCTGAGCCTCGGACTTAGGTAAAGATGTTCCAAGGTTTGTCAGACCCTGCGTTCCAATTCTTGCTGTTAAAATCCTGGCTACTTCTAAGCTACCTGTTACAAATTCCTTATTTCAAGATGAGACAAATGAAGTCCAGAAAACAGGGGATGGGGAGAGCCTTTCCGGTCATAGCGTGGCATGACCTGGGAGGACAGAGGTCGGGCCTTACAATATTTCGATTAGGCCCCAGACATGGGAAGGAAAGGAGGCAGAGGGGACCAGGGTCAAGAGGGGCCCTGCCCTGGGCTGTGCACATCAGAGGGCCTACTTTGACCCACTTCTGCCCCGCCCCCCGTTTCTCCCTGCAGGGCGATGACTCTGCAAGGCCGATACGTGCATGCCCAGGGTCTCCTCACTTCTAGACGCTGCTCAAAATACCTGGGATCCCGGGACTGTCTGCCCAGTTGGCCTTAGGTCTGCTTCCAGGATCTGTCTTTCCAAGGGCGGACAGGGCCACCCATGTGGGCACAAGAGATGGCCAAGGGGTAGCCGTGTGTGGGAAGTGCGGGCAGAGCCTAGATGTGTGGGCTGGGGGGCTACGTGCATGCACGTGAGACCCCTTAAGTTGTGGGACAGCGCTGGAGTGAGAAGAGAAGGGGTGTGCGGTGGGCCAGAAAACAGGGGCTTGCTTTCCCTGGGCTGCCGCATTCAAGGAGTCCAAGAATTTGAATTCAAATCTGTTGTAGGTCATTATGAAGGCATATTTGTCAAAGCAGGAGGATGTGCTAATGATTTCTTAGCTTGATTTATCCCTTAAATATTTAGACCTACAGTATTTGAGCTTCCCTTTGTACTCTTGCCCAGGTCTTGCAAGCACGGGGCAGGCGGGGGTTGGGGGGCGGTGGCTGGGCTTCAGGATTAAGGGAGCCCTCGGGGAAGGGTTGGGGGAGGGACCCACTGTTTGGAGGAAAAGACTCAATAAATGGTTTTGGATGAGGAAATGGTTTTGCTTTTTTGTATCTGGGCTAGAGCAGGGTGGGCTTGAAGGCCAGTCACAGAGGAGGAGATGACACTGCAAAGAGGGGAGGAGATGGGAGCAGAGATGGCACAGCTCGGGCCCGGGAGTTGGGGGGTGCTGGACTTTGGCCTCCTGGAGGAGAGAGGGGGTGAAGGAACTGGCTTCTGGGGGAGGAGTGATGGCAGGGATAAGGGGAGGTCAGAAAGGCCATTTGAATTTGCGGTGTGTCCTCCCTTTGCCTTTATCAGCTGAGTAAAACACCTATTTTTTCTTCCCTCTTCTGCTGCTCTGCAGAATCCCCAGCCCAGGTGGTTTTCCTAGTTTCTTACTCTGAGGGTCAACCCACGAGCCTTGCTCTATGTGCCATCTGGGGCCCTGGCCCTGGCTGGCATCTGCAGTGGAGAAACCTAAAGGAGACATGGCCTCTGGCTGCTGGGAGGAGCACACTGGCCAGGGCCAGGCATGGGAGCTGCCGGATGTGATTATCCCTTAACTATTTATAAAGTTCCTTTCACATTCTTCAGGTGAGGAGTGAATGCTGGGAATGTAACCCTAGTAGATAATGGGGCCTCATGTGGCTCAGTCTCTGAAGCGAGTACCATTCCAAATAGCACAGCCCCACCATCAAATAGCAATGAAAGAGGAATGCCACTCTTTGCTCTCTTGAAGGACATCTAGATTGCATTTAGGATTCACAGCAATCCTTCTCATAAGCCCCTTCTTTATTCTGCTCATTTGTCTCATGCGCAGAAGCTGTTCCAGCTCCCCCATCCCTCCACTTCTCTGGTGTTGCTGCTGTCTGCTCTGATCCCAGAACCCCCATTTTTGGTCCATGGGTCCCCCTTGCCCAGCCCCTTCTGGCCTAAGGACTGTTCTGGCTTTAAGACCTGAGGGTAAAAGTCTCCCCACCAATGTCCCCCTGACAGTTGCCAACTGATTCCTCATAGTCAGTCCCTGAGCTGTCACTGGGCTAGGACTGCCGTGGGCTGCTTTAGGGGGTGGGGAGGAGAGTGGCCCGTGGTTCCTGCCCTGGAGGACCTCACTTAGGGACAAAGCACCCACTGTGTGTCGGCATTGTGCCTGCACAAAGTGCTAGACATTTAAACGTCACAATAGCACCATGACGTAGGCATTAGGTCATTAAATCTTTGCAGTATGACAGTGAGATAAACGTGGTTCTTCTTATCCCCAGTGTACAGACCAGGAGACCGAGGCTCAACAAATGTTGATTAACACAGGCAAGGTCAGACTCCCACAGATCATGGCCCCGCCCCAATACCCCCCAATACCCATCAATAAATGATATGTCCCAGGCCAGGGTAGAGCCGAGGGCTGGACTGACCACCAGGGGGGACCCTGATAAGAGAAGGAGTATGGTGGCCAGGTGACGAGCCTTGGCGTGCCTCCCCGAAATCCAGAGCCTCAGTTTCCACCTTTGTAAAATATACCTACCTCACCAAGCTGTAGGGAGGTGCTGAAGACCTGAGAGCCGAGAAGCACTCCTACCAAGGCCTGGTCCAGGGAGGCTGCCAAGAATGTTAGTGGAATGAAGGAGGGTGTGACAGAGTGGGTGACACAGCCGTGGACGCACATGCTTTGTCCAAAAGAAACAGACCCCAGAGAGGGTGCTTGGGGGCTGCTATAAACCAGAAGAAGGAGAGGCAGAGAATCTCAGAGTGGGATGAAAGGAAAGGTGGAGGGGCAGGGCGTGGGGAGTGGGCAGCTTGAGGCTGCCTGGCCAGGCAGGCTCTCAGGAAGGCCCAGGCCCCAGGCAAGGCAGAGCCTGCAGGGCTGACGGTTACTGTTGCACCTCACACCCCCCAGTCCTCTCCGAGGCCCAAACCTGGGAATTACCTCGATTTCTTCCTCTCCTTGCCCACCTGCATCTGCTTAAGTCGAGAGGTCCTACAAATGGTATCTTCAAGGCTTCTGAAGTTGATCCTCTCCAGTGTGGCCTTAATCCTGGCCTCTGTCTCTCTCTCGGATTCCTACACTGGCTAGAGAAAGGCATGGGTTCACAAAAACATCTACTCGTTGATTCCTACTGAATGCACTCTCTGAAGTCCCAGGGCTTCAAATACCATCCATATGTTGATGACTCTCAGCTACATATCCGGCCTAGACACCCCCATTAGCCTTCCCAAACCTCCTGCTTCCTATGTAAATGGCACCACTCAGCTGCTCAAGCCAATGCAGTAGGTCACCTTTACTGAGCTCTCCCCCTCGTTCCCCAGGTCTGATGCTGTAGTGGGTCCTACTGACTTGACCTTGAAAACCCATCTCAAATGTGACACCATGTATGCCATTCCCGCTGTGGTCTAAGCCACATCACCCTTCACCTGGGCGACTGCAGTGGCCTCCTAACCGGCCTCCCTGCCGCTCTTGTGAGCCCCAGTCCCTCTCTTTGCAGCAGCCAAAGGGACCTTGGTGGGCATGCATGTGGCTGTGCTCCTCATGTGTTTAAATAATCTCATCGCCTCCTTCAGCCAAGCTGAGAAAGCCCTTCACCCAATCATGCCTCTGGGCCTTTGCACCTGCTGTTCTCTCTGCTGGGGGTTTCCCTCCGAACCTCCATGTCTCCCCTTTACCTTCCCTAAAAGAACCCTCATTAGGTTCAGAAGAGCTTTCCCCACATACACACAGCACTGGACATGGCCCTGCCCCCAGCTCCAGGCCAATCTGGATTGGGCTGAGCCAATCATGGTGGCCCTACCCCCCTTGCCAGTGATTGGTTTAGGAATGGCCATGTGACCCACTTCCTACCAAGGGAAGGAAACCTATAAGGGGGCTTTGGGGGGAAGGGTCTCCTTCCTCAGGATGCCCTTGTTGTATCTAACTGGGATGCGGATACGGGAACCACTGCAGCCTTGTGGCCATGAGGGCCTTCTCTGTGAGCAAAGTTGACACACTAGGAAGGCCAAATGGAAAGAGAACAAAGCCCATATTTGAAGAAACGGTGGAGCTGAGGATCGCACTGGGCCTGGACCTGCCTGCCTCTGCCTTCTCGTGTGAGATGATGTCTCTTTAGCTTGAACTTGCTTGAGTAGGGATTTTGTGTTACGTGCCGCCCTATGCAGATATACACCATCAACATGTAGCTCCTACTCCCGGAGGTTGTGGTAGATTTGGGCTCAGTGTCAGTTCACAGAGTGACAGAGCTGCTTCTAGGGCTGATGCAGCCATGGGCCACATTAGTAGAAACATAGGGTCCAGGCTGGGGGAGGCGAGGGTTCTCTGCTCTTCTGTACTGCCCAGAACCCACCTGGAGAGGCTGTGGTCAATTCCAGGACCCAGTGGGGTCCATCTCCTGAGAACCATACCATTTGGAAATCCTGTCAGACAAGGGACACGTGAGAAAACTGGGGTTTTAGCCTGGCAAAGAGAAGGCTCAGGGGAGGCCTCATTACTCTGTTCAAGATGTGTGCGGGGCTGCTGAATGGAGGAGAGACCAGCCATGTTTGTGCTGCTCCAGACAATGAAGAGGAAGTGAATGACAGCAGAAAGAGGTTTGCTAACAATTTAGGGCAAACTCAAACTTTGGTGGGTATCATTCTCACCTGGGGAACTTGGTAAAACCACAAGGCCCAGTCCCTGTCTTCTTTCAGTGGGTCCCGGCCTCTGCGTTCTTAGCACTCCAGGGGCTTGTGATACACGCCAACATGGATGACCCCTGACTTAGGGGAAGGAAGCCATTTGTGCGGTGCCTAAGATGAGTCAGGTGCTGAGCTAGGCCCATCACTGTGTCTCCCATTTGATTCTGACACAAATCCTTAGAGCCAAGCATTGTTGTTACAGTAGTGAGTTCCCCACAAGAAGCATCACTAAAAATAACAACCAATGCAATAGAAAAAGAAGAGTATGAAAAGATAATTCTCAGGTGAAGAAATAAAAATGGCCAAGAAACCCATGCAAAAATACTCCTCCAGTGTGGCAGAGATCACAGGCTGTTCTCCAGTCTACCTTCCCTTCTTCCATAGGAGCAGAACTTTTGGTTTTTGGCTGGGCCCATGATATCTAGAATAAAGATATTCCCCTGTCTCCCATCTAGGTGAGGCCATGTGCCCAAGTTCTGGCCAATGAGAAGTAGCAGATTCTAGGAACCTTCCTGAAAAGACAGCTGGTAGGTGCTTTTTGTCTCTTTTTTCTTTATCCCTTCTTTCTTCCTGTGGCTGGAAGACAGGACATGATGGTTGGGGCTCCAGCAGCCACATTGGACTGTGAAGAGATCTTGGGAACAGAGATCACACACAGCAGAGTAACAAGAGAAGGAACCTGAGTGATTGACACCGTGGAGTAGAGCTGCCATGCCAGCTCTAGACTACCAACTGCAAGATTTTACTTGAGCAATACATTTCTGGCTTAGGTCTCTGTTATTTGTACCCATGGCTAATCCTAACTGATAAAATGACAATAGAGAAATGCAAAATAAGACAATGAACTGTCACTTTTCACTTATGAGATGGGTAAGAATTAAACGATTATTATGTCACTGGAGACAGTGTAGCCCTGTGGTTAATATCCCACCTGGGTTGGGCTCCTGCTTGGACTTACCAGCTATGGAAACCTGGATGAAGTATGTAACCTCTGTGCCTCATGACTTTTTCAGGTGTTTCCTTACCTGAAAAAAATGATTGTCAAAAAACAGTACTAGTCTGTAGAGTCATTGCGAGAAATAAATTCTTAGAAAAATGCCTGATGCAGAGCACGCACTAATGTGTCTGCCCTTAGTATTGATACTTAGCTATCACATTTGCTGTTAACTTGGGTGGAGGAAGTGTAAAATGTAGACAGCCATTCCAAAGAGCTCTTGGTTGTATCTATTAAAACTTTACAAGTACATGCAAGACTCTTTCTAAGCGTCCCCTCTAATGGAGCAATTCTACTTCTAGGAACCTGAAATCCTTGGGGCCAGATTTGTTCCAGATTTTAGGAAGGTAATTTAGTGCATATGCCACATTCTCTGTCACTCTCCCACAGGGTCTGGGGGTGTCCCGTGCTGGGGTCTTCAGCCCACTTTTGATTTCAGCCTCATGCAGACAAGGTCCCACCTCAGGTGCAGCTGGGAAGTTCTGGGGAGTGAATGCTCCTTGGGGCAACCCTCAGCTAGGGCCCAGGGGCAGGTGGGTAAGTGCCCAGCAGCCTTCATCCTTCAGGCGAGCATGAGGTCCAGGCTTCTCATGAGGTCCCAGAGGACTTGACCTCCCCTCTGCAGTGACCTTGACAATGACCCTTGTTTTGGTTTCTGGTTTATTTGGAAGGTGATGCCAGGAAGCAGGTGGTGAGGACTGGGGAGAGTGAGCTAGGGACCTGCTTCCTGGCATCACCTTCCAAATAAACCACCAGCACCCAAGTCCTGTCTCTGGCTCTGCTTTTGGGGAGCCCAGCCCAGGATAACACCCTAATGAAACACATTAATATTTCTTCAGCAAGCTGCATACATATTCATAGTAAGTGGGATAAACAAAGACTCTAAATAGCCTCACATCAATTTGGTTCAGGTTTGCTGCCATATAGGTAAAGAGAAGGTTTTCTGAGCACTGGGATTTTACGGCTGCGGATAAGGGACCGGCCTGTACTTGCCTGGTACACAGAGGTGCGCCCTCTCATGCTCGGTTCAGTCAGTGTGAGTGGAGAACCTTCAGGGACCATGGACTGCTCTCAGGAGGCCCCAAGGACACAGCAGCGACCAGCACGTTGAGGACCTGCCCTCAAGGAGCTGACATCCAAGCAGGAGGAAATAGTCGATAAATACAGGTAGGTAAACAAGGTGATTTGACCTCTGGGAACACTGGGGAAGGAGATCCCAGAGTGGTTACAGACTATGGGGTGCTCCGGGGAGGCCCATCTCTGGAGACGTCTGAGCAGAGAGCTGACAAGGAGAAGGAGCCCAGGACGCATGGTCCAGGCATGGGGGAAGAGCAGATTCAAAGGCCCTGAGGCTGCGTGGCGTTTGACCTGTTTGAGGAGGGGCCACAGGGGTAGAAGGCACAAGAGCTGGCTGGCAGGGAGATGGGAGCAGGCCCTGGTGAAGGGTTTCTAGCTTCTAAGAGCAGAGGGATGGACTGAGGGACTTCAAGCAGGGAGCACCATGATCTGCTTTGAAAGAGCCCTCTGCATGTCGCTCGGGGAGCGGATGGGAGTATTAGTGGCAGCAAGGCAAACTCAGAATCAGCAGAGTGGTGTCTGCTGCCCACCAGCACCCATGCCCCCTTTTTCCTAGCGGTAACCATGCCCATTCTGGCCCCTCCCACCTCCAACAGGTGCTTCAGGAAACACCACCACCACCACCGGTGCTCTTGATTGGTCTAAGGGGGACCACACCCTCTGCCGGTGATAGGTCAGGAGTGGGCATGTGACCAACCCTACCCAATGAAACATCAGGGAAGGCGGCGCGGACTCTGCTGCGGAGTCCATAGACACAGCCAGCTTGGGGGTGACATCTGCAACGCCAATGAGATGGGGGTGAGCAAAATGAGGGAAGAGGCTGCTTCCTGCGTCCCGGAACCCAAAGCTCACTCCAGGCTTCCTGCTGCGCAGAAATAGGGATGTACTTGTGGTCACAGCAAGATCGAGCAGGGGTTTCTGTTGCTTGCAGCAAGAAACCTCAGATGGACAAGCAAAATGTCTATCAGAAGGGAAGGCTTAACAAATCAGGGCACTTCCGTGCTATGGAACACAGTAGAGCCATTGTAAAGAAGAAGGGGATCCTCACGTCCAGAAAGGGAACCAGCCACAGGAGATACTTTTGGTTCTCAACCAGGGATGATTTTGTCCCCAGGTAGGTTGCCAGATTAAGTAAGTAAAAATGCAGGATGCCCAGTTAAATATGAATCTCAGGTAAACAACGGATAATTTTTTTAAGTAAAAAAAGTCCCAGGTAGTGCATATTAACTGGATGTACTGTATTTTATCTGGCAACCCTACCCTTGGGACTTTGGCAGTGTCTGGAGACATTTCTGGTTATCACGACTGGCGGGAGGGCACTAGTGGGTAGAGGCCAAGGATGCTGCCAAACATCCCACAAGGCACAGGACAGCCCAGAAGGATCCAGCCTGAGGTGTCAATAGTGCCAAGACTGAGGACCCCCGTAATAAAATGAAAAACAATAACCCAGTTAGATACAGCGGAATCCCATATGCATTAAAATTCCAACTAAACAATTTATGGAGGTCACACTCCAAAGTCATGTGGGGTAGGGAGTGAATATACTCCTCACTCTAAATCCTTCTGCAGAGTTATTTAAAGTTAATATATTTGAAGTTAACCGTAATTAAAGTTAACATATATATGTACACACACACAAAGTACATAGACGAAAATGATGGATTTTTCACCAAGTGAACACACCCATGACACAGACACCCCAGATGAAGACAAAGAAAATGACCAGCATTCCACAAGGCCCCTCGTGTCCCCTTCCAGTCTCTCGCTGCCCTGGAAGGATAACGCCTCTCCTGGACGCTAACCTGTTTTGAACTTCATATAAACGGAATCACACAGTATGTATGTATGTATATATGCATTCATTCATTCACGTCTGCCTTCTTTCCCTTAGCGGTGTGTCTGTGAGATTCATTCATGTTGTTGAGTGTCACAATAGTTTGTTCCCCTTGCTGTGCAATATATTATAATTTCTTTACTCATTCTCCTGTTGACGGACATTTGGGTGGTTTCCAGTCTGGCACTGTGATGAATGAAGCTGGTATGAACATTCTTTCACACGTCTTTCGATGGCATCTGTACTCCCTCCTGGTGGGTGTGTACCTGGGACTAGATCATTCTGCCATAGGGTGTGTGTGTATGCTCAGTTTTACTAGATATGACCAAAGAGCTGCCGAAGTACTTGCACCAATTTACAGGTCCCCCAACTGTATGTGAAAGTCCTTACCAACCCTTGATGCGGTCTAGTGGTTTCATTTTAGCCCCTCTGGTGGGTGTATGAATTGGTAATCACTGCGAATTTAATTTGCATTTCCCTGAGTAAATAAAGTTGAGCACTTTTTTATATCTTTATTGACCCTTTGGATATCCTCTGTTGTGAAGTGCCTACTCAAGTCATTTGTCCATTTTTCTGTTAGGTTATCTCCTTTTCTCTCATTGATTTGTAATGAAGTCTTACTTGCAAATATATTTTTCCACTGTGTGGCTTTCCCTTCATTCACAGTGCTGCATCCTTTTCTGGATATCATCCAGGCTCAGGCCATAGAAGGGAGACTTTTGTAAAGCGGCTCAAGGCTGAGACGGTAACAACCACTCTTAGCATTATATTATATAATAAGGTACGGGGGCTTCCCTGGTGGCGCAGTGGTTGAGAATCTGCCTGCCAGTGCAGGGGACACGGGTTCGAGCCCTGGTCTGGGAAGATCCCACATGCCGCGGAGCTACTAGGCCCGTGAGCCACAACTACTGAGCCTGCGCGTCTGGAGCCTGTGCTCCGCAACAAGAGAGGCCGCGATAGTGAGAGGCCCGCGCACCGCGGTGAAGAGTGGACCCCGCTTGCCGCAACTAGAGAAAGCCCTTGCACGGAAACGAAGACCCAACACAGCCAAAAATTGATTAATTAATTAATTAATTAATTTTAAAAAAAGGTACGGGATAAAGAACACCCTTAGCCGGAGGTTAATCTCTGCAGTGTGAAAGGTCTGGTTGTTTTTTCATAAGTGCCACTATTGGACTAGACCCCATGAGGGCTCTGCTCCTCCCCTCCCCTTGAGGACCTTAGTGCCCGCCCCCCCCGTTCCCCACCAGAGCAGTCGCAGAAACTGGATAAAACTGAGAAGGACAGGGCAGCACGTGCTGGAGACAGGAGGTAAGAGGAGGCAGGACTTCGGTGGAGAATTAGAAAGAACCAAGGTGTGGAGTGAAGGGCAAAGGAATGTGAAGGGGGGGAGGAGAGGGTCCTAGGAAAGCACTTCCTGCTCTCAAGGATGGAACAAGTTCAATGGACCTCACCCCATGGACCGGCCTCTGTTCGCCAGACCCACTTCTCTCCGCGCTGCCACCGTGCCCGTGCCATCAGCATCTCTTGCCTGCGTTCCTGCAACATCCCTTTAACTGGCCCCCCAGCTTCTATTCATGCCACCCCACCCTCAACAACCCCTCCGTGCCAGCAGCCAGAGCATGGAGATGGCTTAAAATGAACAATAGAACACGTTTTCCTCATGCTTAAAAGCTCCACTGGGTGTTTGTTGCACTTAGGGTGCATCGCCAGCAACTTCCAGGGTCCACCAGGCAAGATACGACCCAGCTGGGCCAGTATCTCCGACCCCTTCTGTTCCAGCCATGCTGGCTGCCATCCTCAGATAACCACACGTTCCAGACTCAGGGCATCTGTACTTGAGGTCCCTCCATCCAGAATGATACGCCCCCAACCCTGTCATATTGGCGTCTTGTCATTCCGGCCCCATCTCAGTGTCACCTCCCCCGAGGTGTCTCCCCAGAGCCCTCGGAATCTGGCCCCGCCCTGAATCATTACCCCCTCCCTCTGTTCTGTGTTTTTCGTAATGCTGGTCACTCTGAACTGATCTACCTTTGTATTTCCTTGTCTGTAGACTGTGAGACAAGAGGACTTGTCTGTCTGTCAGGTTCCTTGCTGTGTCCCCAGAGTCCCAGCATGTACCTGGCACGCAGTAGGTTCTTGATAACGATTCTTCCCTGAAGGTTGCTGGAGTCTGGACTGACGGGAGGGCCCCTGGGATCCTGTGTATCCTCTACCAGCTGAGGGAGGAAGCGAAGAGTCTACTTGTTGGGGTTTCTTATTACCTGGGTAATTAAAAACTCGTTACAAAAGTAATAGTAATTACAAAAGAAAACTATTGATCTGGGTGAACCATCAGCATCCTCAACCCTTGCCAACTTCTGACACCTACAAGGTCTGAGGAACTGAAACTGAGCTGGACCCTTGAGACTGGGGTTGGCTTTGGATGGGAGCAGGTGGGGGGCCAGGGAGAGGCACCCTCTTGGGCTGCCTGGGAGGAGGTGGAGGTGGAGCTTGGGTTACCTAAGCGCCCACTGGCCCTGGGTGACTGCCAGCTCGGAGTCGGGGAGCCCAGGGGCCCCAGGAGGAGCAGGGACACTGTCTGTTCAGGGGCCAGGCAGGAGCAAAGATGAGTGAGGCGGCCCCAGCGACAGAGGGAGTGAGAGCGTCTGTGAGGAACTGGAACTCTATGCCCGACCCCAAACCATTCATAATAAAAACAAAAACAGAACAAAAAAATGAGGCCAGCCACCAGAGCAGGTGCGGAGCGCGCTGCTTCAGAGGAAAAACTGAAAGGTCTGTAGGTCCACACAGCCTGAGCCGGAAGGGCTCCGAGGTGGAACCTCATTTTACAGATGGGCAAACCGAGGCCCAGAGAGGGAGATTGGCCAGGACGTGGTCTCTGGACTATCAGCCGTGTGCTCTTTCCTCCCAGCTGTGAACTGTGCTGACAGTCAGAGCTCAGGGGAGGGAAAGGTCGAGCGAGGGGAGTGAGTGGCTTGCTTCCATTTGGGGAAGTGAGAGGAGCCTGCAGGCCTGGGATGAGGGGGGCAGCGGGGGGAGTGGGCTCATCCCCAGGCCAAGCCCCGCCAGGGAGAGGTAAGCGGGGAGGAGGAGGGCAGGGCTGGGGTCATTAGGATTCCAGACAGCTCCCGACACCCAATTTTCCAGCTGGGTGCTCTGGTCTGCTCTCAGAGCATCCTGCCAGAGCCAGTCTAATTGACAGGGAGACAGGAGGCTGCTGAGGGGTGGGGGTGGGGGAGGAGGAGAGAACCGGGAGAGGAGAGGGACAGAGTGGGGGGAGAGGGAGGGGAGGTGGGAGAGAAGCGGGGGACGGAGACAAGTGCGGGCAGGAGCTGGGGTGGGGGGGGCGGGAGAGGTGGGAAGAGGGGTGGGAAGGAGGGGGCAGAGGAAGAGCCGACCCTTTGGGGCAGGCAGGTGGACACTGACGCTGGTGGCTGCCGGGGAGGAGGGTTTGCAGGATGATGCAGCTGGAAGGGAGTCGAGAAATGCCACCCGCTCGTTTAAGAGAGGAGGAAACAGGCCCAGAGAGGAGAAGTTACTTACCTGGGGTCACACAGCCAACAACTGGGAGGCAGAGGCAGGATAAGAAGCGCCCTGGTTTCCTGCCTCTCTGGCCACAGGAGGAGAGAGAATCCTGAGAGGGGAGGGGAGGGGGCTTCTGGGGCGATTGGAGGCGAAGGGAGACTGTCTGGGGGGTCGTGTGGCCCCGACTCATGGGAAAGTGCTTGAGCACCGGCCGCCTGCCCTCTGCGTCCCCACAGACCCTGTGCACTGATGGCAGGAGTGGTGTGGAGCAGGGATAACTGGCGTTTCTGACCCTGGGTAGATGGCTGGGGTGGGCGCCAGAGCCGCCGCCCTCTGTCGTCCCCCACGGTGCTGATTGGAGTAATTAGCGCTAATGACAAGATTGGGGGTTCTGTTCCCACACACACACACACACACACACGCACGTGGGCCCTCTGGGGCGCCATCTGAGGGAGGGTGGGAGGTAGGTGGCAGATGGGCCTTGGGAGAGGACTGAGGTGGGGAGCGGGGAGGGCAGCAGGGAGGGGAAGGGCGGCACAGCCCCCCAGGGGGACCTGGGCCGGCTTCAAAGTGCTCCCCAGCACCGTGGGGTTAGTCACGGGTGTTTACTCAGCCGCTGGGCCCAGAGTGTCCACGCTCCCTCCCCTCCCCCACCAGATGCGGCCACTATGTCCCCTGCAGCTGCCAGGTGCCACTGTCTGCTCCCTGAGCAGCACACTGCATGGTGGCAGGGAAATTCCTCAGGCCACAAATTCAGGTGGAGTTTACTGGAACTAAGCTTCATCTTTTCCTGTCCCCCACCCCGACCTCCTGCTTTTTATGTTTCGGCTGCTTAGCCCCTTATAGACAATCTCAGCCTAAATGGGGATTTCATCATGTGAGCTGACAGGCATCCCCCTGGCAGGGTCAGGATGTGATGGGCTTCGCGCTGCCAGGCCCTGTAGGAGGAGGCAGCCCTCCCTGTCCCATGGCCTGGGCAATGCCCGCACCAGGAGCACCAGAGGCTGCAGGGCGCTGCCCCCTGTGGGCAGAGCTGGGGGCTCCCTCTCAGCCCCTCGGATCCCAGAACCCACAGGGGCTTCTTCCCACAGAGGGAGGAGGGTCCGCGAAGGGGGTTCCTCGTGCCAGGGCTTACGCTATGTCAAACTGGGAGTCAAGGGTGTGGGTCTAGGATGGAGTTGAGGCTGGAGGTGAGGGCTGGCTGAGGCCCCGGGGGGGCTTCTCAGGAACCTCCAAGCATCCTTGAGCGGAAGTAGGCCGGTCCATCAAACTGGGACAGGTGCAGGGAATCTGGGCCGGCGGCCTGGCTGGTCCCTAGGGCTATGCCTGGTGCGCTGGCGCCTCTCCACTCCCTGCCCCTGCTCGGCGGGTACAGGGCAGGGCCGCCTGCCCACCCACTGGTCAGTCCCTGCCCTTCACAAGCTCACAGCTCTTTGTAACCCCTGGCTCAGTCATGAGGCCCAAAGAGGCAAAGCAGCCCATCTCCGACCCCACAAGAGCTGAGTGGCGGGGCTGGGGGTCTGTAGGTAGGCCTCCTTGATGTTAGGGCTTGGCCTTTTCCAGACCATCACACTGCTGTCGGGGAGCCAGAGACGCAGGACTGCCTGTTGGAGTCACCAGCCCGGCCCCGGCCAGTGCCTGGCACTTAGCAGGTGCTCCACAGACATCTGGGGACTGCCTGGTGGTGTAAAGCACTCAGCATGTAGTAAATGCTCAACAAATGGGAAGTAAGCTAGTGGGTAAGTATGTAAGAGGTGTAGACACGATGGCTCCCAGGAGGCCCCTGTTGGGCAGATCACCCTTGCCCATCTCGGCTCCCTTCATATCCCACCAAGCAGCTGGGATCTTCCCCAAGCCCCAGTCCTGCAGAGTCTGACTCTGCATCCTCTCCCACTCTCCCGCCCAGGCCCCCTTGGTGGGGGAGGGCTGTACATTCCTCAGACAGCAGGCAGATGGGTGGGCCTGGGAGCTGCAGGCAGAGGGAGGGCCTGCGGGAGGCCCATGAGTGTCCTCTCTGGGGCAGCCTGTCCTTAAGGAGAGAGGCCCAGACCATGGACTCCCCAGGAAGGCTGCCCGCTCCTCAGTCAGGGCCGTTGTGCTCATCCCAGCCCTGCCTCTTCTTTCATGAAGCCCTTCATCCCTTCCCCGCTCAAAACAGGGCCCCATGTCCATCACCCCCCCACACTCACCCTCTCTGCACAGTGCCCCTAGGGGTTCCCACCCCAAGAGGATAGCCCCTGCTTCCTACGTGTGTGTGTGTGTGCGTGTGCATGCATGTGTGGCCTGGGGAAGTTTTCTGTCCATAGGCCTGGCAGGGGAGGGCCACCTCTGCAGGTCCTCTGAGGCTGACAGCAGCCAGAAGAGGAGACAGTTTGGAGCCCCAGGGAAAAAACCCAAGATCCAAGGTGGGAGAAGCCCTGAGGGCCAGAGTTCAGCTCAGCATAAGTGGGGAGGGCCTCAACCTTCACAGGAGATGGTAGAGAGCAGGTAGTAGTGAGCTCCCCAGTCCTGGAGGTGTGCAAGTACAGGACCAACTGGCCTAGGCAAGGATATTGTAAAGGGAGCTGAATATCAGAGGGGTTGGGCTAGATGGAATTTAGAGTCTCTTCTGGCCCCAGATTTAAGGAATTTGGGGGTTCCTGGCCTTAGAGTATCAGACATTATGACTTTCCCAGGCATAATGCATCTTTAGAGAGAAACCTTCGAAATCTTCCAGGTGCAAAAGAATAGGATGATAATGGTAGGTTGGAAGCCCAGTGACTAGCGCGTGCACGCACGTGCGTGTGTGCGTGCGTGTGTGTGTGTATTGCCACCTATCAGCTGTGCAACCTTGGGTGAATCCTTCAACCTCTCTGAGCTCAGTGTGTTCATCTACAACATGGAGGCCACAGCCCCAAGCACAGGAACAGCCCTGTCTGGCAGGGGCTGCTGGGAGAGATGTGATATCGAGAGCAGATGTGCTCCAGTGGCAGAAGGTGAGGGTTATTACACCCATGGATTTGGTTGTGACCTTTGTCCAGCCAGGTAATAGGGAGCCCATGAATGTTAATGAATGAGGCGGTGATGTCTGATTATGCATACCTGCAGCTTCAGATCTGGAATGGACTTCTGGAACAGGCAAGAAATTATGAAGGTGAGGTTGGTCCCAGAGCAGGGTGCACTGGGGCGTTGGGGGGTGGAGGTCATCCAACCATGCCCCCTCCCTGCCCAGCTGAGGGGGTTGCAGGGAGGTGGCTTGGGGTCCCTGAGGGGTGGGTACAGGCTGTTCCCCGAGTGTGGGCTGCGTGTATGTGTGCATATGCACGTGTGCTCATGTGTTGTGTGTGTGACAGTGTGTGTGGTTTGTGTGTGTGCGCTGATGTGCATGTGTGCATGTCAGGTCCCCGTGCCCTCCTGTGCACACATGTTTTCTGCTGTCAAAGAGAGAGATGCACACCGACCCTGCAGTCTCCGGCCAAGAGCAGAGGAATTCTTTATTTCCACGGCCTTCCACGGTGATTAAGTCTTGAACTTCTCCTTAACCATCATTTCTTCAAAATGAAAAACCCAATTGCATCTCCAAGCAGCTTGGAAATCGATTTCTTTCAAAATGAACTTTTGGAGAAGTGATTCCAAATAGAAATAAGAGGAGGAAGGTGGAGGGGGGCACAGGGTGGGGTCAGAGCAGCTGCCGGGGCCTCCAAGGGCAGGGGGTTGGTGAGGAGGGGCTGGGAATTCTGGACCCCTTGCTGGATTGCTTGTTCCTCCCCAGCATCTCCTGGGACAATCTTAGCTCCCCCAGCCCCTCAGTTCCAACCCTTCACAAGTGGCCTGGTGTGGAAGGCTTCAGGAAGTGTCTCCCGCATGCACAGGCCTGAGGTCTTCTGGGGTGGAAATGGGTCTTAACAAGAAACCCAGGAGGACTTCCCTGGTGGTCCAGTGATTAAGACTCCCTGCTTCCAATGCAGGGGGCACAAGTTCAATCCCTGGTTGGGGAAGTTCTGCATGCCACACAGCCAAAAAAGAAAAAAAAGACAAAAAGAAACCCAGGAATAACCGTAGCCACCATGTTTTCATTTAATCCTTATAACACTTCCGGTTCTGTATTATCATTCCATTTTAATGACAAAGAAACTGTGGCTCAGAGAGGCTAGGGAGTTTTTTTTGAGGGGGTAGTGGATTCAGGTGAGAACAGATGAGAAGTGCTTAGCACTGTACCTAGGATCAGTATGGGGGTCAACAGGCTTGGGGGGGGGCCCTGCACCATGGAGAGTTACAGCCAAGTCCAGGGATGGCCCTTCATGGTGGGAAGAGGTGTATGCCTCAGGATTTGTTGTGCACCTACTGTGTGCCATTGGCATTTATGAATCCGTTTTACACATAAGGAACTCAGGCTCGGAGAGGAGGAGCAACTTGCCTGAAGTCTCACAGACAGGGAGAGAACCCAGGTCATCCTGGTCCAAAGCCTGTACACCACCCAGGATCACCACAGAGAGCATATGGGGAGGGCTTCCTGGAGGAGGTGGCTTCTGAGCAGCGGTCCCAACCTTTTTGGCACCAGGCACCGGTTTTGTGGAAGATAATTTTTCCACGGACGGGTCGGGGTGGGGACGGTTCAGGTGATAATGCAAGCGATGGGGAGCGGCAGATGAAGCTTCACTCACTTGCCCACCACTCACCTCCTGCTGTGCGGCCCGCTTCCTAACAGGCCAAGGACCAGTACCAGTCCCCGGCCCGGGGGGTTGGTGGGACCCCTGATTATGAGGATGATGGGGAGGGAATAGCAGAGAGGGTGTTCCTGGCAGAGGAAACTTCACAGTGACAGGCAGCAGAGGGTGGGAAAGGTGGGGATGGCAAAGAGGAGGTGCACGGTGTGGAGGGGGCACAGGCAGGGAACACACCCATTCAACCCCCGTGATGGGAGGGGAAGGGAGTGCTGAGGTGGAGGGAGGCCCAGAGCCCTGGGGTGATGCCCCTGGGCCAGCTCCTGATGGGAGAGTGGTACTCAACAGGCAGAGAAGAGGAACGGGGAGGGCGCCTGGCAGAGCTCACAGAGGTGGGGGGGGGGCGGTGGTGAGGGTGGCTCACTGACTGAGTGCTTACTAGGTGCTAGGTGCCATTCTAAGGGTCTCGTATTAACTAATCTGATAACCTGATGAGGTGGGTACCATGACTATCCCACTTTACAGGTGAGGAAACTGAGGTTCAGTGAAGTTAAGCCAGAGCTAAGAAGTGGCTAAGCTGGGAATCGCACACAGGCTTGCCCGGCACTGCCGGCTGCAGGGTAAGAGCAGGGGGTGTGGAGGTGGGAGGGCAGGGTGCCTGCTGGCTGGGGGGATGGCTGTGGGCAGGGGGAGGAGAAAGGGGGTGGAGGAGGCCGGCATGTGAGGAGCCTTGAAGGCCGTGCTAAGGAGCTCAGGCTCCCCCTGGAGGCTGGGGGTGTGGGAGCCTTCAGGGAAAGGGTGGGGGGCGATAAGGTGACCAGGGCCACCATCACATTAGTCCCTCCCCTGTCACCAGCAGAGGCAGCAGGGTGAGGGCCAGGAGAGGAAGGCAGCCTGTTAGGGGGCCGCAGAGGTGGGCTCTGAGGCGGGACTTCCTAGGGTGTGACCAGCTCTTGTCTGCACCCAGTGCTGTGTCCACCTGGCCCCTGAGAATGCGGAGCACCAGGGGCTTCTGTGGGGGGGGAGGGTTAGAGCTCCTGCGTGTGTGTGTAGGTGTGTGTGAGTTTGAGGTGTCTGTGGGGTAGTGTGTGTGCGTGTGTGCGCGCGCGCGTGTGTGGACAGGGCTGCATGTGTGTGTCTGTGGACGTTTATGCCTGTGTGCCTGTGTGTGTGTGTGCTGGTGGTGGTAGGTGTGGACGCGATACAGCCAGCCCAGGGTGGGAGGGTCTCTGTCACACAGAGTCTGCAGAGGGTGGTGAGCCCTGGGGGCCGGGCAGTGGGCGGGCTGACTCTCGGAGCTGCTGGTTCCCTTGGTCTGGTAGACAGGTGGGCAGGTGGGCGAGCAGTGCTCAGCCCCTCCGCCCTTTCTCCCCCATCCCCACTGCTCTGCCCCGACCCCCCCATTTGGGGGAGCCTAAGGGATCCAGAGGCCTGAGGCAGGGGGGCTAGAGGAGACTGGGAATGGCTAGGGGGCAGGAGGGTTGGGGACATCAGGAGGGGTCTGGACAGGGCTGAGGGGCTGGAAGGGTCTGGGGATGGGGGACTAGAAAGGGTGGGGGGCTGGGGAGCTGTGGGGGGCTGGAGGAGACTGGAGACTGGACGGAGTTGGGGGCCTGCAGGGATCTGGGGGCTTGGAAGGGGGCTGGTGAGGGGCGGAAGAGGGTGGGGCGCTGGAGGTGGAGGTGGGAGTTTGAGTAGGTGGGGACCACAGAGGTTTCTGAGCCACAGTGAAAAGTGCCAGCGAGGCTGCTCTCTGCCGCGCTCCCTCCCTCCCTCCCTGGTTGGCAGCTGGGGTTTTGATCATCTTCACAGCACGGAGCGAGGAGGGAGCACGGGGAGGGGGCAAGGCGGGTTAGCGGCCGGAGGGAAGCCCGCCAAGGTGGAGGTGGAGAAGGCAGGAAACACACACAGCGGAGCCATGGGGGCTGACGGAGAGACAGACAGAGACCTCAGACTGGAGGCGGCCTGGCGGGGGGAGGGAGAGGCGGGCACCTCTCTGTGCCAGGTCCTCACCGCAGGCCAAGAATTCGGCTGGGGTGGTGCCCAGTTTCCCTAGGGAAACTGAGGCTCAGGGAAGGCGGCTAGTCCAGCAACCCTCCAGTCAGAGCTGGGATCCCAGGGCCCACAGGGCTCCTTCCTCATGGCAGGAGGGAGAGTGCAGGGAGAGGGTGTGGGTGTGTGTGGTCTAGACTTTGGGCTGGAGACGCCAGGGCCTCCCCACTGGGGATTCCTGGATGGAGGAAGGAGGCTGGCCCGAGGGCAGGAGCCCTTAGTTCTGCTCTCCGCCCTGCCGGGGCCTCACTGTGTGTCCTTGGCAGGTCCCTGCCCCTCAGTGGAGCTCAGTTTCCCTGTCTGAAATGGAGGAGGCCTTGGACCAGACCATCTGCCATATTTCTTTCAGCTTTTGTGACTTGAACCCCACAAGACTCACCTTGCCAGCATGAATGGGGTGCTGAGTGGGCCCAGCTAAGCTCCCTAGCCAGGACTGTCCCTTAGCTGCTGTGGGACCTTGGGCAACTCTCTCAAGCTTTCTGTGCTTCAGTTTCCCCTTGCTTCAATGGGGGACTTGAAAGGGATCTGTCTGCCCAGCTAGGCACAGAGTAATGGGATGAATGCGGCTCCCTTCGCCTCCCCTCCCCACTCCTCACTCCCCATCTCCTAAAGCCTCTGCAGGGGTTGATTCTGATGAAAGGTTCATTTTCCTTTCATTGAGCAGGTGACAAATTCTGCCGCCAATAATCACTTGTGAAAAATCAACAGTGAAGCCCAGCGGCTCCCAGGCCCCTGGAGAGATGTGAATGGATTTCCAGAGGAAAAGGGTGGAAAAAACCCAGGGGTGGCACTGGGATTTGGGAGAGGGGGGGGGCCGGGGTGGGGCAGCCACACTCAACAGTGTGCCCAGGTCCCCCCTCCCACGCCCCAACCCTTCTTATCACCACCGGGAGCCTTTGCACAGGCTGGTCCCTTCCATCGGCAATGGCCCAAATAAACCAGGGTGGTATGGTGGGCGTGCTCCGAGGATGGGGGTAGGCAGGCCTGGCTGGAGGGGAGGTTAGAGCCAGGGGAGTGATGGTGGGAGAGAAAGCCAGAAGGGAGGTGGCGTCCTGTTCTGAAGGCCCTGAAAACCCATAGAAGACGGACTCATTTGGAGGACAAGGAGGAGCCACAGAAAGTTTTGGAGCAGGAGAGACACAGGTGTGTAAAGGAATCTCTGTTTGCCTGTCTCCTCTGCACCCTTTCAGGAGGGGGCCTTCCTGGGAAGACTCAGCCTCCAAGGACCTAAGCCCGCATCCTGGGGAGGGGGATGGGGAGTGGGTGGGGCAATGGATCAGGGGGAGGGAGGCTGGGGGACAGGCAGCCGCCTAACACGGAGGGGACCAGGTTATCTCAGGGATCCCCACAGGGTGACGCAGGTGCTAAGTGGCTGAGTCTGACTTTGAGCCGAAGTCTATCTGAAAATACGGCCCCAGCAGAAAGAGGATCCCGGTTGTGCTCTGTCTGGGGGGGAGATTCCCCTAAATGGTCTCGTTTGTGCTTCTTCCTCATTCTGAGGGAGAGGCTCTGCCCTCACTGGCCTATTTTACAGATGAGGAAACCAAGGTTCAGAATTGTTAAGTGTTAGAGGTCACCAAAGAAACCAGTATTTCAGTATTTCCGGTCTTTCTGGACCAGTGCTTGGCACACAGTAGGTGCTTAATGAAAGGACAAGAGTCAGGATCTGGACCCCCTCTCCGGACTCCAGAATCACTGCTCTCCTGATAACACCAAAGAGCTTTCTCTGAGCTGGCGCTGTTGTCAGCACGAAAGCCCCACAAATAGAACCATCTGAGAAATGTTCAACCATCTTGGAAACATGGCCCAGAGAGGGAAAGTGACGGCCCAAGGCTGTACGGTAGCAGAGCAGGAACCAAGACCCAGGTCCTCAGACTTTCCCCCCGACTCTGGGCCCAGGTGCTGAGCACACTGGACTCAGCCCTGAGCTGGGCAGGAAAGGCTGCCCAGCTGTGATGACTGCTCCCTGGCTCTGAAGCTGGGCAGGAGGGCCCTGGATGGGCAGGGAGGAAGGGCAAGTGCCATGGAAACCAGCCACAGTGATGGGCAGCAGGTTACAAACTGGACAGCAGTGTGGGAGGAGGCGCTGAGCCCCCTTCAGCTCCTGGGCCCCCCAAGCTAGAGCCCTCAGACGCAGGCCTGGCCAACTCAAGTCCTCCACCTCCACTCAGCACCTAATTTCCATTTATATGGCCGCCCCCATGGCTGTCCGTGAGGACAGTGGATTTCTCTCCTCAAGATCCTTCTTGCTTGATCTTTCTATCTCTCCATTTCTCTCTATCCCTCCCTTCCTCCCTCCCTCTCTCCATTTCTCTTCATCTCTTTCCCTCTCCCCCTCTCTCCCTCGCCCTCTCCATCTGCCCTTGTCTCTCAGACTTCAGCTTCAGACAGATGTGGATACCAAGTCCCAGCCCGAGCATTTTTCAGCTGTGTGACCTTCGTGGAGCCATGCCCATCTGACCACTGCCTTGCCCGGGCCTCACTTTTCTCATCTATACAATGGGGTTAATACCCATGGTGCCAGCCTCTCCAGGCTCACCATGTCTACAGAGGCCCCTGAGCATTCAGCAGGTGCTCGCTCTGTGGTAGCTGCCAGACGGTGATGGGGATTTGTGATAAAATTCACTGGACTCTGAGCGCCTCACCGCCTACCCACCACCTGACACCCGCCTTCCACCTCTCCACCACAGCGTGGGAGGGTGGGCAAGCTCCCCACTCCTGCTATTTCTCCTCTGGAGCCTCCCAGGAGGTTAAAAGCAGCTTCTCACTGGGATGTTTGGCTTTTTTTCGGAGTGTCCTCTGCCTCTTTCTTTGCTGTGAAGATATTCCCAGGGTGGCTGCGGTGGAAGGGAAGGAGGGGAGACTCGAGGCATTTACCGACTAAGAGGGGCACTTAGGGATGGGAGGGGGTCTGGTCTGGGCAGGACGTGGACCAGGCAGTGCCTGTTTCCAGAATAGCTCCCAGATGCTGGGCTGGGTTTAAATGTAGCAGAAGAGGCTCTGGAGTTGGGTCGAAGGTTCCATTGACCCTAGCCCAGGTTGTTGGACTGTGGAGGGGTCTCTGAGTCTGTTGGGGCCTCAGTCTCCCCTCCTGGAAAATGGGCCTGATGACCCATGCCCTGCCCCCAGGGAAAGCACAGAGTTTTGCGAGTTGCAGACAGAGGTGCAGACGACGTGCTGCGGTGACAGGGTTGGCTGGCAGAGCACCGAGGAGCTCCCTGGCTTATCACTGGGTCCTTGGGCTCCTCCTCTCCACCGGCCCTGAGCTCAAGGCCGGCCCCAGGCCCGAGGAGGAAGGCAGAGCTCCGAGCAGCCCTTCTGCTGCCCCCGGCTCAACACAGCCCCTCAGAGCTCGTGTTTCCACACCCTTCCCTGGCGGGGGCCCAGCCAGCCCTGCTTGGTAAGGGCTGACCACTTTCTCTGTTTTGCATTTTAAAAAAAATGTGGTAAAATATGTGTAACAAAAAACTTACCAGCTCAACCATGCTAAAGTGTACAGTTCTGTGGCAAGTTCTGTGGCACTAAGTGCATTCATGATGCTACACAGCAATCACCATCATCCATCCCCAGAACTTTTTCACTTTCCAAACAGAAACTCTACCCATTAGACAACACCTCCCCATTGTCCCTCCCTCCCCCAGCCCCTGGTAACCACCCTCTACTTTCTGTCTGTATGAATTCACCTATTTGAGGCACCTCGCATAACTGGAATTAGACAATATTTATCCTTTGGGGTCTGGCTTATTTCACTTAGTGAAATCGGATGGTCTCTTTTAATGAATGAGTAAACTGAGGCACAGGGAGACCATGGGGCTTCCCGAGCTGTGCCCTATCCCATATCCCTTCCGCCGTTTCTTTTCTGTTCCCCCATAGTCCTGTCACTGGCCCAGTTCGCCCGGCATGCCCCCATTTCACAGAGAAAGAGAAACTATGAGCTCCGAGGCCCCAAGGGGCTAAGAACTCCTGGGTTCCAAGTACAGTGCTCAGACAGTCAGGGGAGCCACCCAGCTCTGCCCAGGAGGGGCCAGGGGCTGGTTCAGTCCCAGTGTTTGATGGGGAACATGCCAGGGACTGCCATGTCTCTTTGCAGGTCCCAGCGTCTTTTGTACCCCCCTCCCCGAGATTGACCCGGTAACCAGACCCTTCGGGTTGCCTTGGGCTGTGCTGACATCACCCCTCCCTGGGGCTCTCAGGGTAAGGGAGGGGACAGGCTAGCAGAGCAACATGGCCTGAGGGACCGCCCTAGGCAGGGAAGAGCCTGATCGGGGCTTAGGCCTCCCGGTGACCCCCACGGCCTGACACAGTCCCCTGTGCCTCCTTCTCCAGCCACCCAAGCTCAGTACATGTGTGCTTGGAAAGGGCCATGGTGGCTGGGAAGCTTTTAAGAATTGGGAAACACATTTACTGTGCTCTCAGTGTGAGCTTGGGGACATAAGCAAGTCAGGCATCTGATGAAGAAAGAGAAGATGGAAAGATGTTCCCCAGGTCCCACTCACCTTCTTAGTCTAACACTTAAGGCCTTTTGTGATCTGGTCCAGCCCATGTGTCCATCTGCGAATCCTGCTATGCACTGACCCTTTCATATATTCATTCATTCATTCAGCAAGTATTGACTGAGGATGGCTATGTCCAGGTGCAGTATCAGACACTGGGGCCGCGGCCACAGCTGTGCAGAAGACAAACATGCCCTTCTCGCCTGGAGTTCCTGAGCATGTGGTCCAGTGGCAAAACCCGACATTTAGCAAACAATCAGATGATGTGTAACCACAGGCAGCATCCAGGGCTTTGAGGCAGAAGGCAGGGCCTCATGAGGGACTAAGAAGCAAGCTGGATTAAGATTGGGAGATGGAGGGGCCTTCTTTAAGCGGTTGCTGAGCAGAGGGATGGACAGACCAGCCAGGCAAAGAGCTTCAGGAAGAGTGTCCTAGGCAGAGGGAACAGCATATGAAAGGGCCCAGAGGCACCTGGTGAGAGACTGGGGAACCTACCCGAGGTGAGGGAACAGCAGCTATAGAGAGTGAGAGTGGGGGGCAACGGGGCTGAGGTCTGGACACATAAGACTCACCACAGGGGGCTGCTTACACAGGGTGACTAGAAGAGTCAGAAGGGGACAAGGAGAAGAGATTCCCCTAGGCTAGGGGGACAAAGGAGGGGTAGAATTACTGGAGTTTAAGGGCCTTGGAACCAGGCCGAGCATTTCCAGCAGGAGCTGAAGCCTTGGAGGAGACACAGTCATGCCCAAGGCAGACAGAGAGGGAGAAACACCCCGACTTCTCCCTTCTTCCCATCCTCCAGGCTCCCAGCCATTGACCAAATCCAACTGGAAGCCAGCTGATATGGGACCCCAGGAAACACGGCCTGTGTGGCCTTGAACGAGTCATTTAATCTCTCTTTTTTGGCCTTGCCGCATGGCTTGTGGGGTCTCAGTTCCCCAACCAGGGATTGAACCCTGGCCACGGCAGTGAAAACCCGGAATCCTAACCACTAGGCCACCAGGGAACTCCTTCTCTTAATCTGTCTGAGCCTCAGTTTCTTCATCTGTGAAAGGGGCCCCTTAACACCTGCATTGTGGGTGTCGGCCTGGAGGGAGTGAGGCTGGAGACAGAGAGACTAGTGAGGGGGTTCTTTCTAGGGGATCCCCAGCCCGTCCCACACTGCCTTCCTGGGGCTGCTAGGTGATCCCTTCTCCCCTGCCCTGGAGCCCTGACAGATGCTGCTGCCTGGATTCTGGAAAGGTTCCCAGTTCCTGGACCAGCCCCACCCTGCTGTGGGTTGAGGCCACACTGCCACACCTCAGACTGGGCCCAGGTACTGATTACTTGTTGCCATTTCTGGGTACAATCTTGCCCGTACGGGAAGAGGAGAGGTGGAGGAGGCTGGGGAGGGGAGGGGAGGGGAGGGGGAGCCTGGCCATGAGAAGAGGGACAGCGAGTGGGCCAGGGGCTCTGCAGTGTGCAGCATGATGGGGTCCCCATGATGCTGTGAGAGGCTGGTGGGAGGCGCATCTGTCCCCTTCCCTTCCCCTGGCTCCACTGTCACACATCCCTGCTGCCCTCCACCCTCCAAGGAGATAGGCTACGGCGGGAGTGGGTGGGGTGGGCGGCAAGGTGCTTCTTCGGGGAGGAGAAGAGGAGGAGGGGAGGGAGACGAGAAGAGGCAGGGAGGAGGTGGGGGAGAAAAGGAGAACAGAAACTGAGAGCAGGCAAGAGCTCTAGCGAGCCGGCAGTGACAATCAAAATAGGGACGGTTCACTGAAACATCCCTGTGTCTGTCTGCTTCACACACACACATCTCACAACACATTCAGGTACCAGTATTATTTCTAAAGTTCAATTTTGTAAATGTTTGCGTTTCATTTAATCTATTCATTGGAATTGCTAATGCATTTATATCTAAGTATTTAAAAGGTAAGTGTGTGTTAGCCGGGTCTCTGTCTTTCCGTCCCTTCCCTCGGAGGACCAGGCTTCTCTTCCTGGAGGCAGCCGGCTATGCCTGCGACTTTGCTTCCCTTCCAGGGTGTCTGCGCGGAGACAAGCAAACACGCAGAGGAAAGCAAATATATACACACACATTTCCCCTTTTCTTAACCCATTAAATGTTGGCATTCCATCACCGGTGTCTTCTAATTTTTTTTCCACTTAAATCTATACCGGAGGCCACTACTAAAGCTCAGAGAGGTTAAGACACTTATCTAAGGTCACACAGCAGGGACACAGAAGTGGGCCGAGACTGCGGTAAACTAGCCGGGTGGGGTTGGGGGCGGGGGAGAGGACCAGTTTCCGGAAAGAGACTGGGGAGGAGGAGGGGAGCTCTCTGTTAGCTGGGAGGCTGGCGGAGGCGCGCGAAGGGGGAGGGGTGGACAGCCGAGCGCGGAGGCGCTAGCTGGGGAGGGAGCGGCGGCGCTGGGGCAGGCGAGGCTCAGTCTCCCGCCGCCTCCGCTCTGGCGGGTGCTGGGGGCGCCTTCCTGGATGTCCTCCTACACCCGCTTCCAAACCCTCTTCTAAGTGCCGGTCGGGTCATTGCTTCCTCCCCTCATCCCTAGTCTCTCGATGAGGTCTGGCAACTGGGTGGAGAGCAACTTGGTTCTAGTCTTGCTGCCGCCCTAGGACGAACCACCTGTAAAATGGGTGTGTGGCATGAGTGGGGGGACGCAGTAATGGGATGACGGAAAGTGGACGTTCTGGGGCTAGTCTCTGTGTTGGCACCGCACCCCGATTTGGTGTCCCCCCCATCCTCCTCCCCCAGTGCACTCGCGCCCTTCCCCCCGCCACCGCCGCCTGGCTTGGAGGAGGGGCGGTCCCCGAGTGTAGGGCACTCTGCCGCCCCGCCTCCTACCCCGCGCCCCCTTCCCAGCTGTTCTCCCGCCAACGCTGTGGGTCTGTGCCGGGAGCGCCTGGGCGGGGTCGCCGTCGGCAGCTTCCGCGTCGCTGAGCTTTAATGAAGGCCCCCGGGGCGCCCCGCTAACTAGCTTGGGGCCCGGGGTACGCGCCGCCCGGCTCCGTCTTCCGTGCACCGCCGGGTCCTAGAGCGCTGCCTCCACTGACTGAAACTGGGTTCGAATTTGGCCAGAGCCGATTCTCCCAGCTTGATCTGCTGTGAAAGATCCCTCCCTGAGCCTCACTTTGCTACTCTCTAAGGGTTGGCGGGGGCAGGGGGAGGGTGGAGAAAAAGAGAACACCTCTTAGGTGGTTGAAAGGATAGACAAATCCATGCCGATCGCTTAGTTCAGTACCTGGACTTAGTAAATGCTCAATAAATGTCTGCCGGGGGGGGGGGGTGGGGGGAGGAGGAGGAGGAGGAGGAGGATGATTCCAGCTGGCCTGACTGCAGGACTCTGGAGCCAGAATGGACTTTGGAGAGACATCATGCGAATCCCCAGCCCCCTCTACATTCAGCGATGGAGGAGTGACTTGCTCAGGATCACAAACAACACTGGGGAGGGAAAGTGGTTCCAAGCGGAAATCTGAGTGTTCTCAGTTCTGGACCCCTTGGCAACACTTCCTCTCCCTGGAAGTGGGTGCTGCACCTGAGCCCCATTCACTCTGTCTTTGTCACCTTCTTTGAAGTGTTTAAACTGGAAGGGCTGTTAGGTCATCTGGCCTAACCCTCTGGTTTGCTGTGTGACCCTGAGCTAGACACTCACCCTCTCTGGGCCCACATTCACACCTGTCAACTGAGGGGGCTGGACTAGCCTGGCAGTTTCCAAATGCCCCAGCAGCATATTAGAGTCTTTTGGAGAACTTAAAAAAAAAAAAAGTCAGCTCCTGGACCCCTTTTAAGACCTGGTGAGCCAACATCTCCAGGATTTGAGCTAGTGAATGTGCAGCCAGCTGAATCCTGGTCCCTGATCTGTTCCTGGGAGGCACAGACCGAAGAGCCTTGTAGCTTTTGACTCTGTCCCTCCCCTGTCTCTTCTTGAGACAGATGAGGACCCTGAGACCCAGAGAGGGGAGGTTGGCTGCCCTCCTCCCAGTCTCTTCTCTCACTGGGCCCACTGTCCAGCCTTCTGCCCATTCTCTTGGGCTGAGCTGAAGCATCTAAGGACCAGACTGGCCTGGTGGGAGTGGCGGGAGCATCTGCGACCCTGCCTGTGGCTGACCCTCCTTGTGCCCCTGTCATCTGGTTATTTCCTCAGCGCTGGGAGCCCTGCCTCACTTTTCTGAACCCCCAATTGTAGGAATCTCTTGGGTGGTACCTGGAAAGGACAGATGTGGTGCTGGTGGGGGAGGGGGAGGACAGGCATGTAGGAAGTAGGTTCATCTGTCTGTGGCCTTGAGGAGCTTGTGTTCTGGTCCTGGCTCCTCTTAGGAGGGATGGTTTGGGAGAGGAGCTGATTGAAATGTACTTTTCGTTTCGGGAAATTAAAGTCCTCAATTTGAGAGCATGGTGGCAATTAGCGTTTAATCATGGGACGGTAGAGCATAGGGCAACGTTCCCAGCGCATGGATGGGTGGGCTGATTATCAGCCATGCTTCCTCCTGGGGGGGCTGAGGCTCATCCCTCCCCTTACCCAGGACAGATTAAAGGTGTAATTTGATGAATCAATTTGTTTTCCGGAGGAGGGAAGAGGGAAGCAGAAATATGATAATAACTCGAATCAAGTTGCTCCATCCTGCCCTACAGGAGTCATTAGGAAGGGGGGCAGGGAAAAGAGGCCGATCCAAAGGACGGGGCCCTGGGGTCTTCCTAGGTATTTGCACTGATGTGTCGGCCTTTGAAGTCTCACAGACCTGATTTCAAATCCTGTTTCTGGCCTATATCAGCTGTGTGACCTTGAGAAATCCACTTCACCTCTGTGTGCCTCCATTTCCTCATCTCCAAGAGAGGGACAGCTCAGCAGGGTGGCTGGACTAACATTTGTAAATGTGCCTCATGCAGTCTCTGGCACATAGTAGGTGCTCAGGAAAGGTGACGAGAGAGATCACTGGGTT
Source organism: Balaenoptera physalus (assembly GCF_965194825.1). Classification (NCBI taxonomy): domain Eukaryota; kingdom Metazoa; phylum Chordata; class Mammalia; order Artiodactyla; family Balaenopteridae; genus Balaenoptera; species Balaenoptera physalus. The sequence continues at coordinate 11,049,122 of NC_138892.1, forward strand.
TGGAGTCCAGCTGGCAGGAAGGAGAAGGAAGCTGGAATCAGGCTGGGTGGGGCTGAGACAACTGGTGCCTACAGCTGGGCCTGCAGTGCTGGGCCAGATGGCCCTCTCTGCAGCACATTTTGGGTTCCAGCAGACAGAGCACAGTGATGGGGGACTTCTAGGCAGAGGGCAAAAAATCCAAACAGTGGGTAGCAGGAGCAGCTTGTGTGATGCTGCTCCCAGCCTGAGGAGTGAAAATAACCTCTTCCTTCCTCCCAGAAGTCTCCCCATCACACTAAACCAGGTTTGGTCCCCCAGCGCATCTCAGCATCCCCTTGACTTCCCTTCTGTAGCTCTGTGAGTTTTGGTGGGCGCCTAGTGAGCTTGGCACACAGCAGGTCCTCAATCAGTGTTGAACACTGGGAAGAGCTGGGCAGCAGTGGCACAGGGTGATGGGCTCTGGCTGCAGGTGGACTGCCCAGGAGAGGCTGGGCTGCAGCAGAGAGGGCTCAGGTCTTAATCGGACAGACCTGGGTTCGAATCTTGCCTCTTCCTTGTTGCGTCGGGGGCGGGGCAAGTTGCTTCTCTTTTCTAAATATCATCTGTAACTTACATTTTTCTGGGTTGGTTATTAATAACGGTAGCATTTGCCTCCTGTCTCCTCCTAGAGAGGGTACCCTAGAGGAGCCTTAGCTCAGCTCCAAGGGGCCCTCTCTCCACTTACTGAGTACAAGCCACATACCAGGCTCTGTCCTAAGGTCTATACACCCTTTGTTTGACTCCACCACTCCCCTGTAAGACAGGAATAATTATTCCCACTTTCCCAACAGAGAAACTGAGGCTCAGAGAGGTTACCTAGCTTGCTCAGGCTCACCAGCAAGGAGCCAGTTGTCAAACGTGGGGCTCACTCTGACTCAGAGTCTGGGCTCTGTCCAACCTGGCTGGCACTGTGTGGAAGATGGGAGATCGGGCTGGAGGCTGTAGCCGGGTGTGGGTGGGCAGCCCGTAGATCTCGGCTAATGGTCCCTGATGGGCCTGGTGCTAATGGCTACTGCAAGTGTCAGGCATAGATTTAGTGGGAAGGTAGGTGCTGGCTGTAGTGGGGTCAAGAGCTCCTCTGCTTCCCCCTTTCCTGCTCCCACTCTTCTGGCCAGGAAGGACAGGGTTGAAGGTAGGGTCTCAGGGAGGGAATATATGCCCAGTTTCGCCACCAACTCTCCAGCTGGGCCTCGGCTTCCCCTTCTGCCCAGGGGCCTAATGATCCCCACCCCTCAGGCCTGTTCTGAACACTGAGGGCAGTAACATATGGGAATGAAGCTTGGGGAAACCAGGTCAGAAGGAGTGGTCGCTCTGTCCCCCCACTTCCCCCCCCCCGAAAATGCTCTCTCTTTTGGGATCCCTGCGTCTTGAGGATGCAGGCAGGTGCCCGCAGATTATGCCAGGGCCCCCTTGTCTCCCCCAGAGTAGTCCTAGGTGAGGGACCTGCACAGCCTGGCCTGAGTGGGTGGGTGGGTGGCTCTGGCTCAACCGTGAAGTGCCTGCTTCTGATTGGAGGGCTGGTTGCTATGGTGACCGATTGATTGCCTGAGCTGCAGAGACTCAAGGGGAATGAGCAATGGGCCTTTCTCCCAAGCTGGATAGCTCAGGCTTGGGCCGAGAGGCCAAGGCAGCGGAGACACCCACGACTCCTCTCAGGACTGAGGGATCCACTGGGAACAGAAGGGCACCTCAGCTCAGCCCAGGAGCCACTATTGGGCACATGCTGTGTGTGTGTGTGTGTGTGTGTGTGTGTGTGTGTGTGTCTGTGTGTGTCCTGAGCTACCAATGTGATGGAAGGAGGGGGAGGGACAGCATTTATGAAGCACCTACTGTGTAAAAATGAAGCTGCTGGACAAATGTCATATGATATCACTTATATGTGGAATCTAAAAAGAATGATACAAATGAACTTATTTACAAAACAGGAACAGACTTCGAAAACAAACTTATGGGTACCAAAGGGGAAACGTGGTGGGGGGAGGGATTAATCAGGAGTTTGGAGTTAACATATACACACTACTGTATATAAAGTAGATAATCAACAAGGACCTACTATATAGCACAGGGAACTCTACTCAATATTCTGTAATAACCTATATGGGAAAAGAATCTGAAAAAGAATGGATATATGTATATGCATAACTGAATCACTTTGCTGTGCACCTGAAACTAACACAACATTGTAAATCAACTACGCTCCAATATAAAATAAAAAATTCAAATTAAAAAATGAAGTTGCTGGGACTTGAGCCTGGCCCAGCAGAATCTCAAGCTGTTTGTGAGGACTAAGCACATTTATGGGGGCCCAGCATGTACCTTTGGTCCATCAGAATGTAATCCCAGTAGCATCAAACTGTAAGGGTGAGGAAGAGACAGTCATTGCTGAGGGAGGTCAGGGCTGGAGTGTCTGAGGGCCGGAAGAGTCAGGGCACACGGACTGGGGATGAGTTGAAGTGTTTGGAGTGGGGGAAATAAAGGCGTCCCTTACAGGGGGTGGGGGCACTGACTTAAGCAAAGGCAGGGAGGTGGGATGAGCAGGGCACGTGGCAGGAATCGGTCCCGCCATCTGTGATGCCGACTTGCATACGCTGAGAGGGATGGCATTGGTCTCTCTGGTTTGTTAGCCCCAGAAGTCTGTGCTGGTCCTACCCTGCCCCCTATCTTAGCCCCTCCCACTCCCCTCCTTCCAGCCTCCTCTCTGGATCTGGAGATAAGCTGGTCTCCACTGTGCTTCCCCTTTGCCAGGGCCCCGGTGAGTCCTTGGCCCTCTCTGGCTGCACTGGTCCCACCTGCCAAGGGAGGAGATTGGCACAGGTGAGACTGTCCCCAGGACTCAAGTGTCAGTGGCTTCCTCCTCTCCTCTCCCTGCTCTCACTCTCCTCTTAGATTCCTTTCCTCTCCACCTCTTTCTCAAACTGCTTCCTTCTCTCCCCTGACCTGGGAGGACCCCTAACTCTCTCACAGTCTCTGTTTCTGCCCCCCTGGTGGTGGCATGATTTTGTCCTGATCCCTGTACCAGCCCCATCTCCCCAGTGAACCCAAACCCTGCTCCAGCCCTTATGGTTCCTGCCCCAGCTCTGCCTCATCCCAGCCCCATTCTGCGCTTCTGCCAGCCCCTGCCCTGCCCTGCCCTGCTCTGCCCTCTCCTATGCAGCCTCTGCCCCATCTTCATCCAGAACTCCTACCCCACCCGCTGCCCCTCTCCTACTCCTGCCTCAGTCCTGCCTCTCTCTGCCTCGTCTTCATTCTGAGGCCCTTCTCCAGCCTCGGGTTCCCGGATAGGCTTGCTTAGGTCTTGGCCTCATTGTCATTCTGTCCACCGCAGCATCAGTTGCTGGCTGCAGGCGCTGTCGGGGGTGAGGGAGAGAGGGGAAGAGAGAGGTTGGGGCTGCAGGCTGCGGGGACCTCTAGGTCTGCTCCCTGAGCCCTTTCTCTGGGCAAAAAGGCTCTGACCAGGACTGGAAGAGCTGCTGTTTATTGAACACCTACTGTGTGCCAGAATCTTTAGACCACAGCATCTCTAACCTCTCAGCAGCCCTATGAGGCAAGTGTTATTCTCCATTTTACTCCAAGAGGTGAAGTGATGTCCCCATAGTAGATGGCAGGATTCACCCTGGACCCAGGTCCTCGTGGTCAGAGCCCCTGCTCACTGGCTTTTGCTGTGGGATCTGGGGAATGTGACAGTAGTTGGCTTCCCTACATCAGGTGCCCCTGAGTCCCTGAAGCCCTGTGAGGTCTCCAAGGTTGGCCTGGGCTCCCATAGGCACAAATGGGGGTGAGTGAAGAAGACGTACAGGGAGGGGGAAATGCATGGGCAAATGCTTGGAGGTTAGGGCTGTTTAGGAAAGACAGGCCTGGAGGACCCAGTTCTGTTCCTGCCCGCCCCCCACCCCAGGGGCGTATATGATCAGAGTCACTTCATATAAGGCTTGAAGACCAGGCTGGGTGCCTGGCCTTTATATGGGAGAACTGGGGAGCCACTGAAAGTTGTTGAGCAAGGGAGGGACGAGATCCCATATGTATTAATCCCTTCCTTCCTTCATTGATGCATTTATTAAAAATTTTACTAAGAGTCTTCTCTGGGCCATGCCTTTGCTGGGATTGATGATACAGAAATACCAGTCACAATCTTGGTCCTCAAGGGGCTCAAGGGCTCACGAGGGGCATGCATATTCATGCTTTCACATTCATGCATATTCATAACGGCACTGAAATCCCACTGGTGCCAGGATAGCTTTGTATACTGGGGGCAGTGGAGGTGTGTGAGAGATCTGGAAAGTTTTCAGGAGGAGTTGGGGCCTGAACTGAGTCTTGGGGAGGGGTCGAGTAGGAGATGCCGGGCACATTGGATTGGAGGTAAGGAAGAAGATTCCATGCAAGAGGGAATAGCAGGAGCAACCGCCTGGAGGCTAGATCCAACCTTTTGCGTTCTGGGATGCGCTAGCGGTTCGGATATTTGGTAGGACTGAATAAGGGCGGTAGGTCAGCTCTTTGTGTGCTGCACTGGGGAGCATGGCCTGAACAGAGACAGCAGTGAAGAGCCACGGGGGAGGTGTGACACAGGCCGGTCTCCCTGTCTGTAGGGTCAGAGATGGAATGGAGAGAGCTCGACGGGGTCAGGGAGACTTGGCAGGAAATGACGGAGGTCAGAGCAGAGAGAATGGAGAAAAGAGAAAGACTGCAAAGTATCCACTCATCCATTTATCTAGACCGTGTTTGCTGAGCACCTACTGTGTGCCAAGGACTGTGCTGGGCACTGATGGGGAGCCAGCCAGCCTTGGTCACTGATTGGATAGGGGGCTGGGGGCTCAGTTGATAAGGATGGAATGAGGACAAGCAGGATTAGGCAGTGGGAGGTGGATACTTTGAGTTCAAGGTGCATTCATCCAGGTGGCTGTGCTTGGGGATGGGAGAGGGAGCAAGTGGCAGGGGCTAGGAGAAAACGAAAGGTATTTCCAAGGTTGGGGGGGGGGAGAAAGGAGCTAACTTCCTGGTGCTTTGCTGGTCTTTTCATTTAATCCTCATTTCATGTTAGTCCTGTTTGTTCAGATGAGGAAACAGGCTCAGAGACTGCATCGCTTGTCCCGTTAGTGCAAGGGTGGGCAAACTTTTTCTGGAAAGGATTTAGGTTGTAAATGTCTTTAGCTTTGAGGCCCATGTCTCTCCGTCAAGACTTTTCAACTGGGCCGTTGTAGTGGAAAGCAGCGATTTCAGTAACCAATATTAAAAGGGTATAGCTGTGTTCTAATAAAACTATACGTATGAACATTGAAATTTGGATTTCGTATAATTTTCACATGTCAGGAAATCTTATTCTTCTTTTGATTTTTTTAAATATTAAAAAATGTAAAAACCACGCTTAGTTCCTGGCAGCTTGGTGGACAGGATTTGGCCGGTGGGCTGCAGTTTGCTTACCCCTGCTTGGCAGGTGGTAGAGCTGGGGTTCGAACTCGGTTCTGCAAGCCCGGTGGACTTCCAGACCAGATCAGCTCCAGGTGCCGTGCACAGCCTCGGCGTCCCTCCTGCGGGCTCTGCTCACTCTGTCTCCAAGGTCAGCTCATCTTGGGATGCACGCGCGCAGCCGTGCTCTTGGGAGGAGGCCGCGAGCTCTGGATCTGCCAGTCGGGAAGGGGGTCTCTGCTCAGCCCTCATCAGCTGGGAAGACCCGAAACCTCTCCGGGCCCCCTTCTGTTAAGTGGGGCTTAGCAGAGAACCCACTCTCAGGGGCGCTGTGAGAACCTGCCTGGAGACGTGCCTCTGCCCTTATCTGCCTCAGTTTCCCTCCTCTGCTCCTGTCTCTGAGGCTGGTCTATAATCGAGCCTCGGCCTCCCCCGGCCTCCCCGCCCCCCCCCCCCCCCCGCCAACCCCCTTAATGGCGAGAGCGACGTCCCGGGTGTCTCGCAGCTGCCTCCCGAGCCCACGGTATCTCGAAAGCTTTTAAGAATGAGGCTCCCTCCGGGGTGGCGGGGTTGGTCGGGAGAGGGGCGCCCGTCCTCCGGAGCATCCTTGGCGGGCGGCGGCGGCCGCTCCCGGTCTTTTCGGAAGATCTGCGGCTGATTATTATGGAAATCAGGCCCCAGCGGCGCGCCTGGTGGCGGTGACGCGGGAGCGGGGAGGCGCGCGTGGCTCGTCTGCAGGCCGCTCGGCGCGGACTCAGCTGCCCTGGGGAGGTGGGGAGGGGCGCAGCCCCTTCCGCCCTCCCGGCACTACTCTGGCCTCTCCGAGCCCCGGCGCCCGGGCGATGCAGTTCCCGGGCGGGGCTGATGGGCTGAGCTGTCCCTGGAGGGTCTGGGGTCGCGCTCGGAAGCCTGAACGGGCAAGGGCTCTTTGAGGCGTCGAGATTCACTTCTGCGGAGACCTGGGGACTTGGGACCCGCGGTGCTGGGTATTTTCAGTCCAAACAGAGGAAAAGGCTGTGGGACTCATGCCCCCGCCCTGGGAACAGAATTGGGCATAACGACAAGACCCATTTATTGAGTGCTTACTTTGCACCCAGCAGTGTGCTAAGCACACTGTGGCTGGTGATCTATTTAAAATTTTCCATTCATGCGGGCATTATCACTCCCATTTTGTAGATGAGAAAATAGAGTCTCAGGCAAATTCACAGGGCAAACACTTGAGAGATCTGAACCCGAGGCTGTCTAAGGTCTATGGCCAGTTCTTACACCCTTGGTCATCCTGTCCCCTTGCATTTCCAGTGGCCCCATCCAACCCTGAACTGCCCAGTGCCTCTCTGGAGGGGGTCTCTGCAGATGGGGAGACAGACAACATGGCTGTGTCTGGGGCAGAGCTGAGGGTGTGGCGTGGTGGGTAGTGCTAAGAGGCCCTGGGTTTCTGCATGTACCCAATACTCTGAGAGAGGGTTTGAGGTGAGCCAGGAGGGCACCCTCTCCCCACTCCCCAACCCCACCCCCAACTGTCAGGGCGCACCAAATCCCATCATTTGAAATCCAGTTCCTTTATATTTTTTTCACATTCTGTGGAAGGGAGACAATCTCAGCTTAAAAGTGATAGAGGGAATAAAAATGGAAAAGTCAGATGGATTTGGCCACTCTGTAATATGACCAGAAAAACGAACTCAGTAGAAAGGCAGGCAGCAACCCTGGAAAATTTTTGTAACAAACAAGACCAGCCATGGGGTCTGTCTGTTATCTTTGCTCTCTAACGAGCTCGGGTAGACCACGAGGAAAGACAGGGAAACCTGTGGGCAAAGGACAGGAGCTGACGATTCATATTTAAAAGGAAATACAAATGCTTCATCACCGCATGGAAAAAAAAATCATTCCCACTCAGAGACATAAAAGGCACGAAAACTTTAATAAATGCAATTCTATTCAAATTAACAAATATCTTAAAACATGAAGTTATTTAATCTACCGCTGAATAACTGTAACTATCTTTAACTGAGCTCTTATGACACGCTTTTAAGAGCTCTCCAAATGTTAGCTGCGCTCATCCTCACAATGGCTCCAATTCACAGATGAGGCAACTGAGGCTGAGAGAGATCAGTTACGCAGTTTGCCCAAGGTTACACGGCTGGTAAGTAGTTGAGCAGAATCACCTGTCAAATTACAAAGCAGGGGCATTAACCCACTAGGCCAGTGGTTCTCAAAGTGTGGTCCCAGACCAGCATCATCTATCACCTGGGAACTTGTTAGAAACACAAATTCTTGGGCCCACCTCAGGACTACCGAATCAGAAACTCTGGGGGTGGGGCCCAGCAGTCTGTTTCAACAAGCCCTCCAGGGGATTCTGCTGCTAAGATTGGAGAATGATTGCTCAGGGCTCCGGGTGAGTGTTCAGGAGTGGACCTTGCTTCTGCTGTAGAAGGCAGGTTGTGTTGTTCCAAACTCTTTTGAAATACAAAGGGATGGCGGGTCTTCTGAGACTGAAAAATGGCCAGTAATTGCACTTCTGAGAAGCTATATGGACAAGGTTTTATTCATGAAGCTATTAAGATAGTGGATTTATAAACGTGTAAAACTGGAAACAATCTAAGTCTCCAACAATAGGGGATTAGGGAGGAAAACCATGACTCATCTGCTAGATGGACTGTTGTGCAGTCACTGAGAAATGAGTTTGTGAAGAATATATAACATGGTACAGGGTGGGTGAACAACTCATCCTGGTTTGCCCTGGACTTTCTCAGTTATGGCTCTGAGAGTGCATTCCAGGAAAGCCCTTGGTCCTGACAAGTGAGGACAATTGGTCATCCTAATTACAATGGGCATTAGTGCTGCAGTCCAAGTATTTCTATTCTCCCTTCTTGATAAGCAGGTGGTAGAAGGGTAACTCTCTGGCTCCTTGACTTGCTTTGGCCAATGAAATGTGAGCAGAAGTGATAACATGTCCAGACAGTACCCCCAGTGGCCTGTGTCAGGATGGCACCTCCCCAGCCTGGGTCCCTGAGTGACTGTGATAAACAGAGGCCCCTGTCCAACACCCCACTGAACATACAGTGTGAGCAAGGCGTAAACTCTTATGTGTGAAGCTGCTGAGATCTGGGGGTTATTTGTTACCACAGCATAAACTAGCCTGTGCAGACTGGTACACATGGGGAAATATCGATTCCATGGAGTTAAGGACTTGTTACAAACTTGTCTGTGCAGTAGAAGCGTTGCAGAGATGTAACATATAGAGTGTATAGGTGTGCTGGAAATAATCTGAAATGTTTATGATATCAGGTAGAAGAACTCTTGATCTAAGTTTTTTTTTTTTCTTCTTGATCATTGCATTTTCCAATTTTCTCCAATGAACATGTTTTATTCTTTTTTAATAGAGGATATTTTATTCAAAAAATAATTTCTTTGGGTCAAAGCTGGGTCCTTTCTGGGCTCTTTCATTTTACTGAATGAAAATCTTTTGGAGGAAACAGGAAGAGAAGAGAGTTAAGCTTTAGTTTCAAGAGATCAAGGGGATTGTAAAGGTCATGGATTAATCCTCCACTTCTGCTGGAAACTCCCTGCAGGTTCCTGGCTCCTCCTGGCCTCAACAGCTCAACAAAAACAAGTTGATCAGATGCTGCTTCCTGGCCATGTAACTCTGGGCAAGTCACAAACTCACTGAGCCTCCACATCCTCATCTGTTAAATGGGAATAATCCTGTCTCCCTCGTGGGCTACTGGGAGAATAGATGAGATGAAGGATGCTCAATAAATGTTGGTACCTTCTGCCTCTGTCTTCCTCGCGGAGCCTCCGTGGTGGCTGACCCCTTAGCACATGTCCTTTGAGCTCTGTGAGCCTCAGTTTCCTCATGAAGAAGGGGAAGGATGATTTTACAGGCCAAGGAATTCCTGGATGGAGCTGGAGGTCTCTTTGTGGAAGCAGAGAGATGGGGAGAACGAGGGGGCTTGTGGGCCTTGGAGTCCAGCAGCAGAATCAAATCTCACACCCTCCTTTGAGCCTGGCAGCCCCAGGCTATGAAGCCAGAAGGACTACCTGCAAACAGCCTCCAGCCCCGCCTGTCTCCTGCTGTGACCTCTTCCCCTTCCCCATCCAGATAGAGTGTAACTGCTCGCTGGCCAGCCTGGTCCCAGCTTCTATTCAACCCCAACTGCTGCTGTTCTAGGCACAGGCCCCCTCTGTGCCCAGTGAACAGTTCACCGCTCCCCAGCCGTGCCACGCTGCTGTGTGAGGGCTCCAGGCATTTCCCTGCACAGTCCTTGCCATGTCCCCCCAGCTGCCTGGCAGATGTCCCTCCTCACCCCCGACAGCCCCTCTTCCACTGGTCCTCCCAGGCGCTGCAGGCCCCCTTCCCACACCCCTACTGCAGCCCCCAGCCCTCTGCCCCGCGAGGAGATCATTCCTGCCTCCTCTGTCTGTCCTGCCTCCGGCCTCTGACTCTGATTCATTCTTGTTTCTCCTGGAGTCCAGTACCAGCCTGGAACCTGGTACCGGAAGAGCATGTTCTCTGGAAATGAGGCCCTGTGGAATCTGACTTGTCTCCTGGAGGGAAGTTGGTAGATTTCAGGCAGAGGAGGCTGTGCTCACAGCTGTCTGGAAGAAGCCAAATTAGGTAGGAATGACACTGCCAGACAGGGAGAGGGAGGAAAGGCCCTGGCTTGGTGGGCATCTGTCCTCCCTGGTGAATGTGGGACCAGAGAGGGTCAGCCACTTGTCTAAGGCCACGCAGCAATTTGGGGCCAGGCCAGGACTTCAACCCAGATCTGTCTCACTCTGAAGCTTCGCTCTTCAGCCATTCTGGGGAGGTTTGGTGGGGTGGGGGGCAGGCAGGGGATGCTGGCTGGAGTGGCTAGGTCTCTGCTGCCCCTTGAGGACCAGGCTCTCAGGACAGTTGGTGTGGTCCTTCCATTGCGGAAGGACGGCTCCAGGCTGGCAGAGCCCGGGTGGGAGGAGGCCTGTCTTTGATTCTTTGATGCTCACACTTTGTGGACCCCTGGGGAGCGCCTGAGTCATCGCTGAGCTGGCAAACATATTTAGCTCCTTTCATCGTCTCTAATAAATCAATTTCTCCAGGTCTCTCACACCTGCCGCTCGACTCCTGGCTGCCTGCCCCCCATTTCCTGGCCCTGGGCATCCGGGCGCAGGGTCCCAGGGCCAGCTCTGTGCTGCCAGGCCAGAAGCGCTCCTACTTCCCAGGCACTGGGCAGGGGTCCCCCTTGCCCCCTCCTGCTCCACCCCAGGCTATCCAGTGCCAAGCTTGTTCTCCCTCCTTCTGTGATGGCCTAGTTCAGCAGCCATGTTACTGGATCCCCAGCCAGAGCTTCATGACAAGGGGCACGATGGCCTTGGAGACGCAAGGGACTGCAGCATCGTGCACACAGCTCAGCCCCTGGCAGGGCCCAGCCCCCATCAACCTTTCTTCCTCTTGCTTTGGGGGTTTGTTTTGGGGGCTCAAGGCAGTTCCAGAAATACATTGCCTTATCAAGCATCTTTGTTTTGGCTCCTCCTGGCTGGAAGAGCCAGGCCTCCATTTATCTTACCTTTCATGGGCACCTCTGCCAAGAAGCCTACCCAGGGCTTCCCTGGTGGCACAGCGGTTGAGAGTCTGCCTGCCAATGCAGGGGACATGGGTTCGAGCCCTGGTCTGGGAAGATCCCACATGCCGCAGAGCAGCTGGGCCCCTGAGCCACAACTACTGAGCCTGCGCGTCTGGAGCCTGTGCTCCGCAACAAGAGAGGCCGCGATAGTGAGAGGCCCGCGCACCATGATGAAGAGTGGCCCCCACTTGCCGCAACTAGAGAAAGCCCTCGCGCAGAAACGAAGACCCAACACAGCCATAAATAAATAAATAAATAAAATAAAATAAAAATTAAAAAAAAAAACAAGGTGTTATAGAAGCACTAAAAAAAAAAAAAAAAAAGAAGCCTACTCAGATCTATGACCCCCCAACCCCCCCCTGAATCTTTCCTCCTCCAGTGGTCCAGCCTGTTTTGTATCTCCATAAAAGCATGTAACTAGTTTACCTTGTGATGGATAATAATAGTAGCATGTAACCCTGAGTAGGTACTCAACACTGTTCTAAGTATTTTGCATATATTCTATCATTATCATTTTATAGATGGGAAATCTGAGGCTCAGAGTGCTTAGGAAACTTGCTTAAGACACAGGGTAGAGTTGGGCCTTGAACCCAGGGCCTCTGGATGGCCTCACTACTGCCCCCTGTGGCCTATTACAGTACGTGGCTTTTGTGGCACCTTCTCACTTGACACCCACCCTGCCACACACAACAGTCTCAATTCATCCCAGGGCAGGCGCGGCCTGGTACCTATGTCTGAGACTCCCTTGCACAGAGAAGTCCCCGCTAAAGGTTTGTGTCCTAGAACTCACCTGTCCTAGAACCCTTCAAGGAGGAAGATCACATCTAGAGAGGGTAAGCTACTAGTTCAGGGTCCCACAGCCAGAAAGCCAGAGCCCAGGGTATCCCGACTCCTAGGCTGTGCAGGGCTGACTGCGCCTGGCATGAGGGGAGAGGGAAGGCCCATGCTTATCTGTGCCCGTGGGCGTCTGGGCCTGCTCGAGCCCGCAGGTCCTAGTCGACCAGGTGCATCCCTCTCCGGGAGGCCCAGTTCAAGGCTGTACTCTGGGTTGAGGCCTCATCCCTGAAAGGGGCAGCCGGTCCCATCTCTGGTCTGGCCGCGTCGTGGAACCTCTCATCCACGGGTGGTGGGAGCCCCCTGCTGCCCAGAGTGAAGAGTGGCAGAAGGGTGGGAAGGTGGGCAGAGGCCACGGGAGCAGGGGAGTCCTGGGCCGGCAAGTCAGAGCTGGACCAGATTGCGATGTGGCCCTGCCCGCCTCTCTAGCCATGCCCCCGCCCCTCACCGCCGCACCACCGTTCCCACAGTTCCCCGCACCCCCAGATATTTGCATTTCCTGATGTGGAGCCCCAGAGGGCCTTTTCAGTTGACTTCAGTCTAATCAAGAATTCTTGTGTAACCTCCTGTGTGCCAGGCACGGAGCGGTGACAGTCTGGCGTGTGAGGAATTTGCAGTCAGTGTGTGTGGTGGGGAGGAGCAGACATGAGGTGAGCTCACTGCAACATCAAGTGTGTGTCCTTTCTCCCACTTGATTGCCAACACTCAAGCACAGCTCCTTTGTGAAGCCCCTTGGATTGCATCTCCGGGCAGCCCAGCCCAGCCCAGCCCTCCACCAACCCCTGTGCTCCACTCTATATAACAGGCAAGTGTTGGCCTGGGCTGTCACTGCTCATTTGCACCTGTCTTCCCCAGCAGACTGAGCTCCCTTTGAGGGCAAGGGCTTTACCTTGACCATCTTTGGATCTCTGGTTCTGTGTGTGGAACCTGGTACATAGTAGGTGCTCCATAAGCCTGGGCCAAATGAAAGCATGTTGATCAGTCCAACACCTTAAGGTCTTCAAGGAGGGGCTCAACAGTGGAATTTCAGGCAGGGGGCTGGGTTAAGGTGTAGGGGCCACCTCAGTGCCTTACACATCTGAGGGTGCTGCCTAGAGTCCTAAAATTCAGGACCACCAAAATGTAAGCTCCATGCGGACAGGGATTCTGTCTTGTTCCACCAGTGCCTGGAACACTGTAGGTACTTAATAAACATTGTGGAAAGTACAAATAAATGAAGATGACCAAATTCAAGTCCCTCTGTAACACCCTAAGTGATCATTGGAGCCAATCTGTACTTGCATCCTTCTGCAGACAGGGAGCTTATTACCTATCTCCTGAGCAGCATTCTTTCTCTCTTTAGACAGCGCAGCCTATTGGGAAGTTCTTTTGCTTTCTCCCGGCCTTGGCAGAACCAGTGTACTCCTGCCCATGCTCTGAGGGACCTCTGACACAAATCCAGCCCCTGGAGATCTGCCCAGTGTGGCAGCCCCAGTGCCCAGAGGATGAGGGTCCAGGGTCCTTGGGGTGTCCACTCTTCCCTGTCTGGCCCTCCTGCACTCCGGCTGGGAAAAGGATGAAGGTGAAGGGGCAGGGTGGGCTCAAGGATGGGAGATGTAGTCACAGGCAGGACAGAGCCCCACTCACGAGTTGAATCATGAGCTTTATTCTCTATTCTGAGTGATTCCCAGAACAGCCACTCATGCCCAGAAAATCCCCTGTTCCACCCTCTCAATGATGGGGGCGGGGGGAAGCTGAGGACCAGAGAGGGGAAGGAAGTGGACTAAGATCACACAGCCAGTGTATAACCAGGGGCAGGAGAGAACCTCAGAGCCCATGACGCCTGGCTGCCCCTTCAGGGGCCAAATGAGGCAGCAGGGGTGGCGCTCAGCTCCCAGGCTGACATGGAGTCTGTGGAAGGCCTCAAACGTCCTGTAAGGCTTCTTCCTGCAGATGCCCAACCAGATCCTCCTCAGTGCAATATCATTACCAGGTTCTTGCACACCTCCAGAGACAGGGCTCTCACCACTGCAAGGCAGCTACTCTATCCTGACACCCTGGAGAGTGTGCATGTGTGTGGGAGGTGGAGGGGAGGAGAGGTTGCCTCCCTTCCCGGGGGGAATCCACCTTGCTCCGGCTTGCCCACGCAGGCTGGGAGTGGGGCAGAGGTAACCCCATATCCTGCTTTCCTGCCAGGGAACTTCCCTCCAGGGACACCCCCAGGCCCTGTGCGACAGGGTGAGAAGTGCTACTGAGAAGAAACCTGTTCGTGGAATCCTCCTCCAGGCTGGAATCTCCCTGGAGAGCTGCCTGCCTGTGGGCTGGGAAGTCAGTTCCACTCTTGATGGTGCTACTCCCGAGGATCTCAGGATGCTGGGACCCTGCTCACCACCACGGGAGCCCTGGGCAGTGGTCCAGCAGGGAAGCTGTAGCTGAGACTCTGCTACAAGCTTCTGTGTCACCCACTGGCGTGGCCGCTGCCTCCAGGCAGCCCTCTTGGTAACCACAGCTCACAAAGCTCTCTTCTTGACTTCTTGGTTGTACCGCCAGTTCCGCCTGAGTACATCTGTCTGGGATGCTGTCTGCCATTTTCTTGAGGAGTCCCACCACCCCCCTTCTCTAAGATGGACATCCTTGAGGATGGAGCCCACTCTGCTCTCTGCCTCCCAGCAGCCTTCAGTCCAGAGCCCCCTCCAGCTCTGGTGCAGACATCTCCAGCCAGAAGCTCCTTGGGAGACCCAGTCCAATCCTGTCCTACCGAGAGGAAGCAGTCTCAGAGGAGGGAGGTGGCCAGCTCACGCCCTGCTGGGACCTACCTAAGGCCATTGCTGGCAGGTTGAAGGTTGCAGTGGGGGCGGTGCACAGAGCCAGGAGGGCCAAGACATTTCTCCCCAAACACCGCACTTTTCCAGGAACCAGAGAAGGAGGGTGACTTGGCCGAGGGCACACAGCAAGTTGGAGACAGAGCTGGGACTGAGACTGTGGCATCAGGGCTTCTAGTCCTGTGCTCTCGGGTCTCCCAGAGGTCTTGTCGGTGGGTCTGAGATGTGTACGTGTGTCCCTTGGGCAGGGAAGGCCAAGCCCCAGCTGAGGACGGTGGAGGGGCTGGCGGAGAAACGCCCTAAGCAGAGGGAGGAGGCATCACCATGGCGGAGGGTAGGAAGCACGCAGGCCCCTCCTGCTCTGAGGGCTGACAGCATTTCAGAGGGCAAGGAGACGTCTGACAGGAGAGGAAACTGAGCCCCAGAGAGAGGGCCGGGTGCCGGGTTCTGGGCTGCTTTCCTCACCCCTTACTGCGGTGGACTTGGGGCTGGGGCGGGGCCTTTCCTGGGTGTCCAAGGCCAGCGGCCTCATGGTCGGGCTTTGAGCCCTCGGTGGTTCCCACCCACCCTCTTTCTTGAGCCCTTCCTCCCCTCTGCTGTCAGTTTGAAGTGAAGGGGGTTGAGGGAGGATGTCTGCGGGCCAGGAAAGGGTGCCCTGGGGTGGGAGGTAGGTCTCCAGGTACCACAGGTCACGGGGTTCCCAGGACGCCGGGCACCACCTCCCAGGAAGCTCATTGCTTGCTGGCAATCTTCTTCTTCCGAGCAGAGACCAGGTCGTAGAAGGGGACACGGGTGATGCTGGCTCTGGAGTGAGAGTAGGTGAAAAGATCTCAGGGCTGGGCAGGCTGACATAAAGAGTCTCATATCCCAGGGAGGGGTCGGCCTGCCCTGCCTCAGGGGAAAAGCCAGATGACCCCAGCAAGGACCAAGCCAGGGTGTGTCCAGCTTCGAGGGCCTAACCCAGAGTCCCACGGGCGGTACCGGAGCCGGTGAGGCTGAGGCCTGAGAGCCTTGGGAATTCTGCCCCCAAATGTCTTTGGACCCCTCTCCAGGCTCCCATCAGACTCTCAGAAGGAGGTGACAAGAGCCCAGGTGGAACCAGCAGAACTGCTTGCTGGTCCCAGCTCTGCCCCTCACTGGCTGTGTGGCCCTGGGCAAGTCCCTCCCCTCTCTGGGCCTCAGTCCTCATCCGTAAAACGGAGGTGAGCGTGGCTTTGGCCTGACGTGCCCTCTTGTTTTTGCCTGCACTGCTCATTCCACCTAGAAAGGCCTCCTTCCCCTCCACCTCCACCAGGTCTTTCCAGGGCCACTTTGGATCCTGATGTTAACAGGCGCTGGGCAAAGAGCTTTACATGCAACATCTCCCGTGATCCTCCACCATCCCTGTGAAGTCGGTGCCTCTCTCCCCTGTGTCCTGGACCTGGCACTGTGCCGGCCCAGAGGGGATGCTCACAGAAGGGATATGTGTGGAAGGGATTTGCGTTCCAGAAACAGGAGGGAGATTCTAGAGTTAGCCCTCTTTACAGACAAGGAAACTGGGCTCCAAGAGAAGCAGCTGCTTCTGGAAGGTGACAGGAGACACCTCCCCACCAGTCCGGCCACGCATTACCGAATGGCCTTGATCCATTGGTCCCGCTCCTCAGCGCTGGAGGCTGAGATCCGGTAGGACTCGTGCTTGCCCTCCACCACTTTGCCGTCGCCATCTGTCTTGCAGGCCTTTATCTTCTGGCCCCGGCAGCTGGGGTTGTAGAGCTCCAGGCAGAACTGTGGGGAAGTGGCCAGGTGAAGGCAGGGCAGGGGTGGGAGGAAAGGGCTGCTATACTGGGCTCTCCGGGAGGCTCAGAGAGGCCTAGACACTTGGGCAAGACCAGTGCTTGGATGAGTGGCAGGACATACCCGACCCCCGAGCCTTCCTGTGAGAGGCAAAGGGGCAGAAGCTGCAGCTCCTCACATTGAGAACTTATTACGTGCCTGGCTCGACCTAAATCCATGATTCTTCTTAAAATCCCCAGTTGACAGATGGGGAAACTGAGGCTCAGAAATGAGCAGAGACTTAACATCCCTGAGCCAGCGTCAGGAGGAGGCTCTGAGAGTCAGCGAGGCCAGGCCCCCTTGATGCCATTGACCTGCCCCCAGGATCCACAGCCCCAGGAGGGAGACTGAGGCAACCCTGAGCCACCCGGCAGGTGTGATGGGCACGCCCTCTCCTCCCACCCTGATTTGGAAGTTCCGCAGCCGCTCCGGCCTCGGGCCTCCGTACCGATACCTACTGGCTTCTTGGGGTCATCCACCTTCTGCACTGAGAGGTTCTCAAGGGGTATGATTCCCCGGGGCTCCTTGTCCTGCAGGGGAACGGGAGACAAGGTCAGGATCTGCAAATGGAGCTTCAAAGCCAAGGGCAGGGAGTGACCTTGGGGGCTCCCTAGACCCAGAGAGAAGTGTGCCCATCTCCCCAGACTCTGTGCAGTCCTGGAGAGGGCAGGGGAGCAGCACGGGAAGAGCCCCGGCTGGGAGTCAGGAGTCCTGACGTTAAGCCCCAGCTCTGCCTTGCACCTTGGCCCGGCCCCTTCCCTTCTTTGTAGCTCAGTTTTCCTCATCTGTAAAATGGGTATGGAGGAGATCCGAAAGATCTCAAGGGGCCCCAAGCTCTGTCAATGGACCGCTTAGTGGGAGTCTGGAAAGGGTTTGGGGGGAGGGGCAGGGCAGGGTAAGGCTCACAGTGGTGAACTCAAAGTAGTAGAGGCAGCTGTCCGTCAGGATGAACCAGCGTCGTTTCCACGTCTTCACGCGGCCGCCTGCGAAAGCCAATGGCGGAGTCGGTCAGCCCTCCTCTGCCCTGGGCCACCAGCACTTCCCTCCACGGAAGAGCAGGGCCTCAGATGCTCTTCTCTGGGCCCCCACCTGAGCAGAAAGCCCCCAACCCCTTGCCTGCCGCACCTTCTCCCTTATCTATCCCTTCCCGACTTAAAACCTGAGTGGCTCTATCACCCCCGCACTGCCCCTGAGCTGCCTGACCCAGGATCCTCCATGATCAGGCCCTGGGTCAGGCTGGTCATTCCCTGCACTTTCCTGCTGCCCTCACCCCTCCGTTCATGCCTTGGCCCGCTCCCTGCTTGGCACTGTGCTAAGCCTTTCATCTTTCATTTGCCAGGCAATGTTCTAGAGATTTCAAAAAACTTTCACTTACTAATCCCTATAACCACCTATGAGGAGGGGACCATTATTAACCCCATTTTACAGATGAGGAGACTGAGGTGCAGAGAGGCTAAGTCATCTACTCGAGGTTTGGCTGCAGAGCTGGGATTCGAACCCCAGTGTCCCAGCCCCAGAGCCCAAGTGCTTGGCTTCCCACACATTTAACTGTCCCAGGGACGATTATCCCCATTTTGCAGCTGTGGAAGCTCAGGCTGAGGATGGGTGGAGGAGCAGGGATCTGTGACTTAGAGCCGCCCCGGGACTGAGGACAGTCAGTTGGGCAAGAAAGGAGGCTGCAGTCTGCAGGGGGGTCAACTGGGAGGTGGGTCTGGAGAGATGGAGGGCTTGGATGGGCACCCCAGGCCAGGGCCCCTGCTCCAACACGAGGCGTCTGTCCTCCCCTGCTCTGGAAGACCACTGTGCCTGGCTGGGCTGCCCCTGCTGGGGCAGCGCCCAGGAGTGTGTGGGGGTGGCAGGGGCATGCGGCCGGGCCCTGCAGTTCCCCTGCCAGATCCTCCAGCTGCAGCTGTGGCACCCGCCACAGCTCCCCTCTGCAGGCCCGAGGCCCTCCGTGTCCCCTAGTCCCACTGAGGGGAGGCTCCCCGAGCCACATCCTGTCACACTCCCTCCCTCTGTCTTTCAAGGACACCCAACCCTCTGCCCACCAAAATCCGCCACTGGTTGGCTGTGTGGCCCTGGTCAGATGCCCTAACCTCACTGGGTCTGGGCTTCCTCAGAATTGCTGCAGGAAGAATGACCTGCGGTTGAAGCGTTTATCTATGAATCAGTCAGCTTCCCGTCCCCACTTCCTGCTTATCGTTCCCCTCCTGCACTGTCCCCTCATCCCCAGGACAGACAGATGGACGGATGGGACAGGCAGACTGCTGCTCCAGGGGTCAGGAGACCTGGGGCTGACCTGACTGCACCCCCGAGGCTGCATGTCAAGTGCATGAGTGTGGCAGCCGCGTTGCGTGAGGGTGCAGGCACGTCGGTGCGTGTCCCCCAGCGTGCATGAGCACGTTCTCACCCAGCTTGAGCAGCCAGCCCTCGCGGTCGGGGTTGAAGAAGGTGTGAGTGAGGTCGTTGCCATCGTCCTCGGGGATGGAGAAGGGCTCACTCTTGATGCTGTCGAAGAGGTTCTGCCCCGAGAGAAGCGAGAGAAAGACCCGCTGTGACATTCATCCCAGTCCAGGGCCTGGGTCCAGTCTGTGTGGCCTCGGGCAGGTCACTGGCCCTCTGGGCAAACTCTTTCCCCTCCTGTTAGCTCCTCCTTGGTCCCTGGCTTTCTTGGGGGAAACCCTCCCTGGTCCCCCCAGGCCCAGTGGTGCTCCCCTGTCCCCAACCCCATGTCATGCCTCCCCCTGTGCTATTGTAGAATGGAGCCGGTGGGGTGAGCCCCGCAGAGAGACCGCGCTGGCTGCCTCACCCATGCTCCCCACGCTGTCAGTATTTTGCTGTCAGTCTGCTTGCTGAGGCTGACTTCCCCAAGTAGATGGGGAGCTCCTCCAGGAAAGGCCTGGGTGTCATAACCCCAGAGCCTCCCCCAGGGCCTGGCCTAAAGCAGGTTAGCAACTGTTTGCTGACCGAGTGGCTGATGGTTCCCATCCCCCACCTTCCCGCTGGAATCCCAGCCAGTGGCAGGAGAACGCGGGGCGGAACAAGAGCACCTGCTCAGTGTCAGGCCACCTGGGTTGAAATCCCAGCTCGGTCACTTGATGGCTGTGTGACCCTGGGCACATCCCTCAACCTCTCTGAGCTGCTCTGTCTTCATCTGAAGAACGGACAGTGCTGACCCCCAGTGTTCTAGGGAGAGTAAATGGACTACACTGGGGTCAGAGCCCCTCCCTGCCCCCAAGTCAAGGGGAAGATGATGAGGAGGAGAAGCCCCCACCTGCACCCTGACCACCCAGCACTGCTTAAGGGTCAGATGAGTGAGTCAGGGCCCATCACCCCCACGTCTGAGAGTGTTGGAGACAGGATGCTTGGCTGGGATGTGTACACCCACACACAGGTTCACCAGTGTGCGTGCATGTGCACGTGCGTGCGTGTGCGCGCACACACACACACACACTCACTCACTCACTCTGGGGCACAGCAGCCAGATTCAGGGCCTCTTTGGACAACATCTAAGGGGGAAGGGGTCTCCTCTTCTCTTAGGTGCAGTAGCTAGACTTCCAGGTGTACCGTGGGTTAGGGGACACAGAGGACCTGCTAGGGAGTTGGAGATTGGCTGCCCATGTTGTGACTCAAGATGGGATGCTGACCTAGGCTCTTAAAGCCCCCTCTCCTAGGCAGAGACCAGAGACCTGTTCTAGGGGGTAGGAATTTTCCAGAAAGCAGATTTTAATTCTCTATGGAGGACTTTCTAGAAGTTGGAGCTGCTAAAATATGGAAGGAGCAACCTTGTAGGGGTAATGAGTTCCTTGTCACTGGAAGTATGCAAGCCAGGGCGAAGACCTCCCTGTGGGAGAGTTGTGGATATTGGCAACAGATCACCCCTGTGTGTTTTGAACCCCCTGCCGTGGGGCACTGCGTTCCATAGATGACCTGCCCAGATTTCCGAGTGTTTGGAAAAAACATTCTAAATTGTCTAATTCTGCTGATTAAAACCAGACACAATGCTGGGTCTCTATCGTTGAGATAATGAAATCATTTCCTTCTGTTGCGGTTGTCTGTGCTGCTGTTCAGACGGTTTCCTCGAAATTTTAAACGAAAATTTTCCCAAGTACTGTTCGACTCCCCAAAGTTTTAGAAATGGTGTTTTCTGGTTTTTAAAGGTCTTTTCTGACCAGGAGCTTAGGGGTGGCGGAGGGGTAAGAGATGGGGGGAGGAGAGTGCCGGCTGGAAGCAGGTTTTCCTGGGTTTGATGGAGTGGGCTCCGCTGGCTGTGGTGGGGTGAGTGGGGAAGAGCAGGGACCACTTTCTCTGTTTGGAGCCCCTGCATCCCTAGAGCAGCCGGGAAGCCCCGCTTTACCCCTCCTGCCCTGGCCCAGCCTGGCCCTGGGATTCCCCAAGTGGCAGTGGACGGTTGAACAAGGTCTGTGGTAGCAAGGCCTTGTCAGCAAAGCTGGCAGCACAGACAAATATTCCGAAGGCTCAATGAGGTGAGCAGGGGGACAGAGAGGGCCTCATCCTTCATGACACCCACAGGGAGCCCCATGGCAGCTTTGGCGGGCGCCCTACAGCCTACACATTCTGCCCCCACAAGGGAAACAGCTCAGTTCACCCACATTTCCTGTACCTTGTAAACCCCAGGCTCCCCCCGCCCCCGACCCCTGTACTAAAACATCCTTGCACCTGGACTTTCTGTGCAGGTTGCTCAGGGGTTTGACGCTCACTGCCCACCCGCCACGCCTCCAGGCTCCAGGAGACTGCGAATGACTCCCATCTGGCTAATCAGAGCATTTCATCCTACTGGTCACAGTGACGGGTTCAGAGAGTGACCTGTGACCTATGCCAGTCAATAAGCCTTAATTCAATAAGCCTTAATTCTGGGACTCTAGTTTAAAGTATAAAGCAAGATGGAAGCCTGGAGCTGCCCAGGCCATCTTTGCTGCAACTTGGGGAACGCCCATTTAAGAGGGAAGCCTACTTGGAAGAGGAGGTTGCTCAGAGATGGAGAGACCAGACTGCGCTCTTCTGACCTCACTGAGCAACTGGATCTAGCCGAGCCTGAAGCCAACCATCAATCCCCCATCTTTTCCATGATATGAGCTGAGATTCCTCCAGCCAGGAAGAAACTGGAAGCTGGGAAACACGGCCAAGATCTCCATCCCCTAATCTTGCTTTCTGGTCTCTGCAGAGGGAAGGGCTTTGGAGTCAGACAGACATAGGTTTGAATCTGGACTCCTCACAGACTGAGACCCTTGGCCAGTTACCTCTGTTGGAGCTCAGTTTCCTTCGCTGTAAACTGGGGATGGTACCTGCTGCCTAAGGTTGTCGAGATGACTTAATGGGTCCAGTACATGGTCAGTTCTGATGGAGACGCTTGGACAGGAACCCAGGAGGTCCAGCCTTGCCTGCAGCAGAAGATGCCCTGAACTGGGAGACTGTTCCCTTGCCCAGACCTCGGTTTCTCCACCTGTGACACTGGAGAGTGGACAAGCCCTCCTTCTATCCTCTCTGCTTCTTCCCCTCCTCCACCCTGGCTCCCTCTCTGGGCAACCCTGTCAAGGTGAGTGGTGCCAGGTGCTTGAAGTGCTTTGTCTGCTTCTCAGGAGAACAATGTGAGGTCAGTGTCATCAGCCCACTTTGCAGATGGAGAAACTGAGGCTCACACTCAAGGGCACACAACCATAAGGGCAGAGCTGGGATTTGATCTCCCATCTTCTGAGTCTACACCCTGTACCTTTGGGCTGAGTTTCTTAGGCACTCGCCCCGTCCCCATCAGGGTGGCCAGGGCAAGACCCGCTCAACATGCCTGAGCCCCAGCTCCCATCATGCACCTCTTTGAAGCCTTTCCCAGCTGCACACACTCATGGTCACGGGGTGACCTCTCTTTAGGTGATGTATCTGTGTCAATTTAATTTCATAAATCAGGTCACTTAAAAATGTTATGTGTCCTGGAGAATCCTTCTGCAAAGCTGCAAACTGAATACCTGAAGGTGCTTAAAGCTGAGTCCTTGCTTTACACATGGGGAAGATGAGACCCCAAGAGAAAGCAAGAGGACCCCCGGTCCTGAGCAGCTTCCTGTGAAAGCCTTGAAGAGCAAGGACAAGGCCAGTGTGGTTCACTTTGTGTCCTGGGAAGCTTCTGGATTAATTAGCCAGTCCAACGACATAGGTGCTGTGCTAAACACCTTACTAATCCTATAAGCTTACCTACACTAATCCTATAAACCGGGAGCTCAGAGAGGTCAAGCCACTTACCTAAAGTCACACAACTTGAAAATGGGGGAGCCAGGACTTGGATGTGGCTGTGACTCCAATTCTTTTCCCTGCTCAGTGCCTGCCCCTCTCGGCTGCCCAGGAGGATAATAAACCCTTCCCAGACCTCCCAGGAAGAGGTTGAAGCTAAATTGAGATAATAGACCAGAAAGCCCTATGAGAAGAAAGTTACAAGCTCTATACAAATGCAGTGCATTGTTATTAACAAAAGGCTTGAATTGGGAAAAATACCTAAGGAGGGAGCTGCTGAAGGAGGCTTTTTGGGGGCTGAAGCAATAAAGTGGCACCTGGGAGATCCAACAGGACTGGTGCTGGCATGTCATTAACTCATTACCTGCTGGACAAGGTGCGCCCAGCTTCCTGCCCCAAGTACCACAATGAGATGCGTTACCAGTTTTCAAATGCTTTTCACGTTTTAGGCATTTTACTAAGGGCTGGGGATTTTAAATTATTATTAATTACTCTTAATAGCGACCTAAGCTACCACTTAGAGCTTGTGCTATGTACCTGGCATGGGCTATGCCCTTTACATTTTTAAAAATTACTACTCACAGCGGCTCTGTGACGCAGACATCATTATCCCTGTTCTCCTGGTTGAGGAAATGGTGGCTCCGAGAGGGTGAGTCATTATTTAAGGTCACCCAGCAGGCAAATGGGGAGATGGGACTTGACCTGGGCTCTAACCTACTCTCAAGCCCTCATTTTATGTCGTGCCCCCTGCCCACCAGGATAAACTGTCTCTGGGGACCAAGGAGGGGGGTGGGCTAAGGGCGAGGCTGTTCTCAAACACCGAGGGGCACCAGAATCGCTCCAGACTCAGGCTCTCCCCCCACCGACCAGACTTCTGCTGTCGGAGGTACACAGGGTGCTGAGCTGCCAGGGTGGGGTTCACACCGTCTCCTCCCCTCCTGCCGTGCTCTGACCTGGAGGGAACTGAAGCTGTATTGAGCTCTGGGGCGTCTCTGGTCCTAGAAATGAATCGTCAATTCATTTTTGCAGAGCCAGGCTTTGAATCTCACTCCTGTGTTTCTAAAACAGCTCCTGGCTCCACTTTGCCCATAGGAAGTAGGCAAGCTCCTAAGGCTGTCGTTCGAAGCTGTGGTCTCTCTGGCCCAACCTTGGTGCCCATCACTGTCTGTATGTATCCAGCTGGCCACTCTGGAAGCCCCTCCCTTTACCAACCAGGTCAGGTGCTGGCCAGTTCCTCTTTCTGGAATGTCCTTTCCCTGCTTCTCCTCTGGGCAAACTCCCACTCAACGTTCAAGGCCCAGTTCAAAAGTCACCTCCTCTGTGGAGTCTTCCAGGATGGCACCCTTCCCCTGCTCCCAGGAGAGTGATAATAGTGTCCTCTGTGTCTCCATAGCTGTGTCTCCTACGGTCAGCGCAGCATGAATCACGCAGGGTTATAATTCACATGTGTATCATCCTCCCACCAGACCCTGAACGTGGGTTTACTCATCCCTGGGTGCCCCATGCCAGGCACAGGGCTCGGTGCAGTGTAGCAGGGGTGGGGGCTGTTTGAGGAGGGGATGGGAGGCCTGGGTTCTCGACTCTCGAGCTGATGTGTAGCCTGTGGAAGACCTGTTCCTTCCTCTCTGAAAGAGGGAGGGGTTTGAGCAGAGTCTGGGGATTTTCAGCCCTGACCCACTGAGAGTCTAAGAATCTGGGATTCCAAAAAATAGACCTAGGCTGCGTGAGGCACCCTTTCTGGAAGGTGTGAATGATGGGTGCCCAGAGTTCCCCAAAGGCTGAGCTCTGGGAGGAGCTCCTGGGTGTTCAGTCTTGGACCTCCTTCTTAAGATGGGCTCACTTGGGAAAGCCCTTCTCGGGACCAACCTCTTTTGTGATGGTCCCTCTCAAGACAGTTACCAACCTGGGAGGGCCATCTCAGCAGCGCCCTCTCCTGGAGTGACCTATCTTAGAGGAGCCCCTCTTGGGCCATGGACCTAAGGACGGGCTCTTCCTGGATGCCTGGGGACGGGGCTGGGTGCGGCCACACCCTTCTTACCCGCAGCTGCTCCTCAGGCAGGTCACTGCCGTCATTGATGCCACGGTTCATGGACACAAAGCGCTCGAAGGGCGGCCTGTCCCGGACATTGGGGTTGTGGAGGCTGGTGTTGAGCATGATGATGGAGAAGGACAGGACGTAGCAGGTGTCTGCGGGACGGGACAGCGGTCACAGTCTTGGCCCTGGCCACTCCCCCCTCCCCTGCCCCAATCCCTTCCAGGGGCCAAGAATGGGCCGTTTCAATGTCCTGAAGGTCCACTCTGTCCTCCCGGCTTGGCATTTGACGCCTGGCCTCGCCTCCCACGCTTATGGGGCTCCCTGCTCCAAACAAGCTTCAGTTGTCAGTTCCCGAGCCCCTGTGTGCCTTCCCACCCTGGTACTTCTGCTCCCGCTGGGCCCCCTGCCAGGCACTCCCTCCTCTTCCCTTTCTACCCACTTAAACCCTCCCGCTCTTTGGGCTCCAGCTCCAGCCCTCCTCCCCACGGAGCCCTTCCAGCTCCCCTGCCCACTCTGTTCTCTGCCTTCTTGGAACTCAGAGGATGCTTATTGCTGGCAACACTGTTCAGGGCTTCGTCACGTGTCACTTGGTAATCTTATTAGCATTGTGGGGCTCCCGGAGCCGTGCTCCTGTTCCATTATTCAGGCTTTCATGTGCTCAGGAGCGAGGCTGGGCTGAGCGTTTGGGAAGGAGGTGATCGCTACTCTATGATGTTTTAAAGCCCTGGGTCCAGAGCCAGGGAAGTCCAGCTGTGTCCCCAACTCTCCGGTTGACCTTGGAAAGTACCTGAGTTCCCAGAGCCTCAGCTTCCCCATCTGCAATATTAGGAGGTTTAACTTTGAAGTAGCTTCATATTCTAGAACATCGATGATTCTACCTCTGGTAGCAGTGGCACTAATGTTGGTGCTTGCTCTGTGCTAAGCTCTTTACAGCCCTTGACAACACTATGAGGTAGGCACTGTTACCACCACCATTTTACAGATTAGGAAACTGAGACACAGGGAGAGTGAGTTACATGTCCAAGGTCACAAAATTAAGTAGTGAGACTCTGATTCAAATCTGGTGCTTTAAAATTCCTTCCTTCCTACAAATATTTATTGTGTACTTCCTAAGTGCTGCAGAATGGGGATTCACTGGTGAAAAAATCTGTCTGGTCCCCACCCTTGTGAGATATTTGGACTTGTGGGGCTGACAGATAACAAACAAGCAAATCCCTAATTTGTATATAACTACAAGGTAGGCAAATGCTCTGTAGGACTTGCCCATGGATATACTGCTGAAAAGCTCCCTTCACGTCTCGGAGTCTGTATTCTGCAGGGGTGAGAACACTGATGACCTTGTAGAGTGGATGTAAGGATTACATGACTTTGCATGGGTAAAGCACTTAGCACATGGGGAGTGCTCAATATGTGGACTTGGTTATTGCTATGGTATCTTCAGACCCAGAGAAGAGGCCAGGACAAGCCTGCCATGATGACTTTTCGCCCACCATGTTGGGGGATGTGGAGGACTGAGCTTTGCTGATATCTTTCTATACCCCTTTGCGCCCTGCATCCTGCTCAGGCTGTTTCATGCTTCTGTGCCTTTGCTCAAACTAGAACTCCTGCCCAAAAGGCCATTTCTCCCCTTGACCTCCTGGAGAACTCCTATTCATCCTTCAAAACCCCATTCAGACCTCAGGACCTCTGGGAAGCCAGCCTGGACACGCTGAGTCCCCCATCCCTGCCCTCAGATGAGGCACTGATGCCTTAGCACCCTGTGCCATTATTTCCTGCCTTCTCTCCCAAGGATCATGCCCTGAGGCAGCTCTGCCTGACAAGCACCCAGCAGACAAGAGGGCCTGGCACAGAGTTGGCACTCAGTGAGGGTTCATGAGGGGATCTGAGCTCTCAGGGTCTGGATGCTTGGGAGAGACCTGAGGGGGTAGAGAGGCCGAGGTGCCTCGGAAGGCAGATTTGTGTCTGGCAGGGTCCCCTCCCACACTGGCACCTGTGGATTGGAAGACACCTGGGTTGCAGAGGCAGTATCGGGTGGCAAAGGTCTCCATCATGCGGTCGATCTTCTGGGCCTCGCCTGGCAGTCGGAAGCTCCACAGGAATTGTCTGGGGGAAGAACAGAACCATGGGCAGTGGAGGTGGGGGAGGCTCTCAGAGGGGGCTTAGGGGCTTCTCCATCCCCCCACCCCCTAAGCTGTTCTGTGTCTCCCAGGCTTAGTCTCTTTATCCTGTTAATGAGAGACTCTGCACCTGTCATCTAGGCTCATGGTGCGGGGGGCGGGGCGGGGCGGGGGGAGGTCAGTGGAATTTGTTCTTCGAGCACCGAGACTGCAGGACGGATCCAAGAAATGCTTTTTCTTCTAGAATACAGGAGCTGAGCGGGCACACCCCTCTGCCCATCTGAGACCCAGCACCATTTGCGTGCCAGTCCACCTTAGCCCTGTGGATTCCCGGGTTCTGAGGCTCCTCCCCGCCTGGCCACTGGGTCCTGGGATTTGACTGTGGGACCCTGGAGGAGTGTCTTCCCTTGGCTGGGCACCCCTTTCTTAGAAGTGAATGATTTCCACAGCTTCCAACTAAGTTCCCCAAGGGCAAGGGCAGTGCCTGCTCCTCTCACATCTCCTGCTGAGCTGGGACAGCCAGTAACTGCTCAGTAAAGGCTAGCTGAGTGAGTGAAAGAATGAACAGGTGAATAAATGAACGAATGAATGTTGGAGACTCCCAACCTACTCCTCTCCTTTAAAAAGCATGGGAGTTAGAGGGAAGGCCACATTGCTTAGATGGTGGTGGCTTCTTCCTTCTCTGCCTAGCAAACTCCTAATCATCCATCAAAGCCCAGAACAAATGCCCCCACTCAGGAGCTGATTTTCCAGGCATCATCTGCAGCAGCAAGACTTACTAAGCACTTACTGTGGACCAATTCTAAGCATTTTCTCACTTAGTCCTCACCCCACTATGAGGTTGGTACTGTTAGTATCCACATTTTACAGATGAAGAAACTGAGGCACGGAGAGGTTTTTTTGTGTGTGTGTGTGTGTGTGTGTGTGTGTGTGACTTTCCCAAGGGGTGAGTAGCAGAGGTAGGATATGAACTGAGCAGTCTGGCTCCAGAGCTTGTGCTCCTAACGCATATACTGTAATGCCTCCCATTGTTGTAAAAATGAGTAGCAACAATAATATCCTAATTAGAAAATAATAAGTAATAATAAATGCAGTACACACTAAGCTGCATTAATAAAATAAGTAAAACAAACACTAATCCAAAGAGCAGTGGGATGGGAATGGCAGTCATAATAGTAATAATGATTATGATTAAATATTATTATAATAATGATGTAATATGATAACAGTAGTAGTAGTAACGAGCCAGGTGCTCCTCCAGGCAGCCCACACCTATTATCTCATCTAACCTCAGCTCTATGTGGGGGATGATGTCATTAATTAAGTTTATTTATTTATTTATAAAAAATTTTTTTTTTGGCCGCACCACGCAGCTTGCAGGATTTTAGCTCCCGGACCCTCAGCAATGAAAGCGCTGAGTCCTAACCACTGGACCGCCAGGGAGTTCCCTCATTTATTGATTCTTTCTCCTGATGCCTTGTTTGTGCTGTTAGCCATGTGGAGGGTGATGCCCCAACCCTTCCTGCCGTACCACCCTCGAGGGTCAGGCCCCTGCCCCCTGGACCACTCACCTGAGGGCCTGGACGAGGTTGAGGTTGGCGAACTCGTGGCAATCTACGAAGGCCTGGAGGACCTGCAGGTTGATGGGGTCCCTGGCGAGGAGGCAGAAGGGAGGGCGGGACACACTCGGGCATTTGCTGGCACCCACCTCCTGGGGGCGGTCGAGGTGGGGGAGGCCAAGGAGGGGAGAGATGTCCTCCTTCTGAATCCAGCCACCATCTGGTCTGTTCACATCTGTCTGAGCCCACATCACTGGCCCCCCGCCCCCTCCCACACACAGCAGGCGCCCCCCCCGCCGACAGCTCACCAGCTCTGTCCTCACCCAGGAGGGGAGCTCTGGTTTCAGAGCAGCCTGCCCTGAGTCAAATCCTTCCTCTGTCACTTCCTTCCTGGGTGACCCCACACAAGCCACTTGACCTCCCCAAGCCCCAGTGTACGCATCTGTAAAATGAAGAGAAAATGCCCACCCCCATTTCCTTCCCCTTCCCAGATCTGAAATCAGAAAGCGCTGCCCTTCTTGCCACCTGGGCTCCCTGCTTGCTTAGGAGAAGGAGAGTGTCCTCTGGGGAGCCTGGGGGAAGGGTTCCTGGCTTGCTGGCCCAGCTCCACGCCTGTCCCCTATAGTCTATCTGCCACCCAGCAGCCAGAAGGGTCCCCTCAGACCACTCCTCTGCCCAGAACCCTCTCAGGGATCCCCACCTTGTCACCTACTACTTTCTCCCTTCCTCTCTCTCTTCCAGTCTCACTAGCCTGCTGTTCTTTAAGCAGGCTTCTGCCCCAGGGCCTTTGCACTCACTGCTCCCTCTGCCTGAAATGCTCTTCCCCCAGAGCTACACTGCTCACCTCCTTTAAATTTCAGTCAAGTTCACCTTCTCTGTGAGACCCTTTGTGTCCACACTATTTAAAGTCACAGCCTTCGAAGCATGGTTCCCAGAACTTTCTCATCTCCCTTCCCTGCTTTATTTGTATTCCAAAGAATTTATAATTTTCTAACTTATTTTACATATTTTGGGATCTGTCTTCCCCATTAGAATGTACCTCCTTGAGGGCAGGAGTTTTTTGATTTTGTTTTGTTTTTGTTTTTGGCCATGACACGTGACTTGCGGGCTCTTAGTTCCCCGACCAGGGCTGAACCCAGGCCCATGGAAGTGAAAGTGCCGAGTCCTAACCACTGGACATCCAGGGAATTCCCAGTAGTTTTTTTTTTTTTTAACTGAAGTATAGTTGATTTACAACAGTGTTATTTTCAGGTGCACAGCAAAGTGATTTGGTTATACATATATATGTATATATCTGTATTCCTTTTTTCAGTTCTTTTCCATTATAGTTTATTACAGGATATTGAATATAGTTCCCTGTACTACACAGTAAATCCTTGTTGTTTATCTATTATATATGGTAGTGTGCATCTGTTAATCCCATACTCCCAATTTAACCCCCCTGCCCGCCCCCCCGACCAGGAGTTTTGCCTATCTTGTTCACTGGTGTAAATCCAGGGCTTGGAACACTGCCTGGTACACGGTAGATACTAAAAATATCTACTTGTTTTCTAAATGAGTGAAGGAAGGAATGAAGGCAGGCAGGCAGGCCTTGGTTCAGGGTCTGGAGGGGCGTGATCAGTTAGCCTGCTCAACCCCAGGAGTTATGACTTTCCTAACATGACTCATTCCCTTACTTACCTGCACACACAACCCCCTCACCCACACCTGTGCACACCTGCACACCCTCATTCTCTGCCTCCCTAAGGCCCCACCCTCCTTACCTCTCCCCCAGGTAGGTGCCGATGGCCGTCTTGTTGAGGCCCTCGCCCTTGTACAAGAACTGGGCGATATCTTGGACATCAGGGATTAGCAGCTTGTGCTCAGTGAGATACTGGATGCCCTGGAGGTGGTACACAGAGCCTGTGAGTAGCCCTGCCCAGCAGCTGGGCTGGGAGGAGGGAGGGAGGGAGCCCCCGTGGCCAGAGCCCTGGGCCTGGCATTCTAGCATTGGCAGAGCTTGTTCTGGGAAGTTGTGTCCCCTCCGTAAAAGAAGTTGCCTTTGTAAGGTGGTGAGTTCCCCATCAGCAGAGACATGCAAAGAGAGATGGGGTTCCTGCCTTGAAGCAGGTTCATGCCAGGTGCTCCCCAGGGTTCCCTTCAGTCTGACACTCTTTGATGATATGCTTCGGTGATTCTATGAATTTATAATTTTAAGATTGAATGATTCAGCCCTTCCTTTTGTCCCCCTTAAAATTCATATTATTTAAACATAGTGTTTCATTTTTTCTTACAAGTAATCTATGTCCATTGTATAAAAATTAGAAAAAAACTGCTCAGTCAAAAGGAGAGGAAATTGCTCAGTCCTACCACTTGGAGGTAGATGGTTTCCTGGGTGGTCCTTTCCTCCCTTTTCTGTGTGAAAATGGAAGTGTGCCTCGCCCGATTTTCTGATTTGACAATATCTCAGACATCTCTCCCCACAACCCAGGCACTTGAAGTCTGTCATCTAATTTTAGGAGTTTGAGGGGTTGGTGTCTGGTTTTCCATGATGATGTCTTCGAGCCCCTATCCCTTTTGGAGAAGAGGCTGCTGGGAGAGGGGGGACAGGTTGTGGAGGGCTCTGAGTGACAGGCAGATGGCCCAGGGGACCCCTCAGTGGCCCCTCCCTGAGGGGCGCTCAGGCAGGATCAGGTAGGAAGTGAGTTAGCGCGTGCGTGCGTGCGTGTGTGTGTGTGTGTGTGTGTGTGTGTGTGGTCCCTGTGGATGGGGGCAGGGGTTGATTGCTGTGCCAGTGGGACACGGGAGGCCTGTGATGGGGAAGAGGCAGCCTTCTAAGCGAGAGCAGTAAATTTCCAGGGACCCCTTGGCTTCCCTGACCCCACCTCCGTGTGTCAACTTGTGGCTTCCTCCTGTCTCGGCTCTTACAGGAAAGGAGACCAGGGCCACCTGGCTGGGCGAGGGGTGGGGACTGGGGGTGCTCTGGGGCCAGTGGGGGTGGGGCCGGGGGTGGGGTTAGAGCGTAGCTGAGCCCTGAGGGCTCAGGGCTCCACGCCAGCGTCCCAGGACTGGCTCCCCCAGCCGAGGGGCTGGAAGACACTTCCGGAGACTGAGCCCCAGAGTTTAAGGGCCCCACTGCCCAAAGTCCAACTCACAGAGCGGGGGACAGACATCACAGACCCCACCCCATCCTCCTGGCTCCCACCTCATGCCCTGGGGCTACTATGCTGTGGGATGGCGGAGCCCCCAGCCATAACAGGCGCAGGATAAGATGCTGAGCCCCGCAGGGCTTCAGTTTCCTCATCTGTAAAGTGGGTAATTGTGTCAGTTGAGGGGAAGAAAAGGACATTGTGGAGGGACCCAGCATGTAGCTCTCCCAGCCCCCTGACTCGGCCCCCGCACTGCCTACCTTCACGGGGTCCATGTTGAATTTCTTGCGCCCGATGCCCAGCTCCTTCTCCTTCTGGGCCATGCGGCTGTAGACAGGAAGACATCAGCCTGGACGCCCCCGGACCCCGGGACACCCCTCCAATCCCCGAGGATGCTTCCCTCAGCTAGAGCCAGTATTCCCTAAGGGCCTCCAAGTGGGGCTGGAATCACCGGGGAAAATGTGAGAAATGCAGGGTCTGGGCCCCTTCCTGAGCTACGAGACCATATTTCCAATGGGCCCAGCTCTGGAGCTGTGGCCTCAGGAGCCAGAGATGCTTCTGGGGGGGGTATTTAGAGGGGCCCCGTGCTTAGAGGGGGAGCAAGATAACAGGGAGGTTGGGGGTGAGAGCACAGGCTCTGGAGCCAGGCTCCTGGTGCAAATCCCACTCATCTCTCTGGGACTCAGTTTCCTCATCTGTAGAATGCGGTGACTCTACCACCTGCCCCCCAAGCATTGTTGAGAGGTTAAAGCATTGAAAATAGCTAGTGTTAGGTGCCGTGTAAGTGTTATGTTGTTGTCATTGTTGGGGCTGGAGACACAGGGGCAGTGCACGTGTGTATGCGGGCGTGAGTGCGTGCACGTGTCTGGGCTAGGAAGGTGGAGATCAGAGGCATCAGAGAACTGAAGGCTGGCAGGGGCAGGGTGGGGATCTCCTGGGACACCGTACGGAGGAGTCAGTGCCCTGGGGCCCTAGGGGATTATGTAGGGACCAACCTTCTCATTGTACAAGTGGGGAAACTGAGGCCCAGTGAGGGGAGGACCAACCGCAGGTCACAGAGCCAGGGGCAGTCTTCCTATAGAAGGGGTGGGGTTGTGACATCTTATGGGTGGAGTGAGGTGGACCAGCCTCGGCCTTGCCACAGGCCAGGCTCCTGTCCCCGTAACGCCCCTGGCTTCCTTGTCCTCATCCTTGGGGCTGAAATTCCCCTCTCCCTGGCCCATCCCAGGATGCTCCTGGCCAGCGATTGGTCAGGGGCTGGGTCAGGGTGGGTTGGGAGAGACTTTGGGTGGAGGAGGTGGGAGAACGGGGTTGCTGCTGAAGAGAGGGGCTGCTGGAAGCAAGGACCAGACCAGACCACGGGATGGAGTGTCAGGGCCGCCCTGTTCCTATTTCACCCCCCTATGCCTCCCCTCTGGGGGTCCGACCCCTGATTTCACCAGGACCTGGGCTCATTCACTCTCACTCATGGCATGTGACATCCTCAGGAAGCCACTGTTGCAGCTTCCCAGGGTCCCCTGCCGGGCCCCTCACCTCTCTTCTGCTGTCTCAAAGCAGTCGATTTGAGCAAACACATCTGCGATCTCGTCCTTCAGCTTCTGTGGGGTGGCGGGGGCAGGGTGGGGAGGTAGAGTCAGGGGGCGGAGCCTGGGACAGAAAGAGCTTCACGACCCCCCCACCCCGCACCCCAAACACAACCATTCCCACTTCCAGGCATGATTCCCAAACCTCTGTCTTGAGCTGCCACTAAGGGACCCTCCCCCTGGTGGATCCCTTTCCCGAATATCTCATATCCTCAAAATCCCAAGCCAAACTTCTTGCCTCTGTTTATACCTAGTTCTCCCGGGGCTCCTCTCTTGGGGTGAGGGAGTCCCCAGTCCCTAGCCTTTCCCCCACTCTATTTCTGGTCTTCCCATCTCTCACCTCTGCAGCTGAAAAGTGTCCCACCCTTGAGCCAAAACTTCCCGACAAGCCCTCCTCCATCCAGCTGCCGTCTTTCTGAAGCACAGCTTGGTGCCGGCCCTTCTTCCGCTCAAACTCCATCCATGGTTCCTTACTGCCTCCCCAGGCAGGAGGTACAAACTCTCACCCAGTGGTCAGGCCCCGGCTCCTCTCTGGTTTCCCTCCATCCATCCATTCACCCTGTCCCGCTCCCTAGACTCTGTGGCCACTACGAGCCAGGTGCTATGGGTCAACAGGGTACAAGATGGCACAGGACCTCTTCTCAGGGACTTTGCAATTCCTGTGAAATTTACAGGACACTGAGGCCCAGAGAGGTGAAGGGACACGTCCAACATCTGACTCCAAGCCTGTGCTTTCCCTGACACCCCCCAAGCCTTTTCCATCTTGACCCGGCGGGAGGTGCCCAGTGGCAGAGGAGACCCCCTAACTCAGTGGCAGCAGCAAGAGCCCCCAAAGGCACCCCAGCCTTCCCTCACCTCCCTCCAGATCTTTGGGATGGGGGTAGTCCTAATAGGGGTTTGTCCTGGGACCCAGGAGCAGCATGGGGCCTGGAGCCTCTTTCTGAGCCGAGTCAGCTCCTGTCCATGTGAACTTGGCCAAGTCACTGAGTGGCTTCCCCACAAATAAAATGAAGGTTCACTCGTAAGTATTAACTGAGTACCTACTATGCTCTGACTATTGGACTCGGGATATAGTGGTGGGAAACAGACCCAGGCTCTCCTTACATGGAGCTCACCCCACTGGACTTTGGATCATAGGGCAGATGAAATGACCATGCAGAAAATGGTCAGAGTAATGGTCTAGAAAGAGCCTGGCACATGGTAAGTACTTGCTGAGGGAGTTATCTTGTGCCTTCATCTTTCTCTGGAATCTTAGGTGTACACGTGTTGGGATGGGAGGTGGGGTCCCACCAACTGCAGCCAGAGTGGGCAGGGCGGCCCCTAGAAGGAGAGGCATTTGGGCTGAGAATGAACTAGGAGAAGAAGGAGCCATGAGGAGGGATTAGGAGAGTCTCAGGCAGAGGGGACCGTGAGTGCAAAGGCCCGGGGGCAGGACCGAGCATGGTGGCACATTCCAGGAGCAGAAGCAGGGTCTGTTTCAGAAGGTGGCTGAGAATCAGATGAGCTGATGCCTGAGAAACTGGTGAACTGACAAGTGCCGGGCAGATAATGGTGTTATCTTGACCAAATGGTCTACATTTTTGGGGGGGATGAATCTGAGGTCCGGGTTGGAGATGAGACCAGACTGAGGCCATGCAGGTGGGGCTCTGCACATAGTAGGTGCTGAACTGATTGTTCCCTTTCTCTCCCCTGCTCTCCTGGCTCTCTCTGAGCCCTGGCAGCTGAACCCAGGAGTGGGGACTCCCCTGGGAATTCTGTTCTCCCCACTCCTGGGGGCCGAGGCTGAGGCTACATGTGGGCTGGAATCTGGCCCCGTTCTTGGCCCAGGCTGGGTCAGGAGGTGTGCGAACGTGTATGGCTGCTTGCTTGTGGGTATGTGTGGTTTGAGGGTGTGTCAGCACGAACATGTGGGTGGACAAGAGCATGTGTATTTGTGAGCGTGAGTGTGAGCACACCTGGATGTCCTCCAGAAGCTGCTTCCGATGCCATTTGATCCGCTGCAGCTCCTCCGCCTCCCCGCTGCTCAGCTCCCCTGGGTCTGGAGAGGAGAGAAGAACTGGTGGTCCCTGGCTCATTCCCCGCCCTCCCCTCCATCACTTGGCTCCAGCCACCCCAGCTAGCTCTCACTTCCCCAGGGCCCTCTTCCTTCTAGAAACCCATGACTTGCTTGCCCTCTTCATCCAGGCCTTGGCTCAGATGTCACCTCCTCCAAGAGGCCTTCCCTGACTGCCCTGTCTAAAGCAGTCCCTCCCCACACTCCCCTCCTACCAGCTTTATGTTTCTTCTGCCCCTCTGGGTACAGGCTGCCTAAGCCATCTTGTTTACTTGCATCTTTTGTGTTTTACTCATTCCACTCAGCCCCATGAGAATAGGCACTTCAACAATTTTGCTCACTGCTGTATCCTCAGCACCTAGAAAGAGCCTGACACATAGCAGGCACTCAGTGCAATACTTGCTGAAGGCATTCATCGTTTGCTGCATCTTTACTTCTTCACTGGATCGCGCATCTGTCACTTATTCATTTGTTTGTATGACCAGGAAGTGGTGATCATTTTGCCTCACATCCCATTGGCCAGATGTAGCCACACGGTTACAGCTACCTTCAAGGGAGGCTGGGTAATGAGCCTTTAATAGGGTGGTCCTGATAACCTTACTATGTAAGATGGGGAAACTGAATTTGGGGGGACATTTCACAGTGCCTGCCCCAGACACTCAGGTGCAGAGAAGTGAGGTGACCTGGCCAGGATCCCAAAGGGACAAGTTGCTGAGCCAGGGTGGGACTTGGGTTGGGATGACTACAAAGTCTGAGTTCTTTCCTTGTCACCTGGAAATGAATTAAAGGAGACACAGGTGTGCCAATGTTCTGGCAAGGTGCTATGGCCATTTCCCCACCTGGGTCAGCTGACCTACCTCTACCCACCCCCTTACCCCCCCTTCCTGTCCCATCCATAACACTCTCCTGGTCAAAATCTCCATGGAATCCTTATTCCATAGGGGGAAAAGTCCTCATCCAGCCAGCCTTATCCCCACCATTCTCAACAAGAGCCTGCCAGCCCAGCCTGCCTGCTCCTCACTGCCCCCAAATGGTCTAACCCTCAGTCTTACTTCTCCACCTTTGCCTCTACAGCTCCTCCACCCTGTGATGCCTTTTCCTGTCTGCCCATCCAAATCCTCTCGACTCTCAAGTCCTTGCTTTGGGAAGCGCCTGGTCACGTTTCTTAAAGGTTTTGCGAGGACAGATATGATCTCTTCCAAATAAAAGCAGAGAATATCAAGAGGTCCCTTTCCCTACTTCCCCTCCTGTTGACTGACCTGTCATCTTGGACTTTGAGATGTTAGGTGGGTATTGAGATGGCAGAGCACCAAGCTAGAAGGAGGCTGGGCCCTGGGCAACCATGTGGAGAAGAGACATCATGTGCACCTCCACCAGCTACCCACCTGGACTTTTCAATGAGAGAGAAATAAGTTTTGAGAATGTCTCTGTCACTGTTATTCTGAGTCTTTTTGTTACATCAGCCACACCTGAAACTCAACTTATACAGTGTCCTTGTCTCTGAAGCATGAACCATAACCTAGACGGTGGTTGTCAGGATTAAAAAAATCTGAATTGTGTCAAACGCTCAGTGAGGATCTGACGTGCAGTAAGGGTACAACACACGTATAATGGGAGCCATGTTGTGTCACCCAGTTCTCCCCCTCAGGACCAAGGCACCCACTCACTCAGCTGCTGGGTGTGTGTGTGTGTGTGTGTGTGTGTGTGTGTGTGTGTGTGTGTAGCCTCCTGATGACTCACAGCTGAGCCCCTCCCCAGGAACTTACCTCAGCCCAAATGGAGCTGCCTCGCCCAAGGATATGCCCCTCCCAAAGGGCAGTCATTACATGAAAAGCCAAGAGCCCTTGCCTGGTTTGTGGACCTGAGCAGGTTTTAGATCCCAGGCCCTATTGACTGAAGGAGAGGCCAGGCCTCTGGAAGGAAGGCTCCTGCAACACTGTGGCAAGTGTAAATGGTGATGATTCCCCTGTCAAGCAGCCAAGATGGGTCTGACCCACCGAGTCATAAAGTCAAGTGAGCCCAACAGCAATCCTTTGTAAGTGGTTCACCCAGGAACAGGTGTGAGCAGAGACAGAGACAGATGGCTCCAGGAAGCCCCAGGGACAGGTGACCCAGACCCCCATGTCATCCACTTGCTGTCATTCTGCTGTACCAGGTCCCTCAGCTCATACTATGTCTTTATGGATGGGTCTCTTGTGACCTCATGACAAAGGAGAAAAATGCCTGAACTCGGTTCCAGGATGGGTGGCTCAGTGTTTGTGTACAAGTAAAACTGGACAGCTATTGAACTACAGACCTGCTCAAGGTGTTCCAGAAAGAGAGTGGTGAGAAGTCCTCCCAGTGAGCAGAGCTTTGGGTAGGGCACCTGGTCATCTATTTCATGTGGAAAGAGAAGCGGCATGAAGTAAGAATATCCATGCATTCATGGGCAGTAGAAGATGCCTTGACTTCTCGGTCAGGAGGAAGGAAAGAAGGAAAGAAGGAAGTTTGGGAACAGAGAGGTCCGGGGAAGAGTCAAATGGGTGGCCCTATGGGAGTGGGCACAGAGTATGAAGATTTCTGTAAAGCACACTAATGTTCCCCAGGAAACAGCCACCACAGGAGAGGCACTAAATCACCAGGCAGATAGAATGACTCAGCCAGTTGACATCGGCCAGTCTCTGACTGGCTAGTCCAGTGCTGGTACAACGGTACAAGAATGAATGTGGCCTCTGTGGAGGTTCTGCGTGGACCCACTCACCCAGGCTCTCCAAGCTACCACCACTGCTGAATATCAGACCTGCCAGCGACAGAGACCCATTGTTTCTTGAGAAGACCAAACAGCAACTTGGTGGCAAACCGATTACATTGGATCCCTTGTTCTGGATATGGTGGCCTTTCCTGCCCACAGAATCTTGGCCAGCACCACTACCCAAGGGCTTGATCTGCTGACCCAGAACACTGCAACACATCACATTAGACTAAAGGACGACCCTCTTTACAGTACAGGAGGTGTGGGAGGAGCATGTGGCCATGGGATCCAATGGTCCTCTTACACATTTCACCACCAGAGGGTGCTGGCCGGATGGAGGGATGGAGCAGCCTATGGAAGGTGCTGCCGAGGTGTCAGCTTGGAGATGATAAACTGCTTGGACGGAGCATGGTCCTCCAAGATGTACTATACACCGTAAATCCGTGACCATTAGATGGCGCTCTTTCCCCAAGAGGTAATCTCCTGGGATTCAGGGACAAGGAAGGAATAGGAGTGGTACCATCCTTTTAGTGACCCACTTGGGAGTTTTCCTGTCTGTCCCTGCAACTATGAGGTCTAGAGATCCTGGTTTCCTGGGGGGTGGAGGGAGGTGGCACTTTCACCAGGGGACAAAGCAAGAGTCTCATCAACCTCTAAATTCAAACACACCTACTCCATGCCAGCAGCTTCATGTAAATTATGTCATTTAATCCTCACAACTCTTGCAAGTGGATCCTTCTCAGTTTAAGACACTGAGGGTCAGAGAGGTGAAGTGACTTGCCCTGGGTCACATAGCCAAGAAGTGGCAGTGCTGGGATCAAAACATTAGTTTGCCAACACCTAAGCCTCCATCCCAGGAGAGGTGGATTCTGCATGCCTTTGGGGACATGCAGGGACAGAAGGAGTGAGGGGCCATCCTCACGGAGACAGGAGCAGGGCCATAGCAAGGGAGGCAGCGTTAGAGACTGGGACCCGGAACTCTTCTGTCAGGAGTGAAGGGAGGCTGAGTTCCACGGTGGAAAAACCCAATCACCTCTAGTTGACTTTGGGGTGAAAGAGCAGACTTTTGTGTTTTGTTTGTTTGCTTGTCGTTGTTTTCCTGTTGGCTGGGGCTTGTGTCCTGAAGGCCTGTTTCCGGCCCAGGGCACCTGCTGCTGGAGGCCACGTGGATTGCAGACAGGCTGCTTGTTGGGGAGAAGCTGGGTGGGAATTCCGTGTTTCCATTGATAATCCCCGATGTGGATCCCATGGCTGGGTCCCAGGCCGACTTCTCCTCTCTCCCCGCGGGGTCTCATTAATCCCCCTCTCCCCTCCTGGGCCAAGGAATCACACACATACCCTCAGCTCCAACCCCTTCCCCGAGCTTCAGACCCTTCCGTCCCCCTGTGTCCTGACCAACAGCTCATTTGTCACTGTGACTGAAACGGAACTCCTAGAACTTCCCGTCAACCTGGCCTTCTTCCTGAGTTCTCAAGCTCTGGGAATGGCTCCCCAGATACCCCAGCCAGAACCCCAGGAGGCACCTTGACACGCACCTCCTCTCTCATCCTTGTGTCCATCACCAAGCCCTGTCCATCTTCTTTCTGTTTCCATGGCCTCCACCCCCCACACAACCCTGGACTCCGCTGTCTGGATGACTGAGGGCCTCCTGAAGTCTCGCTGCCTCCACTCTGCCCCTCCCATTGTCCTGGGGATAAAGCCCCCAAATCTTACCGGGTCCACCAGACCTGCTGGTGCCCCACCCTCATCTCATATTGGGCCCGCCCCTGCCCCAGGCTTGAGGCCTCCTGGCTGCCCTTCATGTGTTCCAGTGCGCTCTCTCCCTCCACGGGCCTTTGCACATGCTGTTCCCCCGTGTCTGGAATGCCCTTCCTTCTCCTCTCTGCCTAGCGGCTCCTACTCATTGTCTCCATCTCCTCTCAGGGGCCCTCCTGTGCTCCGTCTGGGCACGCCCCCTCCCTCACCTCCTTCCCATCCCCGCAGCATCCCTAAACAAGCCAAGCTGTTGGCTAAGGAAAGGCATGCTGGTTGAACACCTACTGTGTTTCAGGCCCTGGGGGCTCCAGGCTTTTGCCATCCACTCTCTTGTTTGATCCTGACCACAGCTCTGGAGGAAGGTATTTCTAAATCTCATTCTATAGATGAGGCACCCAAAGCTCAGAGAGGTTAAGTGACCTGCCCAAGGGGACACAGCTGGAAGGTGGCAGAGTTGTGGTTTACACTCATCTGGGGCTCCAAGGCCACAACCCTCACATCGATCTTCAGAAGCCAGGTATCTCTGTGCAAATCATCAAAACCCCATCAAGACGCTAAGCTTGGATATTCTGACACAGAAATGTTGACCGTGGCTGACCACCAAGGAGAATGAAGACAAGATGCTGGATGATGTCTACAGTCTGAGCACCTTTCTCTTTTTGGGTAAGAAATAAAACAAGGCCAACATGGTAGAGCTGGGGAAAGTGCTTTTTTCTTTTTCCTGGAAGAGTGGGTTGGCGTGAGGGTAGAGAGGGGTTATTTGCCTTTTTTTTCATGTGGCTCTTTTCGTGGTTTGACAGGCGCATTCCTGAACCCTCTCAGTCCACTGTCCCCTTCTGTCAGGTCCTGACCCCAACAGGTGGCAGCTGGCCGAGTACATCTGAACCCTGAAACAGTGCTGACAGCCCGAGCCTGTGGCACTCATCCCGTGGTGCATGGGGGGGTCTTCCAACCCTTCACCTATTTGTTTAAAAGCAGGGATTTCTCTCTATTTCAGAGCTGACGACACTGAGGTTCAGGGAAGGTGACAAGGACACAGCCTGAGGGGGGTCACTTCTGATTCCAAGCATAGTGATGATGGAGTTTCAGGCACTGGTGCAGCTCATGGGAGATGGATTTTAATGATAATAATAGTGACTATAACGATAAAAAACACAAAAGTATTAAAATGATGGTAACAACCGCCACCACCGCCACCACCATGAGCTCTGTTTACTCCTCACTGGGCTGTGCTTCCCACACCTCGTGAAGGCCACCCTTGGACACCGACCCACACACCCCGCGGCTGGGCTGCCCTCCGCACCCTGTGCCCAGGCCAGCTGAGTGTGCCCAGGTGCCGCCCTGGCCATCTCCCCAGCTCCTCTCTACTTCCCCTTTGTCCTTCCTCTTTCCCATCATATTTTTAGAAATCTGCTCGCAGCCCGGCTTCCAGGACAGCTGGCCCCGCTTCCCCTTTCCAGGGCAGGAGGAGGGTGCGATCCTGGGGCCCTGAAGGCGGAGGCTCCTCAGAGTCTGGGTGCGAGGGGGTCTGAGATGGGGGGGCGGCTAGCAGAGCTGCACCCCGCCCCAGCCCCAGAGGACCTGCAGGCGCATCAAGTCGTGTGGCTTCCTCCCCCAGCCCATCTGCCTCTATTTTTAATCTGCAGTCTTGCTGCAGCAGCCCCACGGCTGTCTTTGGTCACACTGGGGCTTTGTTGCCTGGACCTCTCAGCTTTTCAGCAGACGTAGGGGGAGGGGACCTGCTTCTGGGTGTCAGACACCCACAGCTGGAGGAGGGCAGGCCGCCCCTTTGCCACCATCCTGTCCATTGTATGAGCAGGGAAACTGAAACCCACAGAAGGAAGAGGCCCATCATGACCACTGGCAGGTTCGTGCACAGCTGGGATCTGAGCCAGGTCGGGCTGACTCCAAATCCTTGTTCTTTCCCCACTTCCCCAGGGTGAGGCCAGGATGATGGTACCCACTTAGAGATGACAAGTCAGAGCTCAGAGAGGGAGAGTCACCAGGCTGTGAAGGACCTCCGAGTAAGACCCAGTCTGGGTAGCAGAGAAATGACCTTCCCTCCCTCCACTTCCTCCAGGAAGTCTTCCCAGATCTCCCTTGCCCCGGGTAGAGAGAGTCGCTCCCTCCCTGGCTGCAGGTCTGTGCCCATTTGTACATCTGCCCTGGGTCACTGTCCTATAGGGTTTTTCTCCCCCTCCCTCCATTCCCGAGCCAGCAGCTCCCTCAGGGCTGGGCCTGTGGCTGGGTCATTGCTGTCTCTAGCATTGCACAGCCCAGGACCTGCACACCAGAGGACTGCTTATTGAATGAATGAATGAATGAATGAATGAGTAGATGAACTGATCAGTGGAGTCCTCACATCTCCCAAGAGACTGCCTGCAGTGACTCCATCAATCCCTGTCGTCCCAGGACCAGCCTGAAGCAAAGCAGTGACGCACCTCTTGGCCTCCCTGGGAGGCCTCGCCCCTCCCCTCCCTGACAGCCCAGGCTAAACTGGGGCTCTCGCTCCTCTCAGATCTTGTCCTTATTCTGCCACTTATTGGCCGCCCGACTTTGGGCAATTCCGTCCTCTCCTCCAGTTCACCTCTGAGGGCCTCAGTTTCCTCTTTGCATTATGGGAACAACCATCCTAAGGACTTCTGTACCTGAAGACCCCAAGAATAATGGTGGAAAGACAGGCAGTGTGTGGGGGGATTACTTCACTGTTTCTTGTCACCCTCGCATCTGCTGAGTGACCTTGAGCCAGGCACTGCTCCTCCTGGGTCTCCTCTTGCGTCCCTACTTGCCCCTAAGATGTGTTCACTGAGCCGTACAGTCTGTGAGCCACCTGCCCCCAAAAGCCCCCAGGAGAAGCATGGGGTTCGGGGAGAGAGCACTGGACAGGGAGCTAGGAGGTGGGGAGTCATCCTGCCTCCGCAAGACTGTCCCTCTCCTGGCCTCCTTTGTTCCAGCTGTAAATGGGGGCTGTTGAAATGGATCAGTGCTTCTCTGTGTTCCCCAGAACACTTGGGGCGAGGGGAGCGCAGTGGGTGGGCTCAGACTGCTTTGTTTTAGGTTTTGTTTGAAAAAAGGGGTCTGTTGCTAATAGGGTTCACGTCATCTGGACCTGGGGAACTGGACAGCTCCTGGCACCCCTTGTCTTCTGGAGTTCCAGGCCATGCTGGAACCTTCTGAGATGCAGGGCGCAGAGACTTGGCCGCTCTCCTCTCAGCCTCACAGAAACACAACACAACACAGTCCTGTCCTCTTCCTGTACCAACTGACAGCCTCCTCTCCTGCTTACCAGGTAGGGTCTCAGCCATGGTCCCCTGCTGCTCATCCCCTGCTGGCCCCTCCACTGGCAAAGGTGGTGCCCTCAGCCTCCCCAAAGGCCACTGTCACTCACCAGAGGCCAAATGGGCTGCAGGGCCCTTGTGCCACCCAGACAGTTATCATTCTAGCAGACATCATCATCTTCGACACAAACAACCTTTCTCAGTCCCACCTCAGGGCCTTTGCACTGGCTGTTCCTTTGCCTGGAATATTCTTTCCCCAGAAACCCACATGGATCACTCCCTTCCCTCCTACAAGTCTCTGCTCAAACGGTGTCTCCTCTTGAGGACTTCCAGCCACCCATCTTCCTTATCTCACTTTACTGGTCTTCATCCTGCTTGTCACCACCTGACATAGTACATTCATATATTTACTGTCTGTCTCCCCCTCTAGAGCGTAAGCTCATGAGGGCAGGGGCCACGCCTGCTTTGTTCGCGGGACTCCCAGCATATGCAACACAGCTTGGCACCTAGCCTAAGCTCATAAATATCTGCTGCCTGCTTCTGCATGTCCCATCTGTGTTATATCTATTTACACACCGATTCCTGTGAGGCAGGCACTATTATCCCCATTCTACAGAACAGGAAACTGACAGGGCGGCCCAGGTGCTTACCTGGGTGGCACAAGTCCATTCTGAAGCCCCCGGGGAAAGGTGGCCTGTGCTCCTGAGGCCCACTGACCCAGCTGCGGCTCGGGCTGCTCAGGCAGGGATCCGTCATCTCAGCTACAACAGGCCCCTTCCCGTCTGCCCCGCCCAGCACGCTGTGGGGAGGAAGTCCTGTCCTGCTGGGGTCTGGTGCGTAGTCTCTTGATGTAGCAGCACTTCCTAAAAACCAGCAGTTTTGAATAGCGGGGACTCTTTGCATTTTGGGTGCGGGCAAGGGAGGGACAGAGGCAAAAGAGACAGAGAGGGATAAAAAGAGAAAGATGGTGACACAGAGAAAAACACACACACACAGATACACACACACACACACACACACACACACCAGAGGAAGATGATTACTGGAGGACAGAACCTCCCTGCATATAAGCTTAAGGATCATTCAACTTGGACTGTCTAAGCTGAGCCCCATCAATTCCACCCCACAAGCTCTCTTTCATCAACTCTCCCTTGAGCAAAGAAAAATTAATTGAGTGCTAGGAAGGGCTTTGCTTCCCCTCAATGAAATGCCTGGCTTTTTCCTGTCTAGTGATCAGTCAGGCATTATGTTCAGTTTCCCTTTTCCCCCAGGCTGCTAGGAAGCTCAGTCAAATCTGAAGCTCTTTTACAGCTGTTCTTTTGTAGCATACAGACTTTAAGGCCAGACTCAGCAGTGTGATTCAGCTCTGCCACTCAGGACCTGTGTGAACTTGGGTGAGTCACTTATCTGCCATGAGCCTCAGTTTGCTTAACTATGAAAGGGGAATAATAATCCTCACCTCAGGGTTATGGAAAAGATGAAGGGAGATAATGTGTGTAAGATGCTTGGCTATTCAATAAACACTATCTTCTTTACCCTTTTGGTTTAAATTTTCTTTGGGGGTTAAAATTCATAATTTTATTGCTTGTGCCTTTTTTTGGCAGGCTGATTCCATACTTTATGGAAAAAGGTGCGATGTAAAGAAAGATCTATAAAGTAAATGCTCATTCCTTGTAACTTTGTGGCACATATCAGTTTATTCATCTGTCTCCCCCACCAGTCTCGAGGCCCCATGAGG
Organism: Balaenoptera physalus; assembly: GCF_965194825.1. Lineage (NCBI taxonomy): Eukaryota > Metazoa > Chordata > Mammalia > Artiodactyla > Balaenopteridae > Balaenoptera > Balaenoptera physalus. Next base: position 11,093,804 of record NC_138892.1, read on the forward strand.
ACAAGGTCACCTCTGTGTCCCATGTCTGGTAAATGCTGGGAACCTAGGGGGTGTTCAAGCGTGCAATGAATGAATGCATGAATGAATGAATGAATGAATGAAGGGCACACAGGGGAGATGGTGTGGTTGATGCATAAGTTGGCTACAATTTCCACCACTTCCTGTCTCCACACCCCTTTGTGCTGTGACGCTGTCACTCTTCCCATCAAGAGGTGGTGTCTATTTCTCTTCCCCTTGAATCTGGACTCGGCTGTGTCTTCCTTCGACCACTAGAACGCGACAGAAGTAATGTTACATGACTTTCGAGGTGAGGCCTTAAGAAACCTTGTGGCCCAGCTGCCCCGGGTGGCCTGCTGAGGATGGAGACACGTGGAGAAGAGAAAACTGAGGCTCCTTTCGGGGACACGCTTGACCAAGTTGGAACTTGAGTGAGTAGCCAGCTCAGGACCAGCAGCTGGGCCTACTCACTGCTGGTCTAGAGCTCTCAGGCTCTTCAAACCTGCCCCCACGCCAGCACCCCCTGCCTGCCACTTCTTGCCTAGCTCAAGGTTAGTTCCTAGGAAACTTGTTGAAATTATCTTCATGGTAAACTAGAATTTTCTCAACATATCAGGGCCTCAGGCACAAAAAAACCATTTCCTGGGTCACTTCAAAAAGAGAAATGGAGAGAAAGGTGTCATTCCCTGTGTAGAAAAGTGTTAACGGTGGGTCTGAGACCATTATTTGTTAAAAGGCCTGCTTGCACTACTTACAATAGTCAAGACAGGGAAGCAACCTAAGTGTCCATCGACAGATGAATGGATAAAGAAGATGTGATACACACACACACACGCACATGCACACACAATAGAATAGTACTCAGCCATAAAAAAGGAAATGAAATAACATGGATGGACCTAGAGATTATCATACTAAGTGGAGTCAGACAAAGAAAGTATCATATGATATCACTTATAGGTGGAACCAAAAATAAATGATGCAAATGAACTCATTTACAGAAGCAGACTCACCAACACAGAAAACAAACATACGGCTACCAAAGGGGAAAGGGGGGAGGGGGAGGGATAAATTAGGAGTTTGGCATTAGCAGATACATACTACTATATATAAAAGAGATAAACAACAAGGTTCTACAGTACAGCACAGGAACTACGTTCAATATCTTGTAATAACCTACAATGGAAAAGAATCTGAAATCTGAAAAAGTATATATCTATATCTATATCTGAATCACTTTGCTGTACACGAGAAGCTAACACACACTGTAAAACAATAATACTTCAATCAAAAAAACCCCCATATATACATACATATAAAAGGCCAACTTGCATTTTGGCCCCCGGCTGGCATCTGGGAACTTGGATTTCAGGAGGGTTCCTGCTGTCCCCTGGTAAGAGTGGCCCAAACTGTTTGTGCAAACAGTGTGGTTTGTGCTGAACACCCGTTTCCTCCCGGGACTCTGGGATTTGGGTACGTGCTAGGCAGAGAGTGCCTACGCGAGCAGCTCCCAGTAAAAACCTGGAGAGCGGAATCTCTACTGCGCTTCCCTGGTTGACAACACCTCTCATGTGTTTTCACAAGTTTTTGCTGGAGGAATGAAGCGCCTCCTGTGTGACTCTACTGGGAGAGGATGCTTGAAAGCTCATGCCTGGTTTCCTCTGGACGTCACTCCACGTGCTTTCACCGATTTTGCTTTGTATCCTTTTGCTGTAATAGAGCACAGCTGCAGGTAAGACTATATGCTGAGTTCTGTGAATCTTCCTGGTGAATCACTGAAACTGGGGATGGCTTTGGGGACCGCTGACACATGTTCTAATGCTACAGCCAGGCCCAGTAGGTGTCCCTTGCCCAGGGCCACAGTTTGGCATCTGGGACCTCACTTTTTGTCTGAAGGACTGGTTGAATGGTTCAGTATTATTACTATCTCTTTCTCTAAGACTCAACTCAAATACCACCTCCTCTGTGAAGCCTTCGGTGATTACACCTTCCTTCGCTCTTCCCCTACAGCCCCGATCATGTCTAACAGCTTGTATGCAGGTAGCCTGGGAGGGAGGGTACTCTCACTGTGGGTGGCAAAGGGTTTGGTAGAGTCAACAGTAGGGGAGCTATGGAGACCTGGATTCAAATCCTGACTCAGCATCTGCCAGTTGTGTGAACTTCTACCCTCTGAGCCTTGCTTTTTGTCATCTGCAAAATGGGGACAGATAAGATTAAGTTTGCTTGGGCTTCCTTGGTTGCGCAGTGGTTAAGAATCCACCTGCCAATGCAGGGGACACGGGGTCGAGCCCTGGTGCAGGAAGATCCCACATGCCGTGGAGCAACTAAGCCTGTGCGCCACAACTACTGAGCCTGCGCTCTAGAGCCCGCGAGCCACAACTACCGAGCCCATGTGCCGCAACTACTGAAGCCCACACGCCTAGAGCCCATGCTCCACAACAAGAGAAGCCACCGCAATGAGAAGCCCATGCACCACAACGAAGAGTAGCCCCGGCTCAACGCAACTAGAGAAAGCCTGCGTGCTGCAACAAAGACCCAACACAGCCAAAAATAAATAAATAAAATAAATAAATTTTAAAAAATAAACTTGCTAAAAAAAAAAAAAGATTAAGTTTGCTTACATGAAAAAGAAAACCCGAATAACAATGGCTTAAAGAAATTAGAGGTATATTTATCTCCTACGAGAAAGAAGCCTGAGGTAGGTAATATAGGACTGCCCTCATGGAAGCCTGGTAATCAGGGATCCAGGCTCCTTCTAACTTACCACTTCTATCCTTAAGGTCTCCTCATGGTCCAAAGTGGCTGCCTGATCTCCAGCCGTTATGCCTGAATTTGAGGTAGGAAGAAGGATGAAGATGGAAGGGCTCCCCTTAAAGGGCTCTTCCTCTAGTTCTTTCTGGGCTGAGGTCAGAGTCTCTGCTTACTTCATGTACACTAGGTGGAGGTCCATAATTGGTTATGGGACAACACACAACAGTCCCCAACCATGGGGTCTGGGAGGTCCCCAAACAATCACCACAACCATTTATGGAGTGCTCACTACCTGCCAGGTGTTGTGCTAAGTGCACATCTCACTTAATCCTTTCCACAACCCAATGAAGTGTATTACAATCCCTATTTTATAGTTGGGAAACTGAGTTCAGAGAGGTTAAGTCACTTGCCCAAGGTCACACAGCCAGGAAGAGGCAAAGCTCAGATTCAAGCCCTGTGCTCACTTCATTCTCGTTCTGAATTTGTGCAAGCATCATTTTAAACATTTAGAAAGAAACTCAGCGGCCTGCCCACCCCTCAGAGGAGAGATAAAAAGGTCCAGCACTTGAATTGAATTGTAGCAAAACTACATGAGTGACACTCTCTGCTTGCCCCAAAGCTCAGAATTCTTCACCTTGATACCGATGGCTCTAAGGAAAGAGATCTAGAAGGAGCTTAGAGGTGGTCTAATACAATGACCTCATTTTACACGTAAGGTAACTTAGACCTGGAGAAGGAAGAGACTTAGAGTGGGTAAGGGCTGAACCCTTGAACCCCTTTGGGCTGCAGAGAGTACTCCATCCATCCATCCTTCCATCCATCCATCCACCCACCCATCCATCCATCCATCCACCCACCCATCCACCCACTCATCCATCCATCCATCCATCCATTTGTCCATTCATTCAGTTGGTGTTTACTGAAGACCTACTATGTGCCATGTGCTGTTTTTGGCATTGGCACATGACAGACAAAAATCCCAGCCTTCATGGGACACATGGTTAAGTCAGTTGGACTGGGTGGGACGTGGTAGGTGGTGGGCAGGGTGAGTGCCTGGGATGAACCATCTCTGAAGTCCCCCCATTTCATAATTTTCTCTGATTTCTTATTTTATCTCATGACTCAGAACTGTAGATAGCCTCCGTCTGGTGGGTGGGGCATCCCTACATCCTGGGGCTGCTGAGGGTCTTGCCTATAAGGCCTGAGCAGCAAGCAGGTCTCCAGAAGCCCACGGGCTCTCCAAATGTTCCTGATTTCCATCATACCTGTCACTCCTCATCTGGGTTTGGCCACAAGACTTACTGGGAGCCTGTAGGACAGAAGGATAGAGGGAAGCTAGACCTGTGGGAGGGTCCACGACTCAGCCAAAGACAGGGTTGGGGGTTAAGGGCAGTGAAGCACACTTTCATGTACAAGTTCACATCTAGAAATTGCCCCTAATGAGATGATTGCACATATGTGGGAAGGGGTGAGCAAGCACACAGCATCACTGATAACTGTGGACTTTGGGAAGAGTCAAAATGTACATAAGGGACTAAATCGTTAATAAATTATTTGGGGTGCAGATGATGGGCCAGTGTGAGTCATTAAAGAGAATGGTGATATTCCAGAATTCAAGCATCTTTTGTTTTTAAGGAAACATAACTCAGTCTGGCTTAAACTGGAATTTACTGGCTCAGTTACTGGAGAGTCAGGGATGGGGTTGGCCTTGGTGATATGGATACCAGAGACTCAAAATGTCCTTGTTCTTTCCCCCTCTCTCTTCTCTCTCTCTGTCTGCCTTAGCTGTTTCTGTCTCTGGTTACAGATGGGTTTTCTCGATGGGGCAGTCAACCTGGCAACAGAAAGCTCCAGGCTCACATCAAATTACCTTTGACTTCAGAAAGAGGGCCTACCCAAAAAGATTCTCAGGGAAAGACTTTGATTGGCTAGGCCTAGGTCATGGGCCCATCTCTGGACCAGTCATTGCCACATCACTCAGCAAGGGCTTCACAGAGCAGGGATGCTTGTCTGGAGTCTTGGATATTTGTACAAGGAAGGAAAGAATCCTCTGGAAGATCAAGCAGGAGTTTGTGCTTCAGAGAAGGTGAGGGAAGGGTGTTCCAGGTTGGAGGAACAGCATGAACAAAGGCTCAGAGGCTTGAGATGGAATGGAGGGTGGGACTTAGGATGAATCCAGGCCTGGATCTGGTTTTGCCTGGGGTCTGTCCCTTCCCTACACCTCCTCCTCCTCCTAGGCCTCTGCCCTCCACTCAGGGGCTCCCTGACTCCCACTTCCCCTTTCCAACCCTCCATAATTTTCTCTGATTTCTGATTTTGGGGTGGCAGTAGTTTGGGGACAGTAGTTTCTGCTGGGCACAGGAGCACACACTTGCACATCAAGTGCATGTGTGCATATCTCACACACACACAGGAGGTGGCCCAGGCTCTACCCTCCTCCCAAGCTCACAGAAGCGGGGGCCTGGAGGAAGCAGAAGGTCTCCAGTACGCCTGAGTAGCCAGAGGCCACATCTCCCTGTGTCCTGCCTCCCTCGTTGTCACCAGATGGCTGCAGCAGCTCCAGGCATCTCATATCTATTTGACCGTGCCCACCGGGGCTCTGCTCATCCCATTTGGCCAAGGTGGACCCATGCTCACACCTCGATGCAAGGGATCCCAGGAAACAGAGCAGCTGGTATTTGCAGCATCTAAGTGGGTGGTGGACGCCCCCAGCCAGGGAGGCGGCTGCTGGTGGGAACCAAGGTGTTAACCTGTGGGACCCTGGAGAGACATGTCACCACAGGGAAGGAGGGGGAGCAGTCGGAGAGACAGGAGGAAACCCAGGAGTGGTCAGAGAATCCAAGATGAGGGCTTTTCAAAAAAAATAAATTTATTTTTATTTATTTTATTTTTGGCTGTGTTGGGTCTTCATTGCTGCGTGGGCTTTTCTCTAGTGCAGCAAGCGGGGGCTACTCTTCGTTGCGGTGCGTGGGCTTCTCATCGTGGTGGCTTCTCTTGTTGAGGAGCGTGGGCTCTTGGTGTGCGGGCTCAGTAGTTGTGATTCGTGGGCTCAGTAGTTGTGACTCATGGGCTCAGTAGTTGTGACTCGTGGGCTCTAGAGCGCAGGCTCAGTAGTTGTGGCGCACGGTCTTAGTTTCTCCGCGGCATGTGGGATCTTCCCGGATCAGGGCTCAAACCCGTGTCCCCTGCATTGGCAGGCGGATTCTTAACCACTGCGCCACCAGGGAAGCCCAAGAGATGATGGCCTTTTAAGAGTTGGTCATCAGTGTCCCCGGCAGGGTCAGGGGGCGGGGGGAGGTGAAGGTCCCTGAATGTTCACTGAGTTATAGCCGGGTGACTGGGGTGAGAGGTGGCCAGGCAGGGGCCACAGGCCGGGGAGCTGAGGAAGTGGAGGCAGTGAACGGGGGTGTCGAGGAGGGAGTGAGAGGTGGGGTCCGCTGATGGGCAGAGGAGGGCGTTTTTAAGAAGGGAGTGGCTTCACTTGAGCCAAGCCACCGGAGACCCAGGGCGTTTGTGACTGGAGAGGGTCCTGGGCAGGAGGAGAAGATGGCCCAGAGGGGAGGGGCAGCCTGAGGGGGGAGGGGCAGCCTGAGGGGGGAGGGGCAGCCTGAGGGGGGAGGGGCAGCCTGAGGGGGGAGGGGCAGAGGAGTCCCCCGGCCCGAGGGCGCCTCGGTTCCCGCTCTACAGACCAGGAAATGGGCTCAGAGGGATGCTGCCGCCGGTGCCCCTGTCGCCGCCAGCAGGCTGGGATTTGGCTTGGAGTTTGGTTCTGACTTTCGGGTTATTGTGGTTGACATCGAGTCATCTTCCTGGGACATCAGTTCTACTTACTTTTGGAGCCGCTCCTCTTTTAGTTTCTGTCAGCCCTTCAAAAGATGGAAATCTGATACTTCGTATGTAAACTTGGGTCAGGTTCCGTCTATCGCGGAGGCTCATTTTTTGCTCAGAAGTGTAATTACAGAGCTTTACCAACGCGTTCTGTTCACACGTGTCCTCATGGGTGCCCCCCAGTCCCCTTTTCTGCCATTTTGGTCTCATCTCTTTGGCTGTCGTGTCCACGTTCGTGGGCCCCGTGGCATGGGGGGAGGCCAGGGCTACCCAGCTGCACCTGCCGGGTTTGAGTCCTGGCCTCTGGGGTTGCCACACCATCTAGAATCACCCCCACCCCTGGGTAGAGCTGGGGCTCCCCGGGACCTCCTGCTTTGAAAACCAACTGGTCAGAACCGTTTCTGTGAGCTCAGAGGACAGGGCTCGGTGTTTTTTGTTTGTTTGTTTTATTTTATTTTATTGGCCGCACCATGCAGCATGCAGGATCTTAGTTTCCTGACCAGGGATCGAACCTGCACCCCCTGCAGTGGAAGTGCAGATTCTTTTTTTTAAACATCTTGGAGTATAACTGCTTTACAGTGGTATGTTAGTTTCTGCTTTATAACAAAGTGAATCAGCTATACATATACATATATCCCCATATCGCCTCCCTCTTGCGTCTCCCTCCCACCCTCCCTATCCCACCCTCCCCATCCCACCCCTCTAGGTGGTCACAAAGCACCGAGCTGATCTCCCTGTGCTATGCGGCTGCTTCCCACTAGCTATCTGTTTTACATTTGGTAGTGTATGTATGTCCATGCCACTCTCTCACTTCGTCCCAGCTTACCCTTCCCCCTCCTCGTGTCCTCAAGTCCATTCTCTACGTCTGCGTCTTTATTCCTGTCCTGCTCCTAGGTTCTTAAGAACCATTTTTTTTTTTTTTTTAGATTCCCTATATATGTGTTAGCATACGGTATTTGTTTTTCTCTTTCTGACTTACTTCACTCTGTATGACAGACTCTAGGTCCATCCACCTCACTACAAATAACTCAATTTTGTTTTTTTTTATGGCTGAGTAATATTCCATTGTGTATATGTGCCACATCTTCTTTATCCATTCATCTGTCGATGGACACTTAGGTTGGGAAGCACAGATTCTTATCTTAACCACTGGACCGCCAGTGAAGTCCTTGGCTAGGTGTTTTAAAATGTTACCTGGGATTTGGTTTTATTCAGGTATGGTGAGGCCAACAGAACAGGAGATGACTGTCTGAAAAGACGGTTTGTTATACGCACAGGTTCCCAAGAGAAGGGGGCATGACAGGCCACGCAGGGCCACACAGAGAAGTAGCAGGGCCAGTCAAGGGGGCAGAAGAGTGAGAGGAAAGCATGGACAAAAGCCTTTATTGTGGTTTTCCAGGGAAGAAATGGGTGAGGCAAGGTAAGCATGGAGCAGGGTTAGGATTGGCTAGTTGGAATAATTTTGGCAGGCTTTGGGCAATCGGGATGGTTCCTAGTTGTCTAGGAAAGACTATTACGTCGTGGAATGTAAAGCCAGACAGAGGAAGCAGATGGGGATACGGACCCAAGATTGGTTGGTTTGCATCTGAAATTCATGCTGGCAGACCCCTTCATTTACTAGCTCTAGAAATTAGCTAACCCTGGTGCAGTGGAAGTCGCTTCCCAGCAGTGAGGCCCCAGGTGCCAGAGCCTCAAGAATGCAGAAAATAAGGAAATATGGTTAGTATATAAGTTAATACACTGGGTTGGTTTGGTTCCCTGCTGCTTCCGAGGGACTTAGAACAGACTGGGCACACAGTAGGTGTGCAGTGCATGCTTCTTGAAGGAATGAATGTGACACTGTCACTGGTGAGGCTCAGGTGTTTATGAAGGGTCGATGTGTGTTTCAGCTGGGAAACTGGCCTCTTCCTGGCGTCAGCCTGTAGCTCAGTGGGTCCTGGCTTTGAACCTCAGTGCCTCCACCTATGAGCTGTGGCAGTATCCTCTGGGACTCAGCATTCTCATCTGTAAAATGGGGATACTGCGGAGCGTCACGCTGGCTTGTAAAGATTGGAGGGCGTGGTTGTACAGTGGAAAGGGCCTCAGTGGAGGCAGCTACTGGCCCTTGTCTGTCTCCCCATGGCTCGTCTAATTTCCAGAGTGCTCCAGGGCCCCAGTGGACAGTAGGCCCTGCTTTACTGTCTGTTTTCCTGAGATTTACGAAAGATTCTCTTTGGCAGGTGACCCCTGGATATGTCCCCCTGGGAGCCTATTAATGTACAAACTGCCAGGCCACTGACTCCTGGGTCCATCCTCTGATGGAGGGGCCTGAAATCATTATTTTAAATATATGCTCAGATGCTTGCAACCCCGGCAAGGGAGATGTTGTCCTTCTCTCTGTAATGATGTCAGGATACACTCCAGGCTTCAGAGCTCTGGGGTCAGCCTTTAGCAAAGAAGTTATTACAGGAAATAAGGAGACCACTTCTGTATTTGCTGTTGAAGGCATGATGTCACTCAGCGCTCCTTACATCGAGAGCACACAGAGCTTTCTTCTAGCGGGGTGTTAGGAAAATGCAACTCACCGGAGAACTGGCCTGTTTCCCCTTTTCCAGTAAGGAGAACTGAGTAACTTGCCCTGTTCTCTTTTTACTCCAGCTGCCCGGAAACTCAAGCAAATCTGAAGCTCAACTGCAGTATCATTTGGCACATTTGCCTTCTTTTCTCCTGGACCTGATTGTATACTTTCATATTCCCAGTTTTTTGTATATATGGGTGATAGTCTGGGAGATACAAATTCTCATCATAAAAGAAAGGAAAGAAGGAAGGAAGATAGCATAAAAATCTCAGGCAAAACCCAAGTATAGTGGTCAGAGGAGACCAGACAAAGTTTTGGCCACCAGCCTGCTGTGTGCCCTTGGGCCACTCACTCACTCTCTGACTCCTGACCTCCTAACCACTTCCCTGACTCCTCTGCAGGCTCCCCTTTCTCTATGTGTCCTGAAATGTCTGTTCAACACATTTATGAAGTGCCGATTGTTCTGCTACGTTAACAAGTCACTCCCAAACTTCCTGGTGGATCTAAATGACATTTATTCTGCTCATGAATCTGCAATGTAGGCAGGGCTCAGTGGGGATAGCTGGTCTCGGCTCTATTTCGTGTCAACTGGGGCAGCCCAAGAATGCGCCTGGGATACCTGAAGGCTCGCTCTCTTGCATAGTTGGCGGTGGGTCTGTGGGCTTGAACATCTAGAACTACTTGGCATCTCTCTCTTGCTCTCCACGTGGCCCCTCCAGCATGGCGGTTCCAGGTAGCCAGTAGCCTTGGGAGCCATGAGAGAGCCAGGTGGAAACAGTCGCCTTTTATGACCTGGCTTTGGAAGTCTCTCAGTGTCACTTCCACCATAGTCACAGGGTCACATTATAAGATTATGTGGATGGGAGATGTTGGTGCCGCCATCTTTGGAAAATACCACTTGCCACTCTTCCTCACGCCAAGCAACGCGCCGGTCCCTGGGGACATGGACACAGTGGTGTGTAGGATGCTGGGGTTCCTTCGGGGCCTGTCCCAGCACCTCTTTCTTTATCATTCAAGGTCCGAGAGTGCGCACCGACACTCCCGCCCAGTGCTCTGTTCTGACTCGTCCCCTACGTTTCCAGTTTCCCACCTGACAACTCCATTTGGGCGTTTCCTCCGCTCAGTGGGTCCCAAACTGGCCCCTTGTATGTTTTCCAGCTCAGCAAACGGCAGCACTGTCCCCCGTCCCGCCCCCAGTCACCCAGGCGGGACCCCGGGCATCGATTTAGACCCCTCTCTTCCCTCCTCCCTGCCTGCATAATCAGTGTTCCCTAGAGTCTGGTGTCCCAAATGACTCTCGGAGCCATGGGCTCCTCAGGCACCCTCACTGCCACCTCCCTATTCAGGCCACCATCACATCATCTTTCCTCTGGTGACAGCTTGAGTAGGTTTTTGGCCTCAAGCCTTGCCCCAGCCCCACCCCAAATCTTTGCCCTCATAGTACCCAGACTGATTTTTCTAAGACATGTCTGGTCACGTCACTCTTCTGCCTAAAAACCTTCAGTGGCTCCCTGTTGCCTTCAGGATGGCATTGAGACTCCATAGCTTGACCCACAAGACCCTCTGGAGGCTGTCTGCTGTCTGCTGCTCTGCCGTCTTCTCCCATCCACTCTGTGCTACAGCTCTGTAGGCCATCTTTCTTTACCTTGATCAGACCGTGTACTCTCACGGCCCAGGGCCTTTGCACATGCCACTCCTGCCACCAGATGTGCTCTTTCTCCTTGCCTTCTCTGGCCAATTCCTACTCAAGCTTCAGGTTTTGGCTTAATCTGTTTTCTCTGGGCAGTTTTCCCTGACCCACATGCTCACGGCTCTCAGCGCACCCTACCAGAATCCTAGGACCCATCACTATAATTACTTGCTCAATATTTGTTTTCATCGCTGGATTATAAACTCTAGGAGGGATGGGGCTGGTTCTATCTGGTTAGCCTGTGGCACATGGTGATGCTAAGTAAGTATTTGTTGTATGAATAAATGGCTGGGGTGAGTGTCAGGGTTTGACCAAATCAGCTCAGTGAAGACCTTTTGATCCCTGACCTTCTACGTCCTACAACCATAAAGTTCCATCTAACCAGAAGGCAGGTGGCCAGCCGGCACCTCTTCTCCACCTGCAAACCGTGGTTTTGGAGGTGGTAACACTGCCAACAGGGCCCTGGGATGAAATGAGAGCCGCTTCTAGTGTCACTCTGAGGTTGGTCATTGCCATACGAGCATGGCAACTCTGTTAACCAGAACCTTCAGATATCAGGAAGCCAGGTCCCTGAGCCAGGCTGGGCTGTGCGAGTCATGTCCAGGAATGGTGACATAGACCAGCTTGTGAGGGCAATGAGCTTGCAGTCCTGGAATCCCAGAATGTTCTGCTGGAAGGCCCCTTAGTGTGTCTGAGATCTCTCTCCTTGTGGTTATGGAATAGAGAACCGCGGAGGTAGGGAGGTGTTCCCAAGTGCCCTGAGTCCTGGTTTTTATTCTTTTCCTCCTGTCCGTCCTGTCCCCTCGGCCGCCCCCCATCCTCTGCCCTTCTGCCCACACCAGGCTGTTGATGTGCTGGGAGGAAGCCCCATCTGGTTTCTGTGACCCCAGGCCCACAGGGTCCTGAGATGACCCTGGGACCGACGGAGAACATGACCTGGCCAAAGTCAGCACGGAGCGGGGAGGGACAAAGGCTGCTGACTCCCACCTGCTAGAACTTTCTCTCTGGGCCTGGCTGAGACTGCAGGCCAGGACACAGGGCCTCACAAGTGGGGGTCATGCTGGTGGGGTCAGGGCATGGGATGGTGCTGGGCAGTCCCAGGTTCCCCTGCTTCCTCCGTCCCTCCCGGCTGTGTGACGGGAGCTAAGGGACTCAGTCACGCGAGCCTCGGTCTCCAACTCTGCAAAATGGGTCTGTTTGCCCATTTATTCCCAAGACCGCCCAGAGTGCCCTCTGTGAGGCATGGGGCCTCTGGGCTCCCGGTGAGTGGTTGGCGCAGGTCGAGGAGCCCTGCAGACACGGCCAGGTCCCCACCAGGTGCTGCCCACTTTCCCTTTCTGGGCCTCTTTTTCCTTCTCTGTAAAAATGGGGATAATGACAGCACCTCCCACGAGGGAAGGTGTGAGGGATTTCATGAAAGAATCCACGTCAAGCTGCCAGCACCCAGCGCGGCCTTGGGAGATCCAGGAGGCTCTGACCCCCTGCCCTTGTCCCCTTCCGCTGGTTCCTCGGAGACCAAAATCAGCCCACGGGCTCCACCCTGTGGTGGCCGGGGGAACGCCACGCAGAGGAGCCACGGCCTGTGTGTGGGGTCTATGGGCGGTGACTGTAGGGGCGGGGGCGGGCAGGGCTGGGCGCTGGGAAGAGCGTGGCAGCCCCCTCTCTCGGCCTTCTCTTTCATTCTCCATCACTTCCTTCCCCGACTCTCCATTGCCGGCCTCAGGGTGGCGATGGGGGTGGTGGTGAAGTGATGGGCTGGGGGTGATGGGTCGGGGGTGGGGAGGTGCTGCGATGGTAGGTAAGGCCTGGACTAGGGGGAGGTCGTATAAACCCTGGGGCAGATTTGATCTTTATTTAAATTAAAAAATATTAACATTTTTTTTTTTTAAATGATACAAAAAAATTGTTTTATTTAGAGAAAATTAAATCATTTTGATGGTAGCAGTAAATCAGAACATACAATGTTTCCTGGAAAACAACCATTTGACTAAGAAAGTCTAGGTTCAAAACCTAAAATTAAAATCATAAACAGTAAATGAAGATAGACTAAGTTTAAAAAGAACAAAATGAATATCTGAATTCTTATGCCTACTCATATTTGAATACTGACGATGAAGTAAACCATTATTGAGAACACAAACATTACTTAGTTTTATCAATTGAAAAAAGTATATTAAAGTTGAATGGACATTTTATGAAGACTGGAGGAAAGGTATGCATCTGAGTTTTGTCATATAGTTTCTGTTTCTAATCCTGAGGGGAAAAAGGCAAATAGTTACTGAATTAAGCTATATACCTAAAGGAGAGAGAAGGATTCAGAAAGCATTTGGTATTTACCATTTTTCAGAATGGTAAAAACTCCCACAGTGGATAGTGATAGTGGCAGCAATATTAAGTATAGAAATTTTTACATTCTATGAAAATATATTGATGTACAAACCAGAATTTTGCAACTAAATCTAGTGTTATAGTTTCTTTTAGCATTCTTTAAGTTTTGTGTAGTGAATAAATATACATCATTCACAGAGTGGTAGTAACCAACTATGCAAAAGAGTTTATACAAGAAAAAGCAAAGCAGAAGCTTGTATGGTGACCTTACAAGTTCCGAACTATTAAGCAAAGAATTTTTCAGAGTTGTTAAATACAAATATATAAGTCAATTGCTATGCTATGGTCACTTGTGGGATTTCTTTACAAACTTTTTTTTTTTTTTTTTTTTTAAGATTTTTAGAAATTTCATGTAATGTCTGAAACATTTATATTAACATATTTCCATACAAATACAAATATAAGATTTTTAGGAATTTCATGTAATGTCTGAAACATTTATATTAACATATTTCCATACAAATAACCCAATGAAAGTTTAGTATTAGTTGTTTTGTTTGTTTTTTTATACTGCAGGTTCTTATTAGACATCAATTTTATACATATCAGTGTATACATGTCAATCCCAATCGCCCAATTCAGCACACCACCATCCCCACCTCACCGCAGTTTTCCCCCTTTGGTGTCCATATGTCCATTCTCTACATCTGTGTCTCAACTTCTGCCCTGCAAACTGGCTCATCTGTACCATTTTTCTAGGTTCCACATACATGCATTAATATATGATATTTGTTTTTCTCTTTCTGACTTACTTCACTCTGTATGACAGTCTCTAGATCCATCCACGTCTCAACAAATGACTCAATTTCGTTCCTTTTTATGGCTGAGTAATATTCCATTGTATATATGTACCACCTCTTCTTTATCCATTCGTCTGTTGATGGGCATTTAGGTTGCTTCCATGACCTGGCTATTGTAAATAGTGCTGCAATGAACATTCGGGTGCATGTGTCTTTTTGAATTACGGTTTTCTCTGGGTATATGCCCAGTAGTGGGATTGCTGGGTCATATGGTAATTCTATTTTTAGTTTTTTAAGGAACCTCCATATTGTTCTCCAGAGTGGCTGTATCAATTTACATTCCCACCAACAGTGCAAGAGGGTTCCCTTTTCTCCACACCCTCTCCAGCATTTGTTGTTTGTAGATTTTCTGATGATCCTCATTCTAACAGGAGTGAGGTGATACCTCATTGTAGTTTTGATTTGCATTTCTCTAATAATTAGTGATGTTGAGCATCTTTTCATGTGCTTCGTGGCCGTCTGTATGTCTTCTTTGGAGAAATGTCTATTTAGGTCTTCTGCCCATTTTTGGATTGGGGTGTTTGTTTCTTTGATATTGAGCTGAATGAGCTGTTTATATATTTTGGAGATTAATCCTTTGTCCGTTGATTCATTTGCAAATATTTTCTCCCATTCTGAGGGTTGTCTTTTCGTCTTGTTTATGGTTTCCTTTGCTGTGCAAAAGCTTTGAAGTTTCATTAGGTCCCACTTGTTTATTTTTGTTTTTATTTCCATTACTCTAGGAGGTGGATCAAAAAAGATCTTGCTGTGATTTATGTCAAAGAGTGTTCTTCCTATGTTTTCCTCTAAGAGTTTTATAGTGTCCAGTCTTATATTTAGGTCTCTAATCCATTTTGAGTTTATTTTTGTGTATGGTGTTAGGGAGTATTCTAATTTCATTCTTTTACATGTAGCTGTCCAGTTTTCCCAGCACCACTTATTGAAGAGACTGTCTTTTCTCCATTGTATATCTTTGCCTCCTTTGTCATAGATTAGTTGACCATAGGTGTGTGGGTTAATCTCTGGGCTTTCTATCTTGTTCCATTGATCTATGTTTCTGTTTTTGTGCCAGTACCATATTGTCTTGATTACTGTAGCTTTGTAGTATAGTCTGAAGTCAGGGGGTCTGATTCCTCCAGCTCCATTTTTTTGCCTCAAGACTGCTTTGGCTATTCGGGGTCTTTTGTGTCTCCATACAAATTTTAAGATGATTTGTTCTAGCTCCGTAAAAAATGCCATTGGTAATTTGATAGGGATTGCATTGAATCTGTAGATTGCTTTGGGTAGTATACTCATTTTCACAATGTTGATTCTTCCAATCCAAGAACATGGTATATCTCTCCATCTGTTGGTATCATCTTTAATTTCTTTCATCAGTGTCTTATAGTTTTCTGCATACAGTTCTTTTGTCTCCCTAGGTAGGTTTATTCCTAGGTATTTTATTCTTTTTGTTGCAATGGTAAATGGGAGTGTTTCCATAATTTCTCTTTCAGATTTTTCATCATTAGTGTATAGGAATGCAAGAGATTTCTCTGCATTAATTTTGTATCCTGCAACTTTACCATATTCATTAATTAGCTCTAGCAGTTTTCTGGTGGCAGTTTTAGGATTCTCTATGTATAGTATCATGTCATCCGCAAACAGTGACAGTTTTACTTCCTCTTTTCCAATTTGTATTCCTTTTATTTCTTTTTCTTCTCTGATTGCCGTGGCTAGGACTTCCAGAACTATGTTGAATAATAGTGGTGAGAGTGGACATCCTTGTCTCGTTCCTGATCTTAGAGGAAATGCTTTCAGTTTTTCACCATTGAGAATGATGTTTGCTGTGGGTTTGTCATATATGGCCTTTATTATGTTGAGGTAGGTTCCCTCTATGCCCACTTTCTGGAGAGTTTTTATCATAAATGGGTGTTGAATTTTGTCAAAAGCTTTTTCTGCATCTATTGAGATGATCATATGGTTTTTATTCTTCAGTTTGTTAATATGGTGTATCACATTGATTGATTTGCGTATATTGAAGAATCCTTGCATCCCTGGGATAAATCCCACTTGATCGTGGTGTATGATCCTTTTAATGTGTTGTTGGATTCTGTTTGCTAGTATTTTGTTGAGGATTTTTGCATCTATATTCATCAGTGATATTGGTCTGTAATTTTCTTTTTTTGTAGTGTCCTTGTCTGGTTTTGGTATCAGGGTGATGGTGGCCTCATAGAATGAGTTTGGGAGTGTTCCTTCCTCTGCAATTTTTTGGAAGAGTGTGAGAAGGATGGGTGTTAGCTCTTCTCTAAATGTTTGATAGAATTCACCTGTGAAGCCATCTGGTCCTGGACTTTTGTTTGTTGGAAGATTTTTAATCACAGTTTCAATTTCATTCCTTGTGATTGGTCTGTTCATATTTTCTGTTTCTTCCTGATTCAGTCTTGGAAGGTTATACCTTTCTAAGAATTTGTCCATTTCTTCCAGGTTGTCCATTTTATTGGCATAAAGTTGCTTATAGTAGTCTCTTAGGATGTTTTGTATTTCTGCGGTGTCTGTTGTAACTTCTCCTTTTTCATTTCTGATTTTATTGATTTGAGTCCTCTCCCTCTTTTTCTTGATGAGTCTGGCTAATGGCTTATCAATTTTGTTTATCTTCTCAAAGAACCAACTTTTAGTTTTATTGATCTTTGCTATTGTTTTCTTTGTTTCTATCTCATTTATTTCTGCTCTGATCTTTATGATTTCTTTCCTTCTGCTAACTTTGGGTTTTGTTTGTTCTTCTTTCTCTAGTTTCTTTAGGTGTAAGGTTAGATTGTTTACTTGAGATTTTTCTTGTTTCTTTAGGTAGGCTTGTATAGCTATAAACTTCCCTCTTAGAACCGCTTTTGCTGCATCCCATAGGTTTTGGGTCGTCGTGTTTTCATTGTCATTTGTCTCTAGGTATTTTTTTATTTCCTCTTTGATTTCTTCAGTGATCTTTTGGTTATTTAGTAACGTATTGTTTAGCCTCCATGTGTTTGTCTTTTTTACGTTTTCTTCCCTGTAATTCATTTTTAATCTCATAGCGTTGTGGTCAGAAAAGATGCTTGGTATGATTTCAATTTTCTTAAATTTACTGAGGCTTGATTTGTGACCCAAGATGTGATCTATCCTGGAGAATGTTCCGTGCGCACTTGAGAAGAATGTGTAATCTGCTGTTTTTGGATGGAATGTCCTATATATATCAATTAAATCTATCTGGTCTATTGTGTCATTTAAAGCTTCTGTTTCCTTATTTATTTTCATTTTGGATGATCTGTCCATTGGTGTAAGTGAAGTGTTAAAGTCCCCCACTATTATTGTGTTACTGTCGATTTCCTCTTTTATAGCTGTTAGCAGTTGCCTTATGTATTGAGGTGCTCCTATGTTGGGTGCATATATATTTATAATTGTTATATCTTCTTCTTGGATTGATCCCTGGATCATTATGTAGTGTCCTTCCTTGTCTCTTGTAACATTCTTTATTTTAAAGTCTATTTTATCTGATATGAGTATAGCTACTCCAGCTTTCTTTTGATTTCCATTTGCATGGAATATCTTTTTCCATCCCCTAACTTTCAGTCTGTATGTGTCCCTAGGTCTAAAGTGGGTCTCTTGTAGACAGCATATATATGGGTCCTGTTTTTGTATCCATTCAGCCAGTCTATGTCTTTTGGTTGGGGCGTTTAATCCATTCACGTTTAAGGTAATTATCGATATGTATGTTCCTATGACCATTTTCTTAATTGTTTTGGGTTTGTTTTTGTAGGTCCTTTTCTTCTCTTGTGTTTCCCACTTAGAGAAGTTCCTTTAGCATTTGTTGTAGAGCTGGTTTGGTGGTGCTGAATTCTCTTAGCTTTTGCTTGTCTGTAAAGCTTTTGATTTCTCCATCAAATCTAAATGAGATCCTTGCCGGGTAGAGTAATCTTGGTTGTAGGTTCTTCCCTTTCATCACTTTAAGTATATCATGCCACTCCCTTCTGGCTTGCAGAGTTTCTGCTGAGAAATCAGCTGTTAACCTTATGGGAGTTCCCTTGTATGTTATTTGTCGTTTTTCCCTTGCTGCTTTCAATAATTTTTCTTTGTCTTTAATTTTTGCCACTTTGATTACTATGTGTCTCGGCGTGTTTCTCCTTGGGTTTATTCTGTATGGGACTCTCTGCGCTTCCTGGACTTGGGTGGCTATCTCCTTTCCCATGTTAGGGAAGTTTTCGACTATAATCTCTTCAAATATTTTCTCTGATCCTTTCTCTCTCTCTTCTCCTTCTGGGACCCCTATAATGCGAATGTTGTTGCATTTAATGTTGTCCCAGAGGTCTCTTAGGCTGTCTTCATTTTTTTTCATTCTTTTTTCTTTAGTCTGTTCCGCAGCAGTGAATTCCACCATTCTGTCTTCCAGGTCACTTATCCGTTCTTCTGCCTCAGTTATTCTGCTATTGATTCCTTCTAGTGTAGTTTTCATTTCAGTTATTGTATTGGTCATCTCTGTTTGTTTGTTCTTTAATTCTTCTAGGTCTTTGTTAATCATTTCTTGCATCTTCTCAATCTTTGCCTCCATTCTTATTCCGAGGTCCTGGATCATCTTCACTATCATTATTCTGAATTCTTTCTCTGGAAGGTTGCCTATCTCCACTTCATTTAGTTGTTTTTCTGGGGTTTTTTCTTGTTCCTTCATCTGGTATATAGCCCTCTGCCTTTTCATCTTCTCTATCTTTCTGTAACTGTGGTTTTTGGTCCGCAGGCTGCAGGATTGTAGTTTTTCTTGCTTCTGCTCTCTGCCCTCTGGTGGTTGAGGCTATCTAAGAGGCTTGATGGGAGGCTCTGGTGGTGGGTAGAGCTGACTCTTAACATTATTTTTGATATTTTGTTCATTATGGTTTTTTTGCATTGATTTTGATTTCTAAAGATATCACCTAAAGGATTATTTATCTTGATTAGTGACTTTGGCTTCCCTTTAGATTCTGCACCCGAAGTGAGTGCCTCACGTGCCTCACCCTATCCCAGCTCTCTTTGGGGGCTAGGTGGGGAGAGGCTGGGCTTCAGCTGGGAAAGCCTCACATGGAAGCCTCCTGATTCTATCCAGTGACTGGTCCACCCCGCCCCTCCCCCCCAGCCTCCTTCCATCATCCACCACCCGTTCTTCCCTCCATCCCGCTACCACCTGTCCATCTATCCATATTCCATAGTGGTTAAGAACTTGCATTCTGCATTTAGATGACCTGAGTTTGCATCCTGGCTGCCCATCCTGGGTGAGATATAATGTTCATTCAACACCCACACTTCCCATCTGATACAGTTTTACATTTAAAATTATTCATATAATACTTGAATACATTGTTAAAAAATCCGTTGGCCTCTGATCTTCACAAACATTCAGTGAAATAGATATGATTATCCCCATTTTACAGATGAAAAACTGAGGCCCAGAGGGTGAAGTGTCTTGTCCAGGGTCCCAGGGTCTGTAAGTGGCAGGGATGTGAGATCCCAGGAGTCTGAGTCACAAGGCCATGTCCATCTTTTCACGTCACTGCCTCTCCTCAGGACAGAGTGAGATCCAACCAAGCCCTGGGGAGCCAGTCCAGTGGGGCAGATCATCCCCTGATGATTCTACAGGCACGTGATGAGTTCTCGGAACAGGTATGTAGGTAATGATGGATTCCTGGTGGGGACCACAGAGGAGGAGGTTATGTGAACTGGCTTGGAGGAGAAAAGGCAGAAGAAGGAAGGGCATCAAGTGGTGGGAACGGCGTGTGCGGACTGAGGAGGTGAGGCTGAGTGGGTGACCTCTAGGTGCATCCATGGGCCAGAGCTCACGCTGTTAAGTGAGTGAATCTGTGCGTGTGGCTTTAGTGGGGAGCGGGGAGATGAGCCTCAAAAGAAAAATGGGGGCCAGACTGTGAGAGGCTTTGCATGCCAGAACACAGCGTACATTTCTTATCTTACCTGACTGGTAATGAGGAAGTTAAGAAAGGAACCACCCTTGGTAGGAAATCTCTCTTGTGCCAGACACCGCAGAGGGTGTTCAAGTCTTTTGTCTCAAGCGCTCCTCACCACATCCCTTTGAGATGGCCATTGTGATCCTGTTTTGTAGATGAGTGAGGCTGAGCCTCAGAGAGTTTCTGTAACCCCGCCCCCCGGGTCACACAGCCAGATGCGGGGAGCTGGGAGCCAATCCTACCACTGATTTGCAGTTTAGAAAGGTTGCTCTGATGATTATGTGAAAAAAGGACTCGATAAGACAGATTAAAAGCAGACAAAGGAGCTAAGACCATTCAATGGGGAAAAGAATATTTTCAACAAAAGGGGCTGGGAAAACTGGAGAGCCACATGCAAAAGAATGAAGTTGGTCCCTTACTTAACACCACATACAGAAATTAACTCAGAATGGATCAAGGACCTAAATGTAAGGCCTAAAACAAGAAAATTCTTTGAAGACAACATAGGACAAAATCTTCATGGCACTGGATTTAACAATGATTTCTTGGATAAGCCACCAAAGGCACAGGTAACAAAAGAAAAAAATACACAAATTGGAGTTCATGAAAATTAAAAAGTTTTGGACATTAAAAAAAAAAACACTATCAGCAGAGTAAAAAGGCAACCCACAGAATGGGAGAAAATATTTGCAAATCACATATCTGATAAGGGATTAATATCCAGAATATACAGATAACTCCTAAAACTTGACAACAGAAAAACATACAACCCGACTCAAAAATGGGCAAATGGGGCTTCCCTGGTGGCGCAGTGGTTGAGAATCTGCCTGCCAATGCAGGGGACACGGGTTCGAGCCCTGGTCTGGGAAGATCCCACGTGCCGCGGAGCAGCTGGGCCCGTGAGCCACAATTACTGAGCCTGCGCGTCTGGAGCCTGTGCTCCGCAACAAGAGAGGCCGCGATAGTGAGAGGCCCGCGCACTGCGATGAAGAGTGGCCCCCACTTGCCGCAACTAGAGAAAGCCCTCGCACAGAAACGAAGACCCAACACAGTCATAAATAAATAAAATAAATAAATTTAAAAAAAAAGAAGTTCCTACTCTCGCTTTAAAAAAAAAAAAATGGGCAAATGACTTGAATAAACATTTTTCCAAAGAAGATATACAAATGGCCAATAAGCACATGAAAAGATGCTCAACATCACTGATCATTAGAGAAATGCAAAACTACAATGAGATACCATTTCACATCCATTAGGATGACTATTATTTTAAAAAGCATACAAACAGAAAATTACAAGTGTTGGCAAGGATGTGAAGAAATTGGAACCCTTGTGTGCCGTTGGTGGGAAAGTAAAATGGTACAACTGCTGTGGAAAACCATATGGCGGTTCCTCAAAAAATTAAAAACAGAATTACTGTATGACACAGAGATTCCACTTCTGGGTATAGACCCCAAAGAATTGAAAATAGAGTCTCAAAGAGACATTTGTATACCCACGTTTACAGCAGCATTATTCACAATAGCTAAAATATGGAAGCAACCCAAGTATCCATTAGTGGCTGAATGGATAAACAAAATGTGGTCTATACATGCAGTGAAATATGATTCAGCCTTAAAAAAAAAGAAGGGGGCTTCCCTGGTGGCGCAGTGGTTGAGAATCTGCCTGCCAATGCAGGGCACACGGGTTCGAGCCCTGGTCTGGGAAGATCCCACATGCCGCGGAGTGACTAGGCCCGTGAGCCACAACTACTGAACCTGCGCGTCTGGAGCCTGTGCTCCGCAACAAGAGAGGCCGCGACAGTGAGACACCTGTGCACCGCGATGAAGAGTGGCCCCCACTCACCGCAACTGGAGAAAGCCCTCGCACAGAAACGAAGACCCAACACAGCCATAAATAAATTAAATAAATAAATAAATGAAGGAGTTCCTTAAAAAAAAAAAAAAAAAGAGAAAAAAAAAAAGAGAAAAAAAAAAAAAAGAAGGAAATTCTGCAATATGCTACAACATGGATGAATCTTAAAGACATGATGCTAAGTGAAAAAAGTGCCTCCCCCCCCAAAAATACTATATGATTCCACTTATATGAGGTACTTTGAGTAGTCAAAATCAGAGACAAAAAGTAGAACTGTGGTTGCTAGGGGTTGGGGGGAGGGGGATGGGGAGTCATTGTTTAATGGGGACAGAGTTTCAGTTTTACAAGATGAAAAGAGCTATGAGTGGTGGTGCTGGCTGCACATTATGAATGTATTTAATACCACGGAACTGTACACTTCAAAATGGCTGAATGAATTTTATGTGTATTTGTCGTATGTATTTACATATTACAAGTGTATGTGTATGTTATATGTGTTTATACATGACATAGTATAGTCGACTGATACATTTGGAGCTGCATAGCAAGATCTGCTTTGGAGACATGCATCTGGGTGTCATCACCATGTAGATGTCCACAAGGTTACGGGACTGCGTGAATTCCTGGTGGCTTTGGACTGAGAAAAGGATTGAGCTCAGAGCCCTGTGGAGCACAGAGTTACGAAGTCCAAGCTGGAAGAAGGGCCCAGAGATGAGGATGAGGTTAGACAGGTAGAAGAACTGGAGGAGAGAGAGGTCAGGGAAGGTGAGGTCAGGACCTAGAGACATCTGCTGTTTGTGCTTACCAGGCATCTGCTCTGCCTTATCCAGAGAGGGTCTTTGCTTTCTTTTGGGACTAGCACACCTCCACTTTCAGTCCAGGTGATTTATAAGGCTGACCTCATCCCTAGCTCTAGGAAGTGGGTGGAGAACGCATGACCTAGGTCCAGCTAATAATATTCCATCCCCTGACTGTGGTGATTGGTTCAACAGTGGTCCCGTGACCAAAGCAGGGCCAATGAGATTCAATCCTGGGAATTTTGCTGGAACAATGAGGAAAACAAAACTTTCAGGTGTGATTTCTAGCTGTGAAGATGATGCAAATCTGGAGCTGCCTGTGCCACCAGAAGAAGCCTGAGAATTAAGCCAAAGCAGAGGACAGTGAGTGGAGAGATGGAGAGCAAGAGAGAGTGAGTCTGGATGACATCATATGAGCTTCTGGATCCATCAATGCTTGAAGTCCAGACAACTAATTCCCTTTATAGCTATGGCAAACATTAAAAATTGGCAACCATTAAAAATTCATTAAAATCATTAAAAACATTAAAAATTCCCAATCCATCTCCTCTTTTCCTTCCTCTACTACAGAGTCTGAAGAGCTAAATCATTATTTTCCAGCTTCCCTTACTGCCAAGGGTGGCCATGTGACCCTTTCTGACCAATGAGGAAGTCCCTGGGGAGGGTGCCCCTTCCTTAATAAAAGGAAATTCTCATTAGGAGAATGAGTTTGGGCCCCCTCACCCTTTCCTTTTCTTGCCACTCGGAATGTGATTGTGAGGCTGGGAGGTGCGGCCATCATCTTGCAGCTACACAGCAACAAGCGCAAGATGTAGGACAAGCGCTAAGGATGATGGGACCAGAACACAGGATGAGCCCAGGCTCCTGACAGCACTGCGGGGCTGCTGCTCCAGGCCTGGGCTGCCTCCTCCTGACGTTTCGCTGAATGCGGCAATAAGGCCCTGCCTGTTCAAACCCCTGCTGCTGGGTTTCTGTTACCTGCGCTGGAGTGGAGTCTGTTGACACACGGAGCCGGGGCAAAGGAGGGCAAGCCGATGCAAGGCAAGTGTTTAAAAAGTACTTAAGGGAATTCCCTGGCGGTCCATTGGTTAGGACTCTGTGCTTTCACTGCCGAGGGCCCGGGTTTGATCCCTGGTCGGGGAACTAAGCTCCCACAAGCTGCGCAGCATGGCCAAAAAAAAAAAAAAAAGTACTTAAAAGGAGAGGGAGTGGCCCACAGCCCCATGATGCAGAGAGGCTGGGAGAATGGGGCCTGTGATGGAGCCATTGGAGGACTTGCTTGCTTTCTGTTTTACCCTCCCCTCACTGTGCTTCCGTGTGCCATGCAGCCTGGAAAGTTTCCTGCTCGTGGCCTTGGCAGCAGTCCCCCTTGGTCAGTTCTGCAGTGTTCTGGGAGTCGTTCCTGGAGACCCACCCACTCAGAGAGTACCTCCTGTGATTTTTAAGCACCCGGTTCCCCACCTTAAATCCCTTTCTGCTGAAGACACCTAGAGTGGTTTTTAGTTCCTGCACCAAAACACGACTGATCTAGGATCAAGAAGTGGCCTTTGGGTTTAGGAATCTGGAAGTCCCAGGTGACCTTTGAGAGAGTGGTTTCAATGGAGGGGTGGTGAGGGGCGATCAGTTTTGGAGCCCTGTTGGTGCCTTAGGAGAGCACGGCCTAATCCATAGAAGTGGGCCAATCTCCAGAAGGACAGTACCGTGGAAGAACCCGAGTATGTCGATTTAGCCCCCAAATGTGTCCTTGGCTCACTGGGGTCTCTGGTCCCCCAGCCCTTCTTGGCCCAGTCCCTGGACCCCTCATCTTTGTGTATTAACGTCTGGGTCTGGTCTCGCTCCAGCTATGCCACAGAGGAAACCAGATTGCAGTGGGTGAGGGGTTTCCTAAGAGGTAAGGCGAGGAGATGGCTTGGATGGATGGGTGGGTGGCAGCTGGGGGGGACATGGAAACAAAGTCTCAGGGCTATTTCCTTGTAAGACGTAAGATGTGGGAATGAGTGAATGTGCGAAAGCAGTTGGAGAAGCTGGAGGAAGAGCAGAGCAGCGTCCTAGAGGAGACGAGAGGGATAGACTATGAAAAGGGAAAGCGGGCCCCGTGGCCACAGCCTCCCCGATACTTACGAGCGTTTGTGGCTTGCACAGCACTGGCCTTGTGCTCATGGCTCTCCAGCAAGTGGAGGAGGTGGGTGTGATCACACAGCTGGTTCCAGGCCCGTGAGAGGGTGAGGGGGGAAGCTGGAGGAGGACGCATCTCTGGCCGGGTTTGAGTGGGATGGGAGCTGAGGTCACCTCCTGAAGGAGAGGGTTTGTGGTTCCTGAATAAGTGGTGGTCAGAGGGCCAGGGACGTGTGTGAAACAGCGCCTTCTAGGGCTCGGCAAGGGGATGGCTGAGAGCTCAGGGCCTTGCTGAGGCTGAAGGTGGAGTTTGCCCCAATGGACTGTCTCCATCCACTGTGTGCAGCCCGTGGGTGGGCTGGGTGGGTCTGGAGGTCTAGGTCCCTGGATGGGGCCCAGCCAGTGTGTGGTTGGAAAGACAAAGAAGGAAGAAATTAAGGGTGCTTTGGGTAACTTGGGCAGGAAGAGTGATCTGAGAATGGGCTGCTAGCTGGGGTATGGAGGGAGGGAGGGGAAGGCGGGCCCGGGCAGGTGGCCAAAGTGAGTGCCCTGAAGCTGGGTGAGGGCAGGGCCGGGAAAGCCCAGAAGGGGGACAGATATGCCCCCTAGATATTTCATACTCAGTGACAAGTGTGTGGTAGGAAAGGGTTTCCTTGCCTCCTGCCCCCTCCCAGTTCCTTGGGTCATGCAGCTCAAGGCAGAGAAGGAGGCAGCCCGTGGAGGCTGCAGGGCTCCGGCTCGGTCCTGCCTGTTTGAGCGGTGCCCCTTCCCTGGCGGACCGCCTGCTTTTAAGTACCATCTGCATCTGGACAACTCCACGCTTATGTCTCCAGTCTGGATTCTTTCCTTGCCCCAGACACATCATCCAGCCCCACACTTGACATCCCAATGTCCAACAGGCTTCTCAACCGAAATTTGCAGAACGGAAGCCTCAATTCCTGATCCTGCAAACCCTCTCCTCCCACAGTCACCCTCTCCTGGTTAAGTGGCACTTCCACCTGCCGAGTTGCTA
Source organism: Balaenoptera physalus (assembly GCF_965194825.1). Taxonomy (NCBI): domain Eukaryota; kingdom Metazoa; phylum Chordata; class Mammalia; order Artiodactyla; family Balaenopteridae; genus Balaenoptera; species Balaenoptera physalus. The sequence goes on from NC_138892.1 coordinate 11,119,505, forward strand.
AGAATGAAACTGGCACCCTCCTTGACTCCATCAGCAAATCCTGTAGACTCCACAGAATATATCCTGGGTCCAGCCAGTTTGCACATTCTCCACCACCACCTCGGTGGTCCAAGCCTCCATCCCCTCTTGGTTGGACACCTCAGGGACAACCGGGTCTCCAGCTTCTGCCCTTGTCCCACTACGGTCTATTCCTCACATGGCCACCAGAGGGCGCCATCTAGATGCGGATCCCGCAGTTTCCCTGCTCACAGGTTGAATACACAGCCGTTCCTGGTGCCTCCAGGCCTGCGGGCCACTCTGCCTGGTGCGCTTCATTCAAGCCCCATAGGCTTTCTTGCTGCCCCTGGGAACACTCCGAGCTCCTCCTCACCTTTGCCCTTGGCAGGTCCCTCCTGCAGTGCTCTTTTGAGAGCTCAGCCAGGTTTCTAATCAAGTCTGCCTCTTCCCTTCTGTGTCATTCTCTTCTCCCCGGCCTCTTTTATTATTTTTTCACGGCACTTTCATCACGGGTATTATCTTTATATTGATTATCTTCTTTATAGTCTGTGTCCCTGGCGGCTGTGAGCTTTCCCGGGCAGGGACTTGGCTTTGTCCCCTGCATGTCCCCAGGGCCCAGCACCCAGGATTAAATATGTGTTGAGTAGCGCATGTCACCCTGGCATGGCACTGGAGACCCGTGGGCAGGGGGCATCCTCCCCACCCCCCAGGCCAGGCCCTGTTGAAGGTGTCTTCCCCTCCCCTTTCCTGTTTAGTGTCAGAGCCTCTGGCCCACCCAGGACACCCATGGGAACGGGCAGAGCTGGAGGACAAGGAGATAGGCAAGAGCAGAGGGGTTAAATGGCCTGGGGGTCCATGTGGGAGGGAAGAGATTTTGAGAGTCAAAAGGAGACGGGGGCACGCATTGGATGGAGTGGAGAAGCTGCCCCAAGACTCCTGGCCTCTGTCATCTGGAGCAAAGGCCTGTCTGTACCTTGGCTTGTGCTGTGCAGCTCGTGTGGGTTCCTGAAGGCTGGCAGGCATGCTGGCTGGGTGTCTCTGCTCCTGTCTGTCATGGTAAGTGTAGGGGCTGTGCTGAGGAGGGGGGAGGTGAGTGGTGGGAGCTTGGGGTCCAGGGGGGGACACTCACTGTGGAGTCTTGGGGAGAAATAGGATCTGTCCAGGCAGGAAGAGGAGCACAGATTTTTGGCAGAAAGAATGGCGGGTGTAAGACCACACTGAATGGGTAGTGGAAGATCTCAGGGGATCTGGCCTCGCAGTGATAGAGGAGGAAGGTGCGTGGGGACCAGCATGGAGACTCTCCTGCCCTAAACAGATGGGAGTGGGCCTTTTCCAGGGAAAACAGGGTCCCATTGAGATGCTGGAAGACTCCCCCCCAGCACTGACACTGACACATCTGAACACTCCTGGGGAGAAATGCTGAGTTCTGAGCCAAGCTGCGAGGGGGACAGTGAGGGAGGGAGGTGGATTCAGAAACTGTTCAGGAGGGAGGACCCCAGGCCCTGGATGCTGGGACTGAGAGGAGGGAAAGCCCAGGGTTGCTGCCCGGCCCAAGGCTAACACAGCACGAGATGAAGGCCTCTTTCAGTCAGTGGGGAGAAAATACACTCTTAGGGTAGATGACATTGGTCAAGGGGTAGCCATCTGGAAAAACGTAAGGTAGGATCCGTACCTCACATGGTGCAGCAGGATAATCAAGCATAAAAAGCTAGACAAGGACTTCCCTGGTGGCACAGTTGTTAAGAATCCGCCTGCCAATGCAGGGGACACGGGTTTGAGCCCTGGTCCGGGAAGATCCCACATGCCACAGAGCAACTAAGCCTGCGAGCCACAACTACTGAGCCTGCGTGCCGCATGCCTAGAGCCCATGCTCCGCAACAAAGAGAAGCCACTGCAATGAGAAACCTGTGCACCACAATGAAGAGTAACCCCTGCTCACCACAACTAGAGAAAACCCGCACACAGCAAAGAAGACCCAATGCAGCCAAAAAAAAAAAAAAAAAGCTAGACGATGGCAGCAAGAAGAAATCATAGAAGAAGGTTCTAGGAATGCAATTTTAGGGTAGCAAAGGCCTTTCTAAGAATTACAAAGAACCTAGAAGCCAGAGAAGAAAAGACTGGATGGACTGAATGACAAGAATATGAAGAAGTCTGTGTAGTTCAAGCCACTATTAGTAACATAGTGACAATCTGGGGAAACATGGTTGTAACTCATGTGACAAAGAGCTAATTTCCCTAAAATGGAAATCAATGAAAAAGACCAAGCCGGAATAAGAAAATGGGCAAAGGGTATGAAAACACAGTTCACAGAAAAGGGAAATGCAAATGGCTTTCAACGCTATGAAAAAATGCTCACTCGGATTAAAAGAAATGCAAATTAAGACGCCATTGCTATATCCTTCTTGGCTTCTTGGAATATCAAACATAAGAAAGTCACCTGAAAGACTGTTGATGAGAACGTGGAGAAGCAAGCTTTCATTCATTGCTGGTGGGAGGATGCGTGGGCACAGCCCCTGAGGAGGGGATCTCACACAAATGACACACTCTATCACCCAGCAGCCTCCAGACACTCGCACCTGGCAAAACGGTGTACAGGACATTGCTATACACGGCAGCACAGTTGGAGGAGCAACAGGTGGGCGGGGGGAAACCCCAGCCATCCTTCAGTAGGAACTAATCAGATCACTTCCAGCATGCGAAACAATGGAATTCTGCTCAGCTGCAAAAATGAATGAGGATGCTCTTTATAAGCAGACATGGAACAACCTTGAAGGTAAATAGTGAATGGAAACCAGCAATGTACGGGACACCAGGCATTGTGTGCTTCCTTTTGGGGTGAGATAAAGGAAATAAAGAATGCTTTTTTTCTGCTGGGATATCTCTGGAAGGACACATAAGAAAATGGCAACAGAGGTGGCCTCCTAGGAGGGGACTGGGTAGCTGGGCTGGAAAATAGACTTATTCATGATTTGTCATGGTCAGTTCTTGTGTGCCTTTTGGAACATGTGAATGTATTACTCATTCAAAGGTAATATGAAAATATTAAAATAATAAAAAACTTTAAAAGCTTAAAAACAATGCTGTCTAGGCCCCCGTTTAGGGGACTGGGATAGTTGTTTTGTACTGGGATGGGAGATGGGGAAGACTGTTGAGTTGGAGGGACCAGTGGGGCATCTGAGGTGGGGGTGGGGTATCTCCAGCAGGCAGTGGAGCGAGACCCAGGAGCCATACTTTGGGGATGGCGATGGAACCCATGGCGTGGGGCCCCAGGGGGTGTAAGAGGAAAGCCAAGACAGCGCCCCGAGGAGCAGGTGTGTGAGGAGGAGGAGGAGGAGGGTGCACCAGCATGGGCACCAGGAGAAGCAGCTCTCCCTAATGCATCAGTCGGCGGCTGGCCTGGGGGGAATGCAGGGAGGGCTTCCGGGGTCTGGGGGCTGGGGATCAATAGCAGTCTGGCTGTGCTTGGTCTCTGGGTGTGTCTGGGACACAGAACCTGATCCAGGGGCAGAAGGAGAGCCCTTGATGAAGAAGGGGCCCCACACTCCTGATCCAGGGCTTCATGGAGAATCTCCTGGGAGGAAATCCCCTCCCTGTGCCCTGGACTTGCCCTCATGGAGGCTTCTGGGCCTGAACTTGACTCCTCCAGCAGGAGGAGGGAGGTGACTAAATTGAAGAGTAGCTTGAGGCGGTTGGCAGAGGGAGCTGGGTTGGGGCCCAGGGGTGGGGAAACATCTGTTTGAACCAGGCCCTGAGGAATTTGACCCCTGGAATTCTGGGAGGACCATGCCAGGCTGGGGACCAGACTCCAGTCACTGGGGACTGCCCGGAGCTGGCCACTCCTCTTCTTCTTCTTTTTATTTTTTAAATTTAGTTTTTGGCCATGCCCCGCGACATGCGGGATCTTAGCTCCCTGACCAGGGATTGGACTTGTGCCCCCTGCAGTGGAAGCGCAGAGTCCTAACCACTGGACCGCCAGGGAAGTCCCTGGCCACCCCTCTTCTGACACCTCCCTGTTGTGATGCTGAGCCTGGGGTTGACCAAGGCTGAGCGAGCCTCCACTCAAACCAGTTCCCAGTGCTGCCTCCAGGGGGCCTGCCAGAGACACCCAGGCCACCCCCACCCCATGGGTTTTCTTTTTTTTTTTAATTTAAAATTTAATTTTAAAATTCTTATTTCTATTACAATTTACTGAGTGCCAGATCTGCGCCAGAATACAGTAAAGACTTAGAAAATGTTGGCTGCTATTTTAATAAAAGGTTAAAATGTTTATGAAGATTTAATAATTTTAAAGTTGTAAGCATTTGATGATATAGCCTAAAGATTTATAAAGCAAAAATAAAATAAAATAAAAGTGATAGAATTACAAGGAGAATTGACAGATTCACCAGCATAGTGGGAGAGTTAACATATCTTTGTCAAGAGCTGATAGATCAAGCGAGACAAAGGAAAGCAATGATTTGTAATGATATAAAAGATTCAGCACAGTCAACATCTCTGATTCATTAGACACATAACAGAACACTGACTGTCTACACATTTATGAAAAAAGAACCTCATACTAGGTCATACATAAAGCAAGTCTCAACAAATTTAAACAAGTCAGTGTGATACAGTCCATGTTCTTTGACCACAATACCATTAGGAAGACAAAACAAAACAGAACAAAATCCCTTTCCCCAACATTTGAAGATTAATAACACACTTTCAAATAACTCACTGATCAAAAAAAATCATAAGGAAAATCTTAAGATACTTAGAACTAAAACACAATAAAATATTACCTATCAAAATTGTAAGTTGTGGTAAATGTTATGTATATTTTACCACAATTAAAAGAAACAACAACTATAGGTTGCAGCTAAAGTAGTATTTGAGGAAAATTTATAGGCTCATGAGCTTATATGAGGAACAAAACAAGGCTGAAAACTGATGAACTAAGCATTCAAAACTGAGAAGTAAAATAAGAACAGTAGAATAAACCCAAAGGAAAAAAAGAAAGGAAATAATAAAGATAAGACCAGAAATTAAGTGGAAAAAATTGTATAGTAGAAAGGATATACAAGGCCAAAAGTTGGTTCTTTGAAAAGACTAATAAAATTAATAAATTTGGGGAGGAATTAAGAGCAAAGGTTGGAGGCAAAAATAATCAATATTAGCATGAAAAGAAGGGATATAACAGAAATTGAAAAGTGGAGATTAAAAAGATATAAAGTAATACTATGAATAGCTTTATATCAGTGAATTTGAAAACCCAAGCAAAATAGAAAAATATATTAAATATTTCTAGAAAAATAGATAAAAGATGACTCAAGAAATAATAGAAATTCCAAATAATCCTATATCCATTAAAGAAATTGAATTAATAGTTTAAAATCTACCACTCCCTCCTCCCACATCATCCCAAATCAGGCCCAGATGGCTTTACAAATATTACAAAATATTCAAGGAAGAGATAATTCAACATTATCCAAACTTCTCTAAAAATAGAAAAAAGGATAGTATCACCAACTCGCTTCATGAAACTAGTCTAACTTTGACCCTCCCCCCAAAAAAAGACAAAGGCAATGTGAAAAAGGAAAATTACTGGCCAATCTCACCGATGAACTTGGGGACCCCCCACCAATACTGACAGTATGAAGCCAGCAACATATAAAAGACAATCATCATGACTGCATTTGTTAGGGTATAGTTTAAGCTGCTATAACAAAAAGACCCCGAAACACAGTGGCTTAAAGAAGACAACCACTCACATCCAGAGGTGAGTGGTTCCGATCGATCATCCCCCACACATCCAGGATTGCACCAGTGTTTCTACTTCCTGGCCAGTGAGGAGGGAAGAAAGATGTACAGGACATGTGGCATAGCCTTCAAGGAGATGGTAATGGAAGTTGCAGTCACCACTTCCACACATACCCTTTCCCCCCCAAACGTAATCATGGGGCCACACCTTGCTGCTGGGGACACTGAGAGTTGTGGTCTTCAGCTGGGAGAGCCTGGGGCTGGCTACAAGTCTTGGAGCTCTGTTCTTAAAAAGAAGAAGTGGAGAATGGCTGTTGGGAGCCAGCAGTATCCCCCAGAGTGACTAAGTTAGGTTTATGCAAGAATTCACTGGTAAGTGTGTATTAATGTTATCCACATCATCTCCATAGATACAGAAAAAAAAGCACTCAATAAAATTAAACACATATGATCAAAACAAAACTGTTGTTACTAAGAATAGCAGGGAAGCTTCTTTAACTGATAATAATGTATGATAGTAATATCTGCCAAGAGCCTGCATCATGTTCAGTGGTGAAACACTAGAAGCATTCTTTTAAAAATCAGAAATAAGCAAAGACGTCTGCCACCAATGATTCTATTCAACCTAAGGAATTATGTTACAAAAATTGGGAAGGAAGAAATAAAACTGTCATTTTCCACAGATAAGACTGTCTACAAAGACGGTCTTAGACTTGTTAGTAGCTCTCTAGACAAACTCTAGATAAATTATAATAAGAATTTCCATCCAAGTTGCCATATACATAAATTCAATCTGCAATGTTTGACATTCTCCTACATATAAGCAACAAACAGAAAATGCAATTTTAAAAAGTTTTAGTTACAATGACACTGAAAGTAATAAGGTATCAGTGAATAAATCTAATGAAAAAAAAGTGCATGACCTTTCTGGGGGAATTTATGAAACTTTATTGAAAGCTATAAAGAAGAAATATGACATGTTAATGGGTAGGAAGATTGAATGTTACAAAGATGTCAATTCTCCCCCAAATTCCTCTATAAACTGAATAAAATTCTAATCAAAATCCTGACATAGTTTTTCTTGGAACTTGACAAGCTGATTCTAAAATTTCTATGAAAGAGCAAATGGTCGTTGACAATTATAACAATTCTGAAAAAGTTCAAGAGAGGAGAATTTGCCCTGCCGGATATAAAGACCTGACATAGAATTTCAGTAATTTAAGTAGTGTGATGGTGACTGCAGCCTGGACAAATAGACCAAGAACAGACTCACATACACACAGACACACTGGCCATGAGACAGCTTGGCTGCCGCTCACTGGGGACAAGGCAGGCAGCTCTCCTTGATAAATGGTGCTGGAACAGCTGGTCATGGAGACGACGAAATTAAATCCTTAATCTCACGAAAATTGAAGAAATCCTATCTTACCACACCCTAAAATCCATTCCAAGTGTGTAAGGACCTGAATATGGGAAACAAAACTTTAGAAGTTTTAGAAGAAAATGCGGTAGAACGTCTTTATGAAATTGGGAGTAGGGAGGGACTTCGTAGGCAAGACTCACTCCGCAAGCACAAGTCTCTAGGGAAGAAATTTACATTAGACTACATCCAAGTGAAAATTCGTGCATTCAAAGTGACAGCTGATTAAAAGACATCCCAAAGACTGGGAAAAAAAGATTTGTAATGCATATAGCAAATTTAAGTTTGAAGATCAGAATATACAGGGACTTCCCTGGTGGCGCAGTGGTTAAGAATCTGCCTGCCAATGCAGGGGACATGGGTTTGATCCCTGGTCCGGGAAGATGCCACAGTCTGCAGAACTACAAAGCCCGTGCACCACAACTACTGAGCCTGCACTCTAGAGCTTGCGAGCCACAATTACTGAGCCCGCATGCCACAACTACTGGAGCCCGCGTGCCTAGAGCCCGTGCTCTGCCACAAGAGAAGCCACTGCAATGAGAAGCCGGCTCACTGCAACAAAGAGTAGCCCCTGCTTGCTGCAACTAGAGAAAGCCTGCGTGCAGCAGCGAAGACCCAACGCAGCCAAAAATAAAGAAATAAATAAATAGAAACAGTGGGATAATATATTAAAGAAAAAAAAAAGGAAATCAGAATATACAAAGAACTTCTCCAAATAAGTATCGGAAAGTAGAGAAATGGACAAGAGATACGAAAAGATAATTTATGGAACAGGAAACACCAGCGTCCAATAAATACCTGCAAAGATGCACAACATCACCAGAAACAAGTTAATATAAATTAAAACTGCAATGAGATGCCAATTCACACCCATAGGTTGGCAAAAAGTATAAAGTCTTACAAGGCCAAATGTGGCTGAAGGTGTGGACCTTGAGGACCCCTGAAAAATGACTTCTCACTCTGTATTAGGGTGAAAGATGTAGGTGCCCTACAACTCTGCTGTCCCACTTCTGGAGAAACCTCACCCACCAACTCCAGGAGTCCACAAATATCCGCAGCAGAACTGGTTGTAAAGCAAACATCACAAGCCTCATGCATATGCATTAACAGGAGATTGGATAAATGCATTTTGATATAGTCATATCATGCTTGTGTGTATCATACACACAAGCAGAGATAACTGAACTAGGGACATAGGTTAAACATTTACCAGCACACCGCTGGGTGGAGGTTGTACTTCGGGAACCCTAAGGCCTGTGGTGGGGAGGAGGGAGGTGACTGATCTGAGCAGCCCCTGGATAAGTCCTAGGACCTCTGTGGGCACAATCTAGGGGGTGGATTGGGCTGAAAATGAGGAAGGGTTTTCTAACAGGCCCGGCTGCCCAAGGGTGAAAAAGACTCTCTCCTAAGGGAATGAGTTCCCCGTCACTGGAGGTATGTGAACGGGGCTGCTTAGTGGGCAGTGAACCAAGCAATGGATACCAGAAGTACAGAGGTGGGGTTGGATGTAGATGGCCTTTATGATCCCTCTTCGCACGCCCAGAGGCCCCGTGCTTCTGTGATTCAGTGAGTTTGCAAAGTGTGGTTAAAAGAGAACTGACTGAATGAATAACCAAAGTGTGACACATCCCTGGATGGAACGCTGCTCACTAATGAAAGGGGATAGACCACGGCTCATGCAACAGCACACGGATGGATCTCAAAAACACGCCGTGTGAAAGAAGCCTTGTGCAAGAGGCCGAATACCGTGATTCCATTTATGTGAAATGCTAGAAAATGCAAAGTAATCTGTAATGACAGAAAACAGCTCAGAGCTTCCAAGTGAGGGTGCAGGGGGTTGGGGGATGGACTGCACAGGGGTGCGAGGAAACCTTCCACGGAAATGGGAATGTTCTCTGATGTTTGGCATCTTGACTGTGGTGGAGATTTCATGGGTGTATGTATCTGTGAAAATGAATGGAATTGTACACTTTAAATGGATTCATTTATTATATGCAAACTATGTCTCAATATAGATATTTAAAAACAGAAAAGAAAAAGAAAAAGAAAAAGTGAAGAGGCCTGGACAGGAGGCCGGGGCTGCTGCATCTTGGCCTTAGTCTCGTGCACAAGAGCCTCAGTTTCCCCATCTGTAAAATGAGAGTATTGGACAAGGAGACCTACATTCACTTCCAGTGCAGTGGTTACAAGTGTGCCGCGTCATCTGGGGCAGATTCATGAACTTCTCTGGGCCTCGGTTTTCTCATCTGTAAAGTGGGGGAACAATAGAGCCACCACCAGCCTGGGCTTAAGAGCAGTGGTCGCTGCGCTGGAAGCACGCAGAGACTGCCACTGCCCTTCTAGCCTCGCAGACACCTGGTGCCTGTTGTCCAGGCTGCCTCACTCCCTATCTTGTTCCCCTGCCAACCCTGGCCTATCCTCACAGCCCCAGAGCCACCGGCAGACTGGGGCCATCTCAAGGTCCCTGAGTCACTCTCATTACAGGTCACAAGTTCTTCAGGGGCAACTTCTTGTCTTCCTTGTTTTGTATCCACAGCAGTACCAAGCCCAGAGCCAGGTATTCAAGTGGTGTATAATGGGTGCACGTGGAATGAAGGAGGGAGTCGAGTGGACCTAATTCCAGGAGAATTTTGCTTGGGTTGTCCTGGGGAAGCGGCTTTCTCAGGATGGAGGGCAGGTGCAATTTTAGTGCTGTCATGGCCATGTATGGTTGAGTAGGTTGTTTACTGCACAAGGAAGCTCCACCCCAGGGGACAAATGGGGGATAAAACCCAGTACATATAGCTCTTTCCAAGTCACGTGACCATACTCATTGGCTGTGTCTTCCCAAAGAGGTGCATTATTCTTTTTTCTTTTCTTTTCTTCTTTTTTAAATAAACATTTTATTTTGGAATAATTTTAGATTTACAGAAAAATTGCAAGGACAGTAAGAGAATTCACCATATCCTTCACCCAGTTTCCCCTTACGTTCACAGCATTTATATAACCACAGTGCATTTGTCGAAACTAAGAAATTAACCTTGGTACAATAGTATTATCTAATTTCAGATTTGTCTTGTATTTTATTACTTTTTCCATTAATTTGTTTTTTCTTGTTCCAGGATCCAATCCAGGATCCCACATTGCACTTAGTACACTGTTTTTGTTAGATTAACACAGAGGTTTTCCTATGGGATTGGGATTGCAGTGGTTGGGAAAAGAATGTGGACTTAGGGGAGTAGCCAGAACAAAGTCCTTAGGTGGCCTGTGAGGTGCCCAGGGTGGGTCATGCGGGGATGCTTGGCCTTCCTGACCCCGGCTGGGCTCCGTGAAGTGCTTTCCACTGTCTCAGCTCAGCCCATGCAAAGGACAGAGCGACGACGTCAGAGTTTGTTAGCAGGTTTTACTCATTGGCTGGCCAAGTTTTTGGAGCAGGTCCTTGGGGAGGTAGCATTTCCCTTTCGGCAGAAGCTGTCTTTGGGAACCCTGTAACTTGTGTGGAAGGTCTAGGAAGGTTCAGATCCAGGTGCTGGAGTGATGGGGGTGGGGTGGGGTGGAGGTGGGGGGGATAGAGTGGGAGTGGCGCTGGCTGCCCAGCACCCGGAGCTCCAAATTCTCTGGCTGGTTTCCTGGTTTGACCTGAGTGACCCACCCGGGGTGGGTGACGAGTGGCTTTGCCCATCCCCTCCTGCCCCTTGTCCCTGCAGCCGGAGGGGTGCTGGGCATGGGGAGCGGTGGCAAAGAAGAGTGAACTTGGAGCCCGCTGCGGCGATCCAGTGCTGCTCAGATCCCGAGGCCCCTCGAGGCTGAGGGGGCGCACTCGCCCTCCCCACCCACTGCAGCACTCAGGCTTTGCCCCCAGACAGCAGCCGGGGTGACAGAAGAGTTTGGAGTCACCTGGCCCTGGGTTTGATTTCAGGCTGGGCGATCCTAGTGAATCAACTGGCTTCTAAGACCTTCTGTTTCAGCATCGTTCAAACGGGCCACGCCTCCTGAGCCAGGGTGCCCGGTCCCCCAGGGCTGCCTCCAGCACAGGGCTTGGCTGGCGTGGGGCACTGCCCATCACTTCCCTTGACGTTTCCCCTTCTCTGTCAGCTGATCCCCACCTCCCTTCCTGCCCCATCATATCCCCCCCCGTATCTCTCCCATCGTTCCACACTCAGGGGGTCCCACACTGGCCCCTGCTTGGGTAGCATCCCTGTCTTCCCCTCTGGAGAGCCCTATCTCTGACACTAGCTTTCAAGTGCCAGCTTGAAGGCCACCTCGAAGGCCCTAGCTCGCCCTCTGTGTAACTCTGAGGTCCCCTCCCTGTCAATCTTCCGTGGCCCCGTCACTTCCTGCCTTGTTTTATGGACACCTGTGATGAAGCCGTATCTTCCCGCTCACATCCTAGACTCACCAGTACCCGATCCTGTGCCTGGCACTCAGTAGGTGCTCATTAAATGCTTATTGACTAGAACCGAGGTGAACTACATTCTTAGGAGCCTCAGGTTCTTGGAGAACAGCTCTGGCCCTGCCCATGGAAGTGAGTCTCCAGCCCAGAGGGTCCCCAGGTCTCCTGCTGGTGTCCCGGAGCAGGGATGCCCGCGGGGGTGGCCAGGGCCCAGCCCAGCCCCTGAGGGCCATCCCCCCCTTGAGCCGTTCTGCCAGACCGCAGGCTCCGCCTTCTGCAAACGGCCGTGGGGGCAGCCGCTTGGGTAAGTTCCCCTTCCGCTTCCTCCCGCCTCCTGTCCCGCTGCGGCTGCTCCTTGCTCAGGGTGCCTCTCCAGCTCTCCATACCCCCGTGTCTGCAGAAGCGCTCCGGGCCCTGAGCTGTCAGCACCACCGCCTCCCAGGCCTCGGACACGATGCAGGCCATAAAGTGTGTGGTGGTGGGAGATGGGTAGGTACCCGGCTGGACTTGCTGACAGCTCCGTCCCGGGGTAGCCCTGGACCCTCCCGCCCTGGCGCCCCTGGGGAAGCCCCCTGCCCTGCAGATGGAGGGGTCCCTCGGAGGCCGCCGGAGGAATGGCTCCCTTTTTCTCCCAGGGCCCAGAGGGAACCCCAGGGGTGGGCTGAGGACAGCTCCACTCTCTCTGCCCACCTCACCCCGGAAGCTGCCTGGGTGGAGAGTACAGGACTAGGGTTGGGGTTGCCTGGGGCCCCTCGCCTGCACCCTGAGAGCTGGGGCTGGTCTCCCACGGGCCCTCAGGCTTCGATTCTGTGGATGTCGGCTGGGGGCAGGGGTGGGTCCCCAGGCTGACCTGGGCTCTAGTCACTGGCTTGCGCTGCTGTGTGGCCTTGGGCAAGTCACAGCGCCTCTCTGAACCTCAGCTTGGCCATCTGGAAAGAGGCCCATGCCCTCAGGGTTGATGTGGGGTCCCTTGAGATATTTTGACTGGTTGTCCTGCACGTAAGTGTGTTCAGTGAAGCCGGCCTCCTGAGCCTCAGCCTGCGTGGCTGGGGAGGTTGTGTGGAGGCTGTGGTGAGGAGCAGAAGGGGGAGGGGCGTGAGAGACAGAGCTGGGGAAGGAGGAGGAAGGGGTGGGAGGGTGACTGGGGGGGGTCAGTGTGGGCCAGGCTGAGCCAAGGCGCCTTCTCAGCTGTTAGATCTCAGTGACCTCAGGTTGTCATGTCCTCCACTACAGGCCTCAGTTTCCTCATCTGTAAAATGACAGCTTTGATATGCCCATCTCTCGTGCCTGCCAGCAGCACTGTCTTAGGGTCCAGCCCGCAGGTACCGTCTGGGGTTTTCTGTAGGTCCAACCCCGACACATTCCCGCATGGTCTGGCTGGGCGGGCCTCTTATCCAACCCTCCCATCCTACTGAGGGGCAGCCTGAGGCCTTAAGAGACTTGATTTTCCTGGCCTGGGGTGGGCTGATTCTGATGCACGTTATCTGCCCGCCTGTCCAGCCCTGCTCACTTCTGCTTTATATCTGATCTGAGGAGGGGAGGGCGGAAGCCAAGGGCAATGTTCCAGTCACTTAGAGTTACCTTGTTGGCAGGCCCGGGGGAGTGGGTGGGGAGAAGAGGGCAGCCGGTCCCCTCGGAGCAGGAAGTGACGAAACCAAGTGGGGCAGGGGAAGGCCCAGGACTACCTGTGTCCCCTGCCCCCTCCCAGCCCAGCAGACTGAGGGCGAAGATTGCGCGAGTAATGGCGATCACTACTAACTTAGTACTTACTATGTGCAGGCCCTGGGCTTAGTCACACTCCTCTATTTTATCCTCCCACCAACCCTAATATTAGGCCCATTTTACAGGTGGGAAAACTGAAGCTCAAAGAAGTTGTCATTTGCCCAAGACCTCATGGGATTTGAATCCTGGTCTCTCTGATTCCTAAACTCCATGCTCTTAACTGCCATGGTGAGGTGGGAGGGAAAGAGGAGGGTCAGGCTTTCCCCAGCGTTTGCTGGCTGCTACACTATGCCAGGACAGTGCTCAGTTCTTTTACCGGCTTCGTCTAATTTACCTCTCAGTCCATCCTATGAGATGAACTCACCTTATCCCTATTTTCTGGATGGGGAAACTGAGGCATAGGGAGGTTAAGTGACTTGCCTAAGATCGTGCTACCACTGGGTAGGTGATGAAGCTGGGATCTGGATCCCAGGGGAGTGAAGGCAGAGCCCTGGACAGGTACCAGGGGCCTCCTGGGGACCCCCTGCTCTTAACCCTCTGTCTCACATCACTGTCACCCGGGGAAGCCTGTTACAATACAAATTCCCAGATCCACCCCACACCCCTGATTGAGAATCTCTGGGGTAGGACCCTGAAGTCTGTCCTTTAACAAACACCCCAGATGACTCTTAGGACTCTCAGGTGTGAGAACGCTGGTACAGGGATTCTCAGCCGGGGACACTGAGGCCCAGAGGGGTGGGCCTGGGTCTTCTCTGAGGGCTGGGCTAGGGGACTGGGCAGGTGCTGAGAAACCTCCCTGAGTCTCGGGCAGGGCCCATGACCACTGTCCTCTCGAACTTTCTGTCTTTCAGAGCCGTGGGCAAGACCTGCCTGCTCATCAGCTACACCACCAACGCCTTCCCGGGAGAGTACATCCCCACCGTGTGAGTTCTGTGCGTGGGCGGGACGCTCGGAGGCTGGGGAGACACGCATCACCAAGCCCACCCCCTTTTCAGGCACATCCTGTGAGCCAGGCCGTGCTCCAGCCGGTCTCTGCCTGGCAGAGCTGCCCACTGATTCAACCGGGGAGGCAGCAACCAGTGCCGGGATGAGTGCCGAGGGCTCCCAGAGGGGAGAGAGGCCGCCGCGGGGTGGGGAGGTGCAGAAGGCGTGCCAGGGAGCGGGTGGCCTTCAAGCAGGGAGACGCGGAGGGCTGGCGTGAGCAAAAGCGGGGTGGAAGAGGGGCGGGGGCGAGTAGTGGAGGGCCTTGACACCGGGAGATCAGAGACATCAGGGCCCACGTGTGTGTCGGGGGAGAGGGCAGTGCCACCTGGAGGCCTGCCCTCGTGTTGGATGTGGTGGCAGGGCTGTCACCTGACACACGGGTATGTAGGAGTATGTGGGGTGAATGGGAAGCACCAGCCCCCTGTCACCGATGCTCGATGGCCCCATGCCTCTCAGGACAGCCCCCCAACTCCATAGCACAGCATCCAGGGCTCTGTGTGGCCTTCTCGCACCTTCCTTTCTGGCTTCATAGCCCAGTACTTTGCTTCTTGTCCCGTCTGCTTCCCGCCCCTGGTCACCAAGCACTCCCTGGGCATTTCCACCTCAGGGCCTTTGCTCCAGCTCTTCCCTCTGCCTGGACTGCTTTTCCTTCCCACGTCCACGTGTCTAAGACCTCCAGGCCAGCTCCAGTGCCTGCTCCCCCAGGAAGCCTTTCTGATCTAGCCTGAAAGTGTCTTTCACTCCCCAGAGAGACTTTATCTGATCTTTCCCATGATCGTGAGCCTACGGAGGGCAGGGGGCCACGTCCAGTTCTTATCGGGTCTCCCCGTTGTCTTAGGAGAGTGTCTTATGCACAGCGCAGTCTACACATTGCCTTAGACACGATGTATCTGTTTTGAGTCGACCTGAATTGAACTTCATGGAGAGGCCCTAGGAGGATGGATCACGGCTACCATCTATCAAGGGCCTACCGTGTGCTGGTCCCTGGACGAAATGTCACACATGTGTGACCTCATTTGATGCTCACGGGAGGAGGTGACTATTATTCTAGCCCCAGGGTGCCCGCAGGGGTAGCTGAGGCTCACGGCTGCTAAGGGGCCTGTCCCCCAGGGTCACCAGGTGGGCTGGGCTCCCTCTACTGATATCTCTCCCTGGGACACCGGCCCAGGCTCCAGTTGCCTCAGGGACCCCAGCCCAGGCAGGAGGATGGCAGCCAGGAGAGGGCAGAGAAACCTGGGTAGGAAGCCTGGAAAACTGATTTCTGCTCCGGTTCATTTCCCAACTCCCCCTACGGCGCCAGTGCCCCTCTCCGCATTGGCCCTTACCTACACGCTCACCATCAATCACCAAATGCCTCCTGGTTCTGAGGGAGGGCTGGCTCTAGACCTGAGCGGGAAGGCAGGTGCAGAATCGGGGAAGGCAGCTTCTGCAGAAGGCCACTATCACCAGGACTGTGCTGGCGCTACCTGTGTCCTGTCTCTGCCTGTTGCAGCTGGGCTGGAGGGCCCACTTGCTCAAAGATATTAGACCAATGGCTTCCCCTCTGTGAGCCTCAGTTTCCCTTTCTTTAAGAGGAGGGGCAGGGCTGGGAGATGCCAAGCTCATTGCCCGGGCGCCTTCCCCGTGCAGGGAGATGGGAGGCGAGTTCGCTGGTGCAAGATGGCGGGACCAGCAGAGGCCAAGGTAGGACCAGTTGCGCTCAGCAGCCCGGAGAGACTGGTCCCTGGTGGCCCTGAGTGGATTCGGTTGTCCTGGACAACCTTGTGGAAGGACAGACAGAATGGACCAGACAAGGTTTACCTTCCCAGGACCCTGAGGGGTTGGGTCAGAGAGCAGGGCCGGCTCCTGGGTGAGCCATCTGGGCAGGCACACACTCAGGTGGGTCCTGCACTTGGTTTAATGCTTGGATACCCCCATCCTGAAATTCTTAATGTTTGAACAAGGGTCCCTGCATTTTCATTTTGTGTTGGACCCTGTCAGGTATGTGGCCAGGCCTGCACCCCACCCTCTTTGTCTTCCATACGGAGTTACTCGGCTCTGGACAAGCCCCCAGAGGGGCTCCTGCTACAGTGCTTGCACCCCTGTGACAGGGAGGGGAAAATAAGCCACCCTGAGCCCTTGACAGTGGGAGGGTGGGGACAGCCGGGGAGAGCGGAGTTGGGGAGAACAGGCAGCCTGAGATCTCTGGCACAGAGATAAAGGTCAAGAGAGCTCTGGGGCTGGGGGTGGTAGGGTTTGCTGGGGCCGGAGGCATGTGCCAGTGGACCAGATCAGATAAGCGAGAGAGCTGAGCTGAGCTTGCTGCCTGCGGGTTGGGGGATAAGAGCTCAGGGTCAAAGCCCCGTCTCACAGATGCGGAGACCGAAGCCTGCTCTGTGGATGGCCCTGTGCTGGGTGTTGGGGATACAAAGACAAGGCAGGAAGACCCTGCTCTCGGGTACCTGTGACCTAGGGGTTCTCCCCTTTCCCCTCTCCTTATGACCATTCTCAAACGGAAACCCAGGTGAGCTTTCAAAACCGAAAATTAGGTGGAGCCACACCTTGGCCTAAATTCCTCCCTTAAAACCCACCTCTTACTTACTCCATTCTGGTCCTCGGGGACCAGACACGCCAGCCTCCCCCAGGCTTCTGCACTCGCCACTTCCATCACTCGGTTCCCGGCCGAGGTATCCCCTCCCTGACCCACTGTCTAAAGCAGCCCCTCCCTCTGCCCAGGCCCCCTCCATCTCTCCACCCTGCTTGACATTCTTCGTAGCCCTTCCCGATCTGACTTCTCCTGCTGGGATGGAAGCTCCGTGAGGACAGGGCCCTGGTCTGCCTAGTTCACTAGACCAGGGGTCCCCAACCCCCCGGGCCACGGCCTGTTAGGAACCCGGCAGCACAGTAGGAGGTGAGCAGCGGGTGAGTGAGCGAAGCTTCATCTGCAGCTCCCATCGCTCCCCATCGCTCGCATTACCGCCTGGACCAGCCCCCCCCCGCCGCCCCCCGCATTCCGTGGAAAAATTGTCTTCCATGAAAGAAGACATGGTGCCAAAAAGGTTGGGGACCGCTGCACTAGACCAGCTTCTAGAACAGAGATGAGCACATCGCTGGTGCTCTGTAGTGACAGGGCCAGCCTGGCAGGCGGGGAGGGCATGCGCCAGCCTGTCCTGAGAAGGTGCTGGAGATCAGCCGCCAGCAGGGGGCTCAGCTCTGTGGGGGCTTCTCTCTGGGAAGGAAGAACACAGGTGGTTAATTTAGGTCGGATGGGCCAGTACTTGGTTTTCAGCTTCATTTGTAAACTGGCAAATCCAGCCCAGATTCCCATAGACAGGATGACGTGCAGCCTCCCTAGTGGACGTACCAGAGGCCCTGCTGAGCTTTCCTGCCTGGCCTCGCACCTCCCCCTCGCCCCATACTCCTGCCACCGGGCGAGTTATTCCCTCACTGTGTCTTGCTGGCTCAAGCCTCCCCACTGCTCATACACGCCCTCTGTCCCCTCGCATCCCACCTGGGACACCTCTCCGCTCCCCCATCTCCTCCAACCACCCGCCTCTCTCACCGGTGGCTCTGTCTCCCAGCTTCCCCTCTGACCCTTCTCCAAGACTTTTCCACCCAGTGGCCAAGAGGGCCTTTTCCAAATGCAAAGCTGACCATGTAACCCCTGCCTGGTGAAGCCCCTCGGTGGTTCCCCATTGCCTGGAGGACCACGCCCAGAATCCAGCAGTGGTCCATGCCCCACCTGACCTATCAATCCTCCCTGGTCCCCAAGTCACAGCCATGCATGCCCTGTGGTCTCTGTGTTCTGTGAATCCACCTTCTTTTCCCTGGAGGCTTGGGTGGTGGTCAGGTGATGCCTGGCGCTGAGCCCCCTTTCAGCTGCCCCCCATACCCCTCCTCCACTCCATGCTGGGGTCAGGGCCGGGCCTGCAGCCCTGGGGGTGCACAAAGAAGCCACACAGACTCTGGGTGAAAGCACTCCAGCCATGTGACTGTGGGCAGGTCACTCTCGGGCTTTGACTCTCAGTTTCCTGGTGTGTAAAATGGGCACCACGGTAGAATCCACTTCCTGGGCTCACTGAAACGATCTAAGTATGAAGGGCCTGGAACAGCACTTGGCATCCCTGGGTGCTCAGCCAGCGTGAGCTCCCTGCCCTCTCCACAGCTCCCGGTCAGCCCCCACACCCCAGCTCAAACTCCGCTGAGTCTCCAGCCATGAAGTCGCAGTGATGCTTACACCATGAGCTTTTCTGAATTGGGTAACAGGATCTAGTCCTGGCTCTGCCACCAACTGACTGTGAGATCTTGGGCAAGTCCCTTCCTGTCTGTGAGCCTCAGTTTCCTCATCTGGAAAATGGGAGTGAGGGTTGGCCGCAGTGGTGGTATAAGGTTCCTCTGGTCCTGGCTGCCTGTGGGTCTCTGAAGTAGGGGACCCCGGGAGTTGTAGATCATTGTCCCTGCAGTAATCCCTCAGGCTCTGGCAGCTGGTCCTCTGTGGGGGGCCGGTGATGCTTAAGGATGAGATTGTTCAGCCTCTCAGCATCTCCCCATGAGGTGGCTTGAACGTCCTCTGTCCCTGGATCCTCCTAATGGCCCCAAGAGATAGGGCTTTTTTCACAATGAGGAAAGTGAGGCTCAGAGAAGCTGGGTTACTCACCCAGGGTCACACAACCAGCACAAGGCTTCACAAGGAACTTACTGTTCTCTCCCACCTCTGGGTGGCTATCTCCAGGCGAATCAACCCTCCTGCAGTGCATTTGTCCACTCTCTCGCTCACAAATGAGTGTACAGAGGAAGCCAGGTTCAAATCCTAGCCCCTATGCTTGTGAGCTGGCTGGCCTTGGAAAAGTTATTTGACCTCTTGGGGCCTCGGTTTCCTCAACTGTCTAATGGCAATAACTTGAGGTTCTTTTATCTTGGATCACTTGGGACTTCAAGACCTAATGTATGAAGGTCCCTAGCCCTCTGACCAGCCCCAGAGCAGGTGTTTGGTGCTGCTAGAAGTCCCAGGAACCAGCTCTTTCCCCATTGCCACGGCCCCTGAGACCCTGGAGTTGGTTCAGAGAAGACAGATGCCTTTGGCTCAAGGAATCTTGGGGGGCTTTATGGTGTCAGAATTTCAGACTGGACATTAAATGAAAGAGTGTCCCTGCATCCTAAGCTCATCCCAAAGGAGTGTTTCTGGCAGAAGCCAAAGAAAGCATGGGCACTTCTTTCCCCATCATGCCCAGTGATGTCTCCCTGAACAGTGCCTTCCGCCTGAAATCCCACTATGGTATGGGTGGTACGAAGAGTAGGTCCACAGAGCACCTACTACGTGCCAGGTGTGATGCTGGCCTTGGTGCAGTGAGGAACAAGCCAGGCTTGATGTCTGCTGTTTGGGTGCTGAGTTCACCACAGATTACTGAGTTGGGATGGGGTGGGGGCCCCGACCTGGCTGGGGCTCAGGAAAGGCTTCCTGGAG
The DNA here is from genome assembly GCF_965194825.1 of Balaenoptera physalus. Taxonomy (NCBI): domain Eukaryota; kingdom Metazoa; phylum Chordata; class Mammalia; order Artiodactyla; family Balaenopteridae; genus Balaenoptera; species Balaenoptera physalus. The sequence continues at coordinate 11,139,182 of NC_138892.1, forward strand.
GTGACCTTGAAATGGGACTGGAGGGAGGATGAGTAAGAGTCAGCCCAGCACCAGGAAAGAAGAAGAGTGGGGAGCTGGTGGGCGTTTGCAGGAACTTTCCAGGCAGGAGGGAGCAGGGCCATCTGCGGAACTTAAGGCTGGACAAGCGTGGGGTGTTAAACATGTCAGGTTGCCCACTTTTTTTTGGGGGGGGGATTGCCTGTCACAGGATAGATGTCTTTGGAGTTGCTCTGAAGCATTACGGCTTCTGCAGCCTGTCACTGAGCAGTGTTCTGGGAGGGCTTCGTGGAGGAGGTGGCATCCCAAGGGCTTCAGTTCAGTTTGGTTTAACTCTGTTCCACCTACACTCACTAGGTGCCAGTCCTGAGTCTTCAGAGATGAAACAGACATGGGCCCCACCCTCACGCGGCCCACAGCCCACAGTGGGACAGAGATACACTAAAACCAGTTCATAGTCAGGCAAAGCAGTTGCCTGAGAGAGGGGACGACAAGCTCTTTCCAGGTCGGGGACAGGGAGGGAGGTGTCTGGGATGTTTCCCCACAGTGGGAGCTTGTGTGATTGCCCTGGAGGCCTCTCTGGTTTTGGCAGGGAGATTTTAGCCTCTGCCCCACCCTATTCCTTCAACATGTGCCTTTCCAGTGTGTGCCAGTGGCATTTCCTGAAATCTCCAGTAACTGACAGGTTTTGGTGTGCACTAGGGGTGGGCTGGAAGGCCAGGGAATTAACACTCAAGGACTTCCCTCTGCCAATGGGAGATGGAGAAGGTGGAGAAATACCCCAGCTCCCTGCCTCCTCTGGGGGATGCCTTGAGCTCAGTGGCCCCAGCAAGACGGAGCCCCAGTTCCCGCGCAGTAGCAGGTCAATAGCTGCTGTCCCTTCCCCTCGGCTGCCTGGAGTCACTTCCCAAATAAACCACTGGTGCCACTCCCTCGTCTCAGGGTTTGCTTCTGGGGGGACCCAACCTAAGATGGGAATGAACACTCATTCAACAAATATTGGGTGACCAGCCGCAGCGTCCAGCCTAGGAGGTGGGTAAAGTTTATTCTGATCATGCCTTGGAGAGAACGTTACACAGCCTTGAAAAATCATCTCTCCAAAGGGTAGGTAAGGGCAGAAAAACAGTAGAGACAATGTTTTCCTCTTTATGCTTACCTGCGTTTAAAATTTCTTATGTCATAGATCAGTATTTTAAAAAAATAAAAAATAAAACCCAACTGCATAGTGCTTTGTGACTTCGGTCCTGTTGTAGCCCCTCTCTGGGTCTTGGCCTCTGCCATGGAACCATGGACTGCAAGTCCCCAGACTCTGGGGCTGGAGACTGACCCTTCTTTCTTACCTGTTCCCACAGGTTTGACAACTATTCAGCCAATGTGATGGTGGACAGCAAGCCCGTGAACCTGGGGCTGTGGGACACGGCAGGGCAGGAGGACTACGACCGCCTCCGGCCGCTCTCCTACCCGCAGACGGTATGCTGCCCCACCCCCTCCTCGTGGTCCTGGGCTTTGCGTCCCTGTTCCCTCTGCCTGGTGAACCCTGACCCTCCCCTTAAGGCCCAGCTCAAGGAGTCCCCGCCCTCCATCAGTCCCCTGTCATTACTGTGCCCTCTGTCTTCCCAGCCCCTTTGCCTCTTGGGCTCTGGCACCACCTGGTTCTCAGTGGGTGGGGCAGGCAGACTCTGGACCAATGGGAGTTCAGGATGGCCAGCTCTGGGGGTGCTAGGGGAGGGGAGGAGTGATGGGGGCACATCTGCAGGTGGCTCTGTGGCTGCTGGGCTCTCTCTCCAGGGTGGCAAGGAAAGCGCTGGGGCTGGTGACCAGACAGGGGGTGGGGGGTGGGTAGTGAGTGCCTGGTGAGGAGCATGGATTCTGGAGTTCCAGATGGCAAATGCTTTAATCCTTGTAAGCCTCACTTTCCCCATCTGTGGAATGGGGTAGCAGCAGCACCGCTACAGTGTTGTGTGAAGATTAACCACTTAGAACAGGCTCTGGCCTTTAGGAAGTGTTGGATAAACAAGCAGCAGCCTGGTGTAGAGGTGGGAAGGGAATCCCTACTCTGCCGGATCCTAAGCGCCCCGCATCCCCTGGGCTGCTCCAGCCCTCTGTGGCTGCCCAGGTGTGGGAGGGCCCAGGTGGGGTGCCTCCAGGCCTCCCCTCACGAGTAACGCTTGTCTGACCCCCCAGGACGTCTTCCTCATCTGCTTCTCTCTTGTCAGCCCAGCCTCCTATGAGAATGTCCGGGCCAAGGTGAGCAGGATGGAGCGGGGGTCTTGGGGGGATGGGGCAGGTGACCCTGAGGGAGGGGAGCACGGGAGGGAGGGACCGCTGACTTTGGCCTGCCTCTGGGGCAGCAGAGGATGTGGGCAGAGAGGGTCCCTAGTGCCACCCAGGGCTGGCGGGGGGGACTGGGGGTGAGACTCAGAGGGGGTCTCAGAGGGGGCTGTGATAGTTAGCTTTACTCTCTAACCTGTCCTCTCTCCTCCCCACACACCCTCATGCCCCCCTATTATCTCCTCCCAACTTGGTGCCCCTCTTCTCCCCCTACCCCCTACACGAACTCCTGCCCCCACCCACCGGCCCAGTGGTTCCCGGAGGTGCGGCATCACTGCCCCAGCACGCCCATCATCCTGGTGGGCACCAAGCTGGACTTGCGGGACGACAAGGACACCATCGAGAAGCTGAAGGAGAAGAAGCTGGCGCCTATTACTTACCCGCAGGGCCTGGCGCTGGCCAAGGAGATAGGTACGGGGCTCGGGCTCAGACAGGGGAGCTGGGTGCAGGGTGACTGCAAACATAGCTTCCAGGGCCAGGCTGTGCGGTTCCACCCTGGGTGTGCCGTGTACTAGCTGTGTGACCCTGGACGAGTCACTTAGCCTCTCTGGGCCTATGTTTCCTCATCAGTGAACCATGGCAACAGCAGTAGCTCTGGGTGGTTGGGAGAATTAAATGAATTCACACCCATGAGCTCCTAAAGCAACACTGCACATGGGAAGCACTCTGTTAATTATTATTATAGTATTAGTGTAATCCATAAACAGATATTGAAATAAGTGCACTTGGACAGAGAGAAGCAGGGATGGAGCGGGGTGTGCTGTGGTTTCTCAGAGGACGAGCAGCCAAGTCAAGCTTGGGTTTTCCTGGAAGGCTTCCTGGAGGTGGTGCTTCTGCTTGGGTTTGAAGGGTGACGGCTTTCCCTCTGCATCTTTCTCACCCCCCGTTCCTCACCCTCCTGGCTTCTCAGCCCAACTCCTCTTTGCCTCCCGGCCACTGGGCCAGAGAAGTGACTGCTCAGGGTCACGCAGCTGGTAGGTGGCAGAAGCAGGATTTGAACACAGGACCACAAACCACTGGGTTGGGGGCCTCCTCGTGGTGGCTCAGGGCTGCCTGCACCAGGGAGGTGATGACCGATGGGTCTGGCCTCTTCCGTGGCGTCCAGGTCTGCTGTCCTTTGTCAGGCCCTGACCTGCCTGGGGACAGGGTACTTGCCCAAGAGCCTGGGACCACCAGTGGGGTTTGGCCACTATGAGCAGTGACCCAGCTGCCCAGGGTGCTCTGCGTCACCGCAGGGTCCTGCAGACCCAGGGTTTGGCCCCTGAATTGGTGGGGCCTGCTGCAACCCATCCCTCCCTCAGCCCTACCACTCTTCCTTCCGCCGGAACTGGGAGGGCCCTGGGGACTCACATCTCTTCACAGGAAGAGAAACCACAGCCGTCACCCCCTGCTTCATGTGACTAGCCCAGTGACATGGCCGTCTTTCCCAGGGGCCCCCGCTGCCACTTAAACCCTGGGTCCTATGCCCCATCCTAGGGGCTCTGGCTCTCAGGCCCTCTGGTCTTTCCTCACAAATATTGGGGATTGCACCCCTGCCTTCCCTTCTTTCTGAACAGCCTGTCCCCCCGGACTCCTTCCACCCAAGACAGTGACTCTCCAGCCTGTGTCCGACCCCGTCCTTCTTAAAGCACAAGCTTTGGGATAAGATGGAACCTGGAAGCCTGGATTCTGGTCCTGGCACTGACTGTTTGTGTGACCTTGGGCCAGTGGCTCCCCCTCTCTGGACCTCAGTTTCCCCATCCGTACTAGCCAGCCTACACACTCCCTAAAGTTCCTTTCTCCTTCATGAGGAGAGGACTTGGGGTTCCTGCCTTGGCCTCTAGCCAATCCATCTTGGAGCCAATACCAGCTGGGGGTGGCCAGGGGCAGTGACTAATGACTTTGAACTTGCCTCGGACCAGCCCAGGCCAAGGGGGAGAGCTGGGGGGCCTGCAGGCTAATGAGGACAGCAGCTGCCTCTGCCCACCAGCCCAGGGTGACGAGCTGTGGGGCAGCTCTGATCCCAGCTGCTAATCACAGGATTGAGCGCTTCCTGGGTGCTGGGCCTGTGCATTCTCCTGCTTCATCGTCATAGCAACTATGAAGGAGGGACTCTCATCACCCCACTTTACAGAGGAGGAAACTGAGGCTCACAGAGAAGTCACTGGCTCAAGGCCACCCAGCCGGGATGTGCCAGAGCCGAGACTCGAATCCGGGCTGTGTGGCTCTCTCAGTCATGATCAGGGTGGTCTGCTGCCCCCACAGGTGGGAGACTGGGGCGCAGAGAGGGGGGACAGGCTGAAGTCCTGGAGTGGCCAGGCCCCCAGTCAGGACCCTTTCTCTAGACACTACTGATCCAGGAAGTAGGAGGGTGGCAGGTACCAGGGAGGACGCAGCTGGAGGGTGTGGAAGAAAGAAGTGGACACTGGCTACGGTCCCTTGCAGGGAGACAGTGGCCAAATGCCCAGTGACACCCTTCTGGGCACAGAGGGTTATGGTGACGAGACTCCCAGACCCAACTCGGGGTGCTCCGTACCTGCCAGCCGAGCCCTGGGACCACTGCCTGTGCTCCCTGGCGGGACAACGCTCCCACGTGCAAGGGAGACATCCAGCGTGCCACTCAGGACAAGTGGCATCCTCTCTGAGCCTTGGTTTCCTTGTCCTTGCCCCACACTTTCTTTCCTCCTGAGATCCTGGCTCCCCTCTCCCAGCTGTGTGTCTCTGGCCCCAGGGCATCCCCTCTCTGGGCCTGATTCCTCACCTGGGAAGCGGGGAATCACAGAATTTGTTCACAGGGTTGTCGGAAGCGCCCAGCTCAGTGCCTGGCAGGGAGCAGGTGCTGATCAGTGTTGGTCTGCTTCCTTCCCCCCACAGAACAGCAAAGTTCCCCCTTCCTGCCCCTCTCCTTCTCTGTTTCCTGAAATCGGCCCCCAGGCCTCTCGCAGAGGGGGTTTTTCAGTTGCTCACTTCAGGGATACTGCTTGGGTTGTAATGGACACAGGAACTCGCACAGGTTCCTTCCAGAAGGTCACAGAACACTGCCCCTGGGAGTGGGGCTCAGCCTGCCTTCCTCTCTGTCTGTGCCCCGTGCTCCAGCCCTGAGTGGTCACGTGGGAGAAGGCTGGTTCCCTCATGGGGGAATCGGTGCTCCCCAGTTCCCATTCCTCTTGCTGAGGGCCCCCAGCTGCCCCTGGGGGAGGGGAAATGTCTAGTGTGTGACTTTGGATAAGTGACTTTTCTGAGCCTCAGTTTTCTCATCTGTAAAGTGGGGAGATGCGAAGGACTGGTTAGATGACATTCGGAAGGTCCTAGTGAGCGGGTCACGGGTTCCTCAGGCCTCCTGGGGGAAGACGGAGGCAGGCATGTGGCAATTTCCTAGAAGAAAGTGAGGCACCGAGAAATTTGGTCACCGTAGCTTGAGCCCCTTTCTTGCCAGGAAGGTATCCTTCCTCAAATTAAGGACTTTTGTGTCCAAGAAAGACACAGACCTGCTCTCGTGGGGTGTCTTAACCTCTCCCTCTGAATAAAACTCTCCCTTTCCGACATGAGGAGACTGAGGCACAGAGGGGTAAATACCCTGCTCTGAGTGACACAGCGCAGGTGGCCACCACAGCCGGTGCAGTTGTATGGCGTGGGAGGGGGTTTTGCCCAGCCCTGACCTAGGCCTCTACCCTCTTGCTGCCCTAACCCAGACTCAGTGAAATACCTGGAGTGCTCAGCCCTCACCCAGAGAGGCCTGAAAACCGTCTTTGACGAGGCGATCCGGGCTGTCCTGTGCCCCCAGCCCACGCGGCCACAGAAGCGGCCCTGCAGCATCCTCTAGGGGTAAGAGCCCCTCCCTCCCCTCCCCCCCTCCCCACACACAGCAGGCTCTGGCTGGGAGGGAGGCATCCAGCCACTGTTCGGTGGCCCTAGGTTTCATCGGGAGTGGCATTTAGGCTGGCACAGAAGAGGGACCATCAAAGGGGCTTCAGGTTGCCCATTTGCCTAAGCCGGTCCTGCTCTGTGAGCCCAATTCCCAGAAGGAAGGTTCAGAGTGTCAGAAAATGCCAGGTAACCTGAGGCAAGGCGTGGTGTCACTGAGCTCCCCTTCTGCCGTCCCTGCAGCAGGGCGGGGAGGATCACGGCAGAAAGATACCTCAGCCCCTACCCCTTGGAAGAGGCCGGTTGAGCCGGGGAGACCTGACACCCACATATAGGGGTGGAGGTAGGGCAGACTGAGTTATGAGGCTACGGGGGCAGAAGAGGGATGGGTAGGGGTTGGAGGCACCCACAAGGCTTCCAGGATGGGTGGGACAAGAAGGACGGAGAGGACTTGGCCAACCTTGAGCAAAAGCTGGGAGCTGGAATGAGCTGTGAGCCAGGAGAGCCGGGAGTGGGCTGTGGGTTCTCCTTGGCCCCAAATTCTCACCCACTGTCTGTCTCCCTTCCAGGACACACCCAGCCCTGCCAGCCAGATGGTTCTGACCCTCCAGGGCCCCCAGCCAAAGCCCCATGGCACCCCCGCTGGCCATGCTGTCCCCTTCCTGTGGCGTTTCTTAGCAAGATGGCTGCAGAGCTTGGTTCATCATCTTCTCTGTGCTGGAGTCCCCCCCGGGGAAGAGTGTGAATTTGTAGGTGCTGCGTCCCCATCCCCTCATGCTCCTGCCTTCCCAGGGGCCAGAGGGGGAGCCCCAGGACCGATAAGCCACCCCTGTGTTGCTGTGGTCAGATGCCACACATGGCATCATCTACCTGTTTACTCCTCCCTCCCAAAACCTGAATCCCCTCTGGAAACTTCGGGCCAGATGGTTGCCGGCCACCACTTATATACCTTCAGGGATGGGTCTCTCACTCTCCCATGAGGCCGTCTACTCCGATATTGATGGTCCTGCTTGTCTGAGAGTTCTCCCACTGAGCTAAATTAAGTGTCTGAGAAGTTTGTTCTGGTCTTAGTCCTCCTTTTGGGGACAACATAAAACATTCAGATTTTCTAAATCTCTGTGGGCACCTGCCCAGCCAATCAAAAGGCTGGGTCCTGCTGACTCCTGCCACCTCTCAAGTCTTTCTGCTCCACTCACAGGATCCTGAGCTACATTTACCTGTGCCAGTCTTAAAACTTTCAGACCCTGCCAGTCAGGATTTCTGTCATTGCAAATAGAAACCCAATTCAACCTGCTTAAGCAGAAAATAAATTTACTGATTCAAGTTTGGAAATATCATGACTTCAGGTGCAGCTTGATCAAGGGGGCTCAAATGATGTCATCAGAATTCACTTTCCTGTACCTTCTGATGTCTGGTTCATTCTTAGGCAGGTGACTCTCAAGGGCTTCATCCTTCCAGTTTCAAGTTCAGCAAAAAAGAGCAAGTGTCTGCCCCAGGCAAAGTTCTAATTAAGGTTTACTCTGATTGGACCAACTCAGGTCTTTTCAACCAATCACATTTGTCAGGAGAATGCTGTGTTCTGATTGGTCAAGCCTGGACTACATGCCACACTAGAGCATGGAGCGGAGGCAGCCTTTTCAAAACCATACCCACTAGAGTGGAGGGAGGGGTTGGTTCTCAAAGGGAGACTGAGAGCTTTGCCAGAATTTGGGAATATGGGTGTTGAGCAGCCAGAAACCCCTAGTCTCCACTATTGGAGGTCCCAGGAAAGTGTCCCAACAGTGTAAGGAAGCAATGCCGGTCCCAGCAGGCACAAAACACAGGCAAGTTTCTTTAAAAGAGAGATGGGGCTGCTGTAGGATTTACGAAGCTCATCCCTAAAGTGTCACGGTACAGGCATGGAGCCAGTCCCACCTCAGTGTTTGCTAGTTCACGAATGCCAGACTTTCCAATCCTCCGGACGACTGTGCTTCTCTATCTAAATGTCATCCATCCATTCAACACAAATTCACTGAACACCTACTCTGTGCCAGGCATTGTTCTGTGGTCCAGCGGTACACCCAAGTTCTTGCCCTCAGGGGCTGACACTCTAGAGAAGCTAAAATAAAGGATTAAAAAAAAGAGATATAAGATCCCGTCCCTGACAACACAGAAGTTCCCCCAATTCCCAGCCAGTGAAATGATTTGGGTTTCATTTTCTGCTCTTCCAGGCTCCCGGCCACTTCCACTGCCCCTCGTTAAGTCCTGAAGTTCTGATGCAAGACCTCAGCTCACTGGCCTCCTGAGAGCCCAACCCTCTTGAAAGGGAAGGGGTGCAGGGGGGAAATCCCATGGCCTTTCTTAATTTCAGCTCAGACAAGGTCGTTATGCTTTTAAAGTTACTTCTCTGAAACAAACCAAAAAACCATTAACACCCCTGCCCCACCCCACAACACACGACACAAACACAGACGTGTATCAGTCAGAACTCACACCCTAAAACATCCAATGTTTAAAAGTCCTGAGAAGCCCCTTCCAGTGGGCCAGAGTCGAGGAGAGCCTCTTTCTGTTTCCTGCTCTTCCGGGGCCTCGAGATAAACTTCAGGACCATCCTCGTGGCCCCAAGGCCTGGCTGCACCCCACCTCCCTCGCTCCTCCTGCGCTTACACCTCCTCTGCCATGTGCCTCTTCCCCTGAGCCTACCCCAGTGGATACAGTCCTTGTTTTATACCAATAATAAAGTCAGGAAATAAATTCTCTCACCATTGTGTGGTTTCACCCAGCACATATGATCTCATTTAATTCTCCTAGCAGCCTTCCAATGTAGTACTAACAGCTCTGTTTTGCAAAAAGGGAAACAGAGGCACAGGAGTTAGAGCTCAATTCACTAAGGCAGACACTGTAGTTTTCCACCTGATACCACTACTTCCATCCTCTTTGCTAACGGGATTCTAGTTTTGTGCAAAGCAGCAGTGTAATTAGCCCCAGACAAAAGTACTTGTTCCCAGCCTGCTTTGCAGCTGGAGTTCCAAGTTCGCACAGTTCTGGCCAACAAGACATAAGTGAAAGTCAGCTGGAAAGGTAGCTTCTGTGAAAGTTTCTGTTTTCTTCCATAAAAAAATAAGGGACCCAGCCGACACTGACCATTGCCCTGGCTCCTTCCCTGATGAATACTGATGAGATGTCTGGAGCTGCAGCAGCCATCTTATGAACCTGAAGCCACAAACATGAAAATACAACCTAACATACGAAGAATGGAGTAGCAGAAAGATAAAAAGAGCTTGGATTCTTCACAACTTTGGTCAGCAGCTGAACAAATGCCAGTGGCTGCCTCGTTAACGGAACAGAGCAAAAATGAAATCACTTATTTGTTTATGTCACTGTTAGGCCTTCTGTTACTGTTAGTTGACAGCATTTGTAACTGAGGTCTTAGGACTCCCAGCTCTGTGCTCCTTCCGCTGTATCATCGTGTCCAGAACTCACTGGGTATGGGGTGAGTCACTCATTTCTGCTTTGCAAATTGGCTGAGGACCAGAACCCCTTCAGATAGGAAAGAGAAACCTCGAGGGAAGTTGGTGAGGAGTTTTGAAACAGGAAGAACTGTTAGTTGTGGGCAGGAGCTGACAACATGGTGATGCTCACTCATTTGACAGCAGCCACTTCCATGGACCCACCTGGTGCCAGGCCCAGGCTGGGTATCAGGGCTTGGGTGCATTATATTTGGCCTCTTGCAATAAAATCGTCATCTGGTGGGCAAGGAAAGCACCTGCCAGATAAGCCTACTTCATTTGGGGCTCTCTGTCTTGGAGCCTGGCTTCTCCTTGTGTCTTCTTCCAAAGCAGAGGCCTGGGGGTCCCGCTGGCTTCTCCCATTCTGTCCCCCCAGCATTCACTGGACACCAAGCCTGGAAAATTCAGCTTCCCAATATCTGTTAAACCCACCCTTCATCTGGCCCACTGCCACTCCCTACTATAGGTCTTGCAACCATCCCCTGGACAGTAGCTATGGCCTCCTCACTGGCCTCCCTGCCTCCACTCTCCCTGCCTTCTCCAACCTTCATCAGGAAGCCTGGCGGAACCTTCCTCATTTACAAACATAATTATGCCACTCAGATGCCTCGATGTAGCGTCACCATGATCCTAGCAAGTACCTGGCGCCTAGTAGATGCTGATAAATGTCTGTTGTTTATATAAATGAATAAGCAGGTGAAAGAACGGACTTTAAAGGAGAGAGAGAGAGAGAGACCCAACCCTTCTAGTGACCCAGCTGAGCCCAGCCTTCCAGCATCCTCACCATGGCACCAGTCATGTGCATGAGCCATCTTGGATGTGCCAGCCCAGTCGAGTCCCCAGATGACTGCAGCCCCAGCCAGCACCGTGTGGAGCAGACGAGCCACTCCACTGAGTGCAACCAACTCACGCAATCATGAGAGATGACACAACGGTATACTGAAACAATGCCTCTTCTGGGGCCAAAGTCCTTGCTGTCTCTTCCTTTGATCTCTTACTTCTCCTCCCTACCCTCTTAACTCCTCCACTGCCCAAGAAATATTCACCTCTGGGGACATCTGATTCCACCTAGGCCTCATGGGATGTGCGAGGCAGGGCAGAGTAAGCTCTGGGGAGTGAGACAGAGATCTAGGATAGTTCTAGAAGACTTCTGGAGGCTTTGAGAAAGTGAAATGATGAACAGTCATCCATATAATCTGAGGTTCAGATCAATTCGGTTCCCACGTGCTAAGACTATGCTCTGTGCCGAGTGGCGCTGGGAGCTGGAGGTGCAGAGAGGGGTGAGACCCAGCCGTCTGCTCCCCAGGGGCCCAGAAGCCAGTGGGAGACAGACGCGTAAATCAACACCTGCCACGGGGTTTGATCAACATACCACAAAAGTGTACTCAACAGCAAACGGAAGAGACCCTGGTTTCAAGGTGCCAGGTAGAGATGTTTCCGCCCCCTCACCCCGGCTGAAAAGCAGCCTGACAATAAGGAGAACACAGAGCAGAAACACAAACTCTCATCTTCAAAGAAACCAGGAGACACCTGTGACCCCAAACCGCAGCACGCAAGCACGAAGAGCAGATGGAGCGGTGGTAAATGATTTAACAGGGCCCAGGAAAGACAAACCTAAGTGCCTGCTGTTCCATGGCAGGGTGGGGTGGGAGGCTTGGAGATGGGGAAGATGCAACCAACTGGCCTTACAGAACCGCAAGGGGGCTCCAAATTAGGGGACCCAGATACCACAGATGGCGAGGCATGAGCCTGAAAACAGGTGGGTTGTTTGGAAGTCTGTATCAGGAGCGGTTAGACCCCCTGGTCCTCTCCCCTGCACTAGGCAGCCAGGCAACAACCCCTCCTTAACGCGGGCAGGGAAATCCAACTAGAGAGTTCTGGACCCAAGGACACCAGCCGCAGAGCAGGTAGGGGTGAGGCTCCAGACTGATTACTGGAGATGTGGTAGATTTGATTACACTTAGCAGATAATCACTCCCTCCATCCTCTACCTCCGGGGGAGGAGCGTACTTCCCCACTCCACTGATGCTGCCTTGGCCACGTGACTTGCTTTTGGCCAGTGGGATATTAGCATATGCCTCACAAGGAGAGATTTGATGTGCTTGCACCATGTTCTCTTGTGCTGACAAAAGAACAGGCCCTGGCAAGCCTGCTGGGTCTAAGAGTATAAAAGAAATAGGGAGCAGGGGTGTCCAGATGACCTGCAGACCTGCAGCTCAAAGCAGATCAGCCTGGCTGAGCCCAGCCTACATCAACCAATCCCAGCTGACCTGAAGGTGTGTAGTGAAATAAATGCTTATTGTTGTGTACCACAGAGATTTTTGCGGTTATTTGTTTCACAGTAGTAGCTGACTGATACGGGAGGATTCACTGAAAGTCTGAAGACTTAACAGCGTGATCCCAGCCCCCTTCCCTCACCCAATTTAGGAATGCAAGCACCCAGGCATACATTCATCCCAGACAGGAAACTGTGGATGGGATCTGACCACCCCAGTGAAAAGTCTTACAGATGCTGACAGCTGGTGACCTCTGGATGTTCTTGACAAAACGTTCTGCTGTTCCTACAGAGGTGTTCACTATTTTGCAAGCCCTGTTCACTATTTTACATAGAGCTTCCAGTCCGATTTTTAATGCTTTATTCTGCAAAATGAATGGATAACCAAAGATGACTAGTTAATTGAGAAAAGTTCTAACATGAAAGAGATCCAATCAAACAAATAGAAAAAAAGGAACTAGCAAGAAATAGAGACAATGCAGTGATCAGAAGAAAACTTTAAAGAAACCATCATTGCTATCCTTAGAGAGAAAAGGAAACATAGTATGTCCACAAATAAATACAGAATGCCATAACAAATGAATAATCAGGAAACAGAGAAGAGCTCTTAGAAATTAAAAATATGTTGATTAAATTTTTTAAAAAAATAGAGGAGGTGGAAGATAAAATAGAGTAAAAAAAAAAAAAACAAAACCACCTCTCAGAAGATAGAATAAGATGGTAAAAGTAAACAATAAGAAAATTAAAGGATTACAAAAATGGGTGGAAGACCTAAATAGACCTTTCTCCAAAGAAGATATACAGATGGCCAACAAACACATGGAAGGATGCTCAACATCAACATCACTAATCATTAGAGAAATGCAAATCAAAACCACAATGAGGTATCACCTCACACCAGTCAGAATGGCCATCATCAAAATATCTATAAACAATAAATGCTGGAGAAGGTGTGGAGAAAAGGGAACCCTCTTGCACTGTTGGTGGGAATGTAAATTGATACAGCCACTATGGAGAACAGTATGTAGGTTCCTTAAAAAACTAAAAATAGAACTACCATATGACCCAGCAATCCCACTACTGGGCATATACCCTGAGAAAACCATGATTCAAAAAGAGACGTGTACCACAATGGAACATGGAAGCAACCTAAGTGTCCATCGACAGATGAATGGATAGAGAAGATGTGGCCCATATACACAATGGAATATTACTCAGCCATAAAAAGAAACGAAATTGAGTTATTTGTAGTGAGGTGGATGGACCTAGAGTCTGTCATACAGAGTGAAGTAAGTCAGAAAGAGAAAAACAAATACCATATGCTAACACACAGATATGGAATCTAACCAAAAAAACATGGTTCTGAAGAACCTAGGGACAGGAAAGGAATAAAGACGCAGCCGTAGAGAATGGACTTGAGGACATGGGGAGGGGGAAGGGTAAGCTGGGATGAAGTGAGAGAGTAGCGTTGACATATATACATTACCAAATGTAAAACAGATAGCTAGTGGGAAGCAGCTGCATAGCACAGGGAGATCAGCTCTGTGCTTTGTGACCACCTAGAGGGGTGAGATAGGGAGGGTGGGAGGGAGACGCAAGAGGGAAGGGATTTGGGGATATATGTATACGTATAGCTGATTCACTTTGTTATACAGCAGAAATTAACACAACATAGTAAAGCAATTATACTCCAATAAAGATGTTAAAAAAATAAAATTCTACAAAAAAAAAAAATAGATAACCAACAAGGGCCTACTGTATAGCACAGGGAACTATATATGTATATAACTGAATCACTTTGCTGTACATCTGAAACTAATACAACATTGTAAATCAATTGTATTTCAATAAAAATTAAAAAAAAAAGAAAATTAAAGGATTAATCTAGGAGGCCAGTAGTAAAATAACAAAAGTTCCAGAAGGAAATAATAAAAAATCTTCCCTAGAACTGAAGAACACAAATCTTCAGATTAAAGTAATTTGCTGCATGCCCCAAACACTTGCTGTTGCGGGGGACATGACCCAAGCGTTATAAAATTTCAGAAGTTTAGGGATATAGCAAAGACCCTAGAGGCTTCCAGAATAATGCAAAAAGCTACCTAAAGTTACACACAAAATATTGAAAATAAGAATAGGGCTGGAAGCTAGAGACATGAACAGATGCCTTCTACCATCTGAGTCAAAGTCTAGATTCTCAACCTAGAATTCTAAACCCAGACGGGCTATCAACAGGTGTGAGAGGAGAATTAACAATTTTCAAACCTGCATCCTTTCTCAGGAAGTTACTGGAGGGTGTAGGCCAACAAAATAAGGGAGTAAACCATTAAAGAGGAAAACGTGGGATTCCAGAAACAGGACAGAACATAGGAAGAAGATGAAGGGAATCCCTGATCCGATGGTGGAGAAAGAATCCCAGGGTGTCAGCTGTGCACAGGCCTGGGGGACAGCTGGGGCAGAGAAGAGGAGTTAGGAGTCTCCAAGAAAAAATTATCACTGAGATTAGACCCTGGAAATTCCACTGTGAGGTTTTTATGAAGCTACAGGCGTGTATGGAAATACTTAGTCCAAGAAAACTAAGATTTTTTTTTTTTTAAAACCCTGAGCAAATGAAAAAATGAGACAATTATTAACTCCTGGCTGAACAGGAAATAATATTTACATTGCATTAATCATGGAAACACTGAATATGCATTTAACAGAAAATACGTTATGTTGAGAGGATAGGGAAAAGGGACCAGAGTGTGCAAGAAATCTAAAATCTTCACTTTCCTTAATATGAAGTCAGTAGATAATAGGTAAAGTTGAGGATTCAAGTGGTAGAAAAATAAACTGGATATTTAGCAAGATGGAGATAAATACAAGGAGAAATAGCTAAGAGGGTGGAATTGCCTCTGGGATAGAGGATGGGTCAGGGCCATGGGAGAACTCTTTTTTGCTGTTATAAGTCTCTTTTAGCACTATTGGGTTTTTTTTTTTTAATTATTTATTTATGTATTTATTTATTTATTTTTGGCTGTGTTGGGTCTTCATTTCTGTGCGAGGGCTTTCTCTAGTTGCGGCAAGCGGGGGACACTCTTCATCACGGTGCGAGGGCCTCTCACTATCGTGGCCTCTTTTGTTGCGGAGAACAGGCTCCAGACACGCAGGCTCAGTAGTTGTGGCTCACGGGCCTAGTTGCTCCGCGGCATGTGGGATCTTCCCAGACCAGGGCTCAAACCCGTGTCCCCTGCATTAGCAGGTAGACTCTCAACCACTGCGCCACCAGGGAAGCCCCAGCACTATTGGTTTTTAAAATTTACTTGCAAACAGTACCTTGATAAAAACATATTAAAAATAATTGCGTTACAGATGAAAAGGAAGCCCAGAGGAGGGAGCGTCAGAGAATGAAAAGGCTTCAGAGAGGGCTCCCCTGAGCGGCTGTTGCCCTAAACCTGTTGAAGGATGAAGAGAGGGCCAGGGAACAGCCTGTGCAAAGGGCCTGGGGCATGTGTGTTCAGCCTGAAGGCCATGGCTCTTAGAAAGAGAGGAAGGGTGAGTGGGAAGAGAAGCAGGCAGAGGCAACTTACATGGGCACCCAGCCATGGTAGGCATTGCAGATTTCGTTTTATAGCAACAGGTGGCCCTAGGGTGGTCTCAAAGAGGAAGCAACTGGCGTGATTTGTTTTTAACAGACTCTTTCTCCTTGCTGAGGAGGGGGTGAGGGCAGAAGCAGGGGGACCAACAAGAGGTGGTGGTGGTTTGGCCCAGAAGGGAGGCTCCGGGGATGGAGAGCAGTGGACAGGTTAGAAAGATGAGAGTTCGAAGTAAAAGCAATAAGGCTTGGTGCGGGGAGTGGTGGGGACAAGCTGACAGGCATTTCCTTCATTTGACCTTCACGTGAAATTTTGGGGCTGGGTGGGAAAGGGGGCACATTATACTGAAGAAGGTGTGCAGAGGAGTTTTTCAAAGTTATGCTGCTTGACTGAAGCAGATCTGGGGCTCAAACTCACCTGCCCAGTCTGCTAGCCCATCTCTCCCGACTGCAGGAGGTGTCTCTGGGAATGGCTGCTGGGTAAAGAAGTTAACTAATTCTAATTCCCAGCAATCCTATGCAGTAGGTCTTGAAGAAGAGGGACTGAGGCTCAGAGAGGTTAAGTCACATATCCAAGGTCACACAGCCAGTAAGTGGCAAAGCTGAGATTCAACCCCAACAGGAGACAGCTGGGGCTGATGAACCAGAGGACGCCCTTAATAGGGACTCCAGTGACAAAGCCCCAGGGGCTGGGCTGGGAAGGCGTTTTGGCTCATCTTGTCTTAGTTGAGAGGACAGACCTCAGCATCGGTAGCTGATCCCCCCACCCTGCCCTGTGGCTGGCCCCGGCCTGGGCATTGTGGAGGAGAAGGAGGAAGAAGAGGCTCTGTCCTGGCTCTCAGGGATGGGAGAAGCCTGGGCACCAGCTCCTGGAAAACCGCCTGTCCGACGGCAGAGGCACAGTCATTGGTTTTGGAGAGCGTTCCAGTCTGAGGGTGGAGACATGGCCCTAGTTTTGAGGAGGCCAGGGTCTGATGGGGGAGACATAACATTATTCTGTCTTGGGGAGGCAGGCCCGGCAGCCCCTCCAGGACACCAGGGACAGACGGAGGTACCAGGTACAGGCCTGAGGTTAGAGGCGCTCAGGCTCCACGACCTCAATGCCAGGCAGGGCAGGGCCACCTCACGGCTCCCAGACACCTAGTGTCCCAGTTCCCCAGAGCTCACAGGTGTGGAGTTGCACTTTCTCTTTCTGCCCCGCCATCCCCAGGAGGAGGGGCTGATCAGGAGCGCCAGGGTCACTTTTGCTTGGGGAAGGCGCCTGGGTGGGGGTCAGGGTCTAACTCAGGTCACAGCTCCCCTAGCCTGGTGCCCAGGAACCCCCTCCACTTCTCCAGCCTTCAGCCGACATTCAGCAGATCAGTCTCCCCTCCTCCCCTACCCTGAAGCTACCCATGCATTCATCCATCCATCCATCCATCCACCCAACCATCCATCCCTCCATCCATCCGTATCCATTCATCCATCCACCCATCCTGTTCTCCTCATTGAACGTGCGGAGCCAGGCTGGTGCCAGGCCTGGGGACATGGTGGGGACACACACAGAGTCTGCCCTTCTGGAGCTCACAGCAGAGCAAAGAAGACATGGCCCCCTGAGCTGAATCTTGTTGAACTTGGATTAGAGGCCATGCGAGGCCAGGGTCGGGGTGGGGGGCTCTGGGAACTCCAAGGGAGGGGCCTGGCTGGTCCAGGGCAGGGAAGCATCCAGGAGGAGGCCCCCTGAAGGAGGACTTCCTCTCACATGTGGGGGTGGGAAAGGGTGAGGAGAGTGGCCGGGCGGAGGGTACCGCCTGTGCAAAGGCCCTGAGGAGAACCAACACTTTCTCACCGGTTCCTGACTGGTGAGCCTTTGAAAAACATAAACCAGGTCACAAAACTCCTCTGCTCATGCCCCACAAGGCTCCCAACACAGTCAGCCTGAGAGGACAAGGCCCTACGCGGTCTGGCCTCGGCGGCCTCCCCGCCTCCCTCCTCTCCAGCCACACTGGTCTCCTTCCGGTCCCTCAAACACACACGCTTGTCCTCACCTCAGAGCTGAGCGCTGCCCGTCCCACCCCATCTCTCTCACCTCTTCAGAGAGGTCTTCTGAGCTCACCTGTCTAACGAACGAATGAAAGACCAAACAAATGAATGAACTAATGAGGCTGGGTGTGCCTGGAGCACAGGTAGGTGAAGGAAATCAGCAGAGGAGGAGACTTGGGCAGGTGGCAAGGCAGGGAGGGTGTAAAGCCTGGTGGGCTGCAAGGGGTGGGCTTTATTCTGAGCTGCTGAGAAGCCACAGGAGGGCCTTGGGTGGGGGAGGGACAGAGCTGTGGACACCGCCCCCCTCACTCCCAGGAGCTGCCTCGGAGCCCATGAACTTGAACAGACAGATCACTGACGCCTGGAGAGAGGGCCTTGCTGGGGGGTGGGGGGTGCTCCAGGCGGAAGCGGTGTCCCCCCGCCTTTGTCCTACTGTGTGCTGCAGCAGCCAGAGCGCCACCTCTGCAAGAGCAAGGCTCTCTGAGGGCCTATGACACACCAGCCCTGGGGACCTAGGGACAAAGCCAGTCCAGCCCTGGTCCTGAGGAATGGCCCAGTGTGGAAAGGGGCCTGGCACATAGTAGGTGCTCAATAAACACTCCTTTCCTTCTTCTCTCCATTCCTGGCTGTTATCCCCCATTGCCTTCTCAAAATGGGTCAGGCCGCTCAGGTGGGCAAGGTGCTTAAGAGCACGCCTTTGGCACGAAACCATCCAGCCTCTCCACTCACTAGCTGTATGATCTGAGTAAACTGCGTGCCCTCTCTGAGCCCCAGCTTCCCCATCTGTAAACCGGATACGCTAACACTGATCACCATAGGCGGTGTGGCGGCCATGAAGCTGGGTGATGTGTGTGAAGCAGCCCGCTTCGGATGAGGGCTTCATAAAAACAGTGGTCATTACTCACTGATCCTTATACGCTTATGATGCTCCTACCAAAAGAGGAACTTAGGAATGATCTAGTCCCATCTCCCCATGATCCAGATGAGGAAACTGAGGCCCAGAGAGGGGACAACTTACCCATGGTCACATGTCTGGTTGGCACAAGCTGGGGTACGGCGTCCAGGGGCAGCCAGGCCTGTGCTCAGGCTCCAGACAGAGATCTTAGGGGCTGGCAAATCTGGCCCAGGGGCCAAGTCTGGCTCACCGCCTGTTTTTGTACAGCCTGCCGGCTAGGGCTGTTTTTTACAAACCACTTGCAATCGATTTGAACTCCGATGAAGCAAAATGTTACCCCCTGTAAAAAAAAAAGAATTCCACCCTCGTCAGTAGTAGATCTGTATTAACAACAACAACAAAAATGTCCTCGATTATTTATCATTACAATTGAAATTTTGCCAATTTACAAAGAGTGGAAATTTGTGTTCTCCTGTATACTAGCTTTGATGTTGCCTCTTGACCCCCAAAGCCTGAAATAGTTCTTCTTTACCCTGTCCTTCTGTTCCTCACCCTGCCCGGGGCTCTCCAGACTCAACCAGTCTCAGGGCTGATAACCCCCACCAGGCCTTCCTCTGGGGCTGGGGGACCCAGACCGTAGGACTGCGTACTCCCCACCCAGTGCTCGCCCCGTGCTCCCAGCCCTCCTTGCGGCACTGGCCTTGGAACCCAGCTGTCACCCTGGGGGACGTATGCACGGTGGCCTGGGCGGCGTCCCACCACTGGCTCTCGGCCCCCAGCTCCCCTGAGTACCACGCTCTCCTTTCCAACCCCTTTCGGGAGCCAAGGCCAGCGTGGGTGGCTGAAATCTCCCCGGTAACAGGATCTGCGACCCCTTCCAGCCTCCTCCCCTAACCTGCCGCCCCTCCTCCCTCACCCGCACCTGCGCTCCGGCCCCTCCTCCCGGCCCCTCCCGCACCCCACTCCTGCTCCCTCCTTCCCTGGCTCTCCATGTCACCATCTGTGGCACAATCCTTCTCTGTCACTCTCCCTGCCACCCCCTCCTTCTCCTCCCTCCTTCCCCGCTCTCTCTCCCTGCATCTCTCTCTGCATCCCTCCCTCTCGCCCCTTCTCTCGCTCTTTCCTCCTCTTTCTCTTCTCCTGTCACGCATTTCTCATCACTCCCCCTCATTCTGGCTTTCCACCCACTGCCGTCTTCTCTGTCTCTCCCTCTCTCTCTACCTCCGACCGACCCCCCCTTTTCCCTCTCTTTCTATTGGTTTTTTATGGTCCCCTGTTCCCCATTTCTCTTCTTTTTCTTGGGAGGCTTCTCCCTCCTCCCCCACCCCAGGCTCCTGCTTGCAGACCCCCCATCTGTGCCCCTACCCCCGCCACCACCCAAGACGTGTCCTGGAGATGGGGGGTGACGCACCAGGCGCTGGTGGGAAGTCAGGGCCGGAGACCAGATGGGAGAGGCTCTGTGGGCAGACGTGGTCGCTGCAGGCCTAGGAGGGGGCTCCGTTCGCGAGCCGTCTAAAAGTGGGCACAGTGTGGAGAGCCCGGCTAAGGGGTGCTCGGGGGCACTGGGGACTGGGCAGGGAGAGGGGGCAGCAGAATGATAACCGGCTTGGCGGCAAGGAGGGGCGCCCTCACCCCATGGGCAGGTAAGGAGGCTGGGGCCTGGATGGGGTCCCAGAGGGTGGGGTGCTGGAGCTCACCCTCTGCGCAGGATGAACTTGGGAGGCTGCGGCTGGGGACTGGGAGAGGGTGGAAGGTCCAGGGAGGCAGGAGGCCATCCTGCGACCTCTTCGTGGACAGCGGGGGGCTGGAGGGTGGGCATTAATCTCAGAATCTCATACCATGATTCCAGAACCTTGGAGTCACGGAACAGCAGAGTGTCGGAGCTGGACAAAACCAGATGCATCATGGCATTTAGCCTCCTTGGCTCAAAGGCCAGCTTTCCTGAGCTCCCCCTCTGGGCTGGGCACTGTGCTCTGCCCACTCCTATTTAATCTTTACAACAACCCTGGGAGGTGGGTAGGCTTGTCTTCGTTTTTATAGGAAAAACTGAGGTCCAGAGATGGGAAGTGAGTTGCCCAAGGTCACACAGCAATTTGGCATCCTCCCTCTGTGGCAGAGCCCAAGCCCCCAACCTAGGGTTTGTGGGCTTGTGGGGTGTGTTCCTGTGGGTCGGACCCCAGGTCTGAGGGGGGCCACTGAAGATCTGGGCCTCTTCCCTGGGGGCAGGCCCAGGGGAGCAGAGAGAAAGAAGGATGTAGAATCAGCCAGGGACTATCAGCCTGCATTGTCCAGGGCTGTCTCAGTCCTTGACGTCTCTCAGCCCGAGGCCTTCAGGGAAGCCCGCAGGCCTGGGAGGTATGGATGGTTTAGGAAAAAACAGAACTGGGCTCAACTTCTGGCCTCCCACTCACCAGCAGAGTGACCTTGCACAGCTTACTGAACCTCTCTGACTCTCAAGTTCCTCCTCTCTGAAAACCCCCCGTCTTGGGCTTGGTGAGGGTCTCATGATGTGAGTTCGAGGCCTCTGCCAGGGGCACCCTCTTACTTGGCTCCTAGTTCTACTTGCTGAGCTGCTTGGTCTGCTCACGTTTGCACATGTCCTGCGTGCTGTGCTGGGTGCTAGGGTTACAGATATAAATAACTCAGGGTCCTGCGCCCAAGAGCCGGCAATCTAGAGGGGAAGGGGGTGGGAGATAGACAAATGGAGAACGACTGGGGTGTCTGGCATCCCTGAGGGGCGATTCTGAATTGCTGTGGGGCTCAGGGCGACCACTCACCCTCTCTGGACCTCTGTTCCCTCTGGAATAGTCCTCTGAGGAGTCCGCCCCCGGCTTCCAGGCGAGCTTGTGCCAAAGATAAACCAGACAAGGAGAAAAAGGCCCTCCTCTCCAAAGGATGAACTAGATCATGCACAGCACCCTAGCTCCTTAAAGAAAAGGTGGCATGTAAATTGCAGGTCTGACTTACCCCAATGGAAAGCTATAATTTCCTTGCTTCTGACACTCTGGCCCGTTAAACTTTGACAGGGAAGATGGACCCAGATAAGGGTGGAGGCAGGGAGTCTTCTGGGGGGACCAAGGGCTTGGGGAGGGGCTATTTCATCCTCCTGTACAAAGGCAGGGCCTGGCTGGTACACTGTGTTTCCGCCAGGGCCATGGGTGTTAGCACGTGTGCCTGTGGGTACACATGTGTGTGTCTGGGCAGGAGGGGCCGTCCTCAGAGCTCACCCTCAGGCTTCCCTGGGGGCATCTGTCCCTGCAGCCTGGAAATTAGGTTTGCCTGGCTCACTGCTCCTCTCTTGGGAGTCTGCTGCTCCCCTCCCTCCTCCAGCCCTGGGTTGTGATTGGTCACCTGGCGGGGATGTTATAAAGACGATGTGCACACAAGGAGGCGAGGTGGATGGACGGGTGACGTAGGGCTCCCCAGCCGAGGAAGTCCGGACTCTAAGGTCCCAGATTCACAATTCCAGGTCTAAGAAGGGCTGATTCCAGCGTTCTGGAATTCTGACCTTCTCCGATTCAAAGATACGGAGTCTAAAAATCTATGACTCTACAACTCAGTTCTAAGACTCTAAAATTCTATTTTTAGGTCTCTAAGGGTTTAGGGATTTGGGCCCATGATCTTAATAGCTCAAGAGCCTGAGGAGCAGTGAGGAGGGCTCTGAATAGGTTGGTGGGAGAGCTGGATGCCAACTGGTTGCCCGGACCAGCTATGACCCTTAGACAAGTGCCTTCTCCAGGCCTGACCACAGTCTGCCTGCCTGTGAAATGGAGTGGGTGGGAGATGGTCTTACGAATCCTCCCAGCTTTGTCCCTTCCTAGCTGTGTGACCAGAGTGCATGGCCTCAATTTTGTTCCCTGTCTGTACTGTGGGGACAACCCTAGTGCCTCCCTCATAAGACCCTAGAGGATGCTGCATGTCACTGCTTAGCCTGGAACCTTAGCTCAGTGACAAAGGGCTGGCAGCACGGTTAGGATCCTATGTGCCCACTGCCCAGATGCCCCCTTGCTTAGCGCCTGGGGTGAGGGCAGGTTGAGGGCTCTCATCAGGCTCGGAGGAGCAGGGAGAGGGTGCTCTGAGCCCGGCCAGCCTGGGGAAGCATCAGGAAGAGCCAGGACCAAGGGGTTCTTTGCCATTCTTGGCATCACCCCGCCTGGTGCTCAGAGCCCTTGGAAGTCCCGGGTATTGGGCAGGGGCACCGGGCATGCTCACCCACCCAGAGGCGTTCGCTCTGAGTTGGGGTGCCTCCCCTTTCCAGGAGCTTCGCATGTGAAAAGTGGTGTCCGGACAGGGCAGTGGGGACCATAGGTCTCACTGGAGGCGTTTCAGGTCCAGTGTTCGGAGGGCAGGAGAGCGCTGGAGGAAGGCTCCTCTGAGAAGTTTCCTTCTCCCTCGGGGTTTCTGTAGGGAGAGTCAGGGCAGCCAGCAGCCAAGGGACTGGGGAAGGGGGGGTGGTCATTTGGAAGGAGGGGAGGAGGTCCAGTTGCAGAGAGGCTCCAGCTTTCAGCCCTGGCCTCTAACTGGGTCTCCGGAGAGCCAGAAAGTCCTGCTGAGGGAGGCTAGCCAATCCTGGGGCAGGACGTCTCTCCCAGCAGGGCCTGAATTCTCACTATCAGCAATTCATCCTCCCTTTGCATTAAGATTTGTCCACCGGGGTTCCTCTGATTCATTCGACGCCTCAAACACTGATGCAGACCTCGCGCTTATACGAAAGGGACGAGGGAAAGGACCAGAGCCGAATACTAGCATCTCCACGCTTGAGAGTCAAGTCTAGCAGGGTAGCCAGGAGGAGTCCCAGCTCCTTATAACACACGAGAAGTGTAGTAAGAAGCGCTCCCAGAGTGAATGGGGACGCTTGTTCCCACTGTGCCGCTGGGCAAGCTCTTACTCACGTTTCAAGACCCACTTGAAGTGTCTTCTTCTCGGGGGAGCCCGCCCCACCAGCGCAGGGGGGAGCTGGCTATTCTCGTCCTTACCTCCAGCGTGTTGTGAATTTCTCCGCCATCGGTCAGCCTTTGGGGCAGAAGGGGCCCCAGCCGCCCACCCCCCAGGTTCACAGCCAATCATCCTTCACAAGCCCTGTTCACAGCAGGGCCTTTGCCGGGGTGCAGCGGGATGAGCAGGGCGGA
Organism: Balaenoptera physalus; assembly: GCF_965194825.1. Lineage (NCBI taxonomy): Eukaryota > Metazoa > Chordata > Mammalia > Artiodactyla > Balaenopteridae > Balaenoptera > Balaenoptera physalus. The sequence continues at coordinate 11,162,733 of NC_138892.1, forward strand.
GAGAGTCCTCAAGGGCTTTGATTTCCAGGGGAAGGGACACCTCTGAGCCTGTGGTTCTTAACTCCATTCAGAATCTGAGGAATCTGATGAAGGCGCTGGGCTCTGCCCAGAAAAAACAAGGATGTATTAACTTTCACCAGAGTTTGGGGGGTTTATGGGTCCTCTGAAGTTCATCAAGAGACTTGGGTTCAAGGTTAAGGGCCTGTGATATGCAGCAGTGTTTTTCTAGTGTGAGATCTGAGACCTGTTTGGGGGGTGTCTTAGTCTGTCCAGATTGTTGTAACAGAATACCATAGACTGGGTGGCTTAAAAACAACACAAATTCATTCCTCACCGTTCTGGAGGCTGGGAAGTCCGAGATCAGTGCGCCGGCAGATTCGGTGTCTGGTGAGGACCTGCTTCCTGGTTCATAGGTGGCTGTTTTCTTGCTGTTTCCTTGCATGGCGGAAGGGACATGGGAGCTCTCTGGCATCTCCTTTAGAAGGGCACTAATCCCATTCATGAGGGCTCTACCCTCACGACCGAATCACCCCCCCAAAGGCCCTCCCATCTAATACCGTCACCCTGGGGGTTAGGATTTTAACATATCAGTTTGGCGTGGGGGAGGACACATTCAGTCTGTCACAGTAGGTGATCCACTTGGGGCTCTGCCAGCAGGCTAATCATATGTAGAAAGGGCAAATATTGTTTTCTGGAACAATCTGACGTCCTCGGGTTGCAATGTAAAAGGCACTGGTGTCAAAAACGTTTGGAAAATGCCGGTACGGAGGAAAGGGCTTATGTTGTCATCAGCTTATCGAATGATCCCTTTACTGAACACGTGTGGAGCACCTGCCCTGTGCACAGGTGAACGGACACTGGTGTCCAGGTCAGTGCTGGTCCCCAGAGTCCCATGCCACACCCCCCGCTATGCGGTACAGAGTGGTCACTTCACCTCTTTGAGACTCAGTTTCCTCATGTGACAAGTGAGGATACCTTGCCCGCCTCCCTTGCTAGCCTGTGCAGAGTGAATGAGCCGTGACATGTCGTCAAACTCTGGCCAGGTGCCCAGGAAGTCTCCAGGTTCAGTGTGATGGGGGAGGGGCTGAAGAGAGAAAGCCATGCCCTGCCATGACCAAACCGTGTCCTCCCTCCTCCAGGCCAGTAGCTGACTGCTGACCACCCTCTCTTGGCCATGGACACCCCTGGCTATCCTTCACTGGTGCCCACGCCCTCGGAACCCTGGAACGCCTCTTCGGCTTGGCCCCTGGACGCCATCCTCGGAAACGCGTCCGCAGCGCGGAGTGCAGCAGGGCTGGCTGTCAGCGGCATTCTGATCCCACTGGTCTACCTGGTGGTGTGCGTGGTGGGCCTGCTGGGCAACTCACTGGTCATCTACGTGGTCCTGCGACAGACGGCCAGCCCGTCGGTCACCAACATCTACATCCTCAACCTGGCGCTGGCTGACGAGCTTTTCATGCTGGGGCTGCCCTTCCTGGCCGCCCAGAACGCCCTGTCCTACTGGCCCTTCGGGTCCCTCATGTGCCGCCTGGTCATGGCTGTGGACGGCATCAACCAGTTCACCAGCATCTTCTGTCTCACTGTCATGAGCGTGGACCGCTACTTGGCGGTAGCGCATCCCACCCGCTCAGCCCGCTGGCGCACGGCGCCCGTGGCCCGCACAGTCAGCGCGGCCGTCTGGGTGGCCTCAGCCGTGGTAGTGCTGCCCGTGGTGGTCTTCTCGGGCGTGCCCCGTGGCATGAGCACCTGCCACATGCAGTGGCCCGAGCCGGCGGCGGCCTGGCGGGCTGGCTTCATCATCTACACGGCCGCACTGGGCTTCTTTGGGCCACTGCTGGTCATTTGCCTCTGCTACCTGCTCATCGTGGTCAAGGTGCGCTCAGCTGGGCGGCGGGTGTGGGCACCCTCGTGCCAGCGGCGGCGGCATTCTGAGCGCAGGGTCACGCGCATGGTGGTGGCCGTGGTGGCCCTCTTTGTCCTCTGCTGGATGCCCTTTTATGTGCTCAACATCATCAACGTGGTGTGCCCGCTGCCCGAGGAACCCGCCTTCTTCGGCCTCTACTTCCTGGTGGTGGCACTGCCCTACGCCAACAGCTGTGCCAACCCCATCCTTTACGGCTTCCTCTCCTATCGCTTCAAGCAGGGCTTCCGCAGGGTCCTGCTGCGGCCCTCCCGCCGTGTGCGCAACCAGGAGCCTCCCCTGGGGCCTCCAGAGAAGACAGAGGAAGAGGAGGATGAGGAAGAGGATGGAGGTGGGGAGGATGGGCAGGAGGGAGCAGGGAAGCTTGAGGAGCTGAAGGAGATGAATGGCCGGGTCAACCGGATCACACAGCCGGCTCCCAGCGGACAGGAGCAGCCTCCCAGCGGCCCCACCAGAAAGGAGCGTCAGTTCCTACCCCAAGAACCCTCAGCTGCGGAGAAGTCAGGCACCCTGCACATCAGCTATCTGTAAGGGTCTGCGGAGGGCCAGGGTAGCCCAAGGACAGGGCAGAGACTGTGGGTACGCCTAGGGCATGCCACCTGAGGTGCCAGGGGCCCATGATGGGAAGTTCAGAGGCCTGGACTCTGATCCCATTGCTGCCGAGACTTGCTGTGTGACCTCAGATAGGTCACTTCCCCTCTCTGGGCCTTGTGTTCTCCTCTGTGACTCAGGGATAGGAGATACGGCCTGGACGAGCTCTATCAGATGAGAAGTTTGGAGGGGCACCACTGCTGGGCTGGGTGGGGTCAGGTTAAGGGGATAGGTACCGACTGGCTTTCCCCTTCCAAAACAGAGCATCCTGAATCTTGGCCCTCAGAGGGATAAACCAAGGCCTGGATTTCCCGGGCTCAGAGTCAGGTTCACAAAAGAGGGAGTGGGGGCCCACATTCACAGGGAGTGGTACTGCATCCCCAAATAGGATAAAGTCTTACCTGGTAGGGAGAAGGGGTATGAGATTGCCCAGGCCCCCATCAGCTCTCCCCCTCTTGCTGCAAGCCTGTGGGCCAGCTTGTCTCCTCTCTGGGCCTCAGGCCTCACCTGCTAAACAACCCAATAACCTCCAGGCCCTCTTGGCCCAGACAGTCAATGCCAGGACTCCTGTATTTCCGGACAAGAGGAGAAGAGGTGATTTTCCAGGAAGCTAATTAAGTCAAGCTTCAGGGTCCCTGACTGCTCGGGCCCTTCTGAGGCCCTGAGTCTAATTTTGTACTTGTAATTTTGTATTTCTTTTCTTAAAGAGGGACCCCCTGTTGCATAAGCTTAGGCCACCCAAAGGCTAGCTCAGGCCCTGTTGGGGGCAGCTGATCAATCCTCAAAGCAGCTCACTTTGTGTCCTGTGGCTGGAGGGGGTCTCAGGGTCTTTGAGGGCTCAGGAACCTCCTCATAGGAGAAATCCTCCCTGCTTCTCCCCCCTCGGTGACTAAGGCAGGGACCTGGCCCAGGCAGCCTGGAATGGAAAGGCAGAGTGTCTAAACAGAGCTGGGAGGAGAAGGAAGAAGAAGAGGAGGGAGAGGAAGGGGGAAGAGAAAGGAGGAAGAGAAAGGCGAAGGAGGAGGACAAGGAGGAGGAGGTGGAGGACAGATCTGTTCCATGACCTTGGAGCCGACCTTGGCCCCTCTGGGCTGAGCTCAGTTGCACCATCAATGAAACATGGTTGCCGGTGCCTGGCCTGATAAAACTCAAGGAAAGGATGCCATCAGGGTGGAAAAGCAAATGCTCTGAAAGGTACAGGCTCAGCCCTCTTGAGGGCCTGCAGTGTTGGTAAGAAGGGCTAGGCCTTGGTGGAAGCCTGGGGGCAGAGCTGAGAAGTAAGGCCTGGCTCCCTGGAGAGGTTGGGAGGAGTGGTGCAGCGCTGCAGGCTGGGGAGCAGGCCTCTTGGTCCTCTACATGCCCCAGAGCAGCAGGTCGGGAAAGCCCAAGGAAGACAAGACTAGAGGAGGCTGGAGGGAGGCCACAGGGAGAGGCCACTGTCCAAGGCTGGGCCTGGGCTGGCCTGGACTCCCTCTCAGAGATGACCCCTTAGAGCCACAGAGAGACTGGCCCTGGGGAGGGTGATACCTCCAGTTAAATCTCCCAACCCGCCACCCTGCAGAGGGTAGGGGGTCCTCAGGGAAAGCATGGGAACCACAAGTTGGGAGGCCTAGATCTTCAACTCACCTTCTGATCCTGTCTAGCCTTGACCTCTCTGGGCCTCAGTTTCCCATCATAAAATGGAAGTGGTTGTCCCAGCTTGCCTGCCTCCTGGGATTTGGGAAGAAAAGGAGTCATTTGGGGTAAACTGCCATGTACACTGCAAATGGCTGGGGGTGGGCCATAACAGATTATAGAGTGGAGGCAGCCCCCTGCCAGGCGTGGCCTTCAACCCTTTCTCCTTCATCAGGTGGCTTCTCTGTCCCCAGCCCTTGGGGGTGAGTGCACTACAGGACATGAGGAAGGGAAGTTGGGGGTCAGAGACCAAGGATCAGGGAGGCAGGGCTTGGGGGAGAGTGAGGCCCCATCAGGCGGAAAGAAGTTTGCAAAACTAGAGCTTGTGTGGAGGTTGGAGGCCCAGTCCTCAGTCTGGCGTTCCCCTGAGGGGGATCTGAGGGTCTGAGGAAAGAGGGCCCCTGGCATTCCAGCATTTCCTGCTTTCCTGGCCAACCCTACTTTCCTGATTCCTGGGGCAAGTGAGCCTGTTCTGCAAGGGTGGCTGGGAGGCCCCTTAGGGAAATTCTGACTCTAACTCTTGTCAATAAAGTCAGTGACGCGTGACAACTGGCCTGGGCCAATTCCTCTGGCGGGCGCTGTGCTTTTAGACGGGTGTGCATGGGTGGGGTGGGTACGGGCATCCATCTCTATCGGGGTGCTCCTTCTCTCCTGTCTCTCAGCTCTGCATGCCCAGGCCTCTTTGTGTATAGCCTCCCAGAATCCTGGTCCTCCAGGAGTCATGGAAGACGTTCCTGACAAGCCTCAGCCTGCACCCTTACAGATCTTGATCCAAAGGCAGTAGATATACTCTCTTCCTGTGTCCAAATATCAGATCTCATGCAAGAGAGCTGATTGGCTCTAACTGAGTCACATGATGGCCCCTTGGGCCAATCACCAAGAGACAAGGTGATAGAATGCCATGATTGGCCAGATGTGGGTCATGTGCCCATCTTTCCAGCTAGAGAGAAGGTGGGACACTGTGATGGACAGTTCGGCCTGACCATTGGGGTAGGAGTTGGGTCAGGGACTGACTATCAATGGCAGGGAGAGAAGAGCCAGGCAGCAACAATAACGGGATGGGGGAGGGGTGTGCAAACACAGTGCAGGGCACATAATAGGTGCTCGGGGCATCTCAGCCATATCCACGAGTGAATGTGTATTGGGGTGTAACACCGAGGGCCTGCTGTGTGTGTGGCAGGTGTGCACCGGGTGGGAGCAGAGGAACTGCTTGCAGCCCAGGTTGTGTGGGGAGTGGGCCTGGGCCAGGGTCCCCTCTCTGGATCCCACAGCTATCCAGCTTCCCCATCTCACCATATGTCACTACCTGTGCACGCTCTTGTGCGTGTGTGTGTGTGTGTGTCGGGGGGGGGCGGGTCCCAATAGCTTTGTCCCTCCAGGCAGGGGCTGTGCGTGATGCATCTGTGTTCCCAGGGCCTGGCAGTGCTGTGGGCCCCTCATATGCCTATTTGGAATAAATGACTGAATGGGGGAAATTCCATTTCTCAATTCCAGGGGGGAATTTTCACACTGTGACCCTAGCCTCTTTTGGATCTGTGCAATGTGGTGACCCTGAATAAATGGGGGGGGGCATCAGGGGAATGGAAGGAGTTATATGGGGGTTTGGGGCTGGGATCTGTGGGTTATGGGGACCACAAGGGCTGTGGGCTGAGGGCAGGCTCTGGGGCTGTGAGCCCGAGCTGGCAGGAGGGGGTGGCAATGACCCTCTCTGCCTGATTCCGTCTCTCCAGACATCCAAGTTGCTCAGACCCAAGACCTTACCTTGAACTTGTCTCTCAGAGGCTGTTGCCTGGCAACAGCCCATGGCCACCAGGCTCTGGACCAGGACTTCATATGTCAGCCTCAGCACCAGCAGAAAGGAGCTAGGAGTCTGTAGGGCCTGGGATAGGGGAGGCCAAGGACCCCGGGCTTCAGGCCCTCCTCACCTCCAAGGGGTGGGGGAGACGGAGGCCACAGTCCCATGGGGAGGTGACAGCCTGGGTGCCACAGGACTCCAGACACAGAAGAAAGCACTCTAAAGGCGGCAAGAACCCCAGGCTGTAACGTGAGGAGCTCTCCCTGGAGTTGTGCAAGGCCACGGTCCCGCCGAAACCTCAGGGTGCTTCCCTGTCACTGGCAGGCCCTGGTGAGACTCTTGGTGATCCTACTGGAAGGCCATGGGGCAAACACATCCCCAAAATGTCATGAGACCCAAAGTCAGGAGGCCTGGGACCTAGGCCCACTCTGCCATGAATCTACCACACAGCCTTGGCCATTCACTGACCTCTCTGGGCAAAGTTCATTAAGTTAATAAAGACTTTTCTGAGCACCCACTGTGTGCAAGGCCCTGACACCGGGCTGGGGAAACAGACACGGTTCCCGTGCCTTGTGGCGCTCACAGGCAACCACACAAGTAAATGGACCACTATCCAGTGGGGACGGCAGTGCACTGTGCTCTGGGGGATCACAGCTGGGGGGAGGGGTCCGTGTTGGGGGCGGCACTGAGAGCAGAGGGTGAACCTGAGTGTGCCCGGCAGGGGGACTGTATGTGCTAAGGCCCTGGGGTTGAAGGAAGGCAGTGAATGAAAGGGAGAAAAGCAGAGGTGAGGCCCAGTTCAGGGACAGAAGCTGTGTCAGACAGGACCTCCTAGGAGGTTAATTCCAGTTGTGCATTGAATTGTGTACTGCTCCCCCTCAAATTCATGTGAAGTCCTAACCTCTAGTACCTCCGGATGTGACCTTATTTGGAAATAGGGTCCTTGCAGTTATAAGCAGTTAAGATGACGTCACCCTGGAGTCAGGTGGGGTCCTATTCCAATATGACTGGTGTTTTTAAGAAAAGGGAAGATTAGGACACAGACGTGAGCATGGGGAAAATGCTGGAGTGATGCTTCCACAAGTTAATGCCAAAGATTGCCAGCAAACCACCAGAAGCTGGGAGAGAGGCCTGGAAGAGGTCCTTCCTCACAGCCCTCAGAAGGAAGCAACCCTGCCTGACACCTTGATCTTGGACTTCTAGCCTGCAGAACTATGAGAAAATAAATTTCTGTTGTTTAAACCACCTAGTTTGTGGTACTTTGTTCTGGCAGCAAACTAATACAATTCCCACCTGCAAAACGGAGCCAACAGTCCCTCCTCTCCTGGGTCTCTGGAGGACCTTGAACTAATTCATTCATTCTTTCCTTCAACAAGTGTTTACAGAACAGCCACCAACTGCAAAAAGCTGAAGGCAGAGAAGTACAAGGCCTGTCTTCTGGGGTGAAGGAAGTTGTATTGAACATAAGAGATAAAGAGGTGGTTCTTAAGCCCCCAGAAGCTGGAACTGTCTGGTTTTAAAACCCGGCTCATCCATTCACTAGCTGTTTGACCTAGAGCCAGTTAATTAACTTTCCTGTGCCTCAGTTTCCTCCTCTTTGAGATGAAGATGAGAGTAGATGTCTATTGTTAAGAAGATGAAATGAATAGAGATTTATAAACAGCTTAGAACAGTGCATCGTAGGTGCTATGTGTTAAATAAACATGAGAAGTGCTTTAACAGAAGCAAGAATCCAGCCATGGGTTGGGGAGGACGTCTCCCCGGAAGGGTTAGAGCCCAGCCAAGCATCAAGAGGGAACTGGCGTTTGTGCACCAGGAGGAGGCATGCGAGATGTTCAAGGTCCTAAGAACAGCTCTGCTACCCATTTTACAACTGAAGATAGTGAGGCCTGGGATGCTCATGTGATTTGCCCAGGGTCACAGCACCAGAGGCAGGACCAAGAACCACGTTTTCCTAGCCCCCAGTCCAGTGTCCATAGCTTTTAGAAACTATGAAATTGAGGGCCAGGGTGGCAGGAGTGATGCTGGAGGTGGAAAGAGCTCTGAGGTCAATGGTGCCAGCTCCTTGGTGGCCACTGGCGGTAACAGATGATGTCCTTGGGCAAGACTCAACAGGCATGAAGGGCAGCCCAGACCAGTGGATCGATGATGCCGGGACAGACAGGGGCAGTGACGTCATCATCCTGCTGGTGGGCAACAAGACCGACCTGGCCGACAAGAGGCAGGCGACCATCCAGGAGGGCGAGCAGCGTGCCAAAGAACTGAGCGCCACGTTCATCGAGACCAGTGCCAAGACCGGCTACAACGTGAAGCAGCTCTTCCGACGTGTGGCCTCGCCTCTGCCTGGAATGGAGAATGTCCAGGAGAAAAGCAAAGAAGGGATGATCGACATCAAGCTGGACCAACCCCAGGAGTCCCTGGCCAGCAAGGGCGGCTGCTCCCGCTAATGCAGCCTGACCGCTGGCTTCCTCTGACACTACTCACTTGTTGTGAGAACCCTCCAGCGAGCCCTGCAGCCTCGGCATAGGCCTGCCTGGCAGGCTAAGGTGGTGTGTACACAGGAGTGAATGTCAGTGACACACTCATGCACATATGTGTGCATGGAGAGCAAGGCCAGTCTTCACTTTTTCACAGGCTCAAAGAAAGTGCCCGGGGTCACGCTTGGCCTCCTCCAGGGTCCCAGACACCCCAGGTCCTGGCTCACACAGGCCAGGGACACAGCCTGTACACAGCCAGGAGCTCCTGCCCTCTGGCCATCTTGTTAACAGGAAGGGAAAATGAGGCCTGCAGGAGTACGGGGCCTCTCGGTCCTGCTCTCTGCGTTAATGACCAGGAAACATGTCAATATTTGCACACAGGAACTGCTGGCCTTGCTGCGCTTGGTCAGTGTGCCCAGAGCCTGCTGGGTTTCGCCATCTGTAAGAGGAGGGGTTGTCTCTGTGCTCCGGTGCAGGCCTTCCGCCCGCTCATCAGATAGGGTGGGTCCTTCCTCCTTGCTGACCATGATAAATGGCAGCAATTATGGGGAGAACAAAGCAAACACACAATGACCATTGACATGGGTGGTGTGGCAGGTGAGCTCACGGCCACACAATCCATTTCGAGCCTCACAGCCACCACTTCTTAGCTCTGCGTGCCTTTGGGCCAGACTCAAAACCTCTTGGAGCCTCAGTTTCCTCATCCATAAAATGGGCTCGGTAGTCCCATCTCACAGGACTGTCGCAGGACCAGGAGGCGGCCGGTTGGCTCTGGCCGACGCCAGCGCTGTGCTCTGTGTCCAGCAGGGGGCGCCGCGTAACCTTCCCCTCTCCGCTTGGCGTCCTCAGCCGCTCCGCTCTGCCGGACTCGGCTCTATTCGGCACCACTCGGATCCACTCGGTCAGACCCGGCGATAATCGGCCGGACACGCTGGGCTCGGCCGGACTCGGCTCTGCTCGGCCAAGTTCGGCTTTGCTCGGTTCTGTTCGACTCCGCCGGGAGCTGGACTCGCAAAGGCCCCTCCCCGGCGCCGCAGCGGCTCGTTTCTCTTGTCTCGCTGTCTGCTTCCCGGTTAGAGGCGCGGTGGCCGGAGCAGAGCCGCTCCCTCCGTCCACAAGCCGGCGGGTTTCTCCGTGGCGGGAGTCTGGTCTGGCTGAGCGCTAGGTGGTGCCGAGAGTGGCTGCAGCTGGCGGCAGTCTTTTCCCAGGGTTTGAGCCCGAAGCGGGTGGGCATGGAGGGGCTTCCCCGGCTTGGGGGTGGGAGTCACTCCCCTTAATTCTGCGGAGAGAAGCGGGGAGGATGGCGCTGGCCTCCCGCGTGCCTTGGCAACCCCATCATCTGGCTCTGCCGCTAGTCAGCCGTGGGGAGGGAGCCAGTTGCTGCACCTGTTTCCCTGAGCCTCAGTTTCCCACTCTGTAACAACAGGGTCCTCGTCAGGGTCCAGGAGGACTGGGATGGGGCTGGCTCTTTCCTTCTCTGGGCCCCTTGGGGATTCTCTTTCCCCTTCTGTAAAATGGGATTAAACTCGCCCAACTCGGATTAACACCCGTAGGAACACAAATGGGTTGCTGAAAAGCCCAGGACGGAGAAACTGAGTCCGGAGAGCGAAGTTCACCCGGGATCACCCAGCTAGTCGAAGGAGGGGTATGCAGAACCCGGAAGCCGAGTGAGCGAGCTGCCTTGGAGAGAGAGGGTCTCATTGGACCCTCTGCCCACTTTGCAGGAAGTGGGGTTTGGAGGAAGAAGTGAGGGAACGGGCGCCCCAGCCAGCCCCTAGCACGTCTTAGTGGGCCCTTCATCTTCCTCCTTCTCCCCTCCTTAGCTAAGAAGGGGGCGGGTGGGGAGCATCACAAGCCCGGGGTGGAACGGGGTGGGTGCCAGGCGCATAGCCTCTCCCCAGTTGGTGGCGCTCACGGTTTCCTTTGTTTAGTTTCTTTATTACCGTCCTAGAACAATTAGATCTGTGACTTGCCAAACACGACTTGCATAGCTGACTCTGGGAATCATGTTTTGGGTTCTGTCTCACTTTTTGACAGGCACACATTTTTCAAAAATGCATGAAGGGTTCTTGGTACTTTGTAAGCACTGACTAAATGTCACTATTTTTATATCTTCTTCCCAACCTTGGGCTGGAAGGTGGATGTGGCTAGGAGCTTGGTTCTGAGAGTTGGTGAGTGTGTGCCTCATCTGTGTGCATGAGGAGAATGGGCTCATGCCCTCACCCTATTCAAGGTTTAACCCCGGAGAAGCACTGCTTGGTGGCTGGTGTAGAGTACCCCCATGGGTAATCCCACCAGGCTGCTCAGATGGTCTTGGCCTCCTCATGTTCCTCTGGCCTCGGGTCACCAAGGCTCAGAGGTAGGGAGACATGCCCAAGGACACAAAGCTAGAAGGAGGTGGAGCTGAGACGTAACCCAGTTTTGTCTGCCCCAGGGCTGGGGCTCTTGTCTCCAAGCTGCCTGGCTGGCCTGCTGGGGAGATCCTCAGAATGGCTGGGAGACCAAGGGCTGATGCACAAATGGGGTAATTTGCGACATGGTGAAAGAGAGAGGGAGGAAAAATATTAGAGTAGTGTATAATATTCCTGAGTCCTGCTCTCTTGTCTGCCCTGCCCCCAGCCAGCTGCCTTGGACCAAGGCGAGTTAAGGGACCCTTTTCTGGGGCATTGACATTGGCTGGGAGTCAAAGGAGCTGGTCCTAGAACCTGATGAGAATCATGTGCTTTTCCAGACCTCAGCCTCCTCACCTGTCAAGTGAGATGAGGCTCCTTCTCTGCAGAGGGGCTGTTGAGCGAGGCAGGGAGCACACAATGGGCCCTGGACCAAACCACTTCTGTGTCCCCACCCTGCTTCTCCACATCCCCCATCCGTCTTCCCTTCTCTTCGCAGTTTCCTCAGATGCTAGGCTTCCTAAGCCAGATCTCCGTGAGACAGCCAGGAGCTGTGTTCTGCTCCAGTGCTGCTGACTCAGCCCTTTTCCCTCTGGTGGCAGCAGTGAGGCGAGGGTGGGGAGGGGGCTCCCGCGCCTCCCTCCCTCCCTCTGCAGCCCTGGCTCCGTGCCCTGGGAATGCTGCCTGGGGCAGGGCCACGTAGAGGGCATAGTCAGTGTGGACCTGGCAGTTTCCCCAGTGTCCTTAAGCCTTCCATCTGCTTTCCTTTGGGGCCCCTTGAACCCCTAAGTAGGCCTGGGGTGAGGGTGGGGTACTCCAAGTGGGTCGGGAGGGGGAAGCAGCACAAAACTAGAAGTTGGGGGAGTCTGGCTCTCATCCCAACTTGGACTCCAGTCTGCTGTTTGACCTTGAGCCAAAGACTTGCCCTCCCTGGTCACAGTGTCCCTGCTGGACAGATTAAGGAATTGGATTAGATCATCTCTAAGGGTCCTTCCAGGCCTGGATATTCTGTTGTGTGTTTATCCCCCAAAGTAATAAAAAAAACAGAAGCTGAGAGATGGGAGATGGTCAAGGACACACAGCCAGGGCTGTTCCATCCTCCACACTTTGCCCAGCTGTGAGTGGGGCCTGGCAGTTAGTGCCCAAAGCCCCAGACTTCAAAAAATCCCCCTAGGTCGCTGCATTCTTGTGTCTCCTGAGAGTGATAATGTCACCACCTCTCTCTGCCCAGGGGGCAGGCCCTGAATTGCAGCCTTTGCCCACAACCGTGCCCAGCTGTGCCATCGTGGGAACTCCGGTAGGACAGAGAGCACTTCCATTCTGTAGGGTTGTGGTTCCTCTTCACTAACTGTGTGACCCTGTGTAAGTCACATCAGCTCCCACCACTAGCTCCCTTTCCCAAGAAGAGTAAAAAAATGGATGTAAATACCCTTTGGCTCCCAAAAACCCCTGCAAAGATGAAGCCTGGCCCAGGCAGTAAGTACTCAACAAATGTAGAATGAGAGGGGGCTAGAGGGCGAGGGATGTTTGAGAGAGTCTTTGCACAGGGGTCTCTGACCCCAGGGAACCAGGGCTGCAGCCTTTGCAAAGCCTCCTGCAGTGTACCCAGAAGGAAGCAGAGGCCCAGGGGCATTCTGTACAGGCTGCGCTCCTGTGACCTTGTTGGGGGTCATTTCCACAGGTGGATTGGCTGTAGAAGACCAGGAAGATGGATAATCATGGCAGCATTTCCAGGCAGAGGAGGAGGACTTTGGTGTCCATTGGGGGTGGGGCTATTGACCTGGCTGCCACCCTTCCCTGATACTCTTACCTGATCTCGGAGGAGGTGAGACCTTCACTCAACAAACATTTACTAAACTTCCTCTTGTGACTGGCACGAATGGGGCTGGGGAGTGGAGTTCTACAGACAACTAGGATCTGAGAGGGGAAGGGACTGGCCAGTGGGTGTCAGTGCCAGGATTTGAACCTGAGGCTACTGGGCTGGTGCCCATGCCCCCTCCATGCCTCCTGCCTCAGTGACTCAGAACTAACGAGCTCTTCAGCCTAGGCTGGAGCCCCCGGCATGGGGATTCCAGCACTGCCTTCCCCTTCCTGAGCAACTTCTGGGGCTCCCTGCCCTTCCCCCTTCCCAGCCTCGATTTCCCATCAGGGGCCTCAGACCCCTTCCTGCTGGAACTTTATGGCATCTCTGAATTAAACAAGACCCTCTAGGACCACCAAAGAGTTAAGCCAAGGAAATCCTCAGCTCCCTGTATCTCCGAAGAACCCAGAGGCTGGAGGGGAGGGAGCAGGGAGGAGGGGAAGTGGGAAGCCAGCTCAGCCCGCTCCCTCCGCCCTCCCTCCCTCCCTCTGCTCTGCCTCCATCCCTTTCTCCCTCCCTCCTTGGCCAGCCCTCCGGGCCTGGGATTCTGGGCCAGCAACAAGTTATAATTGCAAACATGGACCAAGGAACCAGAGGCGGCCCAGAGGCCCGGGGTCCGTGAGCTGCTGTTTGAGGCTGCAGGACACTGGGTGAGTGATGGGAGGTCCTGCAACTTCCTCCAGCAGGGCAGAGGGGGTTGGGGTCAGAGCCTGGTATTCCTCTCCTTTCTCCTCTCTTCCTGGACACATCTCACATCTCGGGGCCCTGCTCTCTCCTTCTGACCCCGGCCAGCCCCTCTAGGGTCTCCCTTCCCCATTCCCTCCTTTGACTGAGACTTTAGCCCTGGTGAAGGGCTGCCCTCCGATGCTCCTGTCTTGTGCCCACCCCTGTCTGGACAGGCACCAACTCAGCTCAGCAGGGCCTGGCCCTCCCCCCACCCCAAAGAGGCCCCAGTTCCCTCATGGAGGCAGCAGGGACTCCCAAATCACCCCCAATGGCGTGGTCCCTCACATTTGATCCCTGTGTGACACCTTCCTCCAGGGACAGTCAGTGACCATGGCTGTGGTTATTATTACTTTTGTTAAAGGCTGCTTTGCTTCCTGCTTCCTGCATCCCCCCTCCCCACCCCCCAACCAGGTCACAGTTCTGTGTCACAGATTTTTTGACTCTCAGCTGGCTAGGCCAACAGAAATGTCCCCAGACAGTTTTAATCCTCTGGGAACAGTTCTGCTCTTCCTATCCCATGCAGGCCCTGGGGAGAGGTTGTGTTGGCCAGCAGAGAAAGGAACAAACGTTTAATTACGAGTCTTTTACAAGTCAGGCAATTTCCCTGCATTTAAATCCTCCCAAATAACCTGGGGAGGAAGGTGGTGTTGTCTCCTCCTTGTAAATGTCAAGGAGCAAGAAGCCCAGAGACGTTAAGCCACTAGCCCTCGGTCACACAGCTTGTAAACTATTCTGGGATCTCCAGTCTGACTCCAAAGCCTCATCTTTTCCCATGAGGTCACATCTATGGGAAGAAAAAGAGGGGATTTTGCTCTTCTCAAAACCACTGGGATGTGTAATTTACGAATAAAAGCTAAGGGTCATAATCTCGGACAGAAGGGATGTTGATCTCTGAAGATTTGACGTGCCTTATTGAGCAGAACCAGGAAAGCAGAATGGGGGCCGGGGAGGCAGGGGAGGCTTGGGAATGATCATCTTCAGGAGAGGGGTGATGGCTCTGGAGACTGCCTGCCCACCCCCCTCTTCTCCTGCTCCTACCCCGCCCGCAGGGAGCAGGGAGGGGGTTGTTGGGGGGAGGCCTCCTGCCCCTTTAAAACCCAACTCCTACCTCGGTGTTCAGGTTAGGTTAGAATGGCATTTAAAAAAAATAATAATTTTATCTTCTCTACACATATTAACCACAGAAAAATATTTTTGAATTGTACTAAATGTTAAAGGAGAACAAAAGGAAATAAACAAAGAACACCAGAAGTGTAAAAACCAGTCTGGTTTCAAAAGTGTTTCTGATCCTGCGATAACTCGGTTCCAGCCCCCAAAGACTGCCACCACCTCAAAGGCTCTTTGCCTGGCTTCCTGCCCACCCAGCCCCGGCTTGTCTCCAGTCACTGCTGTCCAGGCTGCTTTCTGCCCCTCTCCGTGAACTCTGGATCCCTTCTTGGCCAAGGCCAAAGACAGATCCTCACAAACCCTTGGACTTTCCTGTTCCTTTTGAATTTTCCAGACCTCCTGGTTCCTGCCCCTTAGTTCCAACTTACCACCTTGGCAGCTGATTGGCAGGTCTATGATGATTGACACGACCATCTTCCAATGAATTTACTCTCTCCTGCTCCTTTCCCTGCAGGGCTTCTTGTGTGAGGTTGAGTTGGTAGGTTGTTGACTGTACAAACATGCTGAGCAAGGAGGTGGGCTGACACCAGCTTCACACCTTCAGTGTGCATTTCTGCAGGGACTTCTTTTGTTTGTTTGTTTCTAATTTGTCTGTCCCGAGGGGCACCTTCTTCTACCTCGCCCTCCAGTGACGGTGGAGTCTGGGGCAAGAAGACAAGCCAGAGGGAGGTTGGGAGGGTGGGAAAAGCATTTTACAGTCTCATTGGCTATGACACATAGGCAGCAGGGCATCTTCCTCACCCACCCCAGCAAACGCCCCCCAGGACCCTCGTCTTCAGAGGGGGTCCTCCTTCGTGGGCCCACGTGTGCCAGAGATGCCCAGGGACTGGGTTCCAGGAGACTCAGCCTCCAGGCCCTGCACTACCACAAGTCTCTTTGTGACCTTGGAGAACTTGCTTCCCTGTGTAGGCCTCTGTCTTCTCATCTGTTAAATGGGGGCACTAATGCCCCCTCCCCGAGTTATGTCAGGAACGCACGTGCTGTGGGTGGTGGCATCCGCGCTGGGCATCAGCAGAGTGTAGATGTCAAGGTAATGTATTTGTGTCCCTCCTTCCCTGCTCCAGGTCGCCATGGGGATAGCTGCCCTGGGCCTCCTCTGGGCAGTGCTCCTGCACCCTCTCTCTGTGTTTGGAATCCCCACCGAGGAGCCCACCTCTGGGGAAGCCGTGGCCTCTAGTTCCCCTGGGCTCTGTCGACGGTGCTGTGACTCTGAGGACCCCCTGGTCCTCGCTGATGCTGCACATGAGTCCTTGGCCTCTCCGTCCGCCCTCCCGTACATGCTGCCTGAGGTCAGGCCCTACATTAACATCACCATCCTGAAGGGTGAGGACCCACATGTGGCTTGGGCTGGACTGGCCTGGTCGGGGACAGGGAGGGCGTGGGGATCTCTTCCTGGGCTCAGGGAGGTGAGGTGGAAGGAGCAGAAGAAACCTGGACAGAAAACTGTCCCAGACCTTTTCTTTCATTCACACATTTATTAAGTACCTACTGCATACCAGGACCATTCTGAATTCTGGGATGGAGCGTGTACACATCAGACGGAGATGCCACCACTGTGGAGCTTCTGTTCTAGTGGGGGAGGCAGACAGTGAGCAATAAACGTATCACCCAAGTTAATGAGACGGAAGGTGATAAATGCTATGGAAGTGATGAGGTGGAGCAGGGTAAGGGGTGTCTGGAGTGCAGCTGTGGGAGGCAGGTTGCATATTAAATGGGGGTGGTCAGTGTAGGTCTCACTGAGAAGGTGGGGAGAAGCCACGTGGATCTCTGGGGAAGAGCATTCCAGGCAGAGTGCATAGTAGGTGCAAAGGCCCTGGGGCCAGAGTGGACCTCATGTGTTTAAGGAACAGGGGGCAAGGGGAGGAGCAAGGTTGGAGACAAAACAGATCAGACGTGGGCTCCTCCTCTGAGTGAGATGGGGAGTGGGGGAGGGTTTGAGCAGAGGAGGGACCTGGCCCAGCTTAGGTTTCAAATGGATCACTCTAATTTCTGTGGAGAATAGACAAGGGTAGAATCGGGGAGAGCCGTGGGGGCCACTAGGGCCGCCCAGGTGAGAGCTGGCTGCCTGTCCTCTAAAACCAAATCTCAAGGAAGCTACTTCTGCTGTTGGGGGCTGTGAATGGCTAGTCCTGGGGCCAGCCCTTGACATCCTTAACCTCTGTCTTTGCTCACGACAACCTCGCAGGTTCAGTATGTTGTCATTCCTCCCACCTTGCAGATGGGGAAACTGAGCCTCTGAGAGGGGAGGAGCTCTCCTGGGGTCTCACAGCTGTTAGGGGCAGAGCTAGGATTTGTCGCCGAGGACTCCAGAGGGTCAGCTGGCACCTGAGACCCTCGCGCCTTCAGATTTTGTAGTTGAGGACCCCTCTTGTCCTCTCCCTACTTTGCCCACCACCTCACACATCACTGCTTCCCCAAGGCCAACAGAGCCCTCTGTGTGAGGTTGACGAGGTGCTTGGGTGCTGACTGCACTCCCCCCTCACTATCCTCCTTAAGACCCCATGTCACCTCTCCTGGGCCAGGCTAGCTGCCTGCTGGGCAGAAGGCGCCTGGCTGGTGTCAGGAGTCCGGGGTCCCAGCCCCAGCTCTGCAGCTCCCTTGCTGCGTGGGGCAGGCTTGTCTCTCCCTCCCTGGGCTTGCTGCCTCATTTGTAAAAAGGAGAAGGTAACCCCCTCTTATAACTACCCTTCACGCCCTCCCTTGGGGCTGGGGCGAAACAAGTGCTCTGCAAGCTGTAACGTGCAGGGCACATGATGAGGTAGGTAGTTCACCAACGAGGCCAGTGAGGAAGACCTCCACAGAGCCATGGACCCCCTCCTGCCTGCTTCTCTCCAGGCTTCTCCTCCGAGGGCCTGTGCCCTCTTTTCTGCCCCTTCTTTCTCTCTTCCCAGCAGCATTGCCGTGGTCATAGGGGACCCCGGGACAACACAGGACTGTCTAGTTCATTCAGAGGGCTGAGGCTAAGGGTGTGATTGCAGGCTCTGTGACAGGCAGCAGGGAACTATTTGGGATCTGGTCCCTCAAGAAGTAGGTGGTAAAAAAGTAAAAAGTAGGTGGTCACCTGCTTTTCTTGCGTTCAAGATCAGCCTGGAACAAGGGCTGGCCAGAGGCGTGCCTGCCTGGGAACCAGGGCAGATGCTGCCAGAGCCCTGGGCAGGGGGAGGTGGGCTGGGCAGTGCTGGGTGAATCGTCCTGCCTCGTATCTGCAGAGTTCACCCGGTGCTTTCCCAGAGGGCTCAGGAACATCCCTGTGAGGTGCGCGTGATCCTCTTCAAGATACAGACAAAAAAATCCCAAGACACCAACATGAAGGCCCCAGGTCGTGCAGAGGGGCGGTAACGCCCACCAAGGGCTGCCTGGCTCCGACTCTGGACACTTCCGTCCGGGTGATCCCTTCTCTGGGGCAGAAATGCCACGCCCACATCCCCCTGGAGTTCCGCCGGGTGCAGTGACAACTGGGGTCCAGGCCTGGTCTGGCAGAGACCACAGTGAGAGCCTCGCTGCTGAGGAGGGAGCAGGCTGGCGTGGAGACAGACCGCAGCTGGTGTCCTGCTTCCCTGCCCCTAAGCCGTGCCACCCGGCCGAGTCCCTTCACCTCCCTGTGAGTGGAGGTGGACATGGTGTCTCCTTTAGAGGGGCGCTCGGGGTGGCGATGCCTGGCATGCAGTAGGTGCTCAGTAGGTGCTGGCTCTTCTCTGGCCTGCCGTCTCTGGGCAGGGGCGAGCCTTCTGCAAACGCTTTGGAGCCCCCTGGGTGCAGGCGTGGGTGCCTGCTCTGACTTTTCTCCTTTTTGTCTCCGCAGGTGACAAAGGGGACCGAGGCCTGCTGGGCTCGCCCGGGAAGCTGGGCAGGGAGGGCCCCCGGGGGGAGCGCGGCCCCCAGGGCACCAAGGGTGCCAAGGGGCAAGCAGGCAGCCCCGGCAGCCCGTGTCAGATGCGCTTCTCAGCCTTCTCGGTGGGCCGCAAGACGGCCCTGCACAGCAGCGAGGGTTTCCAGCCGCTGCTCTTCGACACAGTCTTCGTGAACCCGGACGGGCACTTCAACCTGGCTGCCGGCCACTTCGTCGCCCCCCTGCGTGGCCTCTACTTCTTCAGCCTCAACGTGCACAGCTGGAACTTCAAGGAGACCTACGTGCACGTCGTGCACAACGACGAGGCAGCCGTCATCCTGTACGCGCAGCCCAGCGACCGCAGCATCATGCAGAGCCAGAGTGTGATGCTGGCCTTGGCACCCGGCGACCGTGTTTGGGCGCGGCTCTTCAAGCGTGAGCGTGAGAACGCCGTCTACAGCGACGACATCGACACCTACATCACCTTCAGCGGCCACCTCATCAAGCCCGAGGACGATTAGTGCCTCCCATGGGGCAGCTCTGGCCTGGGGTGGCCACGGGCAGGTCTGTCCCCTGCGGGGCCTCAGTCTGCCGGTCTGTAAAGTCGGCCCTGGGACCTGGCATTCTGGGCAGGCTTCCTCCTCTTTCCTTCCCTCCATCACCCCTCCCAGTCTGTTCGGGCCTCTCTCCTCTCTTGGACATTTTCAGAAACCTCCTAACCTAAATCTTCTAGAACTTTCCCAACCTTTTAGACCAGCACTTTTCAAACTTGAGTGTGCATCCGTATCACCCAGGGATTGTGCTAAAATGCTGGTTCTGATTCAGCAGGTGCGGCACGGACCCAGGATTTTGCATTTCTAGGACGTTCCTGGGTGATGCTGGTGCTGCTGGTCTATGGACCCAACTTGAGTAACCAGGTCCTATAACTTTCACAACATTCTGGTACTCTCTGAACATTCTGGAATCTTCCAAACATTCTAGAATCTTCCCAACATCCTTAAATTCTCTCATCCTTCTAGGATACCCCCTCCTCTTGTCTCTTGCGCCTTCTCCCTTCTCTCTGAACTCCTGTCTGCGCCCCGACTTGTGCAGCCACAGTTCATTGATTCAGTCATCAAATACTCACTGAGCGCCTGCTCTGTGCCAGGCTCCGGGAAGGCTGAGGTGAACCCGACACAGGCCCTGCTCTCGATGAGCACCCAATCCAGCCAGGGTGGGGAGACACAGGTTCTGAAACCAGACCCGGGGAAACACATGGGTCTCTGATCACACAAGTCTGTGTTCTGGGCATTCAGGCACTGTGGCCCCCCATTACCCACCACTCCCCAAGGCTGGCAGGATAGGGTACCCCAGGTGGGGGGAATCCTCTGCCTGGTCCTTTCTTTTTTGCCCAATGCCCATCATTAAAGCAAACCCAGGGGGGCCTTGGTCAGGGGAAAGGTGCTGTGAGGAGAGGACCCAGGGGTTAGGGGGCATTTTGGGGAAAGGGGGCCCAGACCCATAGCTCCCCACGCGGCTGGGATGGAAGCCTGTGAGAGCTCCTACCCTCCTCAGCACACGCCCTCCCTGCCCCGCTGCCGGGCGGCTGTCAGGGCCGTGCTCAGCCCGCTTTGCCAAAGGTGCTTGGGCCTCAGTTCTCCCACGCTCCCAGCCACTGTCAGACACTGACGTCTGTCCCCAGGTGCTCTGACCTCCTTGGTGTCTCTCGCCAGCCCAGTGCCTCCGGCTCTCCAGGCTCTGTTAAGGTGCTGAGGCCCCGGGTGGGCAGCTCCTGCCCAGCAGAGCCGCCTCTGGCCTGCTGCTGCCTTTACAAATGCTGCCGGGCAATGAGCCAGGACAGAGGGCACCGGGCTTTGGACCCCTCAGCAGGTCTGGGGAACCAAAGCGAGCAACATTCCAGGTCAATTGGGGGGACCCTCCTCTGAGCCATGATGCCAAGGGAGGCGCTGGGCGAGGCTGAGGCCAAGTGAGGGACATCAGGACTGCTGTCCCTTCCCCCTCTCCCAGGGTGGGACAGCCTGGTGGCACCCAGCCTTCCCCTTCCGCAACCCCAGGTGGCCTGAACCTCTCCCCAGAGGGAGACGGCCTCCGCCCATTGGTGCTTATGCGGACTCCAGGGCAGAGGGGGCCCCGGTGGTGGTCTCTGGTGCTTCCTCATAGCCAGGGGAGCCATGGCTGCATGGCTGGGGGCTGGCAGCAGGGCCTGACCCGGTGCCGTGAAGGCTGGTTCTGTACAACCACCCCCAGCCCGACTTCACCCCTGCCCTGCTTGTCCAGCATGATTAAAAGTTGTGCGTCTTCTTGGCAATTCAGCCTGGTTCTTTCTGCTCGGTTTCCTTTGCCCACCTTGGGAGGGCAGCCCATCCTGTTCTGCTGGGCCCAGGTTCAGGGCCCCAGAGGGACCAAGGCAGGCCAGGGCTCCATTCCACGTGCTCGCCACCCACAAAAGAACCAGCCCGCCTCGGTCACTCACTCAGCTGGTGTGCCTTGGAGGCAGTGGAACCAGCTCAGGGTCTGTCGTGCCGTGCCCTGGCTGTGGCCCCGGGAAAGTCCTCACATCTCGAAGCCTCAGTCTCCTTGTCTGTAAAATGGGAATGATGATCATCTATCTCATGGGGTGGCCATAAGGACTAGAAGGGAGGTTGCCCGGTGAGCACTGCATTCATCCTTTTTAAAAAAAATTTTAATTAATTAATTAATTAATTAATTTTTGGCTGCATTGGGTCTTCGTTGCTGTGTGCAGGCTTTCTCTAGTTGCGGCGAGCGGGGGCTACTCTTCGTTGTGGTGCACAGGCTTCTCGTTGCAGTGGCTTCTCTTGTTGCGGAGCACAGGCTCTAGGCGCGTGGGCTTCAGTAGTTGTGACACGCGGGCTCAGTAGTTGTGGCTCGTGGGCTCTAGAGTGCAGGCTCAGTAGTTGTGGTGCATGGGCTTAGTTGCTCCGCGGCATGTGGGATCTTCCCGGATCAGGGCTCGAACCCGTGTCCCCTACATTGGCAGACGGATTCTTAACCATGGCGCCACTAGGGAAGTCCCTGCGTTCATCCTTTGAACCACAACTACTGAGCACCTACTGTATGCTGGGTACGCCGCTAGGCTTGGAGGCTGCAAGTGGAGGCGCCATCCATCACCTCCCCATGGAGAACACCCATGGAGTTTATGTTCTAGTGAGGCACTTGGACGTGCTGAACAAACCACAGATCCTCACTTGGGGCTCTTGTCTCATGTTTTGTGTGTAATATTTGCCAGAGAACAGCTAGATATTCTCTGGTGGAAAGTGCCCCATGTCCTACAACGGGCAGTCTTGGTGGGTTCTGACTTCTAAGCTAGCATAGTAGCTACTCACATAAAAATACCTAATGTAATCAGTGGCGACTCCCCTTATTGGCTTGATGGGGGCATCTGCCCTGCCTGCGTGCCTGTGTCTGATGGCTCTCTGGGTACCACGTGGAAGAGGATGCTATACAGACAAATCCACCATAACTGCCCCAGGATTCACCTGAGCCTGCAGCCACCCAGGCAGGGGGAGACATAAGTCTTAGTTTCCTTGGAGCCCATCTGGCCCCCGAAGGAGGTTTCCCACCACACCTGAAGGCCTCGCAGCTCTCACCCAAGAGGCCCTAACAGGTCAGAGGCTACTCAGGGGAGCCGTCCCACTGCCCACTTTTGGCCCAGGATCTGCTGAAGTATCATCGGCCTCACCAGCACCCCTGCTCCGACATTGGTGGTAAAGGTCACCTCCAGTGCCAGGCAGGAGCCTTTGGTCATGGACATCATGAGGACTTGATTTGCTGATTACTGAGGCAGAAAAGCTTTTGACACTACTTGCCAAGCACCTGCAGGAGGACTGAAGCTTGCCCTTTGCAAGCTGAGGCGAAAGGCCCCAGACATTTCCAGACCACATTAGTTCAGGGCTCCAAGACCGGCAGCCCTCTGTTGTCTAATTGGACCTGCTACAAACACTTCTCCATCCATGCTTCAGAGGCGGCCTCTGGTCTGTCTGGGCTAGTTGTTCCCATGGCATCCCAGTTCCTGACTTGGAGGCATATCGTCAGTGGGGGGGTAAGAGCCACTAGATCTTTGTTATGGAGACTCTCCCAACAGGTAAGCTCTTGGTGGAGCTCCTTTGTCAAGGGCCCTGGGAAACCAGAGGCCCCCCTCAGCCCGCTGCCGGGTCTGTGGGGACAACATCCCTCTGGGGATCTGCAGTGTGTAGTCCTGGTGACCCCAGCGAGCTAGCGAAATGCCCGTGTAGCCACCTCCCCACCCCGGGGACCATCCCTTTCTTGCCCTGAGTGAGGACCGACTGTAATGGTGTTTGTGTATTAGCAGCAGCTGGCATGTGGGTCCTTGAAGAGTGGAGAGCGTTTGTTGGATGAATGACTTTTACTGAGCATAGGGAGAGAGGAACAGCGGGAAGCAAGAACCAGGAATCCTGGGCCAGGGGATAAGATCCTGCGACTCTCCTGCTCCCTCCCCTCCTGCCAGCTCCGCAGGCCTGTCTCAGTAGCCACATGCTGCCACGTGTACATCTGGAGGAAGGGAAAAACATGGGCAGAAACTCAACAAGATCAGAAACAGATGTCAAGAACATCATGGGTGGGGCTGAGCTGGGGAGAGCTGGGGCCAGTGGGTGGCTGCAGGAGCCAGAAAGGAAGGAGGGATTTCCATGACATGAGTCAAGAGGGCACGGAGCTAAGCCAGCGTGGCTGGGAGCAGCTGGTCTGCAAACCCAGGAAGATGGGAGGCTGGGTGGCCAGCAGCAAGGCTTGGGGTTGCAGCTCAGGGTCCGGATGAGGTGTGAGGTCGCCTGCAGGTGGTGGCGTGGACAGGAGGAAGTAGTAATTGGGGTGCGGGCACATGGAGGAAACAGGGGACCCTCTGCAGGGAAGCAGTGGTGTTGGTGTTCGTGGTGGGGTTGCCGGTGGCTGACTGCTCTTCACCACTGCTCGGAATGAGTTGATGCCGCAAACTCAGATGTACACAGAATAGAACTTGCTTTATTTCTCCATGACTAAGCTTAATTTCCATTCGGCTGAAGTTGAAGAAATGCGATTTTGGCCAGCTGGGGTTCTTCTCTTACCACATTTCCTGGGGGCTGCATCTGAGCGCCACATCCCGGCAAAGGAAGGGTCACCTGGCAGTGCATGTCCAAAGGACATCTGCTGAGTGTGTCAATATCCCCTCTGCTCCAGGCTCCCGGTTCCGCCTACATACCTGCTGAACTACGCCCATTCCTGCAGAGCCTCCTGGGTCCTCATTCCTCTTGGGACATCCGGGTCCTCTCTGCACGAGTGCTTATCTCACAAATTCGGTATCCCTCAGAGGGCCGTCTGAGCCCAGGCCTATCTGCCTGGATGCACTATCTGGCCATTTCTTCCCTGGGGTCTCAGCCACCTCCCCGGGGTTCTGCCTGGGAAGAGAGGAACAGCCCCTCTGAGTCTCAGATGCCCCAGACCTGCTGGGGGTCTTCCCTGGAGCCCTTGCCAGTCTCAGCTGGGAAGGAGGGGCTGGGATCCACATTCACCAGGAACCCCAGCACTGACACTCCTTTCCTCCCCTCTGCCTGCCTCCCCCCGGGGCATCTTGGGTGTTAGGGTAGAGGGGACTATGTGTCTACTCAGAGCATCCTCTCCCAAAGCTCTTGGCTGGGAATGCAGCTCTTTCCTTCTTATTTTGAAACGCAAGTACCTGGACAAGACTCCTTTCCTCTCTCTGCTTTTTGTTACATATCCTTGCTGTGTTTGTTAGGATGATCTTGGGTACAAGGAACACATATTGAACACAGAGCTTCAAAAAAGGAAAAATAACCCTAAATCCCAGGGTGGGGCAGCTCTGGGGCTGGTTAATTCAGCAGCTCAGCAAAATCACTAAGGACCCTGATCTGTCCCGTATTTCCACTCGGCCCACTTAGTGCAACAGCTTTGTTCTCAAGCCACCTTCCCTCAGGGCCACAGGATGGCAGCCACAAGGTGGTGGCCACAAGATGGCTGTCCAGGTGTCACATCAGGCATCACGAGGGGGAGTGAAAGAAGAGCTAGAGATTCTTTCACCCAGCAGCCCCTGCTCGCTTTTCATTGGCCAGAACTGATCATGTGACCACAACTAACCCAACCCCTGGGAAGGAGAACGGGACGATGGGAAGCAAGATTTGCCTGTGAGCCCCAAGGGTCTAGGCTGAACTCCCGAGTGAGATCAGAAGTGTTGTGGCCGGGGAGAAGTGGTCAAGAGCACTGCTGGTTCATTTCTCATCAAAGCTCTCCAGACACATCATCAGATGCGGCTATCTTCCTCGGCCAGGGTATCTTGGTTCTAGGAAGACTTCTCAGACTTGGGGGACAGCCTTGGCCCTGAGTGATCCCTGATCACAGCGCTTATCCGTTATTAGCCTTGCCCACTGGGCTTCGAGGTCTCGGGGCACGGGGGCTATAGCAGCACCAAATGTCATCACCTCTGCGAGCCCTCCCCAACCCTCCCCGCAAAGAGTTGAGCTTCCCTGAGATTAACCGAGGCTGCGGGAGACAGATGCTGCCTGGGTTCAGATCTAACCGGATAAAGGAGAGCAGGTCACCTCCTGACCTCTCTGTGCCTCAGTTTCCTCACCTAGAAAATGGGGATAATAATAACAGCATCTACCCCAGAGAGCTGTCGTGAGGATTAAAGGAGTAAGTCTATGAAAATCCTGGCGCAGAGTAGGCTCTTTATAGGTTTAAATATTATCTGAAGGTAGACATTTTATTATACTCATTTTTCAGAAGAAGAAACTGTATTTGGATAATTTCCTTCCTGTGTCATATGTTCATTCATTCAACAGTTTGGGGTTCACTACCCATGATTGGCCCTGCTCTGTGCTGGGCAGAGGGGGCAAAACAGTGAACAAAAGCCCATACGGTCCCTGCCCTCGTGGGGCTTACTGTCTAGTAGGGGAGATGAACGTTATACAGATCGTCACACTAGGACCTCACATTAGGGTAAGTGTTCTCAAAGTAATAATGGAAGAAGCTAATTTGGAAGGTTGGGGGGTTGGTCTGAGATGGCCTCTCTGAGGAAGAGGTGGTGCAGCTGAGCCCCGGAGGGTGAGAGGGGGAGACAGAACCGCAGGTGGAGGGACCCACGTGGGCAAAGGCCTGGAGATAGGAAACTGCTCAGCACTTCCCAGAAACTGAAAGAAAGGCCAGGAGGCAGGAAGGAGCAGGTGTGCAGGACCTGGGATTTTGGATCTAGCCGGTGGGCGGCATCTGAAGGAGGTTAAGGTCATTGGGTCAGAGGTGGATGCCGGATTCAAACCCACATCCTGAGCTATTATTTCTCGGAGGCTGCAACACCTCCCCAAGCTCTTTGGTCAGTCTCATGATAGGGCAGGACTCCCTTACAGGAGTCTGTGAGGAGCTCGTGCCCTTGCACCTCGACACCCACAGCCAATGGTGTGCTGGAGCCAGATTGCACATCACAGTGTTAGCTTGAGATCGGCCGTGGTGGCAGTACCTACACCATAGAAATTGGCAAAAGTTACAATTTTAATTTTTTCAAAAGAAGGCCTTCTTTAAAAATGCAGCCCCCACTGGGGCTTCCCTGGTGGCGCAGTGGTTGAGAATCCGCCTGCCAAGGCAGGGGACACAGGTTCGATCCCTGGTCTGGGAAGATCCCACATGCCGCGGAGCAACTAAGCCCGTGTGCCACAACTACTGAGCCTGTGATCTAGAGCCCGTGAGCCACAACTACTGAGCCCGCGTGCCGCAACTACTGAAGCCGCGTGCCTAGAGCCCGTGCTCCACAACGAGAGAAGCCACCGCAATGAGAAGCCCACACACTGCAATGAAGAGTAACCCCCGCTCACCGCAACTAGAGAAAGCCCGCGCGCAGCAACGAAGACCCAACACAGCCAAAAATAAATAAACAAAATAAATAAATTTATTAAAAAAAAAAAATGCAGCCCCCCGGTGGTTTGCCAGGCATGTACCTCCATTGCACTGACCATTCAAACTGGGCTGGAGTCCCTGGGCCTCTCACACAAGGTGAAGGGGTGGCCAGGCTTGGGTGGGGCAGGGCCCTGTGAGGGAGGTACTTTGGGTGTGGTCCCCAGGCTCAATTTCCTCTTTCCCTGGGACCCCTCACCACCACTTTACCCTACCCAGGGCCGTTCTCTCTACTTTACCCTGCCCCCTGGTGGCCAGGGTACTTGGTAGCTGTAAGGGAGTCCCCAACCCCAGCAGAGCCACTGCTGGAGCTGACCACGGAGCCTGGGGCTGCCCTGATCTTTCCCTTCCCGAGATTTGGTTGGGGCTCAAGCTCCTTGCCTTCATTTCCAGTGTCACCTTTTTTCAATGTTAACTAACAGGAGTTGAATTCTAAAAGGACCTCAACTAATGTACCCCAGGTCCGCAGAAATGCAAACCACTTACCTGAGAGGGAGCACTGAAGGACAATAGGTCATTTCAAGTCTGTCACCACTAATCAAGCGTCTCCAGGAGGCTCTAGGCATCTAAAAACACCTGGGACAAGTCAGATCCTCTCAAGGGCTCCTAGTTCATGGGAAAGCCTAGACCTGCGGGCAAACTAGGGAAGTACAGTACACTGGGGACTATAAAAGAAACTTGTATATGGTGCAAAGTTTGTATAAAGGTGGGTAGCTCAGAAGAGAGAGCAACCAACTCTGCCCATATATATTTGGGTCTTGAAGGATGAGTAGGAGTTTGCTAGGAGGAAGGTGAAGAAGGTTGCAGGTAGTGTTCCATTTTGTTCAATCCAATCCACAAATCCCGCAAATACTTTTTGAGAACAAGTCCACCTCATCCCATGTGGAACTCCTAGGCTGGCACGGGCAAAGGTGTGGACTGGGGATATTGGGGCACATTTCAGGGAGCTATCAGTTGCTGTGCAAACTTAGGAGACACTCTATATTTTTTTATCCCTTCTCCAGTGCTGCCTGGCTCCGCCCTTCTTTCAGATTTTCACATCACCTGCTCGTGAGGTCTCCTCTAGCCGCCTCATTTAAATCTGTGCTCCCGATCCCATGTATCCTGCTCTTTCCTTTCCCCCAGCGCTTGTCTTCTCCGAACTCCCTACGGAAGTTGCTTGGCTGTTGCGTTTATGGTCCCTGGCCGCCCACGGCCACTGCCTCCCCACATCCCCACCCCCACCATACTGTAAGCTCTACACTGTTATAATCCATGAGCCTCGAAGAGAGCTTCCCACATAGTAGGTACTCAATAAAAATTCGTTGACTGGATAAATACAAGTCCTAGAATTTGGGGAGGTTAAGGGTGTATGCGGGGAGGTCTTCCCTGCTTGCCCCAGTCAAGCAAGGATCTGTTTTATTTTTCCCTGGCATGTGTTTTATTTAAACTAGGCCTACTCTATGTCTTTTTATACTCATTATGACCACATTTTCTAAAGACAAAATTGCCTATATAGTCTTAAAAACGATTTCTCCTGCCTTGTTACTTTATTTAGATAAAACCTTGAAAGGTTTAGAATCAAATCACATGAACTTACTCTTATCATTTGACACTAGGACTGTCCTGAAAATTCAACCTGACAGTCATTGTACTGACGTGCTCCCTTAGTTATAGTTATGTGCATATTTGTCCTACTCCCTTACTAAGAGACACTTCCTTGAGTTAGACAGACTTCAGGTCCCACACGTCCTGTGACTCCCCCAGTGCCCAGCACGGTGCTGCCAGTAGGTGCTCAGTAAATCCCTGTTAGGTTAATGAAGGGATGAATAGACACCTTCTCAACCCAATGCCAAGACCTTCCTTCTTCCATCCTTCCAACCTTGCCTCTATTCATCCCTCCATCCCTCCCTCTATCCATCCATCCCTTCATCTGTCCTTCCATTCCTCCCTCCATCCATCCATCCCTCCCTCCACCCATCTATCCCTCCATCCATCCCTCCATCCACCCATTCTTTCAACAAATACAATTTGAGCACCTACCCTGAGCCACACATGGCTTTAGGTGCCAGAGAAGCCATGGGTCTCCATGGACTTGACCTGTGACCTTGAGGAACCATAATCCAGCCAGGAGGACAGACCCCAAACAAATCCTTGACCAATGCCCAACCAATTATAAATGACAGCAAATGCCTGGGGGAGAAGGGCAGGTGCTGGGACTGAACAGGCCCGTGTCTGCTTTAGACAGGGTGGGGCTGGCCCGGGAAGGCTGCAGCGGGAGCTTAATGGGAGTGTGGGTGAGGGTCAAGGCAGGGAAGAGCTTTGAGCCCTCCAGGAGTTGACAGGCAGCCAGGGGCAGGGGCAGCGCGGCTGGGTCTTTCAGGGCAAGGAGGTGAGGTTGCTTCACAAGTGCAGTGGGAAGCCTTTGGGGGCTTTTAAGCAGGGACAGGACATTATCTGATTTTCATTCTAAGAGGACAGCAGCTGAGGCCAAAAGCATGGCAGTGGTACTTGGGAGGCAAAGGGATGGCCGGCTGAGCAGGACAAGGGAGATGGAGGGCCGAGAACGTGGATGGGGCCCGGAAGTGCAGGACTGTGTGTCCTCGGCACTCGGCTAGTTAGGGTTGGAGGTGGAGGTGTTCGCCTTCCCCAGGGCTGAGAGAAGGAGATGCAGGAGGAGCAGAGGGCCGGGGCCTGGGGCTGTCTCAGGAACCCATTTCTGGTCTGTACTGACTAGAGGAAGGTGAGGAACCACCTGGGTTAAGTTCCCTGCTCTGAATCTGAGGGTTAAGTGGGATGAAGGAATCTGGGAGGCTGGAGGCCAGGGTTTAAACCTCTGCTATGCTGTGTGACCTAAGGCTGATAGCTGTCTCTCTCTGGGCTCAGACTCATCATCTCTACAGGGAGAGGATAGACCTGAGAGTCTCCAAGATTCCTTGCAGGTCACTGCTCTTGGCTTTCCTTGGGTTTCCCTCATGCTGCCTTCCTGGAATCAAGGGGCCCTGCTTGCTTCCCCCTCTTGTCCTGTGGGCACCTGGAGCCCCCAGGGTGGATGCAGCCACTGTCTACTTTGGGCCATTCTCCTTGCCTTCACCCCACCTCCCTCCTGCAGAACAAGCCTGGTGTGGAGGCTGGGGAGAGGCATGCATCGCCCTCTGGTGGCAACTTCTGGGCCCACATGTCACCGTGCCCTGCAGTGTTTTAACTCAAGCGTTTCTTTGTTTTTGTTTTTTTGAAAATATTTATTTATTTATTTATTTGGTTGCATCCGGTCTTTGTTGTGGCAGTCTGGCTCCTTAGTTGTGGCTTTCCGGCTCCTTAGTTGCGGCACGTGGGCTCCTTAGTTGCAGCATGCAAACCCTTAGTTGCGGTATGCATGTGGGATCTAGTTCCCTGACTGGGGATGGAACCTGGGCCCCCTGCATTGGGAGCACGGAGTCTTAACCACTGTGCCACCAGAGAAGTCCCAACTCAAGTGTTCTTAAGGCATTTATTGAGCGCCCTTTGTGTGCAGAGTACTGAGGCAGGCGTGGAGGAGGTGGGCAATGAGGGGGAGGGGGAAGGGATCCTGCGTGGGTGCTCAGAGCTCAACTCGAGAGTCGCCGACCTGCGCTCAGATCCTGATTACGAGGAAGTCCTGCGTGTCCTCATCTCTACGTGGGAGCCATGGTAGAGGGGGCTCCTGTGGTTGCAGTGGGCATTAAATGGCATCGTGCGTGGAGCACGTATCAGCCTCACTCCCCGCCCAGGACACAGGCAGGGAAGAGCTTTGAGCCCTCCAGGAGTCAGGCTGTGTTTATTACACACGCGTGCTCAGGGCCTTCAAGAGAGACTGCCGTCAAGAGGGGTGCACTGCTGTGTGCGTGGACACGCTGGCCTCGGGGTTCCTCCAGGCAGGGTGGAGCTCAGCTGCTGAGGAGCCCCTTCCAGTGCTGGCCAGTGCTCTGGTGGAGGGTCCCCCAGGCAGCTGCTGTGGGAACGGATCCCCCAGCTGTGCAGGTCCCCTGCAGATACACTCCTGATTAACGGCGGCATCTCCAAGGAGCCAGGACTTCAAGGGCCTAAAGGTGCGGGGACCCATCTGGTACAGCTGATGCCTTGGGCGTATGAGGCATCTCTCACTCCCCAGGTTGCGGCAGGGCCTGCTGGGTCTGCATGGCTCAGGTGTGCTTCAAGGAGACCCACCTGTACACAGGTGTACTGGCCTGAATAAATACATCTGTGTGCACACCAGAGATGGCCTGGCTTTTCCCCTATGGGAAAGAACAATCTCCTCAACACAGGGGGAGTTCAGGGGAGTTTGGGCACTCTGGGTGAGATGCAGGGAGGGGAGCTTGGCATCGGATGAGGGTTGGACTGGGGGATGCTTAAAGCTCCGGGCAGGGAATTCCTTGGCCGTCCAGTGGTTAGGACTCCAAGCTTCCACTCCATGGGGCGCAGGTTCGATCCCTAGTTGCGGAACTAAGATCCCACATGCCGTGCGGTGCGGCCCAAACAAACAAACAAACAAAAACAAAAACAAAAAAAAGAAATATTTATTAAAAAAAAAAAGCTCCAGGCATCTGCTTCAGCCACAAGGGCCACTTTACACCTGTGTCTACTGTCCCCTCTGCCCCTTTGCTCAGGCTGGTCTCTGACCCTTGCCCTGTGTTAGACATTTCAGCCTTCAAGGTCTGGCTCAAAGCTGCCTCCACCACGAGGCCTGCCCTGAAGAGGCAGCTGCACAGGGAGTGTCTGAACACCTCCAGTTAAAGTTATACTCACCCATGTGACCATTTCCTGTCTCCCGTCTCCTCAACTAGGCCCTGGACCCCCTGAGGCAGACCTGAATCTTGAGCATCTTTTGTAGCTGCCATAACTCCCAGCCCAGAGCTGGGACGATACAGATGCTTGATGAATGCTCCATGCAGATTGTTAGGTATTCTTACCTCCTGTGCCTGGGAGACTCAGACATGAGTCTCAGACATGATTCAGACTCTCCCTGGAGAGGCAAGGTGAAATGGTGGGAAGGCTGGAGTGGGTTCTGGAAGGCCAGAGCAGCACAAACAGGACAGGCACTGAATGGCCAGCAGTGCCTGGAATTCCCGTTCCAAAGGCAGTGGCAGCCCAGCAGTTAGGAGAGTGTCCTCTGGAGCCAGATGGCCTGGGTTCAAGTCCCAGCCCTGGCACTTACCATCTGTGTGGCCATGGGCAAAATATTTAACCTCTTTGTGCCTTAGTTTCCTCATCTGTAAAATAGGATCATATGAGTACCTACTTGAAAGTGCTGTTGTCAGGATTAAATGAGTTAATATGATGCTTCTCAAACTTCCATGCGCACAGAAATCACCTGGGGACCTGGGTAAAATGCAGATTCGGACTCAGTCTGGGGTGGGACCTGAGATACTGCATTTCTGCCAAGCACCTGGGGATGCAGGTGCTGTCAGACCTCAAACCGCACTTGGCATATTCGGGAATTAATACCTGTAAACTAAGAACAGGGCCTGGAGCATAGTAAGGACTGGGGAAGTGTTGTCAGTACTGTTACCTGGTACCTCTCAGGGAAGGCTTCTAGAACTTTCTGCCCTCTTTCAGCTCACCTTCTTGGTGCTCTGCTCTCTGGAGTCTTGGTGATGCCGGAGCCCCTGCTGTCTGAGGTGGGCTGTTCTGAAACTTCTTGGTGGTCTGTGCTCTGGGCACTGAGAAGGGACAGGTGTTGGAGGGCAGGCAAAGGGCAGTTTCAGGAGAGAGCTGAGAAGGAGACAGGAAGAGGGCCTGGCGGCAGGGGCGGCTCAGCAGGCCCACTCACTCGAGTGTCCGGGCTCGCCCTGGTGTGAACTTCACAGCCTAAACCACATACCTTGCAGCTTCCCCTGCCCCCTCTGCTCCTGCCGCCCCCTGCTTCCTGCGGGAAGGGCACAGGTGGCTTCAGCCAGGGGCCAGCAGGACTTCTGGGCTGGAACCACAGGCCTGAAGCCCTCAGCCACTTCCTCCTGAAGGAAGTGTCCCCTGGCCCCTTCCTAGCCCTGCTCCCCTGCCTCCGGGCCCTGGTGCACTGGCCAGGCCTGGTTGGTCCTCGAGCCCTGGCTCAGGCAGGGGTAAGGCTGGGGCTCCTAGGTGCTTCTGAAGAGGTGGAGGTTGGGAGACAGGGGGAGTGAAGAGGCCGGGGGCAAGTGGTGCAGAGAGAGAATCCTGTGTTGGGGGCCTGGATGGCTGAGCGTCTGACTCGGTTCTGCCTTTAAGAGCTGCCCCTCCCTGAGCACTCTCATCCGCCAGTCTTTGTTTTCTACCTCCCAGGGTTGTTTCCAGGGGTCCCATGTGGTGACCCATGAAAAGTGGGTGCACAAGTCACCTTCATCAGTCAGGAGTGGGCGAGGGCTTCCTGGCGGGTACAGTTGGTTGCTGCCCGAGTTCCAGTTTAGGTCATTTCCCGGAGAGCAGCTCCAGGCCCCGAGGAATGAGCTAGTCACAGCGTTCCTCCGGCCTTGCCCCGAGAGAGGGTGACGCAGCCTGGGGGCCTTCAGCCTCTGCTGCTTTCAGGTTGGCTCATGAGCTCCCTGGGGCCCATGAGATCAAGGTCACTGGTTTAAGCCACATGTAGGGGAGGAGGTAAACTTCCCTCCTTTCCACTCAGGCAGCAGCCCTGACCCTGCCTAGTTCTCTTCTAAATGGGGGGCTTCAGGGTGGGTGTGCAAAGCATCCTCATGCCAGGAGCCCCTCCTGAGGGCTGAGAAGAGTCTCTCCCACCCCCCGCCTCCCCCCACCCTCCCTGCCCCTGCCAGGGAAGGAAGATGCCCAGTTCAGATTCCTCTAATCAGAGGATGCCTTTCCTGGAAGAACTTTCAGGGTCATCTGACCTGATCCCATTCTTGTAGGGCTGGGAGGCTAGGAAGCTGGGTCCAAAGAGGGGAGGCCTGGCGCCTTTGGTTCTTGCTTGTTCAGCATTGTCTGGGCCCCTGTTTCTAGTAGCAGCACCCATTGGAGATTACCCTCCTGCATTAGGTAAGGCCTTGGTCAAGCTGTCAATCAAAGTACCCCATCCAGCCTCTCCAGACAAGGGGTGGGCATTTGACCTCATCACACCCAATGATACTCTTTGAATTCTAGTGGAATGAGGCCAGGAAACAGCTGGATGTTGGTGCCTTGGAGGCATCTTTGCTGCCAGGCCTCCGCAGCTGATCTGGAATCTGCTCCCCCGAGGTCTGGGTCTTCAGCTGCCTCCAGAACCTGTGAACCACTCCCTCCAGATCCTTCTATTTCTGTTTCACCCAAGTTAGCCCCAGCCTGTTCCTGTGGGCTGTAGCCCCAGAATAGCGATTACCGCAGGGAAGGACATGCGACTCGGGAGCTGGGGGTGCTGCTGGGACCCAGGTCTCTAGACTCCTAGCCAGTGTTCCTGTCCCCTGGGAGGAGCCCCTGGCCTGGGAGAAGCGGCAGGACTGAAATGAAGTGGAATCGAAGAGAAGATATGTGTGTTCTCAGCTCTGGCCCGGTGGTGTTGGGCGCGGGGGTTTGTGGTTTGACTGCCGGGCAGGATGTGAGGAGGCGCGTGGAGGCGGGAAGGGGTCAGCTGGCGCTTGAGGCTCCCTGCCGCCCTCACACGTGCCCTGGCCCCCGCCCAGCGCCCCTGGCACGTGGTAGAAACTCTGCTCCGGGTGGGGATGAGGGGCGCAGGCCCCCCAGGGAAGGAGGATCTGGTAAGCAGAGCAAGCGCTGACCTGGTTCGGGTAAGCCAGGGCGGGTTTGTGCCTCGCTGCAGGGGAAGGACTCACAACGGGCCACGTCTAACTCACCCCGAAAGTGAAACCAGACACCCACCAAACACAGGGGCCTCTGCTAGTTCTGAAACCTCCGGCAGGCTGTCTCTTTATTAACTGGCACCCAAAGTGGAAACCAGTCAGCGAGAGAGATTCAAAGTCAGCCAGCCAGCTGGGGTGTGCATGGGCCTCCCAGGCCTTGGGAGTCAGGCGTCCAATCACCGAGCCGGCCGGGAAGACATCCAGCTGCGACCGTCCCTTTAGAATCGCCTACCACTTGAGAACACGAGGCAGGTTTTTGTTTTAGACCCTCCTGTGTTGCTCCCGAGACCCAGTGCGCACGCCTGGCCATCGGGCCTGTGTTACAATGAAGACCCTATTCCAAGGGCCCCAGCAGAGAGAAAACCCCGGGCAGACACACTCTCTTGTGCCCTCTTGCTCTGTTCCCACCTCGCCATCATCCAGGCTGGTCAGCCCTAGCTGAAGGGTGAGGTGGGGAGGGGTGGGGGGCTGGTAATTAAAGACGATGTCGAGTCTTAACCTGCTTGCTAAGTGACTGTTCCTCCCTGCCTGGCTAAAGCACCTGTGTCAGTTGGGAATCTCAGTTGCAAACCGTAGAGCCCAAGCTGGCCACTTTCATTAGAAAAGCATTCGATTCAGGACCTTCTGCAGCTCAGGGATCTCTACAAACCAGGCTTGGCGGGGGTGCAGCATCCGAGATGGGATGCTCTGATGTCACCCTCACCAGCCACCTGGAGTTCTCTGCCTCCTCGCCGGTATCCCTGGCTCCCATCCCGAGGTCTGCAGCGGAGACTCCTGATTGGGCGAGCCCAGTGACGTGCTCACTGCCCCGCTGCAAGGGAGGCTGGGAAAGTAAAGCTTGGACTTGTTGCTTGGGACCCAGGGCTCCTAAAGAGGTAAACACCACAAATACAGGAAAGGTTTGCAAAGCTGCTGTGTGACCACGATGAAAAATAAATATCCGGCCAGCACCTGAGAAGAAACCTCCCCGACAGAGGGTCCTTGTCAGCCCTCAGCCTCACCCCTCCCTCTGGAAGTCCCCTTCCTCATACTTCGTGGTCAGCAGTGTGTTGTCTGCGGCAGGCCTGGTGGTGGTGTTTTGCTGTGGGTTGAAGTTAGAATTAATGACCACTATTTTAAGTGAGAGAATTTCATATTTAAAAAAAAATCACAATTTTCTGCTTTTTTTGAAAATTGAGAATTTTCTGGCAGTATTGAGCCAATGTTCCCATCTGCCATCTCCCATATAGATGGAGCCCCCAGTTTGTCATGGTCTC
The DNA here is from genome assembly GCF_965194825.1 of Balaenoptera physalus. Taxonomy (NCBI): domain Eukaryota; kingdom Metazoa; phylum Chordata; class Mammalia; order Artiodactyla; family Balaenopteridae; genus Balaenoptera; species Balaenoptera physalus. The sequence continues at coordinate 11,198,091 of NC_138892.1, forward strand.
TATCTGCCGGCCTCAGGCTTCAGTTCCTGTCAGGCCCCCATGGCATCTGAGTTGGGGTCCCCCACCCAAACCCACGGTGAGGGAGAGACGAGGCTGCCTCCCTCACCCAAAAGTCCTTGATGTTGGGAGGCCAGGAGAGTCAGATGTATGTTACTTAACTGCCGATTGTCCAAAAACTCCACTTGGTCCCTGATGTCTATACAGTCCGGTTGGGGTGGCCCTCGAGTGGGCCTGCGAACCTGGGTGAGTAGCAACGATGTCAAAGGAAGCCTGTTTTAAGCTTGGTGGAGCCCCCGTGGGAGCACACAGCAGGGGAGGCTTCGAGCTGCAGATGCAGGGGAATAAGGACAGGGCCTCCCCCTACCACCGTGCTTCCCTGAGTGCCACCTAAAGGGGCCCTCTTCCACGAATCCTTGATGCTGGCTCAGCACCTTCCGAGGCTTTGCACTTGCCTGGAGCTCCCCTTCCTCGGGCTCAGTTTGGCCCCTTTGTTCTGAAGGAGACTTGCGGTCTTTTCTGCATCCTCATGTTGGCCGTTTCAGGATATGCCAAAATATAGTTGCCTGTCTTCTCTCAGCCCCACCTTATTTAGATTCTCGAGGTGGCAATGAGACCGACATGCCAGGATGCCAAGAGTCAGGGACCAGGGGAAGATTTCACAGTCTCTCTCTATGATGCTGGGCCAGGCAGCACCCAGATCTAGCCCACCTTGCACCTGCCCACAGCCTGAAGCGGCATCTTCACTGCTCAGGGGAGTTCAGGGTCCCCATTCTCTGAGGTGGGGGGGGGGGTCTAGGCTCCCTGGCCCTGGAGCCAGGCTTGACTGGGGGCATCATTCCAGAGCTGGGGTGAATTTCTGACCCCATTTACTGCTCTCCTCCAAGCAGACACTGTGGGCAGTGCTGACAGCCAGGCACAATCTCTGTAACGGGACATTTAAATTTTTTCCGATTCCTTAATAAAAACACCAAGAAAAAAAAGCAAGCAAGCATAACCTCTAGATAGAGAGGAACTTCTCACAGACACTTTGCAAACATCACACGTCCTCTTTCCTCGCTGCAACACATAGATTGTCTTCTGAGAAAGATCACAGATCTTGGTGAAACCTACTTAAGAATAAGAACAAGTGAAAAGATCTTTTTCTACCTGTTTCTCACGGGAAAGGGGGAAACAATTGCAGGTGCTGTCAGAGGGTCTTCGGAGCTTTCCTGACTGTCCCCATAACAAGACTCTGGCCTGGCAGTCAGGAGATGGGGGCTGGGAGTCAGTGTGACTGTGGGCAAAACGCTTCCGTCCCTGGGTGCCATCGGCACAGGGAGGTGGACCCCGGGCCTGGTGACTCCAGAACGTTTTCAGGTTCCTCAGGAGAGGTTGGAAATAATCAGGGGTAGTAGGAAGCCTGGTGTTTGGGAAGCCCTGAGGGGAGCTCCAGCGCCCACCAAGGGTCCCACACATTTACATTTTAATTTTGGTTCTAATTTTATTTATTTTCTTAAATAGGTATTATGTTCCCGTGAAACAAAGTTCAAAAGGGACAAAAAGTTATTCAGGAAATTTCCTTCCCCTCCTCTGCTTCCTGGGTCTCCCAGCTTCCCTCCCTGAAGGAAAATGCTGCTACCAGATCCTAGGAATTCGTTCCAGAACAACTCGGTGCACGTGCATGCCAGGTCGCAGACACGCTCACATACACAACACACTCTCACTTGCACACACGTTCTCACAAATGCACAATAGGCACACACCCACACTCCCCCTCACACCCGCAGTCGCTCTCACACACAGAAAGGCTCACTTCTACACCCATCAGGCACTCACACCTACTCACCCCCCCACACTCACACGCACCCTTACGAATGCACACACACACGCCCAAAGGCTTACCCTCACAAACATGCACCCACACCCTGGCACACGCCCTTTCACATTCACACACTCACTTACGGTTACCCCGTCCTTCTACACGAGCGCTGGCCCACTACACACTTTGAACTGAACTTGGCTTCTTTTCACCCGGCTGCACATCCTGGGGATTGTTCCACGTCAGGAACGGAGAGCTGTCCCTTCCTTTTTGTCATGGTGACCCTGTATTCCACCAGGTGGATGTCTCTAATTTACTCACCAACCGTCTTCTGGGGCTGCAGGCTTAGGCCGCCCCCAGGCTCGTTACTGCGTGAATTCCTTCACCCACTTTTCCCACGTGGCACCATCTCTCTGTAGGATGAGTCTGAGACACAGCACCGCTGGGTCATGTGCTGGAGACATTGGTAGATGTTGTCAGGCTGCCTCCCAGAGAGGAATGCCAGCAAGGCAAACCACTCTTGTGACTGGTTTTTCCCGGCAAACCTTTTGAAACTTCAAATATTATTCCCCTGGTTATTTCTAACTTGCTGTTTCTGGATCCTTTAGGCTACTAGAGATTTAGAAACCTTGGTTCTTTTCCTTTTTTACTTCCTCCTTTGCATCTTGACACCTCTGTATGTCAGGTCATTTTCTGGGCTCTGGGGCAATCTGGATACATCAGACATGGTTCCTGTTCTCAGGGAACTTCCAGTGTAGACACATGAACAGAAGGTCGTGACATGAGGTGAGGTGACTGTCGTGTGCATCGCATCCGACCTGGCTGGGGTGGGGGATCCGGGAAGGGCTGGTTTTGAATCGGGGAGTTGAGATCGTCCGGAAGAGTGGGGTGGGAATGGGGTGACCCACTTTGTCCCAATTTTAGCACTGAGAGTCCTGTGTCCTGGAAACCGCTTGGGCAAAGTGGGACAGCTGGTTCCCTGGAGCCGTGCGGCTGAGGAGCCAGAACGGGGAACGACTTTCTATGTGAACGTCATGGTTTGCATGAGACACGAGTTACTTGGGGCACTGGTGTTGGCGTGGCCAGTGAACCAGGCCACTCATGGAGGAACACGGATGAACACGGGTATTCAGGTCTGGAGCCTGGGAGGCCGGCGAGCAGGTGACGCCGGCAAAGCAGAGACAGCAAGGGTGATAGCTTGGCAGTGGGGGGTGAGAGAGAGGAAGGAGCCACGGAGGAGGGTCACGTTCTGGCTCCGGGACTGGTGGGTGGCGTGTCCCGGGGAAGAGAGATGGTCTGCAGGGGGTTGGCTGGGAGGAGAGCCCTGGGGGCAGGCAGCCAGCAGACCGCTCTTTCTCGTTCTTGTCCTGCTCTGATCACTCTGCAGTTCTGACCTACCTTGTGCTTCCCATCTGATGTGGGGGGCACCCCACGGTCTGTGGGGTGGGGGGGATCAGGCTGAGGGCTGGATGCAAAAGCACCCACGGCATTGCCTCCTGACCAGGGACTCGGACCCATATCTGGTTACCAGTGAAACCTGGCTCTGTGGTGGTAGGACTTTCTCCAGCTGAGGACTCAGCCACCTGCTGACTTTTGGCCCCCGGGAGGGGTGGGGCTCAAGGATTTGAGAGTGGAAGTGGGAGTGTCCACCAGATGCGCAACTGTGCTGTCAGGGCTGAGCAAGGCAGGGAGGGGGACCGGCGGTGGGGTGGGTGGCCCAGGAGATACTGGAGGTCTTCATGATGGCAGAGGACAATCACAGCAGAGAGAGTTAATGGTCCCTCCAAACCTGTTCTCCCCAGCCTGTGTACCCTCCAGGCACATTTCAAAGCCTCCTTTGCAGCTGGGTTTGTCATGTGACTCAGTTATAGCCAATGGGATGTAAGTTAGAAGTGTCCAGGGCAACTCTGGGGAAGGATCCTAACAGGTAGAGGATGCCCTTCTTTGCTCCTTCCTCCATCTTCCAGCTGCAGGAATGCACATGTGATGGATGGAGCTTGAACCGCTCCCTTGGTCCACGAGGTAGGAGAAAGGTATTGCGGATGCCCCAGTAGCAAGACAGAGTGAGCTCAGGATCCTGATGACAGCATAGAGCCCCTCCAGCAGCCGTGGATGGCCTGCCTCTGGACGGCTTTTACGTGAGAGAGAAACTCCTCTCTTACTTTAGGGCACTGCTATCCTCTTCAGTTCGCAGCTGGACTCAATCCTAACTGGGACACTGTTGGAGAGTGGGAGGGGTGGCGGCAGCAAGGGAGATGAGGTGGTAGTTCAGGGGTTTGGGTTGGCACAAGTCAGAGTGATGACAGGGTCCCAGGGTGGGCCTGGGCCTGGGCCGAGATATGGAGTCGGACAGAGGGTCCCTGGGGAGAAGATTTTGCAGGAGTCCTGAAGTCTCCCAGGAGTTGGAGCGCAGAGGAGGGGGAAGGGGCTTTTGATAGATGTCAGGGCTGAGGAGGGCGTGGGGTCTGGCAGCCTGGCTTGATCCCCAAAAAAGGCAGCCCCGTGATGGGCAGGTGGAAATGTCATGGTCAGGAGGGGATACGGGAGCCAAAAGAGCCCATATGCACTTGCCCCATGGCTCCTGTGAAAGTGGGGTCTCTGGGCAGGGGTTGGGGCTAGTCCACAAAAGCTGAGGGTGCAGGAAGTTGGTTCACGATGGGACACAGAGGACACAGTGTGGAGGGTGCTGGGCGGGCAGTTACAGGAACGAGGGGTTCATGTGCTTGGTGGTTTGGGTGCTGGGAGGGGAGGGGGCCTGCTGGAGGAGGCTGGGTCCAACCCCCGGAACTCTGGAGACAAAGGTCTGGGCAGGCCTGAGTGGGCTCTGTCGGTCCCCTGCCATCAGAGAAGTTTCTGGATTCCTCTTCAGGTCACCTCAGAAAGAATCTGATGTCCTCCATTCTAATCCTGGCTGGTTCTAATCCCGGCTCTGCCACATTCTGGTTGGGTGACCCGTGAGCCTCAGTTTCCTTGCCTGTAAAATGGGAAGGAAGGCGCTAGCTCTGTAGAGAGCAGGGGAGGAGCTAGGTGGGTATCAGTGTGTAGACAGTGGGTAGAGCTGGGGAGCTTGGCATGCTTGCTGAACGGCAGTCATGCCAGAGCTGGAGGGAAGTTCAGAGATGAGCGCAGGGCCAGTTCGTCTGGGACTTCGAGGCCAAGATTAAGAGTCTGGATTTTATTCTAAATGCGCTGGAAACTACTGGAAGGTTGTAAAGGGAGTGGTGCGGTGAAATGACCTGATCTGAGCTTGGGAAAGATTGGTCTGGCTGCTGAGTGGGGAACAGACTGGAGGGGTCAGCAGGGGGAACCGGGAGGCCAGTAAGGGGGTCACCGTGGACCTGGCTGGGGGGACAGCGGAGGCTGGGACTGGGGTGGGGACTGAATAATGCATTTGGTTGTCTCTGTCAGCTTGTTTCCCACCCAAGCCCTGAGCCCTCTCCCTGGCCTGCCCTTCCCAACCCCCTCACCTGGCTTTAAAGTCCAGCTCAGGTACCTGCGGGCACTTTCCCTATTAGTCAGGGTAAAGCCCACTAACTGCTGAAACAAGAGACTCCAAATCTCAGAGGTCCAACACAATAAAAGTGTATTTCTTGCTCATGTGACTGTCCGATGTGGATTGCCTGGGGAGTAGGGGGCGAAGTTCTGTCCTTCAGGTGGCTTCCCCCCGCCCCGCAGGGCTTCACTCCCTCCAGTGGGTTCTTGCAGGATAGGGGGAGGGGAGGAGAGGGGGAGGGATGGAGGGATGGAGGGAGGAACACCGAAGAGGACCAAAATGAGTTTTTTTAGGCCTGAAAGTAAACTAAATCACTTGCACCCACATCTCACTGGCCAGACTCAGTCACACGGCCGCCTCTAACTGCAAGGGAGGCTGGCATATAGAGTCTAGCTGATGCCCAGGCTGGAGGGGCACAGCGGGTGAGGCGATACATTCCCACGCTGTCTCCATGCTGCAGCCCCCCACCCCATGCTCCACAGCTGTGAGGTTTCAGGGGGGGATGCAAAGTGTGTGCAATGTTGAACTTTTCCCGGCTCTCCATAGCCCACCACCTGCCTCTCCACCTGAGGCATCCTAGCCTGAGTCCTTGGGCAAAAGCAGAGCCCCCGGGGCCTGAGTTAGAGGATTCTGAGTCTGGGGGCTGCCCCCTTCCTAGCTACGCTTGCTGCACCCCAACACCCAGGGCACGTGGCTGCTCAGAGCCGCCTCCCCTGGTCCTACCCCAGCCTACCTGCGTGCTGCTCATAGAAGCAGGGCTGGCGTCAGTCACCTCCGGCTCCTCCGTGCCTGGCTTGGCCACTGGGCATCCTGGGTGCTCAGTAAATGTTTACAGGATGAAGGAGAGAAGGACAGAGGGACAGAGGGATGGAGGACGAGGAGCCTTGGGCAGTACATGCAGGGCAGACCGAGGCCATCCCCATGGACAAAACCGTTACAGGCTGGGCGCATGATTTCTGCCTTCACCTGGGGATGGATTTTTCTTTTTCTTTTTTATTGAAGTATAGTTGATTTACAACGCTGTGTTAATTTCTGCTGCACAGCAAAGTGACTCAGTTATACACATATACATTCTTTTTTATATTGTGTTCCATTATGGTTTATCCTGGGATATTGGATATAGTTCCCTGTGCTATACAGTAGGACTTTGTTGTTTATCCGTTCTGTATGTAATAGTTTGCATCTACTGACCCCAAACTCCCACTCCATCCCTTCCCCTCCCCCCTCCCCCTTGGCAACCACAAGTCTGTTCTCTACGTCTGTGGGTCTGTTTCTGTTTTCAGAAATAGGTTCAATAGGTTCATTTGTACCATATTTTAGATTCCACATATAAATGATATCACATGATATTTGTCTATTTGTCTTTCTTGGATTTTTTCTTTATATGCATTTTTTAAAGTTTTAACTGAATTCATGAATTTGGGGGCGGGAAATACATGCACGTGGTATAAAAGTGTCTACAGCAAAAAACGGCCTTCCTGCCCCTTCCTTACCTGGCTTTCCTCCCTGGGAGAACCAGCATGCCCCATTTCTTGAGGAGCTTCCAGAACTATTCTAGGCTTAATAAATCTCGGCTATTATTCTCATCTTTGTGGTGCTTCTGTTTATTACCCTCTCCTGCAGCCAGAAAGCCTTGCTCTAGGGGAGAGGAGAAGTGGGCTTATTGTGAGCCTACTACGCGTGGTCACCAGGTGAGGTGCTTTACACTCTCCTGCTGTTTGGTCCTCCTGACACCCCTGCAGGAGCTGTTACCCCTCATTCTACAGGTGTGGACATTGAAACACAGGGAAGCAGGTCACTCAGCTTCCAAGCAGCCTCGAATCGGGTCCTGCTTCCCGCTTGGAAGGGAGTCAGCCTGATTCTCTACTCAAGGTCTTCAATGCTGTTTTCTCACTTCTCTGCAGACAGAAACTTCTGCAGAGCTGTTCTTTCTACTCTCTGTCCTGCTCTCCTCATTCCCTTTTCTGAGAGAGACAGCAGCTCACAGGAAAACCCCCAGAGGCAGAGAGTTTAAAATCAGGAGACAGCAGACCGGCTTCTTCTGACACTGGATGGAACTTCACGGGGTCCCTAGGCCTGTGACACAGCACATAGATAGACATGCACCTTTCCAAAGAGGGGTCTGTCACTTTCCATCCTTAAAAAAAAAAAAAAAAAAGCCCTGAACTGATCCCTGCCCCCCAAAGAGGAGGAAAAGGGATTATAAACCATGACTTGAGAAGAGGAGGAAGGTTCTAGAATTTTCAATAAGTAGCCATCAAATTGTTTGCAAAGCCTCCCAAAATAGTCGCCTCTGAATGCTAAACTGAGTAAGGGGCTTCCTGGAAGGCTGGGTGAAAAGGGAAGTCTCGGCGAGTTGGGGTGTCTTATCCCAAGGCTGGGGTACACCAAAAGGGACATGTTTGTGTGAGGTCTGGGTGTTAGTGTGTGTGACCGGATGAAGGTGTCAGAGGCTTGAGGTGGCCTGTGAGATGGGGTGGGAGGGAAAAGAAGGGGCCTTGCCCCCATGGGCTCTTGTATGCAGCAAGGCATCTGAGAGTGAGAGACAGCATGTGTGTGAGGGTGTACACGCGCGCCTCCTGCCGCAATACGCACGGTGCCCCCCCCGACCCCCCCATTCCCCCACCGCCCCCAGCGGAGGAGGGAGATCTTTATCGGTCCCTGGTGCTACAGGAGTTTCAGGCTTTCTAACCAGCCAGATCTCCCCCGCCTCCCCACCCCAGGCCTTGCCCCCTCCATCCCCTGCACAGGAAGTGGGCTGGCCCTGGGGTTTTAGTCTTTGGCGGCTGGCCCCATCAGCCGTCTACTACCTGGGCCGAGGGAGCCGGAGCTGGGCCTTGGGGAGATGGCTCCAGTCCCAGCAGTGGAGAGAAGCAGAGAGAGCACGCCGCAGCCCCATGTCCCAGCTAGGTAAAGTCCCACCTTGCCCTTACCCTGCCCCTGTCCGGTCCCCAGGTACCAGGGGCTCCCTCCTGGCCCCTGCCACCAGCCAGGGGGCTGGAGGTGAAGGTCACGGGGATGACTTTCAGCTCTGACTCAGATCCTCCAGAAGTTTCTGCCTGAACTCCCATCTGCCAGCCCTCACCCCCAACCTTATCTTAGAATTCCCCAGTGACAAGGCAGGCCCTGCTCTCATGGCTCTGGCTTGAGGAAAAGCTGGTCCCTGGTCCTAGGCTTTCCCTCCCTCCCAGCTCTCCCCATGGGAGGCCGGGGGCTACTTTGGGATGAGGGGCTTCCCCAGGCCCTGTGCTGGGCCCCCCAACCCAGAGGGGTGGAGAAGGAGGTGGGAGTCCTGGGAGGGGCAAGGCCAGCTGAGTCTCAGATGTGCTGGGTGCCCAGAGAAGGTGTGGTATGTGGGTGGGAGAGATGCGGCCTACACCGGCGAGGCGCCCCTGTGTAAAGGATACCTTAGGAGGCTGTGGGGCGAGGGGAAAAGAGAGGGACGCCTCTGAGACCTGGCTATGAAGTGGGTGTGCTGCGAGGTTTCTGGGAGCCCTGGGCTGGAGGCCGGACCCCTGGGTTCAAGTTCAGCTTTGTCCCTTACTTGTCTGTGTGACCGGGCAGGTCAGTAGGCTCTCCAGGTGCTACCGGAGGGGATGGGACACTCCATCTCTGCGGCTCCCTGCGGGTCAGACTCTCCCTCCACTCCTGGGGGCCGAGACCTCCCACCCTTAACTGTGTTTGGAGCAACTGAGAGGCGGAGCCATCCCCAAGGGTCCCCCTGCTATCCCCACAGCCAGCATCCCACGCCCAGCTGGGGAGACGCCCTCAGACTTAAACAGCAAGAGGGAGCCCTGTGGTGGGGGGTTTGGCCAGAGAGGACGAGGGGAGAAGGGGCCCATCAAGGTCAGAGGTCAGGTAGGACGTGTCTCCGGCTACCGAGCCCGTGCTTCATGTCCTCCCCCAGCCCCCCTGTACCCTACATCCCATGATGTCAGCCCTGGCAGAGCCTCAGGCTACAACTGACTGAGTTCAAATCCCAGCTTTACCCCGAGAGGCTTACGAGTACCTCAGTCTCGTCATCTGATAAAAGGAGTCATAATGGTACCTACTTATGGGGTTGCTGTGAACTTTAAATGAGGTAATATCTGCAAAGTGCTAACGACAGTGCCGGGCAGAGTGAGGGCTGAGTATTAGTCATTATCACCACTATCACCATTACCACCATCATCATCACCATCATCACCATTGTTGTCCTCTTCTTCTAACTTGACATCAGACGACCTGGGTTTGCGTCCCATCCCTTGGGCAGCTCTGAGCATCAGTCTTGGTATCTATCAAATGAGGATGGCAACACGCACTCTCAGGGCTGCGGTGGGGACCTAATGAGTCAGTAAGTGTGATCGGCTTTGCAGTCACGAAGGGCAGGGCACACGTGCGTGGGTGTGCGTGAGAATCCAGGATGGAAGGCACTGGGGACTCAGAGGTCCCACTTGCCCTCCCTGAGGCTGGGGCTCTTCCTTGCTCTGTGACCTTGAGCAGGTTCCTTAACCTACCTGAGACTCAGTTTCCTCCTCTGCAGGAGGGTGCAGCCTTGGGGACTGCTAGAAGACCCCCTCACCCTGCTGCCTGCATCCTCCTTGCTCTTTGCCCTCTTGGGGGTCACTGCTGCACCCTTTCGGCTATAGGTGGAGGGGAGCTCATTCTAGATTGATGCAACTTCTCCTGCCCAACTTGCTTCGGCTGGGGCTGTGGTTTGGCCCTGACCTTCCTGTGATCTTGCATACCTTTGCCTCCACCCACCTCCTCTCACCCTGAGGCTCTGTGCCAGATCCTGCCCTGGTCCTGGCTGGCCCTGCTGGCGAGGGTCCGGCCCCAGGTGACACCCTCCAGGGGATCCTCAGGGCCCCTACCCCAGGGCCATGATCGATGAGTAAGGGGCACAGGGGTCTTGCTGGAGCCCCTTTCCTGGGCTCTGCGCCTTTTGGGGTCCCAACCCTGCGCCCTTTGCTATAGGGGGTTGGAGGGTCCAAAGAAAGAGGCAACCAGGTCCGCTCCGGGAGCGTTGCCCTGTAGGGACAGTGGGACGGGCAAGGAGGTGCCCCTGGGTACTTCTCTGGGCTCCTTTCCACACCCAGGCCAGATACCCACTGGTCGGCCATGCCCCTGCCGGTCCCTGACTCCCCAGGGTGGGGATGGATATTGTGGGCCTTACCTCTGGGGCCAGCGCCTGGGACAGGGTCTGGGCAGGGCAGAACGATGTGAGGGAATGGGCTTTGGGGTGGAGCGCAGGACGGAATCCCAGCTCTGCCTCTTCCGCGATGTGACCTTGGGCGGGTTAATGGCTTGGAGCCTTTGTCTCCTCATCCGTGTAAGGGGACAATGCACGCACCCAGCCCCTGTTGCTGGGCAGATTAGATAAGCTGGTGTACGGGAAGTGCCTGGCTCAGGGTGGGTGTTCAGTCCCTACCCCCCACCCCACTCCCTCCACGAGTATTGCTGTGAGGTAGTCAGCACACGTTTAGTGGGCTCCAGGCAGTCTGCCCTGGCTCAGATTCCACAGCTGCCTCTTATCTGCTGTGTGACCTTGGGTAATCTGCTTCACCTCTCTGTGCCTCAGTTTCTCATCTGAAAATGGGGATAATGAGTGTCTCTCCAGTAGATGCTCTTATTGCTGCAGTTAAAGAGTTTAAAATAGAGCCCAGCACAGAGGAACCTCTTGACAAATAGTTTTGGTGTGGTTAAGGGAGCAGCCGGGTAGAGAGGAGGTGGGTTCTAATTCCAGCTCTGAGCTGGCCTCCCTATGTGGACGTAAGCAAATCTTTCCTCTTTCTGGGCCTCAGTTTCCCCAACTTTTGAACAAGGGGTTGGGCCTGCTCTGAGAGTCCTTTCAGCAATGAAAACATGGGTCCCAGAATCTCAAAAGGGAAGGAAAGAACATGTGTGGGATAGAGGGACCAACAGATTCAAAGGCCCTGAGGCTGGCATGTGGGGAGCAGAGGGGTGCACCTTGAGAGGACAGGGCCCAGCCTGTCTCTTAGGCAGGGGAGGACGCGACTGGTTGCTCACTCGTGTTCTCTCCCCTTCTTCCTCCATCCAGGGCTCCCTTCCCCAGCTCCCACCCGCGGATGTGATGGCGGCTCCTGCTCTGTCCTGGTGTCTGTCCTTCCTTGTCCTCCTCTTGCCCCTGGCCATCCCTCGGGCATCTACATCGGTGAACGGTGAGGACCCTGGCATCTGGACCACTGTGCTTTCCCTCAGGGAGGAGGCCAAGGCCCTTCTAGAACTTCTTCCAGGACCCCTGCTTCTTGGCAGAAGCTCCATCCGCTGGGGCAGGAGGCGGGGGGGAGGCGGGCAATGGGACCAGAGACCATCTCCCTCAGCCCTCCACCTGCCCGTGCCGCACCCAAGTGCCCCTCCAAGCCGCAGGAAGACACTGCCTTCTTGTCCCTGCCCTGCCTCGACCTGTCTGGGGGTCACTGCAGGCTATGGGGCTCAGTTTTGTCCTCTCTCAAAGGGATTCACGAACCCCTTCTCTGCCTGCCAGGATTGACTACTTCCTCACCTGGTAGGTGCAGGAGTGGCGGGGGAACCTCAGAGGGCCATGGGCACCCTGCAGCCAGCCACGCACGCCTCATCTTACCAGCAGATGCTTCCGAGCTCACGTGCTTCTACAACTCGAGAGCCAATATCTCCTGTGCCTGGAGCCGGGATGGGGGACTGCAGGTCACGACCTGCCACATCCATGCCCAGCCGGATAAAAGGTGTGTGTGGGGTCGACAGACAAATGTACAGAATCTCAGGGAGGTGAGATCTGATAGTCACTGACTTTTAGACTATTGAAATCCTAGCTCTCAGACCCCAAGAACTCTGCACTTTGAGAATCTTGGGCTAATAGGACCCACAGACTCTTGGTGTCACAGGAGTCTGGAACTTGGGAGTCGGATATTTAGACTCCTGGAGGCTGAATGGCAGTGGGGCGTGCAGTCCAGGCTGCAGTGGAGGGGCTGGGCATGAGCCAGACAAGGTAGTTTGGGGACATAGGGCTGCTCACCTGCTATGCCGAGGCTGGACTCAGTGTTAGAGGCAAAGGGGGCAGAAGGCGGATCCCCAAACTTTTTGAGTAACCTGGGATTTTGACAGATGCCTAGGGCAGCCGTGGGGACAGGGAACTGGGGAATGGCTGGGGAAACTGGAGACTGGGAAGGAGATGGTGAAGTGTCACCGTGATCCAAACATCCCGGTGGCAGCCAGCAGAGGTGGCTTTGGGGTTTGACCTTGGCTCCCAGGTGGATGGTGATTACAAGGGGCTCTGAAGGCCTCATCAAGAATCATCTTCACCCTAAACCCTATGGGGAGACTTTGGAGGGCTTTAGGCGGGGAAGGCCGTGTGTCCTGAACTGGTTTGTTTCTAGATCACTTTAGCCGCCGTGAGGCCTGGCTGGGATGAAGAGGCAGGAAAAGATGCTCACGAAGGGAGGTCGGCACGTGGGGGTTGGCATAGAGCCCGGGCACAGACCAGCAACGCTGCATGGGGACTCTCCCAAGGGCCAGCTCTGGGGTGGGGGGGGGTCCCTCTTTTTCTTCTAAGAGGGTTCTTTTGTCTTGAAAGGCAGTGGAACGGATCCTGTGAGCTGCTCCCAGTGAAGCCGGGATCCTGGGCGTGTAACCTCATCCTAGGACCCCCAGATGTGAGTAGCCGTAGCTGAGGGGAGAGGCCAGGGGGCCGGTGGGTGCAGAGGGGCGTCCTTCCAGGGGAGGAGCTGGGGCCCAGCAAGCCCAGTGCCCAGGGGCTGCGGCACAGCAGGCTTCTGGGGCTGAGGAGGCAGAAGGAGGGAGGTGGCATCCAAGGAGAATAGAGGCCTGACCTGGGGGTTGAGGGATCCGAGGTACGTGAGGCATCGGCCACTCTGCCTCTGCTCCTGCTGTGTCCCCCATGCTTTGCGGAGCCTGTGACACTCCTGTGTTCCTTATCAAGTGGGGAGAGCACCTACTAGTCATAATAACCCCCATATCCGACTCCTCCCGAGGTCTGGGCAAGTACAGGGTGGGGTGGGGTTAACAGTGTGGATTGCACAGCTGGACGGTCCGGGTTCCATCCCTGGCTCCATCCTATACCAGCTGGGTGACGTTGAGCATCTTCTGAGTCCCAGTTACCCCTTCTGTAAAAGGGGATAATAACGATCCTTACCTGGTAGGGTTATTCTGAGGATCAAGCGCTTAGAATGCCACTCAGAACAGAACATGCACTTGACACGATTGCCAGGGGATCCTTACGACTATGCGTGGGTACCAGCACTGTCCCCTTCTTATCAATGAGGAAACTGAGGCTCAGTGAGGTGAGGTCCCTGCCCAAGTCACATAGCCAGGGAGAGGCAGAGCTGGGATTGAACCCAGGTCTGTGAGACCCCCAGCCTGGGCCTTTCAACCTTACACTAGGCTGCCTCTCAAAGAGCAGGAGGCTGTGTCCATGTGGGTGTGCATCAGATTATTGTCTGGCAAACCCTTCTTGGCAGCGGTGGGCACCAGGGATGCCCAGACCACATTTTCCAACCCTTATCAGGTTCTGTACATTCTCCAGGAGCAGGAGAATGTGGAGACGAGCTCACACGACACAGTGTAGCTGATAAAGGCAGAGCCCCTCGAACCAGATTGCTGTGCCTGTCCCCTTGAGCTCTGCAGATGGTCTGGCTTCAGATCCTGGCCTCACCTAGCTGTGTGGCCTTAGGCAAGTCCCTCAGCCTCTCTGTGCTTCAGTCTCCTCAGCTGTAGGATGAGAATAGTAATTGTGCTCGTCTCATTGGGTACTGAGAGAATTAAATGAGATAATATACATGCGGTGCTTAGTAGAGTGCCTGGCACAGGGTCAGTACTCAGCAGAACGTATTTTTGGCGTCTTTGCAACAACGACAATTACATAAATAATAATACAGTAAGTCCCCTACATACGAACCTTCAAGCTGCAAACTTTCAAAGGTGCGAATGTGCGTTTGCATGTCCAATCGTGTTAGTTCACGTGTCTGGCGTACATTGTCACGTGCGTGCATCCTCTACAAGTGGTTGTGCTTTTTGCACTTTACTGTACAGTACTGTATAGAGTACAGTAGTACAGTATCTTTATTTCAAGTCCGGGATGCCTGGTGGAAGCAAGTGTAAAAGCAGTGGTATATAGTCGATTGTGTTAGTTGGGTACCTAAGCTAACTTTGTTGGACTTACGAACAAATTGGACTTACGAATGTGCTCTCGGAACGGAACTCGTTCGTATGTAGGGGACTTACTGTAATAATGTGATGATACTATTATTATATGGGAAAATCTGGCCCCCATAGCAGCTGGTAGGCGGCTGGGGCAGGGTCCTCGGGGTGGAGATGAAGCAATTGTTCTCTGCTCCAGGAACTCTGATGATCAAGTTCAAGGTTTGTTCACAGTGGGCCCTGCGGCAGGTCAGAGGGGCTGTGCCCGGGGTCCTGGGCCTGAAAACACCACCCCGGACCCCGGAATGCAGATGCTAACAGGGTCTGCACCAGACCCTCCTCCTGCCGGGCTGCAGGGCTGCCCTCCGCGCAGGGAGGAGGCCGCCGTAAGCTGTTCACTTGGCCAGGGCTACAGTCTCTGTGGGGCTCTGGATGCAGAGGCCTGAGTTTGCATCCAGGCTCCCCTGCTGACCAGTTGTGTGATTTGGGGCAAGTCCCTTAACCAATCCCAGCCTCAGGTTTCACACCTGCAGTGTGTGGATGGGCAATTGTGAGCATCAGCCAGAGAAGCGCCTAAGGTACCTGAACAGTGCCTGCCCACAGGAGATGCTGGTTCCTAGCCATTTCCTTCCAGAAAAGTGAGGGTGCGGGGGTGGAGAGAGATGGGGGAGAGGAAGCTTTCACACTCAAAGCTATAATGCAAGCATAGGTCCGGACCTGCACCTTCTTGGGGGCTCATCCTGCTTGCACACCTCTTGTGACGGGGAACTCCCTCCCTCCCAAGGCAGCTCACTTCACTTGGATCAGGGATTGACAAATTACTATGGCCCATGGGCCAAAACCAGCCTGCTGCCTGTTTTTATAAATAAAGTTTTATTGGCACACAGCCAAGCGCATTCGCTCTCATGTTTTCTCATGGCTGTTTTCATACGACAACGGCAAAGTTGAACAGTCGTGACAGAGACCTTATGACCTGCAAAGTCAAAAATATTAACTAACTGACCCTTTTCAGAAAGCTTGCTGGGCCCTGCCTTAGACGGAGGGGCCCAGGGAGGGGGTCCAGCTTGTCGCAGTCGCGGTCTCCCCTCCTGTCCTCCCCCGTCCTCATCCCAGCAGCCTCCCCCTCCCCGCACCAGCTGCCGGCAGCTACATCCCTGGCCTCCTTCCCTTGCAGTCTCAGAAACTGACCATAGTTGACGTCATCAACTTGACCGTGATGTGCCGCGAAGGGGAGAGGTGGAGGAGGATGATGACCCAGAATTTCAAGCCCTTTGACAACAGTGAGAGAGGACTCCAGGGTGGGGCTGGGAGGGGGTTGGAGGGGTGGGCACCTGCCTCCCTGTCCCCCCTCTGGGATCACCCTGCTCCAGTCTCTCCCCATCAGCTGCCATGCCCACATCTGACCAACCCACTGCCCGCTGAACTTGGGATGAAGTCCCGGGTCCCTACCCTGGCATTCAAGGCCACTTGGCCTGGCTTCCCTCTCCAGCACGCCTCCTCTCGTGGCCTATATTCCTGCCACACCAAAGCCCAGTTCTCCAGATTCAACTTGCCCATCCATGCCTCTGAGTCCTTGCTCACGCTGGCCCCACTGCTTGGAAGGCTCTTCCCACCCGGAAAATTCCCACTCACCCTTCAAGGCTCAGTGAAGAGTCACCTCCTCCAGGAGTCCTTCCCAGACTCCCCCACCTCTTTCAGGGTGTTTATGTCCTGGGTCTTTGCTGCCTGATTATGGGTCTGTCTCCCTCATTGGGCTGTGAACTTCCCTGAGGGTAGAGCCTCTGCCATCCCTATGTCTCCATTCTGAATACTCAGCATCAGGCTCGATCTGGGCAGTGCTCTGGGAAGGTTTGTTGAACGACTGAGTGCCCTGCCCCACCCCCAGCCTTCACCCACCTCCCTTCCCGAACTTGGAGGTCATCTCTAGGGAAGAGACGGGGGCAGAGGGTGAGATCCAGGGTTCTAAATGCAGCCCTGCCTTAATTGAGTGCAATCTGACTGGCAGATCATTTAACATGTCTAAGCCTCAGTTTCCTCATCTGTAAAGTGGGGATAACCAATTACCCACTGCCCGTGGTTGCTGTAAGTAGTCTATAAGCCAAGACACAGAAACTGCTTAGCACGTGCTCAATAAACATTTGCTTATTATTATTTGTGTGGTTCTACAGAGTCTCAGATGTATAAAAATTCAGAACAATTGAACTTCAGAATCATACAATCTCACAATCATATAAGGTTGATGAAATAGAATTAAGTAAAATAAATGAGATGATCCAGGTAAAACTCTCTGATCAATTCTGAGTGCAGAGAAAGGCTGCCTTGATTCATTCATTCAGCAGGTATTTAATCAAGGGCCTACCATGTGCCAGGTAATGTTCCAGGCACCAAGGATACCCGAAAGAATCAAGTCATTGCCCTCAACGAGCTCAGAGTCTGGTGGGGGAGACAGAAAATGAATAAAGGACCAGAAGTAGATACTTAATACGTTGGGTGTTGTTAAGTGCTAGGAAGAGAAATGAAACAGGTGAGGGGGACAGAGAGTGGTTGGTGGTTGGGGAAGGCTTCTCTGAATATGTGATATTTGAGCAGGGACCTGCCAGTCTCCGGGGAAAGGGAACGCAGGGAGGGAGGAGCAGCATGTGCAAAGGTGGAGGTGGGAGCCCGGCACGGCTTTCTCATCTCAGCATCAGCCTCCGGTGTCCCCCAAGCTTTTTCTCTCTCCTTTTATCTCTTCCCGTCTCCAGTTCGTCTGATGTCCCCCCACTCCCTCCAAGTCGTCCACATAGGGACCCACAGATGCAACATAACCTGGAATGTCTCCCAGTTCTCCCACTACATTCAGAGCAGTGTGGAGTTTGAGGTCCGGACAAGGTCCCCGGGCTGCAGCTGGGAGGTGAGTACCTAGCTCCACCCCGACCTGCCCTGATTCCTTCCTGTCCTCGTCACCCTGGCTGTCCTTCATCTCAGCAAAGCCACAGAAGCCCCTAAGCAGCCGCTGCCGCTCCTCTGTACTGCCTGCCCCGCTTCCCCTTCCCTCCGTGTGTCCCCTGACACCCCAGGGGTCCAGCTGGTGGTGGATTCCAGGCAAGATTTACAAAGCCAAGAGGCAGGCGACTGCCCTCTCTGGAGATTTCAGAGGCCCTGGGCAACCACCCTTCCCTCTTCAAATCCAGTGTGGTCCAAGTCCACGGGAGCTGGGACTTCCTGACGGTCCAGTGGTTAAGACTCCGCCCTTCCCCTGTAGGGGGCGTGGGTTTGATCCCTGGTCCGGGAAATAAGGTCCCACATGCCAAGGGGTGCTGCCAAAAAAAAAAAAAAACAAACTATAAAAAAACAAGTCCACAGGGGTTGGTTGCTTACTCATTCACTTATCCAATCCTTTATTCTCTCACTCACTCAACAAACATTCACTGAGTACCTACTACGTGCTAGATGCGGGGAGAGAGTGGAGGGCGGGCCTGATGAGCTGCCTGCTCTCAGGAAACTCACATGGGGGATGGGGGCAGACAGCCGGTGCCCAGAAACAGGAGACAATGGGATGTTGATACATACTATCATGAAAATTAAATGTGATAACGCAGTTGAGAAGGGCTGGGCCAGGCTACTTCAGACTCAGGTGACCAGGGAAGGCCTTTCTGAGATCTGGGGTTCAAGCAGGAGCTGACCTTTTGAGGATCTGGGGAGGGTCTTCCAAGCAGAAGAAAGAGCCATTGCAAAGGCAAGACATGGCCTGTGTGTCTAGGGCACCGGAAGAAAAGCAAAAAGGGTGATGCAGAGGTGGGAGAAGTGTTTGGGAAATCCCTCTTTCTGGTCGAGTGGAGAATAGACTATAGCAGAGCACGGGGTTGGGGGGAGGGGAAGCAGGGGGACCTTGTATGGTGCCCAGAGGTGGTGGGAGCTCAGACCTGGAGGAGGAAGGAGTGGAGAGAAGGCGGAAGGGTGCAGAAATAGTTTCCAGAGGTGGAACCAGGTTCTGGACGTGGAACCAGCTGATTGGCAGATGGCTTTGGATGTGGGAGGCGTTTAGGATGACCCTGGAGTTTTGGGCCCCAGCAACTGGGTAGTCAGGGAGCCTTTCTGTAGGATGAGGGGACAGTGGAGGGCAGGTGGCTGAAGGGAATAAAGGAAGGTGTTGTTCTGCTCGGCGTCTCGGCCAGCCCTGCCACAGGAGGTGAGGTGGGCAGTGGGGACCCCTCTGGTCTGACAGCCCTGTTTCTGCCCCAGGACACCCTGCCGCTGACCCTCAGGCAGAACCAGCAATGGATCTCCCTGGAGATGCTGGCTCCAGACACGCTGTATGAGCTTCAGGTGCGGGCCAGGCCCCAGCTAGGCAACCACGAGGCTTGGAGCCCCTGGAGCCAGCCCCTGGCCTTCAGGACAAAGCCTGCAGGTACTGATGGGGAGCTGGGGTGGGGATGCAGCTCCGGCAGGAGGCAGTGGCTGGTGCGGGAGGCTTGGGGTGTAGGTATGGAGCCCTTTGGCCATCATTAGCTCACTTGATGTAACCCACAGGGTGGGCAACATGGGCGTGTTTTACAGATGGGAACAGGGGATCAGTGAGGGGGTGGGACTTGCCATTGGCCTTGTGAGTTAGTGGGGAGGCCAGCGAGGCGCCTTCCACTCTCTCCACCCTGAAACTTCAAACTCTTGGTTTCTGCCGAGGTCAGGGGTGGGCTGTTTTCACCTGTTAGCCTGTTTCCTCATCTGTAAAGTGGGTACCATGGTACCGAGGCAGGGATGCTGTGACGAAGCATGTCGGCCGCGATGCCCCATGTCGGCTGGGCACACAGCAGGACTGCTGGACCAGCTGGGACCCTGTAAAGGCCTTGGGTCAGAGGTCGGCCTGTCCCTCAGCACCAGGTCATGGGTGGGGGATGCTGGATTGAGCCAGGGTGGGTGGGGGCACTTCTCTAACCCCTCCCCTTCTCTTCCTCCCACCCTGGGCAGCAACCAGGAAGAAGACCCCGACCCCTCCTTGGTTGGGCCACATCATGTTGGGCCTCAGCTGCGCTTTTGGTTTTGCCCTCTTGGTTTACTTTCTGACCAGCTTTCGGTACAACAGGCTGTGGTAAGAGCGCTCCCCTCCCTGTCCTTCATGCTCCTGTCTGACACGACCTCCTCCCCGCCAGGTCAGGTTCTGGGCTGAGCCCCCTGCTCTCACTCTCCAGTGCTCCCTCTGCCCTCCCAAGAGCCCTCCCTGCCTAACACCTGGCCTTTCCGCCAAAGATGGAAGCCCATGGAACCAGCCCGAGGGGAGTGGGGCGGGGAGAGCCCCACGGGAGCCCTGCCCAGAGCATCATTCCCAGGACTTGAGTACGTGTGTGTGCACTTGCCAGCTGCCTGTGTGTTGGGGGGTCCTCATGTGTCTGGGCATTCATTTGTTTATTCCTTTATTTACTGAGTCCTAGCTCTGGGCTGGGTACGGTGCTGACTGCTGGGAACGCAAGGGCAGCCACAGGCATGTCGTCCCATCTTCATGGACCCACAGTCCCATGGGGGAAGGCAGATACATCTTAATCATGCACGTTTATAACGACACACGTGATTAGGCTGGTGAAGGAAGGAAGGTACCATATGTACTGGAAGCAGGCAACAGGGAAAGGAACCTCAGCTAAGGGGTGGCCGGGGGTCGGGGGGGTGCTTCCCTGAGGAAGTAATGATTGATTCCACTGAAATCTGGAGGAGAAGTGAACCAGTCAGGGAAGGGTCGGGGAGCACATCTCAGGAGGAGGAAATAGCTTGTCCAAAGATCCTGGGTGGGAACGAGGCAGGAGCATTCCAGGAACTGAAAATGCAGGGAGGTGGGTGTGGCCAGAGACCGGAAAGGCGTTCGGGACCCGAGCATGGACCTCTGGGTGGCAGCCAGGTTTTCTGGGGGTCTTGAGGCTGTGGCATACAACTTGAGGCAGATGCACACAGATACTGGGGCACTCAGCTTGGCAAGCAGAGCATGGGCTGGAATTCAGCCTCCATTCACCACCGCCCCCCCACCCCCAAAAAAACCCCAGGTGCCCTTGGGCAGTGCACAGCTTGAACCACCATCCATGGCAGCCTTGACTAGGTGGCTCACCATCTGGTGTCTCTCCTACCTCCCTCCTCTTGGTTCACTCTGCTCTATTAGGGCTGATCAGAGCCCTTTCTTCTTTGTCCCCTACCGCTCTGGCTTGCGTGGTCCCCCACCCTCACATCCTTCTCTTGCATGGCATCCTGCCCTCTGTCTTCTAATTACAATGAATGATAAACTTGCACACTTGCTTCACTGTCTGGCTCCCCATTAGAATGTCAGTTCCTTAAGAGCAGGGACCTTCTCTGTTGGCTATTCTTGTGTCCCCAGTGCCCAGCACAGTACCCTCCTTTACTGGGCACACGATCAATACCGACGAAATAAATGAACAGCTCGGCGCCCTGCCCTCAGAGCTGCGGGGCTGATGGCAGGACACTGTGGTCCCCTTCCCTTCTCACCCTCCTTCCCTCCCTTCCTCTCCCCTGTCCAGGCTGAAGAAGGTTCTGAAGTGTCACATCCCAGACCCCTCGGAGTTCTTTTCCCAGCTGAGCTCCGAGCATGGAGGAGATTTCCAGGTAGGAGTCTGGAGGTGGAGGACAGAGTAGGCAGTTGGCACGGGCTGGCCGGAGGGTGGGCAGTGGTGTGGAATGGATGGGGAGGAGGTGCAGGAACAGTGGGTTTTTGCCCTTTGTGGAAGAAGAAATGTAAAGTGAGCTGCCTCGCGGATGGACACGGGCCCCTTTCCCCAGTGTTCTCAGGCTGAATGGCAGCTCCCATCTGAGCCAGACTGCCTGGGCTCTAACCCCGGCTCCACCACTTCCTGGCTGTGTGGCCTTGGGCAAGTTATAGAACCTCTCGGTGTCTCAATTTCCTCACCTGTAAGATGGTGGGTGGTGGGGGGATAATGTTACTATGTGTATGGTCCCAAGGACATTGCCTGGCACACAGCAAGTGCTCACGAAGCTCTAGCCAGAATTACTGGCACCAGGCTGTTGATGGAGCAGGACTTGCCAGGTGCAAGTTCTCTCCACCCCGCTCCCTGTGCAGACCTGCCCCGTGGGGCTAGTGCTTTCCCTGCTCTTGCAAAAACTCCCTGGCCAGGCTCCGTGACTTATCACAGACGTAAGCAAGGCCTCTAGGCATTTCTAGTTACAAAACACAGATTCATTTTAAAAGTGCACACCCACATGTCAGAACACTCAGCGCCATTTAAAGTTTAGTCGTCTCCCCTCCCTCAGCCCACACATGCTTCAGGAAGGAAGTTTCAAGGGGGTAGGGGGAT
Organism: Balaenoptera physalus; assembly: GCF_965194825.1. NCBI lineage: Eukaryota > Metazoa > Chordata > Mammalia > Artiodactyla > Balaenopteridae > Balaenoptera > Balaenoptera physalus. Next base: position 11,219,803 of record NC_138892.1, read on the forward strand.
GTGGTGGGCTGCTTCTACCACCCCACCCCCGCTCTAGGCTCCCTGGATTGGTGTTGGTGGAGGGGGGGTGAGGTGGGGGCGGAGAGAAGTCAGGAGGAATGTTGAGGGGCTGGAAAGCCATGCTGGACCAGAGCTCTCAGGAGCTGGCTTTGGTGTTCTCTATCAGGGCTGATCAGAGCCCCTTCTGGAATTCTTCGGAAAACTCCCATGACTGGGGGTAGCTTACCTACAGCACTCTTGATGAGGGGTAATGTATCTCCTTAAAATTCCTCCTTCAGCCCTAAATGTAGTGAGCTCCCCATCAACAGAGGTATTCAAGTCAGCCTTGGCTGACTATGTGTCAGCCACATGGCAGAAGGGATTCCTACATTGGAACCGGCTGGAGGCAGGACTAGATGCATCCTCAGACCTCTTCTGCCTTGAAGTCCTTCTCATTCTATGGGCTTAGGACATTTTGAGGTGGGACTGGGGTCCTTTCTAGAGAGTTGCAAGCCACTCCATCTTCCCACGAGGTCATCCCCAGGTCTAGATGCCTGGCCCAGGCCTGCTGTGTGGAGGGGGTATCCTGAGGAGGCCCTGGGGATGCATGATGTGACTGGGGGCTGGCCAAGAGGGACCCCACCCTCTCCTCTGCATGTGGGTGACAGGCCAGCTGCTCTCTCTCTCTCTGCCCCAGAACCCCCGGCTCCAAGACTGCAAGACCCACTGCCCTGCCTGTGGGACCTGGGAATGCGTGTGCCAGTGTATATGAAGGGGGATGAGTTTCTTCCTGTGCCCCCCGCCCATCTGCGCTTCAGGGCATTGTGGATGGAGGCCTAGGCCCAGAAAGTGCCTGACCACACACACCTCTGAGGGCGGCCCAGCGAGGCCCAGCACACCAGTGCTGGCCCCAGGCCTGCCCTCTTTTTCTTCTGGCCCCTGCTCAGCACTGCTGCCTGGCCCTGCCCTCTGCTGCTTCTTCTAGCATTGGAGCCACACCTGACCTGGCTCTTTCCCTGCCTCCCTAGCCTGCTATCCCTCTTTGCCATCCTTAGTTTGCCCTCGCTCTCCCTCTCTCTCGGCCTTTTCTCCTGTAACATGAACTCCTGGTTTGGGGGAGGGTGTAGATTTTGTCGAGTGGCTCAGCCCCGGGAACTCACTCCGGGAACGGAGAACCAGGATGTTTCTCTTCTGGTCCATTAATTCATCTGCAGAACATCAACTGGGCCCCTAGGCCCTGTGCTGGGCACAAGAGTGCAGGGGGCCTGGTCCCATCAGGCCTGGTCCCTGTGCTGGGGGGGACCATAGTCCAGCTGCAGAGGGCTCCCAGGACAGAAGGCTGTTGGGGGTTCTCAAGGGCGCCCTCTTGAGGCCCCATCACCCTGCCCTGAGGGGTGAACACTCCCCTACACTTCTGCTGGGTAGTCTGCATTTTACCTGTGCCAGGTGTTTCCACCTTCATTTTCTTCTTTAACATCTCTCTGCTGGCCCATAGTGAGGAAGTCAGGAAAGAGGCAGCTAAATGTGGAATTGAGGCTCAGAGAGGTGCAGTGACCTGCCCAGGGTCACACAGCTAGAGAGTGCCAGCGCCAGGGCTGGAACCCAGGTCTCCCTGTTCCTTGCCAGGGCTCTGTGGACTCCAGAGCAACTGAGAAGTGCTCTGATGGGTGCTTTCCTCTCTCTGTGGATGGAGGGCATGGGGGGTGGAGGGCTGCAGGGCACCAGGAGGGAGTGGTCAACTGGGGGACAATTAGCTCCCCACTGGAGATGGTTCCATGGCAGTGTGAGTGGGGAACCTGGGACCCAGCTCTTCCACCTGCTGGCTGTGTGATCAGGGCCCGGGCACAGGCCCTCTCTGGGCAGCTGTATGGTGACTGTGATGTGCTCTCGGGACCCTTTCTGCTTCAGCAGTGGTTGGTTGGTTCACACACTCTCACTGGTCCCCACCAGACACTCTGAGGATTCTACCAATTTCTATGTTCCCGGGACCGAGAGCGGCACCAGGCTCACAGGAGCTGCTTGATAAACAGTCACACACTGAACCAAGACATCCCCTGGGCACCTACAGCGAGCCAGGAAGGCCTGTGCTGGGCCTGGGAAACAGCCACACCCCCTGGGCTGATGCAGAGGGTTTCCCAAACCAGTGGGCAGGGTTTGTGTGTGTGTGTGTGTGTGTGTTTGGGAGGTGGGGGCTACAGTCAAGGAGGGCTTCCCGGAGGGGGCAGCCCTGAGCGGACTGCTGAAGGAGGACAAGTTAGGGGACGTTGCTGAGTCTGGAAGAGGTGGCCACTCACCCTCCCGCTGCTCTTTCTCCTGGCAGAAGTGGCTCTCCTCGCCCTTCCCCTCATCCTCCTTCAGCCCCAGCGGCCCACTGCCCGAGATCTCCCCACTGGAGGTGCTGGACAGGGACGCCAAGGCCACGCAGCTGCTCCTTCTGCAGCAGCAGGACAAGGGCTCGTCATCCTCAACCGAGACCAGCGGCCACTCGGTGACCAGCTGCTTCACCAACCAGGGCTACTTCTTCTTCCACCTCCCAAACGCCCTGGAGATTGAGGCCTGCCAGGTGTACTTTGCCTACGACCCCTTCATGGAGGAGCCCGATGAGGGTGGGCCCGAGGTGCCAGAGGGGGCTCTTCTCCCACCCCTGCCACCTCCGCCAGGGGAAGAGGATGCCTACTGCACCTTCCCCCCTGGGGACGACCTGCTGCTCTTCTCCCCCAGTCTCCTCGGTGGCCCAGGCCCCCCGAACACTGCCCTGGGGGGCATTGGGGCTGGTGAAGAGAGGCTGCCCTCCGCCCCGCAGGAGGGAGTCCCTGGAGACTGGGCCCCCCAGCCCCTGGGGCCTCCCACCCCGGAAGCCCCTGACCTGGTGGATTTGCAGTCACCCCCGGAGCCTGCGCTGGGAGAAGCAGGAGTGAAGGTGTCTGTCCCCAGCCCGAGGGAGGGGGCCGGCTTCCCCTGGGCCAGCTCTCCTGGGCAAGGCCAAGTCCGGGCCCCCATCTCCTGCCTGACCCTGAACACCGATGTCTACCTGTCCCTCCAAGAGCTCCAGGATCAGGACCCGGCTCACGCAGTGTAGACAGACGGCCAGGGCTGGGAGGCAGGTGGCCTTCCGCTGCTGCACCAGGCCCAGCTGAGGACTCTCTGTCTGTGAGGCTTGTCCACTGCTGATACGCGGTGTCCAGCTGCCCCCGGTCATCTCTGGCCAGAGGGCCCTCACCCAGCCCTGCACACTCGGCTGTTCACTTCCACACCTCATTTGCTGCTCCCTGGTCCTACGGCCCAAGCCAAGAACTTTGCAGGGAGAGGCACCTTGACTCCCCACTCCCTCATCAATCGTGGAGTCCTGCGGGTTTTGCCTCTGAAGCGTCCCTCCTCTCCAGCCCTGCAGCTACTCTTCAGGGAGAATTCGTGGTTCTCCACGGGCCTTCACCCTGGGCTCCTCACAGGGCTTCCTGCCTCAGTCACACCCCCTCGCACCCACCCACCACACGACAACCAGAGTGCTCTTTCCAGAACGCAAATAGGGCTATGCTGCTCTGGGTTTAAAACCCTGCCTTGGCTCCCCACTGCCCTCAGCACCACTTCTTGGCCCTCCCCTTGCCCCTCCAGCATCGTGTTGGGACGTTCCCTTCTGGTAGCCTCCCAAGAGTCCTACTGAGCCACTCGGAGCTCCCTCATTCCCCCACACCTTTACACATGCTCTTCCCTGTGCCTGGGGTGCCGTCTCCTCCCTCATCTAGGTGACAAGCTCCCTTTATCCTGCAAGTGTCAGTTCTGCTTCCCTGGAAGGGAAACACCACCTCCTTCAATGTGCCCAAACTTTGAGATTCGGTGCTGGAGGGACAGGCTCTCAGGGTCACAGGGTGGCTGGACAAAGTGGCCCTGTCACTTCCCCTTTGGGATCTCTTGTGACCTTTGAATGCTTGGCTACAGCATCCTTAAGGCTGTGGCCCAAGTATGGACACAAATGCCCCAGCAAATTGGACACCGGCTGGATCTTTCCACAATGGCTTCACAGTAGCATGCGGCTGGAAAGTAAACCCCTCCTAGTGGCAGGTCCTGATGCTGTCACAGGGAGCCCTCCCTTGGGCCCCTCCTGCTCCACCCTCCACTGGTCTTTTCTGCAGCTCAGGGGCTGGCACACCGCCTCCAGATGGCAGCTCCACTCACTACACTTGGCACAGTGCACTTGGCACTCCATCATATTCCCTGGGTGAATTGATGAACTATCTGGCATCACCTTGCCTGGGCTCCCTGCGCCCAGCTGCCTTCATGCAGGGGGTACCATCCACCTCACAGGAGCACCCCTGGCGCCTTGACATTTCTGAGGTCAAGACTTGGAGAGGTTGCGATCCAGGCCCATTAGATTCCAGCATGCCTGCTTCAGCGAGAGGCTCATCCCCTCACGTGGCAGACTCCCCCGCCACACACAGCTAGCCCCTTCCTTCTCGGTGCTCCCCACCACCCATCCACTTCTCTTCCCTCTGTCCCTGGCACTGATCACACCTGTGATGCCTATCACAACCTCCCTTCTTGACTGGAGTTCTTTGGAAGGCAGGGACCCCAGCAGGTCCCAGCTAACCCCAAGGTGCGAAAACACAGTGCCTGCACTTATAGGCCATGCTTGCAGCTGATTGGGCACCTGACACAAACCCACCCATAGGTTCATCAGCAGCCTATGAGATGGCTTAGAACAGAAGCTCTGTCCAATCAGGGAGGCTGGGCCTGAGCTGGCCAATCAGGTTTCTCTCATTCTTGGGCATTTGAACACAGGGCGGGAGGGTGGCCCCAAGGAGCAGGTGCATGTGGAGAAGAGCCCCAAAAGGCTAGAGAGGAGTTAGCAGAGGGGCCTGGGCTCCTATTACTAATACTCCTGCTCTCCAGGGGGTTACTGCATTTCACTCAGGATTCCTGTTTCTTCTATGTCCAAAATAAACTCCCTTTTCCTGAGGTTGTCTGAGTCTTGGATCCTTACCATGGAATAGCTTAATTACCGGGCCATCCCACTTCCCACCTCCTGCCATATGATGCTGTGTGTTCTGGGCCATAAGTCTCCTCAGTCCTGAGGAGAGCATCAGACCCAAGCTCAGTGCCCACAGCTTTGCTGTGTGTCCTCGGGCAAACCAGGAAATCTCTCTACAAGTGAATTTCCACTTTGTAGAATTCTTGGGAGAGTTACATTTCTCAGGCTTTGGTCATGTGTGTGTGTGTGTGTGTGTGTGTGTGTGTGTGTATATATATATATATATATATATATACTTTTTTTAATGATCTGTGTGTACCATCTTTGTTATTGTTTACTTAATATTTTTCTTTAAATCAATTCACTTTTTGTTTAATACTTTTATTTAAAGAAAAAATTTTATATTGGTTCTGTAAATGGGAAAACTGATATTCACTGTAAATAAAAGGTAATGATACAAAGTAAGTACAGTAAATCAAAATGTTTCAATTTATTGCCTCCTGGAAATCTGCTCTGTCTCTTAGTTTAAAGGGGAGATAAGCAAGTGCTGGGAAGCTGATGAAGACATGCCAGAACCAAACAGAGACTTCTTCCTTGAGAAAAAGCAGAAGGATTGTAAGGGAAATATCTTTTTCACTAAAAGGAGTCAGATTTATCTTATTCCGTGTCCAGGCACCATCTGATATGGTCTCATGGGAAAATATTGCTCTTGATTTTATATCTGTCTATCTCAAGTATCCTTGACTCTGAAAAGTTGGACCAGATCATGAATAGCAATATCTGGCATTCATAAATCTGCACTCACGGCAGACATTGCTAATCAATTGCAGTGGTGCCTGGCAGACATTGCTAATCGACCATACTCCTCCTTTCTCTGGAGCTTGGATGCAGCCTTAGTTTCTGTAGGCAGGCCGGATTGATCACAGCTGGTACCTGGTGACATGTCTAGGCCAGATAATCCCTCAGGTTCCTTCCACAACAGAAACTATTGTTCCTGACTTCGATTTTCTAGGCAGGGAAAACTGAGGCTGATATGGTGGAGACTGGAAAGCTGAGAGGGCCCTATGAGCAGGTACACCCAGGGAACCCAGCTGTCCTTATTGTGTCTGATGGGAGACCTGAGCTGGTAGTGAGTGGCATAAGGGACTGCCTTACACCAAGTGGAAATGGACTGATGGGCCAGAAGCCACAGTGTGAATGTCCAGTGTGGATTAGAGTATGGGCCTTGGGAGATGGAGCAAGGAGGGAGCAGCTGGCAGGGGTGGAAGGAATGAAGGAGAGACAGGCTTGCCTGGGTCAGATTGCAGGAGAGAAGAGTGGCACCAGCTGGGGACCAGGCAGCCTAGGGCCTTGGAGAGCTGTCAGATGCAGAGCAGGAAGCAGGAGGCAGCCAGGGCAGATCGGGGTATAAAAGAAAAGGAAGGAGAGGTGGGAGGGCCTTCCAGCCCCTCAGGTCTCCAATTTCTTGAGCTGTATTTGTTCCTTCACTTCCTCAATCCCCCACTATCTCTGCTCTCCTCCTACCTCTCAATTCCCATTCTAAGCAACTTCCAATGTCTGCAGTTACCAAGCAAATTACGGTGAACCAGTTCATAGCTAGGATGAATAATTTACCACTGGCCTCCTAATTATTGGGGACAACCAGGATAACTTCAAAGATCATCAAGAAGCACATTTAAAAAGTGGGAAGAAAGCTAATATTTATGTTCCAGACACTTTTCAAGCATCATTTCATCACCTGACAAGGACCTTGTGAGGCAGGTGTTATACTCCCCATTTTGCAGATTAGGAAACTGAGGCTCAGGGAAGTTAAGAAATGTAGCTGATTGTTGGTGGATCCAGGATTCAAGACATGGTCACATCTGGCCATGCCACACCCTTGCCTAAATCCCCAGGGAAACCCCCAGTGACTCCCTAAACCCTCAGGGCACTGGCTGAACTCCTTAATGAAATAGTCAGTGCCGCAGGGACCTCAGGCAGGTCTCAACTGCTTTCATGCCTCAGTCGCTCCATCAGTGAATGGGGCAGTCAGACTGGGTGATTTCTAAGTGCTCTCCTAGCCCTGATAGTCTGTGGTTTCAGGTGCCACATGGAATGTGGCTTGTGGCCATATTTCACTTCAAGAGTGGGAGGCTGGGCCTGCGGGGGGTGGGCATGAGAGCAGGGACCGCAACTGACTCGTTTGCTTTGGCACATGCTGCTCCCTGGGTTTGAAACAGTCCTGCCACCCAAACAATCCACTCCCGGACTCCTACACATCCCTCAAGACCTTCAAGCATCCCCACTTGTCGGAGGCCCTCTAATTCATTCCAATTAGGGTTAATTACTTCCTACTACTGTCTCCTCCTGAGACTGCTCTCTTCGAACCATCTTTTGTGCTATGGGCCAGATCCTGTGCTAGATTCTGGGGATACAGGGGTGATAATAATGGCTATGTAAGAAAATCAGCCAGAGCCCCATTAGCACAAGCTTTATTTGGGAATACCAGGCGTGAGAAGACTCTGAAGGAGCTTCTAACTTGGGGAAGGAAGACAAAATTTTGTGCAGGGCTGTAGTAAGGGGCAGCCAGAGTTCAGCTTGTATTGGAAATAATTGTTTGAGGATGGTTCTTGGAAGAGAGAGAAATTGTTCTTACAGATCAGTAGCCACCGTTTGGCAATTTGGATTTTATCAACAGGCAGTGGGGGAGGGACAGCTATGGGGACGAGGACCTGTGAGGGCCACAGTAGAATGTTCTCCATCCTTCAGAGTCTCTTCAAGAGGGGCATTTGAGCACTTAGCAGGCATCCGGCTCTGCTCTAAGTGCATTGTGTTATTAACTCACTTGATCCTTACAACAATGCCACAAGGGAGGGGCTGTTCTTACCCATTTTACAGATGAGGAGACTAAGGCACAGAGTGGTTAATGACTTGCTCAAGGCCACACAGATGGAACACAGTGGAGCAAGGATTTGAACCCAGACAGTCTTTAGCACTCACGGGGGCAAGCTCTTTACTGCTTTAAAGTGTAGTCATTCAGGGATCTCATACAATCTCTCAGCGACCTGGCAAGACAGGCATGACCAAGATTCTGGGTTCTGCGTCACAGACCTGGACAGGCAGCCCTGAGAGGACGGCGCCCTGTACAAGGCAACACAGTAAGTGTGGGTGGAGGGATGACTAGAAACTTGGGGTCTCACCCCTACATCTTGCTGTCTCATGGCCACTGTCTTTGGGGGCAGGGAGGGGGGGTTGGGTTGTTGATTAAACTTGAGCTCAGCACCAGCAGCCTGGGCCTGGCCCCTGTGACAGCCCCGGGACATCCCCTTGGCTGGCTCTGAGACATTTTCCACCACCGCAGGTATGACACACATCCCATCGCAGCGCCCAGGAGGGAGGGTGTCGGACAAAGCTGTGAGAAAGCAAGGCCGGAAGTGCTGAGTGGGGGGAGAGTTGCTTGTGGGGAAAAAAAGGTACCCAGTCTACAATTCCAGGAAGTCAGGATGCAGAGGGGAGGGAGGAGCTGGCGGGAGATGCATCACCTTCCATTCCTCTGTGCACCTGGCTACACGCCAAGCCCTGGCCACAGAGAGGAGGCTGGCTGCTGCCTGGTCTGCAAAGAGCCTCCAGCCCTGTGGGGGAGGGGCGTGACCACGGAGCACACAGATAAGCCAACTGACCGTCACCGCCTCCTGCTTCGGAAGGCAGTCAACCAGAGCCTCTATTGAAAATGCCCGACCTGGGAAGGCTCTGGAGTCTCCTAACTCAGGCACGGAGGGTGGAAGGTTGTACGGGGCTTTAGCAAGAGGGGCTCAGCCGCATTCGACTAGTTTCGGATACACACATAGTAGTCTCTGCTTATCCGAGAGGGACACAGTCCAGACCCCTAATGGATGCCTGCAACCGAGGACAGTACTGAATCCCATATATACTATGTTTTTTTCCTATACCTACATATCTATGGTAGATGTTAATTTATAAATGAGGCACAGTAAGAGAATATCTGAACTGTCAGCGTCACTAGTCTTGAATTTTGGGGCCATTACTAAGTAATATAAGGGTTACTTGACCACAGCTCTGAGATACCGCGACAGTCCATCTGATAACCAAGGTGGCTATGAAGTGACTAACAGGCAGGATATGCTGGGCAAAGGAATAATTCACAGCCTGGGTCGGGCAGAGCACAATTGGAAATTTAGGAATTGTTTATTTCTGGAATTTCCCGTTTCATATTTTTGGACTGAGGTTGACCGCGGGTAACTTAAACCTCAGATAAGGGGGGATTTCTGAAGTTGGTCGAGGTTGGCTCTTGGAAGAGGGAGGAATTGTTCTGAGATTCATTCATTCACTCATTGTGCATTTACTGAGAGCTTATTATGTGCAGGGCATGGTGCCAGTTGCCTGGGATGCAGCAGTGGAAGAAACACCATCCAGCCTGTCCTGAGGCCCCTGCAGCCCCTTTGGGACAACCGGGGTGGTGGTTAAAGCACTAACTCTAGACCTAGTGGCCTGGATTAAATCCTGTTTCTGCTACCTACCAGCTGTGACCTTGGGCAAGTGCCTAAACTTCTCTGTGCCTCAGTTTTCTCATCTGTAAAAAGGGAGGAGTACCAGGACTATTGTGAGGATTAAAGAAGTGAGTGCCTATAAAGTACTTAGAAGAGACGAGCTGGCTTCAGGGGAGATGGGACAGGGACAGGGCTGTGACCAGGGGAAACCCAAGGGCCGCAGGTGTGAAGGCAGCTGGCTTGCTGGGCGGCCTCTCAGATGTTCTCTGCTGTCTTGGTGGTGCTGTTTGGGGCGGGGCTGAGCTGGGTGCCACTGCAGTGTCTATCTCCCCCCAAGCACCTGCGTAGGTCCCAGGGGACAGTGGTCTAAAGTGTGACCCTCCCTATGGGTACTCAAATGCCCAAAGGGATGACTCTCTGACAGGGGGATTCCAGGAGGTGTGAGAAAGGCAGAAGGAAAGCTACTGCATCTTCTGCCTGCCTCTCAAATCCATCCATGTGAGCTGCCACCAGCCTAGTCCAGAGCCAAGGGCACTCAGGCTGTCCCACTTGTCCCAACTCTGAGCCACTTGTCCCCTTTGAGGCTCAGTCTCTTCGTCTGTAAATTGGGGTGAAAGGTGTGGGCGAGGGGAAACTGTCTTACCTTGAAGCTTCCTTCTGGCTGAACCAGTCTGTTCTGTGGCCTCCGGAAGGATTGGGATGCGGTCCCCACTCACTCGGCTAAGATGACCCAGAAAATCTGCCATTGCAATTTTCCTCCCCGATCCCCACCTCAATTTTAAATGCCTGGGGGAGCTACTAGTTAGATAAACCTCATGTGACATGATTGGTAGCCCACTCTGCAGCAGGCAACCCATGCCTCATGCATTCTGATAAACTCATTGAGCTCCTCCTGTGTGCACGGCATTGTTCAAAGTAGACATTTGGATTGGAGGGAGTTGCGATTGCTTGGGTCAGGGCTTGCTGTTGGTCAACCCCAGTGTTTGAAAGGGTGCCCCTGGCCGAGGGTCCAGTGACTCTTGTAAAGATAGGTGCAGGAGAGCGCCAGATGCAGCAGTCAGAGCAAGCAGCCAGGAGCTAAGTCAGCAAGTGAAGTCTGTTGCTTGTGATTTATGCAAATGAGAAACTAACAATGAAACCCATTACCCCTAGGATCCCAACCCAGATGCTGATGTTGATGTGAGAAGGAGAGGGGGGCAGATAATAGCAACAGTATAGAAGATGATGCCAGCAAAGTGCAGTGAGCACTTAGTAGGTGCAGGCACTGTTCTAAGTTCCCCAAGTAGGTTATCTCTTTCAATTTTCACACCACTATGGTTATTGTCTCATTTTATGTATGAGGAAGCAGAGGCACAATAAGATCCAATAACTTGTAACTGAAGGTCATGTGGCTTATAATAAGAGTCAGAGTCAGGACTTGAACCCAGGCTGCTGACTTCAGCACCTGTGTTTTTAGCCCATACAGTGGAGACAGTTGAGAGTGGTGGTGTCTGTGCTGTACTGAAATCGCTCAGGGCAGCCACCGCTGATGGCTGCCACGTTGGGAGGTCGACCAGATCTTCGAAACATTTAAGGGAAGCTGGAATTTCAGCTTTTTATGTGTAGTGTCCTGATTTTTAAATATTGGCAACTAACTTTAAAAAAAGTTTAAAACACAAGCAGGCCAAGCAAAATGTGTCTGCGTAGGAGGAAGAAAGGAAAGCCATCCTCTGGGATTTATCGCAAAAGGTCGCTTCCCCCTGATCTCGACGGGGCTGGGTGCTCCATCCTCCCGCCCCTGTGCTCTGAGCCACTCTGTGAGCCTTTGCCGGCCCTGATCCTCACGGTCCCATCCATCACGCATCCCAGCACCTGCCACAGGATGTTCATTGAGTGAAGGTGTAGACTGTGAAGGGGAGAGGGGAGGGAGGGGCAGTTACATAGAGGTTCCAAGAACTTGGACTTGCATAGAAATCAGAAACCAACGTGGATGGCCAAAGGGACAGAGCCCACAGGCATTAGGACCTCACGCAGCCCCACCAGCACGAACAGCTGCCCTGATGACATGGAGTATCAGAAGAGAGGCACCATCCAAGGCCGGAGCCAGTGCTGGGGCTGCCTCTGAAGGGCAGCAGGAAAGGGGCTCCTTGGAGAGCAAGGTCCGGACCCTCAAACTCAACTGCCTGTAGGGAGGAGCTCCAGCTGCAACAACATTTGAGGCAAAAAAAAAAAAAAAAAAAAATATATATATATATATATATATATATACACATACACACACAGAAAAATATATACATAGAAATATATATATAATATATATATAATATATATATAATTGGAATTCTGTGTGCCTTGGCACTTTTTGTTAATTCTCCACCTAAGGACATGCATGTTCAGTAATGATATTGCCCTTCGACTTTATTTTTAAACGTTTAGTTTTGGACAGGATGCAGGGAGGAGCACAGGACTGGGAACCTGGTGATGTGGGTTCCAGCCCCACCCCTGCCTCAGCCTTGCCACATGACCTTGGGTAGTTCCCCACAACCCCCTGCCTGGAACCCCTCCTGCGGGGACCCCACGGCGGAGGAGGCCAGGCTGAATGACACATGGAGAGTTTCCATTCTGGGTCCCCAGCGGCCTGGCTTGAGGCAGCGCTTCTCAAACCTCAAACCCCCGATCAGAAGCCACTCCCCTGATGGCCCGCTGGGAAAGCAGCGAGAGGGCAGGCCAGGGGCCTGTGAGTTCTCCGCCAGCAGACAGAGGCCAGAGGCCAGGGCCCAGGAGGGCCGGGAGGGCCAGGAGGGGAGGGGTGGCAAGGAGGGAGGGACACACACCCAGAGGGGATGACGTCAGAGGGCTCTGAAGTCAGGGGGTCCTGGCTGTGTGACCAAGAGCAAATGACAATTGCTTTCTGAGCCCCACTTTCTCACCCGTAAAATGGGGTAAATGGGACCACTTTTCTTATTAGGGGACGAGACCAGCCCTGTGTCTGGTTAGCAGTAGCATAAAGTCACAGAGTCTTAGCCTCTGTAAGGGTCTCGGAGGCCCTTAGGACCTTGAATCCTTCTGCAGGTGAGGGACCTCAGGCCACCGAGGCGGTGACTCCTGAGAGGTCTCGCATTTGAATAGATGGTAGCCCATCCTGACGGATTCTCCTTCCTTGAGGCACTAAGGAGCGTCCCTAAGTCTACCGAGGACCCTGTCCTCCGTCTACTGCTGTGATGACAGAGTGTCTGCCGTGTGTCCCACTGCCTGTGTCCCCCCGGGCTGGGCTGCATCCCTCATGGGCAGACACTGAGACTTGCTTGTTATCATGGCCTTGGGGTCCACATAGGCCGGCACCGCGTAGGTGCTTGACACCTGTTTAAAGAAGGAGCAAGCGAGTGGACAGAGGTGACAGAGGGTCCCTGGAGGGACCTGCCTGGGCAGCCTCTGAAGGCTTGGTCAAGGCAACGGGAAAGGTGTGTGCAGCTCACGGGGTTTCCTTTCCTCCCAGCCACATGGAGTCTCCAGAGGTCGCACCTGTGTCTGTGTAGGAGAAGGGCGAGGAGGGTAGGAGCTCAGACGTAGAGAGAGAATAGGCTTCGGAAGTGACGTGAGGACTCAGGGTGACTCGGACCTTTGGAACAGCAGCCCACAGCATTGTCACTAGCCAGCTGGCTCCCACCCTCTCACCCTGCCTGTAACAGGCTGAACTGTGTCCCCCAAAAGATATGTGGAAATCCCAAGCCCCAGTAGCTCTGGATGTGACCTTATTTGGATATAAGGATCTTTGCCGCTGTGACTAGATGAGGTCACTAGCGTGTGCCCTGATCCAATATGACCGGTGTCCTTGCAGGAAGAGAAGAGACACTGAGAAAGATACACAGGGAGAAGCCCACGCAGTAAAGGAGGCAGAGGTTGAAGTTACGTGGCCACAACCCAAAGCAACACCAAGGAGACCAGCAGCCACCACAGCTGGAAGAGGCAGGAAGGGTCCTCCCTTAGAGCCTTGGGAGCGAACGTGTTCCTGCCAGCACCTTGATCTTGGACTTGTAGCCTCCAGAACCGTGAGACAATGAATTTCTGTTGTTTTCAGCCACCCAGTTGGTGGCACCGTGTTAGGACAGTCCTAGGAAACAACTACTCCGCCTCGGGGCCTAGAAGAGCTTGGTTTTCCTAGACACTGTCTAGACGGCGTCTGGCAGGGGCACCCAGAGCCCGCCCCCCACCCCTCACCGCAGCCCCAGGGCTGTGAGCCCTGTGCTTCCTCAGAGGGTTTCAGGGGAGGCTCAGCTGGCTGAGATCCTTCTCCAGGGTGGGACCAGAAGGGGAGCTCTCCCGCTGTCTCCCAGCCTGACCCCCCTGGAACAGCACCATCACCCCTGTGCTGGATTGAACAGTGTCCCCAGAACCCATGTCCACCGGGAACCTGTGAACATGACCTTGTTTGGACGCATGGTCTTTGCAGATGTAAGCCAGTGAAGATGAGGTCATCCTGGATTAGAGGGGGCCCTAAGTCCTCTATGACTGGTGTCCATATCTGAAGAAGGCAATTTGGACCCAGAGACACTGACACACAGCAAAGAAGCCACATGACGATAAAGGCAGAGTTTGGAAGGATGCTTCTCCAAGCCAAGAAACGCTAAGGATTGCTGGCAACAGCCAGAAGCTAGGAAGAGGCAAGGGAGGATTCTTTCTTCCTTCAGAGAGAGAATGGACAGACATTTGATTTTGGCCTCCCCTCCTGAATTGTGAGAGAAGAGACGCCTGTTGTTTTAGACCACCCAGTTTATGGTAATTTGTTATGGCAGCCTAGGAAACTGATACACTTCCCATCAAAAAGACCAGTTCCACCCTCCCTGGGCGGTGCATCCTGGGGCAGGCCAACCTCTCCTCTCAGAACCTTGGTCTCTTCTTCTGCTGAGTGGAGACACATAGTCCCACTTCCAAGCCTGGACCTGAGGCTTCACTGTGAAGGGCCCAACTGGGGGCCCAGAGCTCAAAATACTGTGTTATCATCAATGGAGTAGACAGGAACTGTTATTTGTTCACTCAACAAATGTTTGTTTGTCCTGTGTGCTAGGCAGTGTTCTAGGCTGGGATCCAGCAGGGGGACCAGACAGACGAATGCTTTGTCTTCACGGGCCTCACGATCTAGGGGTGGAGAGAGCAGGGGGAGATAATGTCAGAGACACGTTGTGACGTGAGCTGCATCTGGGCTGCTGGAGTTCTCTCTGCGGGGCTTTCCTGAGTTCAGACCAGGTCAGCTTCCCCAGCCTCCTCCACCATGACTGAGCTCAAGACACCACTAAAAATGCAGATATTTGCCTCTTCAGCCTCTCTGGTGGCCAGCTGTGAGCACTTGCTGTGTTCACACAGCACAAACAGAGTTGCCGTGGCATTTGCCCAGCACCTTGTGTTAGTTTGCCTGGGCTGTGTAACAAAATACCCAAACCAGGCAGCTTTTCCGGCCTCGTGGCATGTGGGATCTTAGTTCCCCAACCAGGTATTGAACCCACGCCCCCTGCAATGGAAGCGCGGAATCCTAACCACTGGACCGCCAGGAAATTCCCGGACCTGAGCAGCTTAAACAATGGCAATGTAATGTCTCACGGTTCTGGAGGTGAGAAGTCCAAGATCAGTTCGCAGGGTTGGTTCTTTCTGGGGGCTGTGAGGAAGAATCCATTCCATGGCCCTTCCCTACTTTCTGCTAGTTTGCTGGCGATCTTTGGCTTGCCTTGGCCAGAAGAAACATCATCCTGATCTCTGCCCTCATGTTCACGTGGAATTCTCTGTGTGTGTGTGTCTGTCTCCAAATTTCCCCTTTTCATAAGGGCATGAATCATATTGCACTAGGGACCCACCCTTCTCCAGTGTGACCTCATCTTAACTAATTACATCTGTGACAACCCTATTTGTAAATAAGGTCATATCCGGAGGTACAGGGGCTTCCATATATGAATTGGGGGGGAGGGCAACACATCACAAGCATCTTCTCTGGACTACCAGGAAGGCAGGCAACGCCCGTCCCTCTGGGAGGCACCCATCCCGCTGGGAGGCACCCATCCCCCTGGGAGGCACCCATCCCGCTGGGAGGCACCCATCCCTCTGGGAGGCACCCAGGGCTGAGGTCAGGGTTGTGACTTGCCGCCCCCTGGCCTCCCTCTTGGAGTGTCAACTCATCTTCAGAATGTCTTATGAAGGGGGATGCTGATGTCCAACTGTCTTCCTTTCCAACCGAGGACTTTTACCTAACATCCAGCTCTGTTGAGCAGATGTCAGACGTGTCTCCTTCATGTCCCTGTCCCCAGTACCCAGCACAGCCTGACACTTTGTAAGTGCTTAATACATTTGCGTGATTAACAAACCAGGAGTCGTGAGTTCAAATTTCACCAGGGCCTCGTCAGTTTCTGCAAATTGGGGCTAAAAATGGTATCGACAAAAGGGTGGTTGTGAGAAGTAAATGATATAATGCAAGAAGTGCTGGGCACAACGCCTGGTCCATAGTGAGCCCTCCTCACAGCATTGGCCAGGACCTGGAGGGTGAGGGAGGGTGTAGCTGCCTGCCCCTGCCCCTGACTCCACCCTAAGCTTGGATGGAAAGAAAGGCAGCTAATGTTTTTTAAGGGCCTCCCCCATGCCAGGCACAGCGTCTGCCGTTCACATCCAGTTCCGTCTTTCTGCCTTCCACAACCCAGCCTTATCATCCCCGTTCCACAGGTGACAAGACGGCAGCTTGGGGAGGTGATGTGTCTTGCCAGGTCACAGCAGGTGGAAGAACTGAGCTTCGGGCCAGGTCCTCTGTTCTCCAGCCCCCAGCTGGATCCTTGTCGCCTGAGTGTGGTGCACATGCTTAAGCCTGTCTCTCCCTGTCCTGCTGGGTCAGCCTGCTGTGCCCCGTGGCCTCCAAGCCTCACCAGCCAGGCCTCCAGGTGGTTTCTCTGTCCCTGCAGACCAAGGGGAGCCAGTGTTAGTGTGAAATGCAGATTCCCAGGGAGCAGAAAGGCCTTCATCTCCTGTTTGTGACCGTGTCCTGCTGCCTCAGGGATGAGAGTCTCCAGGCCATATGGTTGCCCCGTTGACAGAGGGCAGCCTGTCTCAGTGGCAGTCTCCACCCACAGCTCTCTGAGCAACGGGGGAGTTGGCACCCTTGCCCCTGCTTTCAAACGCCTCCCTTAACCCTTTGCTGCCCACCCCATGCCAGCCCTCCCCCCAAGGCTGTGGCCAATCGATGGCTGGGCGGCAGATAAGTACAGAGGACGTGATTGCACAAGATCTTCTGCTTTTCAAAGACTGTCCAGCTACCAGCCTGCCTGGTCCGGGGGCCTGGGCTGCTTTGGAGGTGGACAGAGGCAAGGCTTGTGGGTGTCTCTACCTGCCCCCCAATGCTCCTTGCTCCCATCCTAACCACCCGTCCCTTGGAACGTTTGCAGGGGGGCGGGGCCCGGGCCTGAGAGGAGGGGAGACTGGAGGCAGTAGGGAGAATTGTACAGGGCTGGGGGCAATGGAGGGGGGGCAAGGCTGGGGTCCTTGGTCTCAGGTCAGGGTTAGGCCCTGGGCAGGGCTGAGGGGTAGTAGAAGAGGGGGAAGGTGTTCCCACCCACCGAATCTCTAAGGTGTTCCCCACCCAGCCCCTCAGTGTGCCCCCTGCCTGAGCCTGAGCCCAGCCATTCCCCTGCCTGGAGGTGGCCATCAGTCTGTACACACCCAGAAAATCCTGGTTCCCAGCACGTACTTTGGAGCACGGTCATGTCTAAACCCACCAACTCTGCTGCAGCTCCGTTCAATACCACACTTGTGATCCCAGTGTTCTGTTTTGGACAAATGTGATATTTTTTAAAAATTTTATTGAAGTATCCAATGTTCTTGTAGTCACATTAAAAAACATAAAAATAAGCAGGTGAAATGAATTTCAATAATATATTTTATTAACCGTATATAGCTAACATGTTATCATTTCAACATGTGATCAACATAAAAAATGCTTCTTGAGCTTATATTACATTCTTCGCGCTCAGTCTTCGAAACCTGGTATATATCTTGCCCGTGTGGCACGTCTCAGTTCAGACTGGCCACATCCCAGGGGCTCAAGAGCTGCATGTGGCCAGAGGCCACCAAAATGGACAGTACAGCTCTCTAGAATCAGGTAGAAATTCAACTAATTTCCAGTTAAACAGAAAATAGCACCAACGTCACCCCAACTCCATTTTTCTCCCCTCCCGTCCCCAGAGCACAGGGGCCCAGCCTCCTTGTCTCTCTCGGAGGCACTGGCTTCTCTGGTCTCACCTGTCCAGGTAAGGAGACCCGTGTGAGCCCCTGCCCACCCTGCACGGGCCCCCGCACAGCCCCCAGTCCTTGGTCACCCCATCTCATGCTCTAGGGGACCAGGGGCTGTAACCAGGCAACGGGCCTCGGGGGAGAGCTCAGATCTCCTGCACCTGCCCGCCAGCCTCCGGGGTGCCCACGGGGCGGGGCGAGGCGGGGCGGGGCACTGCCTGCCTCCTGCCTCCGGCCTGTTTACGTGCTCAGTCGCAGTGCTGTCCCCAGCCCAACAGGAGGCCCGTGGAGCCTGGGGCCACAGGCCACAGGGGACAAGGGCCAGACACCCCGGCCATGGCTGTGGGCCATTGATCCAGCCCAGGCTGGCTGGGTAGGGGGTGGGGAGACCTTGGTCTGGACAAACAGAGGCTCCGAGGTCTGCGTGCAGCAGGCCCGGCACCCACCTGCCACTCCCAAAGGTAAGCGGGGACCTCCAGGCCAGGGGACCAGGATCTATGAATGACCCGGTGACAGCGTCTACCCGGAGAGACAGGCCTGGCTCCCTGGGGCTTAAGCCAACTGCCCTGCTCCAAGGCCTGGTCTGCTGGGCCTCACGGGCCAGAGAGTGACCCAGTGCGCAGAAGGCGAGGGGTCCACAGGGCTGGGGTCAGAGGCCAGGTGTGTGGACAGGCGCGGGGCAGTGGAGGGGCTGCAGGTTCCGGGGGCTGGGACGCCTGGAGCTCAACTGGGGCTGGTGGACTCTGGGGCAGGGACGGGGCAGGGGGGAGGCCTGGTCTGCCAGTCTGAGCACCCCATCCTGATTCTGGGCTGGACAAGCTGCCCCTCTGTACGCAGGTACCCCACCTGGGCTTTCCGGTGCAGGAGGCAGGCCCAGAGCCCCCGGCCACTGCACTATACAGGGGGCAGGCTCAGAGTTGAATGCGGCTGTGTGTGTGTGTGTGTGTGTGTGTGTGTGTGTGTGTGTGTGTGTGTGAGCAAGCATGCATCTAGCAGTTTGTATGTCACAGATAGCTGTGCGTGTACTTCAGCACGTTTCCATCTATGTACATCTGTGTGTGAGTTTATGAGTTTGTGTACGGAAGGGACTTTCACCCGTTCCCCCCAAGCCTGGGGACTGAGTCAAAGCAGCTCATGGTAGGGATCGACTCCAGGCCCGAATGGCCTCCCTGGTAGGTCCTAGATAAGAATCCCAGCTCTACCCCACTCTGCTCTGCCTTACCCTGGCTGAGTGACCTCGAGGACGTCCTTATCTCTCTCTGTACCTCAGTTTCCCCAACCATTAAGTAGAGACAGCAAGGCTGCTGGAGGTTGACATGGAATTCAGCTGTGGCGACAGCCAGCACGGGCTGGCACGCGGGAGGAGGAACGGCTCTGCCCCAGTGAGCTCAGCCTCCTGCGCACAGACCGAGCACCCACCGATGGTCAGAAGGGCAGGAGGGGGTGAGGAGCAGGTGCCAGGCTGGGGTCCAGGTTCTTGGATCAGGCGAGAAGCCTCAGGCCCCTGTGGAAATTGGGGGTACACCCAGTCCCTCCCTCCAGGCGCTCACCTTCAGGGGGACACGGGGGACAGAAAGAATACCCCCAAGATGAGCTGTGCATTGATGGGCGTGGCCCAGGATGCTTCAGAGAAGCAGCCACCCCTCCAGAGGCACTCTGGGAGGGCTGCCAGGAGGAGGTGAGAGCTGAGCTGAGGTGTGAAGGGGCCAGGTCAGGAGGTGGGCAGCCCAGGCAGAAGGAAGAAAGCAGGTGGTAAGCAAGAACTTTCAGGGTTCAAGAAACAATTGTGTGATGCTCTTCACCTAGCACAGGCTAAGAACCCTAGATCTGTTAAAGGTTTCTACCATCTTCATTTTTAGAATCAGTCACCGAGAAGTCCAATGTTGCTGGGGTGCAGCAAGAGAAGAGCGGGAGAGGGGAGAAGGAGGCAGAAAAAGTTGGCCAGGCGACACTTGCACCCAGCGCCCTGGCCCAGCAGGAAGGAACCACTCTCTGCTCTCAGTGCAGGGCACACAGGGCAAACAGAAGAAAGCCCCTACTCTGGTGCAGCTTCCAGCCAGGGAAGACACAGACCAAGGACACGGAAGCATATCCTGCCATCTTAGTCTTGAAAAGAGCGATAAAGAAAAATGTAGCAGAGAGAGGGGAGTGGTCAGCGCAGGTCTCACTGAAGAGGTAACATTTGAGCAAAGACTTGAAGGAGGTAAAGGAGCAGGTCATGAGGCAAGACTGAAGGAAAAGCATTTCTGGCAGAGGGAACAGCAAGTGCCAAGGCCCTGAGGCGACCTGTACTCCATCTGTTGAAGGTCAGGAGCTGGGTGTGGCTACAGTAGAAGGAGGGAGAGGACAGAAAGGCGCACAAGGGCCATATCACGGAGTCCCTGGTGGGCTGTGACGAGGGCTTTGGGCTCTGGTCTAGGCGGGGCTTGTGAGCAGGGCACGTGGTGAAGACCCCTCTGGCGGTCACGTGGGAATTGGCTAGTGAGGGTGGCCGGACCGGAGTCAAGGCGACAGATGATATTGACCTGGATGATGGTGGGAGCCACTGAGGTGTCAAGAAGAGGTTGGGTTCTGTGGGTAGTTGGAAGGTAGAGGCACAGACTTTTCTGGTGACTAGACCCTCAAAACAATGGGGGGGCCATTATATAATAAGAATAAAAGACAGGAGCTTGGGGTCATCTTCACAACTGTCAGTTGTCACAACTGTCCACCTCCTGCTGGGCTATCAGCCCCAAGAGGATGGGAATGAGGTCTCTTATATTCACCAGTGTGACCCCCGTGCCCAGCACAGAGCCTTGGCACCAAGCAGGTGCTCAATAAAAATGGAGGGGCCTGGTGACTGAATCTGGGACCCCAGAGACCAGCACCGTCTTCCATGCCCTTGCTCCTGAAGGCAGCAAGATGTAGGAGAGAACACTGCACTGGGAGTCTGGGGCCCTGGGGGCTCTACCCACCCATTCTTCTTTTTTTTTTTTTTTCTAATTGTATGTTTTTCAATTTTAATTCAGTTTTTAAAGGTGATTTTCTACTCATCCACCCTTTCCCGGAGGATTCGTTCACGTGGCAGGCCCTGTGCTGGGTTCTATGGGGATCCAGAGGTGAATACGACACAGTCCTGCCTTTTTTGTGGGGGAGAGAAATGAAGCCAAAAGCCAGTCAGATTGTTGATCTGACCAAGGGCTGCCTAGGGGAGGAGGTGGCTTACTCTCCAGGGCCCAGAGCCCCATCGCTAGGCAGGTGGCCTTGGAGCTGGCCTTTAAGGGTCCCACCGTCCTTTAGGCAGAGGGTGTGTCTGTACAAAGGTGCATCTTGTGGACCTGCAGGGTCATGTGCGTGACGGAAGGTAGGGCTCCAGGGGCGAGGGCAGCAGCCTGGCCATGGAGGGTCTTGGGTGCCACGGCAAGGGGTTTGGAGGTGGCTGGGAACTTTGAGGGGATTCTGAGCAGGTGAATGGCTGGAGGTGGGCAGGGAGAGCTCTCTGGTGACAGCATGGAGGAGGGGCTGGAGGAGGAGCTGGGAGGCAGGAAAGCAGTTGGGAGGCTGCCCCAGGAGTCCAGGTGGGAGAAAATGGGAAGCCCAGGTGTATGGCCCCCCCACCAATTTGGGCTGTGTCTAATCTTAGGTTTTCTGAAAATGGGACCTTCTGTAATACTCAAAGTTCTCCCAGATGGATGTGAGAGCCATTTATGAGGGAGGCAAAATCCATGGAGTGAAAGCCTGGCTTGGGGGATGGGGAGAGGAAGGGTGAGGCGTACTGAGCATCCTACCTGGGACTGCTCTCCTAGATGCCTCCTCTAATGGACCTATGACCTTCTCTGAGCCTCAGTTTCCCCTCGTACCCTGTGAGGCAGTAGAGCATAGTGGTCAAGGCGTTATTCTGGAGACAAACTGCTTGCGTTTGCAGCCTGGCTCTGCCGCTAACCAACTGTGGGATCTCGGCCAAGTTGCTCAATCTCTCTGTGCCTCAACTTTCTCATCTGTAAAACGGGGATAATAAGAGAACCTATCCCCCCCCAGGTCTGTGGAAGGCTTACATGAGACAGTGCGTATAAAGCGCGGGAAACAATTCAAATAAATGTCAGCTGTGATCACCTCTGTGCTCCCCGAGCCCCCAGTATCTCCTTGGTGATCCAGACTCGGAGTAAAATAGGGATGTGCCTCTCTGGCAGAGGGAGTGGACCTGGGGCTGAGAGAAGGCAGAAGCCAGCCCGTCACTGGGCTCTCCCGGCTCTAGCCACCCACTCAGCTCACGGGGGACAGCCAGTTTCACCAGGGGTGCCCTGGACACTCTGGACAGTGGGCGGGGATGGCGGGGCTGCCTTACCCATCGCAGGATCTTTCCCATCCGTGGCCCTGGCCCCGTGAAAGCCAGCAGGGCCTGATACAGATGTCCAGATGTCCTCTGGTTGGGGTGGAGGGGAGTCCTATACCCAGGTGAGAATCACCAGCAGTCGCCTCCCTTCCTTGCATCCATGGGGGCCACTCAGGAGATCCCTGTGGCTGGAGCCAGAGATCCTTGACTGAGAACCTTTGAGCATCACAAAAGATCCCCGTTTTCAGAAACCCTCTGTGTGAAAATCCAAGACTCAAAGCAAAGGACACCCCGCCCGCCCACCCACGCACACCTGGGGATGTATTTTAAAGCCGCAGTGGCCTTTTGGGATGTGGTAAGAGGAGGCTAATTTCCCACTTGCTCTGCTGGTGGGTGGGCGAGTGAAGGACCTTCTCTGGACTGTGGGAAAACCTGCCAGAGAAGCCAAATAGCACTCAGAAGTTTGCCTGAGGGTCTAGAGACACAGCCGCAGGTCTGGGTCACTGACCAGGGTGGAATTCAGGTATTATTTCATCATGATTTGTTAACTAACAGCTCATTTACAGGAAGTAGCCCAGAGTAGTGGAAAGAGCAGGGAGTCAGACACCTGGGCTCGACCCCCACTTACCTGCTGTGTGATCTTTGGCGAGTGGCTTAGCTTCTCTGGGCTTCAGTTTTTCCATCCGCAAAATGGGGCTGGTTGTCAATGCCAGACATTCAAATCACATTGGGAAAATGAGGCTAGGAAAACCCTGGACTGAGTTGCTGCTAAAACATTCTGGGTCTTAGTTTCCTCATCTGTTCAATGAGTGCAGAACCTTGAAAGGCTTTTGGACGTTAAGCAAGATAATACATGTAAAGTGTCTACACAGAGTGGGCTGAGGAAGAGCACGGGGACAATGGTCCCCACATCCTGGTGACCAGAGGATTAAATGGGGTGATATCCGTAAAATGTCTTGCACAGACCCTAAATAAATATAGTTTTTGTCTCCTTCTCCTTCCTCTGCCCCTAAGAGACTTTGGGGCAGTGGGGAGACAAGAGGGGCGGCGCCCCTTGGAAGGCAGTCCCTGGCTCAGCACAGAGCCGGCTCAGGGCTTCTGGGAGAGGGCGAAGTGAATGGATTGAATCGATGTTGTGGAAGCTTTGCTGTTGAGAAACAGGAGGAAGGAAAAAACATCCCCCGAATGGGAGGGAAGCTGAGGGTAAGAGGAGCTGGTTTACAGAAACGTGTGCTCCATGTATGCACCCCAGTTCCATCTGCGGGTACCTTGGGGGGTGGGGTTCAGGCAGTGAAACCTCCATCTCTCCTCTGACCGCAGATGCAAAGGTGGGGATTCTGGAGCCAGACCAGGTCCAGCTGGTCATCTGGGCGAGTTGCTCTGAGACGTGCTTCGCTCCTCTGTGAGATGGCTCAGTGCTCACCTTCAATTACTGCTACCTGGCGTTATTCTCCTCCTCCTCCTCCAAAAGGCAGGGGTGCCGTCTTACTTCTGTGCAAGGTCGGCGTTCAGTAAAGGCTCCCTTGCAAATGCCAGGCTGTTTCCAACCCTGGTCTGTTTCCTTGCCAGGATGCCCATGGCCGAGGCCCCCCAGGCGGCTGGCGGGCAGGGCGATGGAGGTGATGGCGAAGAGGCAGAGCCGGAGGGGATGTTTAAGGCCCCTGAGGACTCCAAGAGAAAAGTCTGCGACTACCTCCGCCTGGCTCCCCTGTGGCTGGCCCTGGTCGTGTTGGCTTCAGTGGGGGTCCTGCTCTGGTATTTCCTAGGTAAGTGCAGGGCCCTTGGGAGAGGTACCTGGGGAGGACTTGGGGTGGTCGAGGGGGCACAGCAGGACAGATCAGGATTCCAGGCTCAGCAATGCCTAGAAACCACTGTGCGACCTTGGACATGCACTTCTCTTTGAGTCTCCCTTCCTGTCCTGTGAGATGGGAGTGCAAGTTCCTTGCTGGGGCCTAGTGCCCCCAGTTCCCAGCAGCTGCGGAAGGAGTGCTCTCCCAGTACCCAGTTCTTGTATAGTGACAAGCTGAAGGAGTGTAAACATTGCCTCCCCGTGCCTGCAGCCCTCCTGGGTTGCCCCTGGGGCTTGGAGCCACCTGGCTCAGCTGGAGGAGGCCCAGTGGTGCCGGTGGTGCTTGGCACCAATTAGTGCTTCTGTTCACTTGAGCCCGGCCTGGGAGCTCTTCTAGGGTGGGGACCATAGTTCTATCACCTCTGGGTCTCCGGGGCCCAGCATGAGTGGGAATGAAGGGGAGGGAGGCACAGAACTCAGGTGTCCAGGGGGGTGTCCATGCACACAGATGGCTTTATACCCCAGCATGGGCACATGTGGAATTCAACCCAGAGGGAATGTGGGCGCGGGGGGCAGGGGAGGGCAAGAATGTCCAGAGCAGGTAGCTCAGGCGTCTCCCATGTCCTGAATTTTGGCCCTCCCTCTCTGGTATCACAGCCCTCAACCAGTCCCCTGGAACCCCAGGAGCAACTGGCCCATGTTCTGGGTCCATTCGTCCATCCTTCTATTCATTCATTCAGTACTGAGGACCTCCTATATGCCAGCTCTGTGCCAGGTTGTAGAGATAGTTCTGCTCTCACCATAAAGCTTGGCATGTGCTAGGACAGAGAAAGCTGATGGGGCCCCAGTGGAACCCTAGCAGGGACAGCCCACCTTGCCCAAGTGATCAGAGACCTCCCATTAAGCACTCTGCAAAAGTTAGATCATTTTCTTACTGACTGCATCTCCTGGTGGAATTTCAGGTCCACTGAAAGGAATGGGGACCCATTTTGGAGCAGCCACTGGGGAGATCAGCCTCGGCCCAGCTCTAAAGGGGGTCGAGGTGGGGGGTTATTCTGGACCCCCCGGGTCGAAGCTGTTAGGAAGCCTGGGTCTGATGAGGACCCACCTGCCGTGATGCCGGATGGGCTGTGATTCCGTTCGGAGCCAAGCAACACAGGCCGGGAGTGGAAGCTGTGTGTATTTCACCACCGGCAGGAAGCCAGTGCCCCAGATAACACGGGGCTGCCGAGGCCTCCTTAGGCTGTGAGATAATTAGTCTTCAGGGGAAACCATAGGGAGTCAGGCTGGAGGCCCAGGAACTCGCCTGCCAATTGTCTTTCTTCTCAGAGTCTGATTTCTCCTGATTACACTCCTAGAGTGAATCACTCCCCTGGGGGTGGGACCCAGGGGGTGAGTGCCCCAAAGCCTCCACTGGGGGAAGCCAACCCCTTCCCCAAAGGGATGAGGACAGAGGAGGCACTTTAGGAGATATCTGAACGATTCCTCCCGCGCTGGGCCAGGCTGGGCTCCGGGTACCGGGCACTGGGCCAGGAGATGGATCAGAGACACGCCGTGTCTGGTCTGGAAGGGGAGCTGGACAAGAGGCCTGTTACACTGGAACAGGATAAGCCTGAAGGAGCGAATGACTGGTTAAGTGGCAGCCTGACCCAGAAAGTGGCCCAGGAGAGGAGAGGGTGGGGGCCGGCTTCCCAAGGCCGGTGGGCCCTGGGCTGGTCCACTTGGAGCCCTGTAGTGGGGCCCTTCATGCCGCCCAGCTGTATTTCCCTGGTCTTCTCCTTCTCCTGCTCTCCTGGGCCAGTTTTATGCTTTCTTCTCAAACCTCCCTCACCCCCCACCCACTTTGCCCCCTGCTTCAATGAGAAAACAGAACCACTCCGAAGAGAAGCCCCATAGATGCCCTCCCAGCTGTACCCACGTGCTCGGCGCTCCGCCCATCCCCACGTGTGAACCAACCCTGCCCCATCTAAAGTCAGCTGTCCTCCTGGCCCAGATCCCACTCCCTTTGTCCTCGTGGTGGCCGGGCTCCAGCCATGTCCCCTCTCTCCTCCGGTGGCATCATCCGTCACTGTACAGCGCTTCTCATTGCTCCTGTACCGAATCCCTCTCGTGCCTACACACACACACACACACACACACACACACACACACACATACACACACACACACACACAGCCATTTCTCTGCTCCCCTCTGCAGCAAATCCCTGTTGTTTGAAAACGCTTTGGTCTCCCGTTCCACGCCTCTTTCGGGCACCCTTTCCGATCTGACTCCCTGCCCCTCACCCCCGAAACTCCAACGGTGCTTGTCAGGGTCACTAGTCCTCACGTTGCAGAATCCAGCGGTCAGTCCTCGTTGCATTTGTCCCATCGGCAGCACATGACCGGGTGCCTCCCTGCCTCCTCCTTGACACATTATCCTTACTTGGCTTCCAGGGCGCCCACACTTTCTTTTCCCTCAGTTCATGGTGGCTTCTCCTCCATGTCCTTTCCTGGTGGAGGGACCCTCCTCCTCCTTGCTTCCCCACCCCCGACATTCCCTTATCCCCTGAAGATTCCCAAATTTTCATTTCCAGTCTGGGCCTCTCCCTTGAGCGCCACTGTATCACCAGGGCCTGCCCCTCCTCCAGGATGTCTAAGTGCATCTCAGACCCCACTGACAGTTAACTCTCTTGTGAATTGTCAGTGTACCTTTTGAGTATATTTTAAAGGGGCTTTCATTTTTAATTGATGTTTACCAGTTGTTAATATAAAATGATATTGAACTATCGATTTTCCATGTTTCAGAGGCAATGTGTGTTTATATATAAGATTTTGGAAGTTCGAGATGTTGAGAAAATGGTATATAACTTTAGGGTATCATCAATAGTGACCTAAGAAAATCCTTTAAAATTGAAAAAAAATGGAGAGAACATCCCAGGTGGTGGCCATTCCATCCTTCCCGTTGCTCCCCTAACTGCTCTCCTTCTTTTACTCCCCAGCCCCAATTTTCCACCAGCACACCTGGTCCTCTCTAACCCCAAAATATACCCTGACTCCAATCACTTCTCTCCCTCTTCACTGTGCAGCCTGGTCCAGTCTCCCCTGGACCACTCTCACTCGGACGACTGCAGGAGCCTCCTGTAGGTCTCTCTGCTTCTGCCCTTGCCTCCTTAGAGCCTGTTCTCAACACAAAGGCAGAGGGATATTTTTACAAAGCAAATCAAATCATCTAACTTCTCTGCTTAGAGCCTCCCAGGGCTCCCGTCTCACTCAGAGCAAAAATCAAAGTCCTCCCAGGGTTGCAAGGCCCTACGTGACCTCCCCCTCGCCCATGTCATCTCCTCCTGCTCTCCCCTAGCCCACTCCTTGCTGTTCCTCAAACATCCAGACAAGCTCCTGCCTCAGGGCCTTTGCACATGCCGGTCTGCTGCCTGAAATGCTCATCCCATAGATTAACATCCACGTGGCTGATACCATCTCCCTCTTCTCTGGCCTCCAAGTTGCAGCCCACACCAGCCCTTGATTTCCACGCCACTTACACCTCTAACGTGTCATGTCCTATGTTTGTTGTTTATTGTCTGTCTTTCTTGTTAGACTACAAGCTCTGAAGGACAGGCTTGTTTTTTCTTTATTATTTTGTTCATTGTTATACTGGTATATTCCCAAGTGCTCTAGGCCAGTCCCTAAACATAGCAGGTTCTCAATAAATATTTATTGAATGAATGAATAAATGACTGAATAGGGGTATAAACCCTGGGCTGTGAATCTATTGTCTTCACATCAGCCAAAACAATCTTTGCAAAACGGAAATCTGATGACATCATCCCTGATTTTAAACCTTTCATGGTTTCCCTTGCTCATTAGGGAAAGACCAAAATCTTGCCCTGCTGATGTCTCAGTCTCTTATTACCCCTCCCCGCTAACTGATTGCTCCAGCCAAACAAGCTTTTGGCCGTGGTCTTTACCATGATCCCTCTGTCGCAGGGCCTTTGCACATGCTATTCCTGCTGCCCTGAAGGCACTTCCCTCTTTCCCCTCTTCCCAGTTTACTCTCCACTCCTCCCATCTCAGATGGAGGGTCACCCTGGCCCAGGTTTTCTTTGTCATGTCCCCCCCTCAATAGCACCTTGTGCTTCTTCAAGATGCTGCTGGCAGATGAATCCCACAGGTTGTATGGTTACTGGGGGAACATCTGCCTTACCCACTACTGTCAGCTCCACACAGGGAGACCCATCTGTCTTGGTTTATTAGTGTACCCCACATAGTAGGTGCAACCTGAACAACCCACTGGACAACACAGAGGTGCTAAACCAAGAACTTGACCTTCTGGGCCCATGTGGGTTCCTTGGCATCTATGTCCTGGACTGATCACTGGGTCAGCTTCTGCCTGGGAGCCTCTGGGACACCATTCATCAGTGGGCCTCTCTCCTCCCTGGCGTTGTGGGGCCAGTTTGCACAAACTACACAAACTCTGAATGACAATGACAAAGATGATGATGATGATGATGGTGGTGGTGCCTTGGAGGCCCAAGATGCTGGAGGCTGAGCTGGGGGTTCAGGGTGGCAGAAGAAGGTGTGGGGGACACAGGAGCCGTCCCCATCTGCTCCCTTGCTTAACTTTGCTGGTTTTTTCCTGGGTAGGGTACAAGGCAGAGGTGACGGTCAGCCAGGTGTACTCAGGCAGCCTCCGTGTGCTCAATCGCCACTTCTCCCAGGACCTTGCCCGCCGGGAGTCCAGTGCCTTCCGCAGTGAAACCACCAAAGCTCAGATGATGGTAGGAAGGATTGCGGGGACGGGAGGGAAGGATGGTGGGAACAAGAAGGGAGAGAGGAGGGGCCTGATCACATCAAGTCAGTGGGTTAGTCCATCCAGAATATTCACTGGGATCAGAGCCCTGTTCCAGGCACGATGGAATGGAGGTGATGTAGGGTGGTGGGAAAGTTAATGGGCTCTGGGGTCAAATGCACTTGGACTAAATCCTGATTGTCCCACTTAGTAGAAGCATGACCTTAGGAAATTAGGGCAGTGCAGGGATGCTGCCCGGACCCACCCACACACCGTCTCTTGCCGGGCAATGGCTTACTTCACTGGGATGGTCTCCCACGGCCAGCACCTGCCACTCTTAGGCCGCAGGACAGCACCCTGAAGGGCGGGCCGGAAGTGCTGAGGAGTTATTCCCAGCAGCAACCCTCAGACTTTGAGAGATGGAGAAGGTGGATAAATACCCCGGCTCCCTTGGCCCTTGGCGGGAGCAGTTCTGAAGATGCCCCCGCAGTCACTCAGAGGTCCCTGTCGGATGGCACCTCAGTTGCCCACAGCTCTGGCCGGTGCCTTCACAGCCGTGAACGGCTGCCTCGCTGCCCATCTGTCTTCCCCACTGGTGTTCCTTGGAATCACCTCCAAATAAACCACCTGCCTCAAGACCCGCTTCTGGGAGACCCACCCAAGGCTCTCTTTCCTTTCGTGTAAAGTGGAGTGATAACAACAGTGCCTGTCTGCAGGGTTGTCGTGGGGTTGAAATGAGAGAGGAGAGAGTGTGGACATTACCTCTGTGCCGTTCAGAGTGCTTTAAGAACCCACGGTCCTGCCATTCCACCCTGCCAGCGGCACTGCCACTGAACACGTGCAAAGACCAACCAGCTGAGCTCCCGTGGCTGGTGGCTGGGGCTGAGGAGGGGAGCCCAGTGGGGCTTCTCAGAGTCGAGGAGTGACTTTTGATGAGGGGGAGAGGCCACTGGTGGTCTGACTGAGGTCAGAGCTGGTAGACGTGGAGGTGTCAGGGGCAGCGCCCGGGTGTAGGGGGAGGGGTAAAAAGATGGAATGAGGTTTGTTTCCCGGCGTGGCCACTGCCCACCGTGTGACCACGGGCAAGCCTCTCTACCCCGTAGGCTCCTCTGTCAAGCAGGGCTGCTGGGAGGGGCAAAGGGCATCCCAGGGCAGGAGGGGGTTTCTACAGAGGGTCACCAGGAGGCTCTGCTTGTTTCCCCTCCTTTTAGCTCAAGGAGCTCATTGCCAGCACCTGCCTGGGTACTTACTACAACTCCAGCTCCGTCTACTCCTTTGGGTGAGTCTCCCGGGTCCCACGACCGGCCCCTGCTAGAACCTTAGACTCAAAGAATGAAAGACACTGTAGGCTTCTGAGGCAATGGCTTCATGTTTTAAAATGGGGAAACTGAGGCACGGAGAGGAAACTTGGCTTCCTGTGTGTGACCTCCCTTCACCCAGCTTGGCTTTCTCATCTGGAGAATAGGCACAATGGTGGGGTAGGGATTACCCTAGACAGTGGCTGTGGGGCCCTTAGCAACGGCCTGACGGGTATCAGGTGAGGACATGGAGGAGTGGTAGGCAGCTGTCCCATTCACTTATGACAGGGTCTGCGGCACACAACCTAACCTCTCGTGCCTCAGTTTTCTCATCTGTGAAATGGGGCTGTTGACAGCCCCTCCCTCAGAGGTTGTTAGGAGGCTTCCACGTGATAGTGGAGAGCAGAGCCTGGCAAGTAGTAAGCGCTCAATGCGCATGAGCCGCAGTTGGTGTCCTCCCCCAGCTCCCATCACGAGCAGGGGTCTGGGAGGGGCCCGCACTCCAGGCTCCGCCCCCAGCCCCTCTCACTGCTGCCACATCAGGGAGGGACCGCTCACCTGTTTCTTCTGGTTCATCCTCCAAATCCCCGAGCACCGCCGGCCGATGCTGAGCTCCGAGGTGGTGCGGGCCCTGCTGGTGGAGGAGCTGCTGTCCACGGCCAACAGCTCGGCCCCTGTTCCCTACAGGGCCGAGTATGAGGTGGACCCCGAGGGCCTGGTGATCCTGGGTCAGTACTGGGGACGGGGAACGTGGGACGGTGTGGCAAGGCCTGGGAAGGCTGCCGCCAGGGCTGGGATGCTCTCGGGGATGGGCCCCCCACCGAGTGGCCAGGAGCCAGGACTGAGGGGCGGGGCATGGGGGAGGGTGGGCAGTCAGGGTCAATGTCAGACAGGCTGGCTCTGATAGTCTCTTCTATTTTTATTTTCATTTTGTATTTCATTTTATTTATTTATTTTTGATCTCTGTTTATTTGTTTGTTCGTTTCCTTTTAACAGAAGCCAGTGTGAAAGACATAGTTGCACTGAATTCCACGCTGGGTACGCGGCTTTGGTTTTTCCTCCCCACTTTCCTTTTGAGTTGGTGTTTTCCTTGGTTTGGTTGAGTGTCAGGGGTCCACATGGCTTCTATGGGTGCAGGGGGCATGGTCTGGGGTTACCCAGGGGGCACCATGGTGGCCTCAGTGATGGGTCCTGAGCAAGACTGGGGGCTTGTGGGGGGAGGGGAGGAGGTATTGTGCACGTGTGAACACGTGTGTGTGTGTGTGTGTCTCTTGTACAAAAGTGTGTGTGTGTTGCGTGTGGGGGGTGTGAGCGAGTAGCAGATTTATTTGCACATCAATGTGACCCTACTTTTCTGTCATGGAATTCCATTTGCCCACAATCTACCATTTCCACTGATGGTAGAAAATAATCTTGCCAATTCGAGGTATATCAATCACCTTGGCTTTAAAACTTGGTCTTTGGGAGATATTTCTGTCACATTCAAGGATACTCCCTCCACCTTTTCCTTCCCTTTCTCAGCCAGCCAGGCTAATCTGCCCTCTCCTCCCACCCCGCCCCCATGTCCTATTGCTAGAGTCACCTTGCTTTTCTCCAAGGGGCTCCAGTCTTCCCACTGAACCCTGGGAAGCAAAGCACCAGCAGGGCCACCATGCTGCACCTCACCAGGGAGCACTGCCCACATTATGGTCTGTGTGACTGGAGACTGCTGCACTTGTGCAGTGTATCACCTAGGCTACTGTACCCTGTGGCTCTGAGCGTGAGCTCCAAAATTCCCAGATTCTTCCTAGACTACCTAGGGAGGCAGAGTTGAAATCCTGGTTATACCTTTTCTCACCTTCCTCTCCTCCCATGTGGCTGCTCACATGCTTATTTCCTTGGTGAATGGAGGTGATGGAGTCAAAGGACAATTTTCAAATACTGAAAATCATGATTCTCATACAAAGATATGAGCACATGTCAAAGATTTATTTAACTCACTGATGAAGGGACCAGTAGGATGTTCCCTCCTTGTGTCCAAAGGAGAGCACAAGAAACAGATCTTGTGCTTATCTATCATCTGTCTATCATCTAACACTGCATTGGTGCACATGTTGCCCTGACCCTTGGTCTGGAATGGGCCTTTCCATTGCCCTTGGCTGTGCTGGGTGTCCACGTGTCCCCAAGTTTCTGGCAGTTGCTTTATAATGATCCTTATTTAGTTCAGTGCATGTCCAGAGACCCTGCCCTCCTGGAGCGCAATGTCTAATGGGCCGAGGATGACAATTCAAGTCCTCTAAATGGGCTTTTGGGGCAGTTTGTCCATGCCAGGCCCCATGCCTGCTCTGAAGACACCAGCTGACCGTGTCCTCACCCCTGCCCTCGGAGGAGCTCTGAGCCCCATGAGGGAGACAGACACGTAAACAGAATCTCACATCACCGAGTGCCAGGGCTAGAATAGAGGTCCCGGAGGCAGTGCAGGAAGGGAATCGTTCTGCCCTGGGGACAGAGGTGGACCCTGGGGGCTGTGACCCAAAGTGGAGGAAGGGACGTGCCTCTAGAGGGAGGAAGGAGTTGCTCCTGACCGGGGGGTCCTGGAAGCCTTCATGGAGGAGGGGGCAACAGACTCAGGATTGGGGGATAGGTAGGAGTCTGTCAGGTCCAGCGGGGAGGGGGCACTCTGGGCAGAGGGAGGAGCATGAGCAAAGGCCAGGTGAGGAGAACACAGAAGGCAGGTTCATTTACTTTCTCCCAGGCTCCCCAAAGATGTTTCTGATTATCAACAGAGACCAGCACATCCCTCTCCACTTAATTTGCTTCACCAAAAAAGTAATTATTAAAATGGAAAAAGCAAAGCATCAGCTTGGAGCAAGATTTAAAGAACATAAACACCTGGGAACAGCCAAGCACCTTTCCCCAGGGGTCCTGACCCTTCCCCTTGCAGATGTCAGAGGTCTCTCCCTGGGGAGGTCAGCTCCCCAGCTGGAGTCAGGATGGCCAGGGAAGAGGGAGTTGAGCAAGAGGCCGCAGTATCAGAGCAAAGCCTGTTCATTCACCTCCATTCCCTTCCTGGTCCTCAGAACCACACAGAGAAGGAGGGGGGACAGGGGTCAGTACTGTGTCCATTTGACAGAACTCAGGGTGGCTGAGTGACTGGCCCAGAGTCACACAGCTGATAAGAGGTGGTGCCCGGACGACCATGCAGAGTCTGGACTCCCCGCATACCGGGCTGCCTCCCACATCCGGGGCTTACTCCCGAATCCTTACTGCTTCCTGGCAGAGCACCCATCCTCCCTGCTTCACAGGCTCGTGATGAGGTTTAAACGACATACTTATGGCAGCATACTAGCTTGAGCTCACTTCCTCTACCCGGGCTGCCTCCCAGCCCCACTGGAACACACTCCCTTCTCTCCACCTGACATGAAGCCCTCAGCCCGCTCCCCTTATTGCTTGGCCATCCCACTGGTCTCCCGGCCTCCTCAGCTTTGCTCCCAGTAGCCAGAGGAGTCTGTGATCCAAGCCCGACCGTGTCCCAGCCCTGCCTAACCTTCCATGGCTCCCACGGCCACAGGAGGAAAAGGCTTCTCTCCTGGGTGTGATCTGGGCCCTGCCTCCCTCCTCCCACTTGCCCTCCTGACTCAAAGTCCCCTGTCCGCCCCGGCCTGCGGCCCCTTCCTCACTCTGTGACCTCCCAGGACTTCCCTGGGAGCCCTCCCTTCCGAGCTATTCCGCCCAGTACCTGCATCTTTCCCTGCTACTCTCGTTGCTCCCGGGAAGTGACGGGACCTTTCTCTGGCACTCGCCTGGCATGGAGAGCTCAGTGAGTGCTAAGGGAACGAATGAATGAACCAATGAATGAGTGCATGGTTGAGGAGGCTGGGAATGGAAGCAGGAGGGAAACAGAAAGCTGGGATATAGCATATCTGGGCTGATCGCCATCCAGCTGCTCTCCCCACCCCACCCCTGCTTGCGTGAGGACCTGACAAGGCTGGGCCCACGGCGGGTCTCTCCTCCCAGCTAACAGGGGTCAGGGGGCCTGTCCCTCTCCCCACTCCAGGCTGCTACCGCTACAGCTACGTGGGCCAGGGCCAGGTCCTCCGGCTGAAGGGGCCCGACCCCCTGGCCTCCAGCTGCCTGTGGCACCTGCAGGGCCCCGAGGATCTCATGCTCAAACTCCGGCTCGAGTGGATGCTGGCTGACTGCCGGGACCGGCTGGCCATGTATGATGTGGCTGGGCCCCTCGAGAGGAGGCTTATCACCTCGTGAGTCCCTGGGAGGGCGGGGGGGGGGAAGGTTGGGAAGGGGGTGACGGTGTGGGGTCAAAGCCACACCCAGTGTTCTGAGACAAGGGGCTGTGTGACCCCAGGCCCTGGTATTTGGTATCCGGGAGACAGGCCAGCCCAGAGGGAGATGGTGAGGGGAGACTGGAAATGGCTATGTGCTGTGAGCAATCCCCTTCCCCTCCCCCAGCCTCAGTTTCCCCATTTGTAACAAAACAGGTGTGCTAGATGACCCCTAAGGTCAGCTCTGGGAGGCGACGTGATCTTGTTAGAATGCTCCAGAGTCTGGCAGCCCTAGACTTCCAACCATACTCTACTGCTTTCTAGCAGTGTGCCCTAAGCCAAGTTACTTTGCCTCTCTGCACCTCAGTTTCCTCACCTGTAAAATGGGTGCACAGCCATGCCTACCTTGCAGGGTTATTGTGAGGAGTTAAATCAGACCTGCTGGGCCAGGCTCCTCACACATAGTAATGCTGTCCATTATTACTATACATTAAATGTATCCATTAAACATTCAGTAACTGCTATCCATTACTACTATCATTATATATAGTCGAGTTGGGGCTGGGTCGCGAAGGGCATGGAATGCCAGGAGCAATCTGAACTTTAATACTTGCTAAGTGAGGAACTAACAGAAAGTTCTTGAGCAGAGGAGAAGGGCTTTAGGATATGACATGGAATGCAGAAGGCAGGCAGGTGGTGGGCCGTGGGGAGACCATGAAGGGGCTGGAGATGGCCTTGGCCTCCAGGAGCCTGATCACACCCCCACGGGGTGGGAGAGGGGCGTAGGTCTGTAGGAGGTCAGGCGAGACCCTGGTGCACCGGGCTGCTGCCTTCTCTGTCTTTCTCAGGCACCCAGCTTTCAGCTTTCGGGATGGGGGTGGGACCTGCATGTTCAGATCAAGGGCAGTCCTGAAGGGCGAGCTGGGTGAAGATTCTCCCTGGCCCCCTCCCCCGGGGCCTCTCTGACTCTCCAGGGTCTGAGGCTGCGCTCTCATCTGCAGCCACCCCCACCCCCGCCCTGCCCTGCCACGTGCTGACCGCAATCTGGCATGTGCGTGTGCGTGGGCTGGGTTCCTGGAGGGCTCTGGGGAGCGCAGAGAAGCTAGACACAGCTCATTTCCAGGCCTGATGAGGGTGGGGACGCTTCAGCCCTTTTCCTGGGGCTTCTCCAAGTGCCCCCTGCAGCCTGCTGTTGCAGAGGGGACCTGACTGACGGCTCAGCTCTGTCCCTACTCACTGTGGCACCAAGTGGCTCACTCCGTCTCAGACCCTTGGAGAAGGTGTAAAATGATGGGTCAGACAAGACTAGGGGGTCCTCAGACTTGCACCCCAGACCATGAAGGGGGAACTTCGGTGGTAATGGGAAGACGGGGGGCGGGGGTGGAGGCTAAGTAAATAAAAGAAATCCCCAATATTAAAAGCAACCATTAAAGGCGACCTCAGGTCCCTCTTAATCCGAATATCTTACCTACCACCTGCTGGAGGAGAGGCGCAGTGGAGGCGGGGAGGGCCTGGTACCGGAGGGTGGACCCCTCCCCTCGCCCCCCACAGTGAGATCAAGCCAGTGGTGGTCAAAGCAGGAGGATGAGGAAGTGGGGACCAGTGCCTGGGCAGGCGGAGGCCAGGGGAAATGCCCCTTCCCAGGACCCTGGGGCACCAGGACCCTCCTGGGGAAATTCCTGGGATTGCTCAGTCTTCCCTCCACAGCAGCCGGGGTGGCCAGGGCTGCTGTGGGTGGTGTTTTTGAGGCTGTGCTTGGATTTCTCGCACTTCGCTGGGTGCCTGCAGTCCCCCGCATGGCCGCCCACTCCCACCGGTCAGGGCCAGAGCCCCAGAGCCGGCACCCAGCCAGGCAGTACCTTGCAGCTGGATGTTAGCGTGCCCCCTGCGGGGGAAGCAGGGTTATTAGCTTTCTGGGAATTGGTCTACCGATTAGCAAGGGCTCCAGAGAATTCTGTCGGAGGCAAGGGGAAGTTTGGCAGAGGTTGGCAAAGAGTGAGGGAGAGGGAAGCCAGGAGCACCCCGCCTGAGATGGGCCGACCATGGGCATGGACACAGCAGGGGTGCCAGGCGCTGTCACAGGCGGTGCCTAGCGTGGGTCTGTCTCTGCTGTGGACCCAGGGTGGGGCCTTGGCACGTTCATGAGCCTGGGTTTCCCCACCTGGAAACCAAGCTGTTGACCTTGACAATCTCTGAAAAGCCTTTTCAGGGCTGACATTCCTCTAAGAGTCTAGAATTCTAAGATACTGCTATTTCCTCTGTGCCTTCCCCATGGCAAGCTCTGGGTAGAATCCTGGGGTGCCCAAGGGATCACCAGATGGCACACCTGTCTTCTCTCTATTCCAGCCCAGAACAGGGCCAGGGGTCAGGTGTGGCCAGCCAGCAGGCATAGTGCCAGTCTGGTCTGCCTGCTGGGCACTCAGGGGTCACAGGGATTCTGAGGGGGTGGAGGGGTGCTATGGGACTGGAATCAGCCATCATAGCCGAATTGTAAGCTCCAGAAGTCTGGGTAACCTCTTGGCTTCTCTCCCCTGAGGAGCTGGCCTGACCCTTACAGGGCCTCCAGTCAGCCCCCTGGGCCAGAGACGGTCAGACACTTGCCTGATGACACACAGCGGACTAACCGAAGACCCAGATATATAGGCTGCCAGTCCCTCCTCCTCTGCTCCTCCCGGAAACCCACTGCCCTCCCTGATGCCTGTCTCAGACCCCGCCACCCCCCTCGCCACCTTTCTCTGTCCCACCAGGGTCTATGGCTGCAGTCGCCAGGAGCCCGTGGTGGAGATCCTGGCATCGGGCGCCATCATGGCGGTGGTCTGGAAGAAGGGCCTGCACAGCTACTATGACCCCTTCGTGCTCTCCGTGCAGCCCGTGGCCTTCCAGGGTGAGGGGTCAGGGGTCCCTAGGGGATGGGAGGGGCACAGTGGCGGAAGCCAGGGCTGCTCCTCGGGCCTGCCTTCACCCTCTTTGCTCTGGTTGGGGATGGGATGGGGGAGGGAAGGTTCTGGAAGCGCCTCTGCTCTCCAACCTCACCCCCACCCGTGGACCCCCTTTATCTCTTTCTATTCTCGCTCCATTTCCCCCACCTTCTCCCTCACCCCCTCCCCTGCCCCTCTCTCCCTCCCTCACTCATCACCCCTCATTCTCTCTCCTGCCCTCTTTCTGATTCTCTTTCCTGAGTTTACTGTCTGTCTTCCCTCCTCTCTCTGTCCTCCCCTGCCCCTCTTCCCTCTGCACCCACCCTGGCTGAGCCTGGAGCGTGGGGTCCGCCAGACAACCCTCTCACACCAAAGGTCAGCCACACAGTCGTCCCTGGAGATGGTGTAGGATGCTCAGGGGAGGGCGGTTCACAGCATTCCTTGGGAAAGGGTCCCGCAGGCTGCCCCACTGAGACTTCCCCACTCTCCTCCTGCTTCCGGATTCCCCCTCCTCCACCGCCTTTCTCAGGAAGAGCACGTCCCACCCTTCACACCCGATGGCTGGCTGTCCTGGGCTGTCCTGGGCTCAGTGGAAGGGAGGGTTACAAACAGGAGCTACACAAAGAGCCTCTCCCCGCCTCTGCCGTCAGTCTACCTCTTCCCACCGGCTTTCCCCTCCCTCCCCTGGTGTCCACCCCATTGGTCTCCTGCTAGTGACCCAGGTCCACAGGTGACCCCCCCTGGGAGTCCCTGGAGCTAAAGAGGTGCCAGAGCTGCCCGTTCTCATAGGCGTCTCTGACATAGCTCTACGGGGAGGGAATGGGGGGCTTTAGGGCCCCTGACTTCCATAGAAGGTGTTGTGGTAGCTGGGAACACACCTGCTCCCCATGCCTCGCCCTCTCACTGTGTGACCTCAGCCAAGCTGCTCCTCTTCCCCAAACCTCATCTTTGAAAAGGGGAACGATTCCCCCTCCCCAACCCCCGTAACTGTGAGGCTGGCGCAGCAGTGAACACATTCAGTAAACCGTGAAGGGTTGCACAGCTGATGTCAGTAGTGAACATTTATTGAGCACTTACTACATACCACGTCTGTTTAATCCACTCAACTACCCTATGAGGTATGTACTATTATTGTCCCTGTTTCACAGGTGAGGAAACTGAGGCCCAAGGTCACACATTCACACTCAGTCATCAGGCTGTACTGTTTAGTTGTAGTAGGGGGCGTGGGCTTCAGCTGCCCCCCACCTGCTGGCAGGTGCAGCGGGGTGGGTCCAAGGCACCCTGTGTAACTTCTGTTCTCCGGGCCAAGCCTGTGAGGTGAATCTGACCCTGGAGGGCCGGCGGGAGCTGCAGGGCGTCCTCAGCACGCCATACTTCCCCAGCTACTACTCACCCAGCACCCACTGCTCCTGGCACCTCACGGTGAGCCCACCTACCCTCTTCCCAGAGCACCCTGTAGACCTCCGGGGATCCCAGCTGGGAGGGGAACACTGTCCTGCCTCTGCTGAAGCACCCACAGGCTGAGCTCTGGGTACCACTCCTTCCAGGGTGGGTGGGATGGCTCTGTTGCCATGACGATGCCTGTTTGCTGAGTGACTGACAGACCTCAGCCCCAGCTGGCACTCTGTGTTGGCAGGCCTCTTCCCCGCCTTTGTTGTCCTGGGGGGTGGGACCACCGCCTGGCCGCAGCCCATGGGCCACCTGGTGACTAGCTCCTCTGTCCCAGGTGCCCTCCCTGGACTACGGCTTGGCCCTCTGGTTTGATGCTTACACTCTGCGGAGGCAGAAATACGACGTGCCGTGCACCCAGGGCCAGTGGACCATCCAGAACCGGAGGTACCCGCCCGGAACCCCCTTCCTGTCCCTGCAGGTAACCCCCGTTGGGAGCCCAAGTCTGGGACCTCAGAGGGGCATCATGAGAAGAGAGCAGAGGTCAGGCCTGTTGCCTCACCCTTGACCCAGTCCCTGTCCCGGCCCCCAACCCGGGCCTCAGCCTCCCCTCCTGCCACCCAGAAGTCTCAGGCACACATTTGTCATCAGCCACCTTAGATGTTGATCCTAGTTAGAGTGAAATGGTTTCACTTCCTTGGGTGCTGTCACCCCAAATCCTTAAATGAGATGATGCAGAGCCACAGGACTCAGCAGTGCTAGAGTGCCTTTCCCTAAACCCACCCAAGTGCAAATGGAGGCATCTCTTGCCTCCTCCCTGCTGTTGGCCAAATTCAAGAGGCTTCCCGACTGTGAAGCTGCAGAGCTGGTGTCCGTGCCGCTTTTGCTAACCTGACCACTTCCCAGGG
Organism: Balaenoptera physalus; assembly: GCF_965194825.1. Classification (NCBI taxonomy): domain Eukaryota; kingdom Metazoa; phylum Chordata; class Mammalia; order Artiodactyla; family Balaenopteridae; genus Balaenoptera; species Balaenoptera physalus. The sequence continues at coordinate 11,259,116 of NC_138892.1, forward strand.
CCACCCTGCATCACCCGTGCCCCCTGTGGGGCGCCAGCCCTTGCTATCTGTCCTGCCCTTGGCCCCCCGGTGACAAAGTTCCTGAGGAAGAATTGAGTCCCTTGGGGAGGTGGGCAGGACATAGCGTGCCCAGGCCATCCTCTGGTCAGCGTGCCTGCATTTTGATCAGTAGGATGAAGGCTGGGAAATGCCCACTGCGGCTGGCACTCTGCGGGCCACTGGTGGTCCTGACGGCTGCAAAGGAGTGGGGTGGGCAGGGAAGCAGGGAATGGAGGCAGTGCAGACGAGCTTTCCCTGGTCTGGGGAGTGAAGGAGAGAACTAGGGCATTCAAGGGAGGGGATATTTACAATGGGAGGGGCTCTGTGTCTAAATGCTGTGGGGGAGCGTCCCTTAGAGGCAGAGAGGATGGGTCAGGCACAGGGGATAACGGGACGGGAGGGGAGTGGGAGGCATGGAGGGAAAGCAGGACACCCTCCCATGGCTCCATTTTTGCAGGGGGCAGAGGCTTGGGGAGAGAGAAGGGATCTCAAAGTAGCCTTGCAAAACTGGGGAGACCCCTCCCCACCTGCAGTCCAGAGATGCTGAAGAGAAGATTCTACATCTAGTAGCAGATTGGGCCTCTGCTCGCCTTCCAACCCTGAGATCCTAGGGGTCTAACAGAGGCTGGGATTCTAATATGCAAGGTTCTTGATTTCTTGGTTTCACAGATTTTGAGTATCCAAGATTCCAATACACTAAAATTGGAAAGTTCTAGGACTCTGGAATTCTTGGATTCTGGGGTTGGTGTCCACGTTCACCAATGCTTGTATTTTTTTTTTTTTATAAATTTATTTATTTGTCTTTTATTTGTGGCTGCGTTGGGTCTTTGTTGCTGCGCGCGGGCTTTTCTGTAGTTGCAGCGAGTGGGGGCTACTCTTCGTGGCGGTGCACGGGCGTCTCATTGGGTGGCTTCTCTTGCTGCAGAGCACGGACTCTAGGCTTGCGGGCTTCAGTAGTTGTGGCACTCGGGCTCAGTAGTTGTGGCGCACGGGCTTAGTTGCTCCGTGGCATGTTGGGATCTTCCTGGACCAGGGCTCGAACCCGTGTCCCCTGCATTGGCAGGCAGATTCTCAACCACTGCGCCACCAGGGAAGCCCAACGCTTGTATTTTGCTTATCGGTTGATCCTTTTGAAAAGCATCAGCCAGACGAAAGGGGACAGGGATTGATGATGCTCGTCGACTCGTCATCATCCTTTCCAGGGATTTTGCAATTTATCAGGGACCGTGATTAAAAGGAAAAAGAAGACACGCTGAGGGTGTGAGTTCAGGCCTGTGACGTTTGGGGGTGATGTCAAGTGGTGTGACTCTGCCCCGGTGCCTTTTGGAGAGCAGAAGGCATCTTGTTCCACGGGTCCCAGCATGTGGGTGGCATTTCTGGGCTTGGCTGCCTTGATCCTCTGTGGTGCTCCCTCAGGGCCCCTCCCCACCTGCCTGGGGGCTGCGCAGACTGAGGATGGCTGGGCTCACCCCCCAGTGTCAGGAGCCCAGAGTGACCCTGAGAGTGGTCCTTGATTCGCGGTTCTCCACACGATGATAACGTTTTTTCCCGCCACCCTCTCAACCCCAGAGCTGAATCTGATATCTCGATGAGGGGCTAGGAAGGGGTGAGAAGGGCCTGGGTCTGATGCTCCCACACTTACCCCCCACCGCCATGGCTATTCCATTAGCTGGGAGCCGGGCTCTGGCACCAGGCGCCCCATTCCACCTGCTTGGTGCTCAGCACAGGGCATCAGTTCATGGCCCGACAGCCTGTGATGTCAGAGGCATCATCATTCCATTTCCCAGAGAAGGGAATCGAGGCTCAGTGGGATTAAGTAGTACCCAGATGGGTCCGCAGTCAGGGCCTCTCTCCCATGCCCACCACTAGCCATGAACAGCAGGACACACGGTGGTCCACGACGTGCTCCCCTGCAGGGCCTTCTTCCTGCCTCCCTGACGTAGCCAGGAGGGTCGGGCAGAGGTGTGGGCACTGGGTGCTGGGACTTCATGAGCTACCCTTGGGTTTCAGGTGTGGACCGCAGATGGGGAGAGTCTTCATCAGAAGGAATGATAGTGCGAGGGTGAAATTTCAGGCACTGTGACAGAGTCTATCGGGGCTGGAGGGGTCTCACCCTCCCCACTGTCTCAAAGCACCGTTGAGCTATAGAAAGTGGGTTGGGCTGATAATCGAGCCCTACCCTCACCCATTGTACAGGTGGGAAAACTGAGGTCTAGGGAGGACTAAAGACTTGCCTTCTTGTCCTTGTCTTTTTGCACTTTTGAAGTGGTGGCGAGGGACCAGGGTGCAGCTGGGTGGCGGGTGGGGTGAGAGGGTGAGGCTTGACAAGGCCCGGCACTCCCACCCCCTCCTCTCTCTTCTCAAGCCTCCCCCACCTGCTGGGGGGTTGAAGATGTGCTTGTGGGAGTCTGGTTACCTGGTTTCTGCATGTAACTCTGGGTACACTCCCTTCCTCATCTGTAAAACAAGGGGGTTAGGCCTGCCCAGGGTCCAGGGCCCCAACTTTTCATTATTTACCCATCTGAAAGATGTCTTCCAATAAGTTGTGTTTATTAGCTCCTAATGAAATGTCATTCCAAGTTGGGCTGGAGAGGTGGAAAGAGCTTAGCTGTTGAAATGAGACACAGCAGTGTTCAAACCCTGGCTCCTCTTCTTCTATTCAGCAAGGACTCACCCCTCTCAGCCTCAGCTAACTCATCTGGAAAGTGGGCATGAAGCAGGTCCCCATCCAGGGAGGAGTAAATGAGATCGTGGGTGGAGGACGCCGGCTCCTGCAGGCCGGGATAGGCAGGAGCTCCAGAAGGCACCGGCCATGAGTTCGTAAGTGGCTCTGGACTCTGCACCAGGCAGGCCCAGAGCTCAGGTGCCGTTTCCTTCATCCTCAGCAACGTGGTGAGGAAACAGGCCCCGCACTGCCTCCTTCATAGACCGATGAGGGACTGAGGCACAGAGAGGCAAAGGCATTCACACAAAGTCACCCAGCTCGTGACTAGAGAAACCAGAGCTGAGCTAGGCAGTGTGATCCAGAGCGTGTGTGGCGGCGTGCGGGCCTGTGTGCGCACGTCCACGCACGTACGCGTGCTCATCTGTGCGCTCACAATCAAGCAGAATCTTCCTGCAGAGCCTCCGAGCAGCTGTGCCGGCTGTTCCCTCCCTTGGCCAAGCCATCCCGACTAACGCACTGGCATCCTGCTGAGGGGACAGACAGCTTCTGGGGCTCTCCTCTCGCCAGCTCCGAGAGCAGCCTGGGAAGTCCCATCCCTGTCTTCTCAGACCTTCGTTAAGGGTCCGGGGTCCCCCGGTGGGGACTCGTGGCCCCCTGGCCCCAGGCTCCTGCCCGTGTCTGAGTGTGGAAGGGAAGGCAGAGGTGTACCTCCAGACTGTAAGCACCGGACAAACCGTTTCCTCTAGTTCTCATCTTTTTTGATAACCATCAGCCTATGTAGTTGCTGGGAAATTCTTTGAATAAGCATTTGTTGGAAAATCTGCTTGTGTGGGTGGCAAAGACACAAGAGGTCTGGGGAAGGGTGTAGATTTCCAGGCACAGGATTTGTAGGGAGGGGGAGGCACAGTCCTGGGGCCCAGAATGGCCATTGACGAGGAGCGACAGAGGGTGGGTGTGGGGAGAGGGTGTCTCACCCCTCAGGTGCCAGCACAGTGATGAGGAGAGGCTGGCCCGGGTTCCCTCCACGGACGGGGCATCCTTGGGCACGTCACCTCACTCCCCTGAGCCCTTTCTGCCTTCCCCCCACCTCCCTGTTTTCTCCCCAGTTTCTCCCCAGCAGAGGCCTCATGCCCTTTGAGTGGCCTGGGGGCGTGGGAGGGAGCTGACCTTGTGAAATCCGGCTACCAGCTGCTGGGTTTCGCGGAATCCACTCTGGCTGGGAGTCAGTGCGGCACAGGGTTCCCCCTTTCCGGGAACCTGCCTCCTGCCACCTTCCTCCCCTGTGATGTCACTTTTCTTGTGATCAGCCCAACCATTTCCACTTCACCGATGGGGACAGGCAGAGCCACTGGCTCCTCAGGCCTGCTGGAGCCCCTCAGGCCCGGCCTGGCTATGGGGCGGCCCTTCTGCTCCTTTGATCCCCTGGGCGGCCACAGAGGCTCCTTGGGCACTGCCGGGTGCTGGCGATGAGGACGGAGGAGCTCCAGCTGCTGCCCTTGGTGAGCTCACAGCCGACGATAGCAGCTGGTTTTCAAAGAAATCATTTCTCACACATGCCATAAAACATCCTACCAGGGAGCTATCACCCCATCTTATAGACGTGAAAATAGGAGCTTGCTGAGGTTGAACCAGATGCCCAAGGTCACACAGCTGGTTCGTGTGGCAGAGCCCAGCCTCAGCCTCAGCTCTGCAGCTTCAGGTCCACCACTCTGGCCACCAAGTGAGACTGCTGTCCTCCCTTTTTTAGTGCTTGCCTTCGCTGACTGTCTTTCCCATTTAACCTGTCTTTAGGGAAGGCAATGCATGTATGTGTGTATCCATCCATCTGTCCTTCCATCCATCCTTCAATCCTTCCTTCCATCCATCTATCCATCCATCTACCCATCCATTTATCCATCCATCAATACACCAACCCACCCTTCCTTCCTTCTATCCATCCATCCATCCATCTAGCATCCAATCTTTCTTGAACTCCTCCCTGTGTAGAGTTGCTGACATGCAAGGTTGACCGGATCCCTGCTTACTGTCTAGGTGAGGCAAGAAGGAAAATTCTCCAAATCCAGAAAAGTGAGAAAACAAGGCAGGCCCTGGTGCAAAAATGTGCCTTCAGACCCCCAGCACTTAGTAGCTGAGATGAGACGTGGACTCCACAGCTTTCAGACTTCTGGTGCTCCTTGGAGAGGGTTTGTGGGGAGGGGCCAGCATTTGGTGGATGGGGAGGGACTGGAGAGCCAGAGGACGCAAACCCTCATGCAGAAGGCACTGCGGCAAGAACCAGAAACGATGACGTGCAAAGGGGCCAGGCCAGTGCGTAGTTCCTCGAAGCAGGCTGCGTGGGGGAGAGGGAGGGAGGGAGGGACCTGGTTAGCTGGGCCACACGTGCCCTGCCTAATTGGGGCAGCCTCTGATCACTTCCAGCCAGTGTTTCTAGGGCTTATTTTTCAGAAGCAAGAATCTAAGATGTTATGTGAAATTAGCTGGCAACTACATTTGAAAAAAAGTTTTTAATACTGCATAGGCTAAATAGATCATCTTTAGGCTGATTCAGCCTGAGTTGCCAGATTACAGCCTCTGCCTTGAATTCTTTTCTGGCTCCTGATAACGGAGAGCCTTGCCCCAGGAATTCTGCCACCTCCTGTCTGCCCCAGGCCTCCAGGGTGAGAACTAAATGCTGCCCAGGCTGAGCAGGTTCTTGAGTACCAGGCTGAGCCACAAGCTGATCCTGGAATCCTCTCTTGGATGCCAGTAGAGAAATGTCCTATCGGCAGACGCTGGTGCCTTAGAGCCTCTGGCCAAGGCTTGAGGTGACCAGGCAGCCCTCAAATTCTTATAAACTGAAACATTCCACTGCCCTCCAACCCGGCTCTGGTTCCTTCCCTGTCTCTCCACAGTCTCCCGTGACCGTCTGGGGACAGTGCCCCAGGCCCCTGAACCTTAAGCATGTTCAGGAATGCACCTGATTCCTCATTTCCCCCTGCCCGGTATTTCCCAGCCCCCAGATCCCCTGTCCACTCCCCAGGGCAATTCTCTGGGGATAGTAATCCATGATAGCATTTGTTTATCTACTTTAAAAACAAACCACAACCCCCCCCCACCCCCGCCATGCTTCCTTAGTTTTAAAAGGATAAGGACGAGGCTTGTTCAGGAGCGCCCCCTGGTGGCACCTCATCCCGCTCTGGTCCCCCTGGGCTGCAGAGCAGTGGTTCTCAAAATTTTCCATCTCAGAACCCCTCTATATTCTTTAAAATTACGGCGCGCCCCAGAGAGTTTTATGCCTTGTATAAAAACTATATTTGTAACCTATCTTTACAGTATTAGAAATGAAAACTGAGAACATTTTAAAATATTTATCAGTTCATTTAAAATAATAAGAAACCCATTACATTTTAACATAAAGGCCATATTTTATGAAAAATTAATTATATTTTCCAAAACTAAAAACATTTGGTGAGGAATAATATCACTGTTTTACATTTTTGCAACTTTCTTTAATAATTGGATTAGTAGACCACAACTGAATCCCCACACCTGCTTCCGCATTCAATGGGTTACACATCACATAGTCTCTGGAAAATTCCACTCTATCTTGTGTGAGAAGAGAGTGAAAAAGGCAAATGATACCTGAGAATTATTATAAAAATTATTTTTACTTTGGACCCCAAGGGGTCCCCAGACCATACTTTGAGAACTGTTTCTTGGTATGGGGGCAAGAATATGGTCACTGCAGGCAAACAGTATGGGGAAACTAAACCTCAGGCCAGGTCTGAGGGGGGTCATGGGGACATGAGGGCTCAGCCCCCAGAGCTCATGTGGCAGTGAGGGTCAGGGTGCACCCCCCCACAGAGGAGGCTGGGTGGAGCCTCCTGGGTCCTGAGGAGCCTGGATTCTCGTCCAGCTCAGCACTTCCTTTCCTGAGCCTCATCTGCAGAGCGGGAGGAGAACAATTCCTCCTCACAGGGTGGAGTTGCTGTGAGGACCTCAAAATCCCCATGCAATGAGGCCTCCAACTATTATTGAACTATTAAATGCTTGCCATGTTCTGGAAGTTCTGAGGAAGCCTCTGGCCCCTGGGAATTAGGGGACCAGCTCTGTGGGCTGCTGCATCTGCTGCGGGATGTTCCCATCATGCTTTGGGGCACTCCCACTTGCTCTCTTGACTTCCTCCTACCTTCTCTGCCGGAGGCATTTTCACCTCTCTCTGCAGACCTTTCCACCCGTGTTCTGGGTGTTTCCCTCACCTGTAAAGGCATTCCTGCTTGCTCTGTGAGGATACTCCCTTCCCTGTGGGAGGCATTCCTAGGAGCTGATGGGGCCGACCCATCTGTTCTGTTGAGGGTGTCCCGCCTGGGAAGGCAGGGAACCCCAGGCTGCTCTCTGGGGAGGGTCCCGCTGCTTGGGGGGCGTGGCTGCGCCTGCTGCATGAAAGCATGGCCTCTTGCTCTGTAAGGCCAGGTGTGCCCAGGCACTGTGCGGATGAGCCCCGTGCCCCTCACCCTGGAGTCTGGAGGATTCTTACCTGCTCTCTGCGGGGAATTTCACCTGCTCTGTGGGAACAAGAGCATCATTGGTGGGGACTGCGGGGGGGGGGGGTCCAACAGGGATGTGAGTGTGCGCCCACAGTTGGGGGATGGTCCCACCCGAGTGCGGCCACGCACGGAGAAGGTGCTGCCCGTCAGCATGGCACTGCTGACCCTGGGAGCGGGACTGGTGCCTCTCTCAGGCCCAGTGGGTCACAGGGAAGCCACCAGGGCTGTGGAGGCTTCTCAGTGGGAGCGAAAGGCCTGAATGGGGAGCGAGGCTGCATTCTCATTCCACACCGAGCACAGGAGGAACATCCCTTCCTCTCTATGGAGAGTAGACCCGTCAAGGACTATTGTTTCCACTGACAAGTTGGAGCCTTTTGTCAGATGTCAGGTCAACAGAGGTGATAATTTCCCTTGTTTTACAAGGGAGGAAAGTGAGGCTTAGAGAAGAACTCTGACTTGCTAGACTCTTACAGCTCCTAGGTGACTGGAGCTAGAATCCAGACGTTAAATTTTATCCTGCAGGCAATGGGGAGCCATTGAAGGTTTTTGTTTTTGTTTTTGTTTTTGTTTTTTACTGAAGGTTTTTGAGCAGGGGAGTGACATAGCCAGGCTGCTTTCTAGATGACTCTGGGGGTGAGTGGCCACCCAAGGGAGAAATCAAGACAGAGGAGGTGGGGGTGGGCTGGGGTTGTGGCTCCCCCTTCCTTTCCGACTGCCCTGTCCTTGCCCTGTCTGTACACGGGGACCCAGGCTGTCCCTTACCTTGGACCAGACCATGTGGCCCTGAGTCTGTCTCTGGTCACCCCCAGGCTGTGTGGCCTGCGCACCCTGCAGCCCTACGCCGAGAGGATCCCTGTGGTGGCCACCGCTGGCATCACCATCAACTTCACGTCCCAGATCTCCCTCACCGGGCCCGGCGTGCAGGTGCACTACAGCTTGTACAACCAGTCAGATCGTGAGTGTGGCAGGCTGGGGATTGGGGCGGGGACCCCCTAAGCCCCCGCAGCTTCTCTCTGCCTCTTAGCTGTCCCTGGAAGCACCAAGAGGCTGGTCAAAAGGAGTGTGTGTGTGTGCATGCGCGTGCGCATGTGTGCACGAACATATGCAGCTTTGTGTGTGCTCACGTGTGCAAGGCAGTCATACATGTTCATGAGGTATATACACTCATACATACCCGAGTGTGTGCTGCGTGCATGAGCCCGGACATGTATGCCCACATGGACCGTGTACTCAGGCGTGTGGGTACACACGTGAGCACACGGGTGCCTCGTATCTGCACGTGTTTTCATGATGACGCGTGTCCTAATGGCTCCTTCCCTGTCCAGCCTGCCCTGGAGAATTCCTCTGCTCTGTGAATGGACTCTGTGTGCCCGCCTGCGACGGGGTCAAAGACTGCCCCAACGGCCTGGATGAGAGAAACTGCGGTGAGCAGCCTGCCCACCCCGTCGCTCCTCTCTCCTCACCTCTGTGCTGGGCTGAGCCCACCCTTTCGAAACCCGCCCCCCACAGGCAGCTCCCATTAGCAGTGTCCAGGAAGTAAGCCTCCCTCGCTGTGCTGAGATGGTATGGTGGAAGCACAGCGTGAGGGCCACCCAGTGGGGCAGTGACAGGGACAAGCTGGGACCCAGGTGTCCTGACTCCCAGCTCAGGGCTTCTCCCCACCGGGCCATCACCCCCAGCCTTCCGCCAGGACAGCCGTCCAAGAAGGAACAGAGCAGATGAGGGAGGGTAGGACCAGAAGGGGGAAGCCTGTCAAGCAGAGCCCAGCAGACCCAGGTTGGCCAAGGAGAGGATCCTTTATCTGTCTCCTTTGAGTGGGGTCCTCCACTGCAGGGGTTCAGACTGGAGCTGCCAACTCTTCCTGGGGTGTGCTCACACTGCCCAGCCCTGGCAGAAGGGGCTCAGGGTCCTGATGGTCCCCAAGCCAGGGCTCTCTCGGATTAATACCTCTGCCTCTGAATCCTGGCTTCTGGCCCCCAAAGTCACCATCAGTACAGCCTGTTCCAGTCTGATCTCCCCAGACCACCTGCATCCCATCGAAGTTTTACATATGTGGGGAGAGAAGCGGGAGGGAAGGGGGATGTGCCTGCCTCTGGGCTGATCCTGCCTTCGTGCTCGTGAAGGTGCCTCATATTTGGAACCAGAACATCTGGTTTCAAGTTCTGGCTCAGCCAGGTGACCTTGGAAAAGTCACTTCATTTCTGTTTCCACCGATGAAATGGAGTATCTCACAGGGTTGCAGTGACACTCAGGTGTAAAGTAGCTGAGAAAGAGATTTGTGATCATGACATGCGATACAATGCACAGTCACAGGCGGCGCAAAGTCCCAGCCTGGTGCCTCTGGCTTCCTCCCACCTGTCCCCTCCCTGTGTCCTCATACAGTTTGCAGAGCCACATTCCAGTGCCAAGAGGACAGCACATGCATCTCACTGTCCAGGGTCTGTGACCGGCAGCCTGACTGTCTCAATGGGAGTGATGAAGAGCAGTGCCAGGAAGGTAGGGCGGGGTATGACCAGGTATCTAGAGGGAAACCACAGAATGGGCTCAGCCAGATAGCCCGGCCCTTCTGCATGCTTCTTCCGCAGAGGTTTCTGCCCTCTTGTCCAAATACTTACCAACCCATTTATAAGTATGCCTATATGTCCGTCTGTCCATCCATTCATCCATCCATCCATCCATCCATCCATCCATCCATCCATCCATCCATCCATTCATCCATCTTCTGGTCTCCCCAACCATCTTGTCTGTCCATTGATTCATACATCCACTCACTCACTCATCCATCGGCCTGTCCAACCACCTATCTCCCTATCCACTAAGCCATCAATCTACTCACTTTCTGGTTTACCCAACTGCCTCTCTGTATGTCCATTGTTCCATCCTCCATCCATGCATCCATGGATCTCTCTAACTACGTGTTTGTCCATTGGTCCTTACATCCACTCATTTATCCATCCAAATAGCTGCTTGTCAGTTTCTTACCAGACCATCAAGTCACCCATTTGTTGGTCTGCCCAATCTCCTGTCTGAGTCTCCAGTGTTTCATCCATTCGTCCATCCATCCATTCATCATCCATCCATCCATCCATCTGACCAGCCAGCCTTCACTCACAGACTACCCAGTGATATGCAAGGCAGAGTTGAGAAATGGGAATAAAAGACACCAAGGTGGTCCCTGCCCTCTGGGGATTATCTGATAGTAGAAGAAATAAAATGATGGGTGACTCTCTCTGGCCCAAACCTTCTGGACATCATGTCCAGTAGCATAAGAAGACTGGAGGAGGAGGAGGAGATCAGGCTGAGAAAGCTTCCTAGAAGAGGTAGGCTTGAAGAGAGGTAAAATTTAAGTAGCGAAGGAAAGGAGACCAGGCGAAGACTGGTGGAGAGGAAAGCCCTTCACGGTGAAGGCGGTGAGGAGCTGCTGTGTGGTTGGGCGGGGCAGGGCCTGCAGGGCTGCCAGGCTAGGAGGGGAGCTTAGTCTGATGGGAGGGGCATAGCCGCGCTCTTGGAAGCCTCACTGGGCTGAAAGTGGAGGCGCGGGTCTGCCTTCAGGTACCATACCTGGGGGGAGGCAGAACCTTACGGTCAGAAGCCCAGGTCTGAGAGGTGAGACACTGCCTTCTCTTAACAGACCAGCGTAGGGGGCGAGGGGTGCGGAGGGGACATGGCCTGCCTTTAGGGGACCTTAAAGGAGCCTCAGGGAACCCTTTAGTGCGGTCAAGAGACCCCTCCCCGGTCGCCTCCTGGCCTCTTCCAGGCTCTGTCTTCCCTGGCCTTGTTTTGGAGGCTCCTTTGGGCTCAGGGACCCACCCTCTAAGCCCTGCCCCCACCCCCTCTATCCCAGGGGTGCCTTGCGGGACCTTCACTTTCCAGTGTGAGGACCGCAGTTGTGTGAAGAAGCCCAACCCACAGTGCGACGGGCATCCCGACTGCAAGGACGGCTCGGACGAGCAGTACTGCGGTGAGCCCCGGGGCTCCGACAGGCTGGGCTGGGCGGCATTCCCCTCCACCTGCTGGGCCCTCCAGCGTGGGAGGAGGTGCCCACCCTGCGGAGCTGGAGGGGGAGCTCACCGTCTGTCCACCTGTCTCTCTACCCCGCCTCTGCCCCCTGGTGTGGGCCCTGCCCGCATCTCTCCCTTCCTCGCCCCTTCATTTTCTTTCCCCGTCCCCTTCATGTCATTCCTCTGCTCTCCCTTCATGCCTCCCCCTTCTCTTTTTCTCTGTGTCTGTTCTCTGCGGCCCCTCGCCCTCTGTCCATCCCTGCCCCCTCCTCCACCCCTAGACTGTGGCCTCCAGGGCCCCTCGGGCCGCATCGTGGGCGGGGCCGAGTCCTCGGAGGGTGAGTGGCCCTGGCAGGCCAGCCTCCAGGTTCGGGGTCGACACATCTGTGGGGGGGCCCTCATCGCCGACCGCTGGGTGATCACAGCTGCCCACTGCTTCCAGGAGGACAGGTGAGGGGGACGGCACGGGGACGTGGGCCGCGAGAGGTGGGGTAGGGAAGGCTGTGACGGGGTACAGTGTGTCTGAAACCTAAGCAGACAGAGGGGAGGGCGGTGGGAAGCCCCTCAGACCGGCTGTTCCGACACTTGGGTTCGGCCCTGGCTCCACCACGAGCACACTCTGTGCCCCTGGAGAGGCCGCTCGACCTCTCTGTGCTCTACTTTTCGTATTTTGCTTTCAGCTGGGTCAGTGATTCATTTATTTACTCATTCATCCATTCAACGATATTCGTTGTGCTCCTACTATGTGCCAGGGGCTGTGCTAGACACTGGGGTACAGTAGAAAACAGAACTGCCTGACTTGCTCATAGGCCATGAACCCCCCTCCTCCAGGCATGCCTGTCTGTGACCTGGGGCGGGAGAGGTGGGGCAGAGAAGGCCACAAGAAGGGACATCTCACCCTGCCCCACAGACATCTTCCTCATCTCCATGGTGGGCTGACAGCACCCCCTTTCCACCCCTAGCCTGATGTCTGGTGCCCCAGACCCACCCCAGCACGGCCAGTCGCGGACTCTGTCCCCACACCTTCTCCTCCGTCCTGGGTCTACAGGGTCCGAGCCAAAGGCCTGGAGCCACCAGGGCACCCCTCCCCCTCCCCTCACACTCAGCCAGGCCGCAAGCCCTCCCAGTGGTCTGGACGCATCTTCAGCCACTGCCTGTCCACGCTGCCACCATCACCCCTGGGTCACCCCGGCAGCCCAGAGCCCAGCTCCCTTTTGCATCCTCTGCCCAGGTGCCCGGGTGCCCTTCTGGGTGCGGTCTGACTACCCAGCTTCTTTCACTTCATCCCTGGCTCCCCACTGACCACAGGTAGAGAAAGACCTGGATGCTGACCTGGCCTCCAGGGGTCTGCACAGCCCAGTCTCTGCCAATTCCTCCACACTCAACTCCCTCCCCCTCCTCCTGAGGACCAGCAAGTTTCAGGGCGTTCCCAGCTGCCCCATCTAGAAAGTGCACAGAAAAAAAGGAGAGAATGATCTGCCAGTGCCTGGCACTGTGCTAATTTTTTTACATACACAGTTTTATTGAATTCCCTCAGGAACATATGAGTAGATGATGCTATTCCCATTTTGCAGATGGGATGACTGAGGCCTAGAGAGGTGCACACACACAACTCGGGAGGGATGACACTGGAGCTGGAACCCAGGCAGGAGGGCTCCAGGGCCAACACTGAACGCCGTACTGCCAGCTGCCTGGCCTTCCAGAGCAGGGTGGGGATGGGTTGGAGGCTGGTGTCCCGGGGGAAAGCTGGCTACCCTAGGAATCTGGGATGGGATCGGGGAGGCGGCCGCTGAGCGAGTCCCCCTCCCTGCCCTCAGCATGGCGTCCCCGGCGCTGTGGACCGTGTTCCTGGGCAAAGTGTGGCAGAGCTCTCGCTGGCCGGGTGAGGTGTCCTTCAAGGTGAGCCGCCTGCTGCTGCACCCATACCATGAGGAGGACAGCCACGACTATGACGTGGCCCTGCTGCAGCTCGACCACCCCGTGGTGCGCTCGGCCTCCGTGCACCCCGTCTGCCTGCCCGCGCGCTCCCACTTCTTCGAGCCGGGCCTGCACTGCTGGATCACGGGCTGGGGTGCCCTGCGCGAGGGCGGTGAGCTGGACTGCGGGCAGGGGAGATGGGATGGGTCCCCCTCACGCAGCTTCTGAGCCTGGAAGTGAACTGGCAAGGGGCCCTGGGGCTCCACTCCAGAGGTCCACTAATCCTGGGATTAAATTGCGCTGGATTTCCTGGAAAAAAACAACCTTTAACTATGGCCGTGGGCCTCTCCCCTTCCCTTCCTGCCAGAAGGGCATTTAAGGAGAACCAAGGTCATGGAAGGATATCCTAGGGGATATGTGTGGAGTGATGGGGCAGGCCAGGGACCCCACAGCCTGTGGGCAAGATCCAACCCTCTGCTCCTTGGACAGCGGGGGGTGGAGGGGTATGTGTCTGTGTTGGGGGGAGGCTCTTAATTATTAACACCACGTGGAGGTTAGATTTTAGGGGAACATGATTTCATTTAATCCATCCAATAACCCTAGCTATTGGTTATCATGGACCCCATCTTAAGGATGGGGAAACGGAGGCTCAGAGACATTTAGCTGTGACTCAAAGTCACACAGCCAGAGAGGGTTGGAGCAGAGACTAGAACCCAGGACTATCTGACCCCAGAGCCCCTGCTGTTTGGCTGCTGCCTCTCAGAAACATGAGTTTCTCCCCTTCCCTCCTACAGTGACCAGAGCTGGCCATCCCTAGAGGCCACCTCTCAGTTCTGTACGTAACTACAGCCATGCCCTGCACCCTTCGCGGTGGTGGCTTTAAAAATGCGTACTGTGCTTTACAGTCTGGAGGTGGGCAGGAATGAGGGATAATTTAAAGACGGAGAAACTGAGGCTCAGGTGAAAAGTGACATGTCCAAGAGGATGATAGAGAAGAGTGTAAAACAAGGATTGGTCCACTTCCTCATTCATTCATTCAATGACACATTTATGAGCACCTGCTATATGCCAGGCATCGAGTTGGACAAAGGGAATATAAAGACAAACAGGAAACACTCTTTGGGGAGCTGACACGGATGGGGAGGTACGGGAGGCAGTGGCAGCCCAGAGGAAGGGCGGGCTGAGCTCAGGCTTGGAGGATAGGTCAGCAGTGTCCCAGCGAAGGGGAAAGGCATTTCTGATGAGAGCGCAGGTGGCAACCCAGGGAGCCCTGAGAACACACAGCACCAGAGGGGAGCCGGTGGATCTGGGTGAGGATCTGGAGCCAGGAGTCCTCCTCCTGACCTGCTCGAAGCATCAGGGCTTTGAGAAAAAGCATGGATGTCTGGGCCCACCCCAGCTGAACAGACCGGATCTCCGGCTGGGACTAGGCACGGTATCGATTGGAGCTCCTAGGGAGAAGTGCTGGCTGGAGAGTGGGGAGACGCTGATGAGTTTTAGGGGGGAGTGAAGGGGTGGGATGGGTGTTCTGGAAAGATCCCCCAGGGCTGTCACAGAGCGGAGGGGAGGCAGCCAAGAAGCCTCAAGCAGGAGGGGTGGGGGGAGGGAGGACCTAAGGAGGACCCTAGTCCTGACAGGCCCTGGGCAGGGTCGGGGTGGGGTCTGTCACCATGAGCTACTCGGAGAAGGAGCCAGAACAGAGTGATGGAGAGGTGGAGGGCGGGGGTGGGAGGCTGGGCAGAGCAGGAGCGAGGAAGGGGGCTCCTGAGCTGCAAGAGGAATAGCCGAGGGAAGAGTGGGGGCCCCGGGCACCTCAGATCTTCTCACCTCTGTCCCCGACCCCACTGGGCAGGCCCCACCAGCAACGGTCTGCAGAAGGTGGACGTGCAGCTGATCCCGCAGGACTTGTGCAGCGAGGCCTACCGCTACCAGGTGACCCCCCGCATGCTGTGCGCCGGCTACCGCAGGGGCAAGAAGGATGCCTGCCAGGTGACTCCTGCGGGGTGGGCCAGGTGGGGGAGGGAGGGTGCTGCTCACATCACCCAGGGCCTGGCCTTCTGCCCACAGTAGCCTGCTGCAGCCTCACGGCAAGGTGGGCTTGGCTGTCCCCACTTTATGGATGAGGAAACTGAGGCTCGGGAGGTTGAGAGACTTGCTCCAGGTTGCAGGCCCCAGATGAGAAGAGACCCCAGTGGGGCAGGTCTGAGGCCCAACCCCAGCTCTGCTCCTTGCCCTCCGCGAGGCACTTTGCCCAAGTGACCCAGCAGAGAGGACTAGACGGAGCCCACAGAAGGCAGGCGGAGCTGGGCAGGGCATGGGGACACACATCCACGCTTCCACGAAAGCCAGGCCCTGCTGGAGGCCAGGCTGGGCTGGTCTGGGCTCCCTCCATTTATCGGAGGCTTCCAAAGGGGATGTGTCACTCAGAACATCCCCAGCGGTTGAGACCCTTGCCTGGAAGGGGCTGCCTCTACCCTGACGTGGCCCTGTCTCTTCCCCTCTTACAGGGTGACTCAGGTGGCCCGCTGGTGTGCAAGGAGCCCAGTGGCCGCTGGTTCCTGGCGGGGCTGGTCAGCTGGGGTCTGGGCTGTGGCCGGCCCAACTATTTTGGCGTCTACACCCGCATCACAGGTGTGATTGGTTGGATCCAGCAGGTGCTGACCTGAGGAGCTGCCCCCACGCAGAGCAAGGGCCCACCTCTTGGACTCAGAGAGCCCAGGGCACCCACCAGGCAGGGGAGCAAGTATTCTGCCGGTGGCAGGGCCCCGTGGGGACAGGAGGTGGTGTCTCTCCTCTCCCCCAACCTGTTGCCTGACATATGCCCCAGTGAGGACACAAGGAGGGAGAAGGACCATCAGCTGGTGGTCAAGACTTCCCCTGAGGGCCTGGGATGGTCACCAGGCCCGGCTGGGGGGGTTCGCGTCCAGCCTGTCCCCTCCTGATCCTCTCTCTCCTTCCCCTTCCTCCGCTGCTGACTTTGGTGGGGAAGAGTTGAGCAGCAATCATGTGGCTGCCGGGGCCCCCGCCTGCCCCCGCCCCAGCGCAGAGGCTGCTGGGACAGCATCCTCTCCAGACAGCAGATTCCAGTCTTTGAAGCCCTTGGCCTAACTTGAGGGGTGGGGGAGGAAGGTGCCCCCGCAGGAAGGGCCCTCAGAGCCCTGGAGACGGCCAAGTGGGCCAGCCGCCACTGCAGGCCAAAGGGTGGGGAGCCCCAGGTCCAGGGTCCTCCCACGCCTACCTGTTCCTCGGGCCTTCACTGCCCATTCTCACCTGGAGGTGAGCTCAGCTGCCCTGTGGAATAAAGCTGTCTGACCTGAGGTCCTGTTCTGGGGATTGAATGGGGCCCCGGGCACCAATCTCATGCCTTTGACTGAGCAGCCCCTGTTATCTGCTCAGCCTATTGGCTAAGCATCCAGAAGGCCAAGGGGGGTCAGTGGGGACAGCGGTGGCCTCCAGGGCAGCTGCCTAGGTCCTGGGAGCAACCCCAGGAAGGCAATGGTTTGGTGCCCCTCAGGTCAGAGTGAGGGCTGGGACAAGTGATGCACTCCTTCTGGAAGCTTGGAAGGAAGCTGAGGGGCAGAGAGTCTCATGATCGCACCAGGGAGGGGTCAGGAGTGGAGCCTGGAGCGGAAGCCCTATCTCCTGATTCCCAGGCTACCACTTCCCCTCTGGCACGGCGCTGCCTCTGCATTCTGAGTCATTTATTCAGCAAGCAGCTCACAGGCTCCTACCACGTGCCAAGGGCCGCACTGGGGTCACAGAGCTGCACAGAACTTGGCTCCTGATTTCGGGAGGGGTGGGGGCGCTGATCCAGGGTGAAGGGGCTTTGGGGTAGCCTGCAACTCGGGAAGGCTGCCTGGAGGAGTCTTGAGTTGGGGTTCAAAGGTGGCCAAGGTGGGGAAGAGCATTCCAGGCAGGGGAACAGCATGTGCAAAGGCAACAGTCCCCAAAGTCAGTGGCCTGTTAGGGAATAGTAAGTTGTTTTTAGTTGGAACAGAGGTTGGCAGGGGTGGTGGTGGGGCTAAAAAGGAATGCATGGGGAGGGTCAAACTGAGATTAGATGGCAAAGAGCTTGGAATGGAGCTATGAATTGACCCTGGGCGCTCTGGGGAGCCGTGGAAGGCTCTAGAGCAGGGAAGTGACACAGGACGGATTCCCATTTTAGAACCACCAGCGGTACCAGCCTGGAGGAAGTGGGAGGCAGGGAGGCCAGTAAGGAGGCCACTGCAGAATTCCAGGGAGAAGAGGATGGGGCCTGGACCGAGCAGGGCGATGGGGATGGACATAGGGTCGAAGGACCCTTACTGTCCTCCAGGTGCCTCAGTGGATGGGGTGACGTGAGGGAGGAGTCACCCAGGACCACTCCCACCCAGGGCACCTGGGGAGGGAAAAGCTCTGGGAAGGTGTCATGAACTTGGGATGCTTCTGGGAGGAAGGTGTCCAGGAGGCAGGCGGAGCTTGAGAGAGGTTTGGAGGAGGGATTTTAGAGCCACCCTGCAAGGAAGGTGGTCCAGGGAAGACCGAGGAGGTGGGGGAGACACAGACTGCAGACGTGCGGGTCCGGAGTAGGAGGCTGAGGGGAACTAAGGGGGGTGGAGTCTTAGGGGCCAGGGCTGTGGCCTAAGTGGGAGTGGTCAGGGAGGCCTACAGGGCCGGGCCCTGCTGGAGGCGAGGAAGGGGGTGTCAAGGGCGGACAAGTCTTTCTTGGAGCCTAGCTGGGAGGAGAAGGAATGGGGGAACCTTGGAGGGGACCTAGTGTCGAGAGGGTTTTCAAAGGTAGACAGGGAACGGCCATCGCATCCATGTGTGGAGAGCCCTCCACCCACTGGGTCCTGCCTGTGGAGATGGAGCAGACGCTATGGGGGGACACCTTTGGGGTGGGGGCAGGACTACCCCGGGTGGCCTCTCAGGGATCTCAGAGGGGGAGCAGAACACTGCTGGAGGGTGCTTTGCTAAAATGCAAATTCATGGCCTTATCCCCGTCTTAATTAGTAGGAATTAGGGGGGAGGGGGTGATCTGTCCTTTTAACAAGGCTCCTGGTGACTCTTTCGCAAGCAAAGCTGGACACAAAAAGCGAGGTCAACTTCAGAGAGCCGAGTGGCCCCAGGGAGAGTGGTGAGGTCCCCCCCGGACTGCTGAGTGGGCTGGGGAAGACCTCGGTCAAGGGGAGCACTACTTTGCAGAGATGTCCCCCGGCAGCGCTGAATTGCTGGGGGGCGGGGCTGGGGAGCAAGGCAGACACTCAGTAGGACCCGGGAGGTGAAGTAACTGGCCAGGTGGGGTGGGGGTCCAGTCAGACTCTGAGAGAAGATGGAGGGGAGACTGGGGGTTGTACTTCCTAGGACTTGGGGCAGAGGGTGGAGGTGACCCGAAGGTATCACAGCAGGAAGCAGAGGGGACGTCCTGCTAGGTTAGGAGGGAGCAGAGGTGGCAGGGTGAAGCCAGGAAGCAGAGCACCTTACCTGAATGGTGAGGTGAGACTGGGAATTGGGACGCAGGGAGCCAGGCTTGGGAGGACCTGGTATTCTGATTCCCAGAGGCCCAATTCCCTAGCCCTCAGCACCCCAGCTAATCTAGGTCTGCCTGGAGGCCGGAAGAGACCTGCGTGACTCCAGGGGGCGGGGCCTTAGAAGTCACCTGGTCCAACCCCTCACTTTACTGTTGAGGAAACTGAGGCCCAGAGAGGGCAAGGTACTTTCCAGAGTTCACCCAGCAAGGCAGAGTTGGTACCCTCGGTGTCCGGCCACGGGACACAGGATCCAACCGGGATGCTCCTCCCCCCAGCACACCCGGGAGAGTGACAACAGGGCAGGGTCCCTGGGCTTTATGAAAAAGCCCCATTACCTCTGGGTTGTCTGCACCACCTTAAGTTTAGCCCCTGTCCCCAAACGTGGCCCAGAGAAAGAGAGGGAGACAGCCAGCCTGGCTGTTTCTTCAGGTTTTATTACACGGTGGGGTTGGACACCGCCGAGAAGCAAGTATCCAGCTGGGGAGGCCATAAGCGCAGGAGGCGCCCCTTGCTCAGCCCCTGCCACCCCAGACTCTCCCTTGGGCAGAGGGAGGAGTGTCCCC
Organism: Balaenoptera physalus; assembly: GCF_965194825.1. Classification (NCBI taxonomy): domain Eukaryota; kingdom Metazoa; phylum Chordata; class Mammalia; order Artiodactyla; family Balaenopteridae; genus Balaenoptera; species Balaenoptera physalus. The sequence goes on from NC_138892.1 coordinate 11,278,337, forward strand.
CTTTCCCTTGTGACCGGTCCTGAGTGGCCCCGCTGCCCCTGCTGAACCAATGCCTGCCTTCCTCCTGGCCAGGGCACTGTGCACCCAGCAGTACAGACAGCAAGGGGGTGGGGAGCAGCCAAGGTGAAGGCCGAGTCACCCATCCCCTCCTTCAACAGGGCTAACCCCACACCCTTCATCCCCCACCAATCCCTCAACCTCCATCCTGGGCCAGGCAGGTCCGAGTCTGCGCTTTGTGCCCTCCCTGAGGGCTTTCGCGGACCTTTGCTCCTCTTGGTAAACTCACAACAAACCTGAGGTAGGTAGGGCAGGAAGTGAACCCATTTGACAGACAGGGAGACTAAGGCTCAAGGAGGTGATGTGACTGGGCTGGGGGGGAGCGTATCTGCCATGCAGCTGGGGGACCTGGGGGATGGGACGCAGGGGCCTGGGAGATACAGCTGGACAGCGCCACACTCTGGCCACCGGCAGGTGGCTCTGCCCAGGGGTCCCAGGGCCCACATCAGGCCTTGCGAGGTACCAGTGGGCCCCCACCCGGCCCCCGGAGGCAGGGGTAAGTCACAGCCCCGCAGGTGTAGACAGAGGTGACAGCGGGGAGAGCTCTTCCTCCGCCTCGGGCTGGGGGCCCACCCCGTGGTACAAAAATAAAGGATTTCAGAACGGAACCCCAAGTCCCTGGAGGCGATCTGGGGCCTCACATCCGGGTGCCTCTGGCTTGTAACAGCTAGAAAATAAGAGGGGGCAGGGAGACGGGGTGGGGGGTGGTCAGAACACCGGGAGGAGGATGAGAGGGTGAGGCCGGTGAGGAGGGGGTAGTGCAGGGCCAGGAGAAGGGCAGAGAGGAGATTGGAATGGAGGGAGGGAGGGGTGGGGAGACAGGGAGAGAGAAAGAGTCAGGTGAGTCACGAGGTCCTTTCTGGGAGGAAGGAGGGGGGCTGAGGCCCAGAAAAAGTGGATTCAGAGCTGAGGAGGAGGGGGAGCAGGGAGAGGCCCCAGCTCGCCCATCCGGGAGCCCCGTGCCCCATCTTGGGCTGGGGGGTGGCTGCCTAGGACACGTTCTGCCGAGACTCTGGCCAGGGGGTCAAGGCCCAGAGGTTGGTCAGCACTGTCTCAGGCAGAAGGTCACAGAGAGCAGCCGTCCGTTCCCATTTTAGAGGTAACTGTGGCCCAAAGAGGGACAGTGAATTGCCCAAGGTCAGACGGCAGGCAGATAAGACTGAGTGGGGGCTTGTGGGCACCTGGCCAGGGCTTTTTCTGCCACAGCCCGATCCTCAGCCAGCTCCGGCTGACTCCTCCTAGGCCAAGGGAATCCAAGTGTGGCCTGTCCTTCCCACCCCCGCAGAAATAGGCAACCCAGTGCCTCGAGGCTGTGACGCAGAAGCTCCTGAGCGTGCAGGGATGAGGTCAGGGCCCCTGGCTTCCGTCTCCCTTCCCTCCTTCCCAGCGTGGCTCTGACGCTGATGGGCAGGTGGGAAAGAATTTCCTCCCCCTTTTGTCTCATCTCAGAGCTGCATCCCCAAGGCCAAGATAGGCTGAGAAACTTGGGGGAGGGGAGAAAATCGGCCGGAAGTCCACAAAAGAAGAGCTGAGCACCCTGTTGGCTTCCGGCCCTCCCTCCAGCTCTGCCAAGCTACAAACCAGGCATGGCAGCGCTGGGGGCGGGCGAGGGGCCCGGAGAAGCCCTTACTGCAAGCGCAGCCTCAGGTCTGAGGGGGTGCAGACAGGAACCTGCAAGGAGGAAACGTGAGGAGGAGGCGAGGAGGTGAGGCGCTGCAGCAGGGCGGCCCGACCTCAGATGTGCCCGGCGGGGTCGGCGGGCACCATGGAGGCGCAGCTGTGCCCCTCCTCCCCGGGCCCGGAGGCGGGAGGTGCCAGAAGGGGTGCAGGAGGCGGCAGGCGGGATGCTCTGGGATGCGGGGCCGGGGCACCTGGGTGGAGGGCACAGGAGGCTGGGACCACAGCAGCCCCGGGATGGAGGTGTGAGCAGGCAGAGAGAAAACCCGGACAGGGGCAGAGAGGGAAGAGGCAGGGTGTAGATGAGATCCAGGAGGAAGAAGAGGTGGATGAAGATGAGGCAGGACCTCCGGCGGGAAGCGGAGGAGGAGGAGGAGGCGGTGGTGAGAGGGAGAAAAGGTTAGCGGGATCCTGAGATGGCTGGGCTGCAAAGAGAAAGTGAGAGAAGGGATGGTTATGCAGGTGAGGCGCCAGGCACGCGGCTGAGCTAACCCTGGTGGGCCCGCCCCCCTCGGCCGTCCCGGGACCCCAGGTTCTGCGGCGGGCTCCAGCCGGGAGCGGGCGGGAGGCACCGGCTTTTATTAGCAATCGTTCTCCTTGGGGGTTGGCTGCACCTTTCTCCTGTGCATCTGCCTCCACCTGCACCTGTGCCACCTCCACCTCCACCTCCTGCTGTCGCTCCTCCAGCTGCTCCTCCGCGCGCTGTGAACCAGCCGGCAGACCCAGGGAAGAAAGAGCGCAGAGCTAACGAGGGGGCCAGGGCCCGCTGGTCGCCATCCCCGCAGGCCCCCATCTCAGCGTGAAGGGGATGGGCAAGGGGGACCTCCCGGGGAGGGGAGCGCTACAGCCACAGAAGCTGGGGCATCTTGTCGGATCCCTTGGGAAGCCTGGGAGGGGCCTGGGGGAACCAGCAGAGCGTGGGGTCCTGCTGAGGATGCTCCCGGATCGGCCTGGCTGCTGGGACGTGGAGCAAGGCTAGGTGAGGGGTGTAAGAGGAAGGGGGTGGGTGTGTGGCTAGGGTAGCCTTGAGGGCTGCCTGAGAAGGCCTCGTTTTAGGAGGACCGACCCAGAGTCGAAGTGAGGCCAGGGAAGGCCCAGGGCAGACACCAGCCAGATCTGAGATGTCAGCACCAGGCTCTGGCATCCCAGGTCCTGAGGTCTCTCCCAGAGAGGCAGGAGCGGCAAGCTCACCTTGCACCCTTGCAAGGCCGTGCCGGCCACTGGCCCCGATGGGGGCGGGGTGGGCAGGGGAAGTCACAGCCCAGGGAGGCAGACAGCCAGACGGGAAGCGGAGTTCCTAAGTCTCCAGCACATAGGGACAGGCTCCTAGAAGGAACGGTCTCCCTTCTTCCCAGCCTGCCTAGCTGCCTGCCCCACTGGTCCTACCAAAGGCCCCTCAGGCTTCCGATCGGCTCTGGGTCCAGGCTGGCAGGACCTCTGATTAGCCCCCTCCCCCCAGCCAGCTGATGCTGCCTCACAGGCCAGGGTGGAGACACAGGGCCGGACCCCAAGGGCTCCAGACCCCTCTGCTGCTGAGTCCTAGGAGGGAGCCTGCGGGAGGGGCAGGATTAGCGGATTCGGCTTCCCTGCCCCAGCCCAGGCCCCTGGGAAATAAATTGGCCCTTTGGATCCCAGAAGTTCCAAGCTGGTGGTCCACCCCTCTCACTTCCCTGAGAACACAACCAAGGTGCCCAGAGGGGGCGGGACTTGTCCTAGGTCACACAGAGCGCTCACACAACGCCCAGACCCCTAGTCCAGTGCACTCCCCCTTGTGCCATGCTGCCCCGTGGCCACCATGTGACCACCATCCAAGTGGCATCTAAGTCCACTCTTGCCGCGCCCTGGGGATAATCTCATCTCATTGCCCCCCAAGTCTGGGCCTGGGTAACTGGCGTGAGCAGGCAGGACGGTGGGTGGCATGGGATGGATGGCATCGGCTGTGACCAGGGGATCAGGCGTGTGCAGCGGGAGGGAAAAAGAAGCACGGATGGCTAGGTGGAGGGCAGCGAGGGGAGGGAGGAAAGGCAGGGAGGCCGAGGTCGGGGCAGGGAAGAGGCTGCCCTTGGTTTTGGCAGAGGGCTCACCTTGGTTTTGCGGCTGGACTCGGAGCTCAGCCCGTGCGGGGAGCTGTACAGCTCCTTGGACACCACGCACAGGAACTCTGCCTGGTCCTCGCTGCCGTAGTTGTAGGAGGAGCCGATGTTCACCAGCTGGAGGGGAGGAGCATGGGGAGAAAACGATAGGATGGGGTTGAGGGGACGGGGTGGGCGGACACTGGCACTTGTCAACTGTGCCCTGATCTTGCTGTTCCGTTCAGGCCCATCCCTGGGTTTCCAGAGGACACCTCTGGCGCAAAGTCAGAGTCTTCTCCCCCAACCCCCCCCCACACACCTATGCCTCTGGTCTATTTCCAGGGCCAGCCTCCCCACGTGGCTTGGCTGGACCTGATCCTTAGAGAAGGAGGATTATCACTGCTGTTCCTCTCCCATATCTAGCAGGCAACGTCCTAAAAGCAGGCAGAGGCCTGTAACGGGCAGGCTGTCTCCCTCTGTCCCAGATGTGGTTGAAGCAGCCCCAGAACCAGGTTGCAGGATGGGGTTGGCATGACCTGGTGGAGCTCCGTAGAATATTCTGTTCACTGTTGGAAGCAGAGGTAGAACAGGTCGCCCGTTCCTTACGCCAGCGGTCCCTGACATGCTTGCTCAGCCTTTGAGAGCCCATGCAATTGCCAAAGACTCCCTTAGGCTTTCAAGAGTGGCCCCACCTTTGTTCTGGGGTCCCTAAAATAACCACACCTGCAGGGCCCCTTCTGGCTGATAAAGGCCCTGCACATGATGGGTCTCATTCGGCCCCCAGGAACCCTCATCCTGCAGATAGAGAGGAAAAATCAGCCCCTTTGGCAGATGAGGCTTGGAGAGGTGGTAAAGTCCCACAGCCAGGAAGAATCTGAATTTGAATGCGGATTCAAATTCAGGATTTGAATCTGGGACCCCGAGTCCTCTCAGGGGTCCTATAGACTTAAATGCTTCTAATAATTCACAGGATGCTAGCTAGCTCCAATGTTTAGAGGTCTACTCTGGGCTAGGGACTTTATCCATGGTCTTTCTAATCTACACAACATTCCTGCAAAGGAAGCACTACTGGTCCATGTCACAGATTAGGAAAACTGAGGCCCAGAGAGATACGACTTGCTCAAGATCACACAGCATGTCAGTGGTGAGGCCTAGATATGAATCCAGGCTTCCGGCTCCTGGACTGGGCTTGTTCCTCCATCCTGCCCGGCCATCCTGGGAAGCCTGGCCTTCTTCAACCTCCAGGTGCAAGGGAGCTTGTATGGATAAAGGGTAACCCAACCCTTCCCCTTCTCTAAGGGCAAATTTGACCTTGGGCTAACTTGCTGGCTCTGATCCTCTGGAAACCTGAGAGAGGTGTGATGTCAGCTGCATTACCAGGGCAACACCATTTATGATAAAAATCTCTCCTGGTGGTAAACTGCATAGGTACTGGGAGGAAGTACAGGTCACCATAAATACCTCATGGGAAGCCGCTGCTCTGGGCTCCCCTGAATGTGGCAATGCTTGGAACTGGGCATGTCCCTCGCGGGGACCTGGAATCTATGCCTATGGAATTGTTACACGAGGTGTGGCCCCAAGGGGACCTCCGCTCTCCTATGTGGATCTTGTCTCCTCGCACCAGAGCTGTCGCTTGGGGGCCGGAGACTCACACACTACGGTGTAGACCACTACCTGGTTGCTGGGAGGACTCCCATTAAAGATGATTCCCGGGAGCTGCCCTGCGGCCAGCGGGGCTTCCCGCCTCTCTCCTTCCTGGTCAGTCTGCTGCCAAGTGCGGCCTTTCTTAATCTTGTTTAGTCTCTCTTAAGACCCCGGGTGGGGGCTGCAGTGGGCACCCCAAGGCTGGGGCTGTGGGAAGGGAGGGGCCTGCTTTGCCTGGGGGTGTGGCCCAGCCCACCTGCTCGAAGCGCCAGCCGTCAGACATGGTGGAGACCATCTGCGTGAGCTCCTCCTCCTGGCACTGCAGCACACGGTACACGTGCTTGGGTGGGACCTGCAGGCAGAGGGGCGACGTGGAGGGCACCTGTGGGAGCGCCAGGCACCCCGGGGGTGGGAAGAGCACCTGTCCTCCCCCCACCATCTACCCCTAAGAAGGACAGAAGTGGGGGAGGGGAGATGGGAGCCATGTTCTGAGTACCTACTATGTGCCAGGCACTCGACGGGCATGTTCTCACTTAATCCCTCCAAAAACCCTTGGAGTTATGGGATGTTCATGGAAGTTCAGAGAGGGTCAGTTACTTGCCCAAGGTCACCCAGCTAAAGAGTAGCAGAGCCAGAATTGGAACAGAGGTGATACAAGTGGGAAAGGAGGAGGGGCTTAGGGGACATCCTGGGGCACTAACTGAGGCAGGTCCTCCAGGGGACGCGGGGCACCCTCTCTTCAATCTCCTGGGGCTGGGAGACGGTGCCTCACTACCCATTTCCCACCCTCCACGTCTCCCCCAGGGTGGGCAGAGAATCTCTCCAGCTCCTCCTACAGCTTGGCCACTTAGGCCTAGGGTCCAAGCTCAGAAACGCCAGCTCCAGAAGCTTGTGCCACGACTTCCAGGGGACCACCTGAGCCCATGAAGTGGACGATGTAATAATCCCACATTGCCTCCCATAGGGCCCCCTGTACCTCCACAATGACCCCATTTTGCCTGGGAGGAAGGGAAGGGTGGGCAGTTCTCAGCACCTCTATATTCCACAAGAGGAAATCAAGGTCCAGAGAGGGGTGTGATTGGCCCAAGGTCACACAGCAAACAGAGCCGAGGCAGGGAAAGAACCCAGAGTCCGTCTCCCAGTCTGGGGCTTTGTTGAACGGTTTGGGAGCTGGACAACCACTCCTCCCCTTACAGGAGAGCTTGGCCTCCCCAAGGAAAACTAGCTCTGCCTCTCCCAACCTTCCTCCTGACCCCCCTCCCCCGTCCCCGCCACCCCCTGCCCTGGCCAGGGATGCTGGCCCGCTGCCCTGCAGCCCCCCGACCTGTGTGACGGTATAATCCTTCTCCTCCATCCGGTCTTTGATGATGCGGATCAGCGGGCCGATGTTGTAGAACTCCGCTTCCTCCAGGACCCCTGGCACAGACAGAGCAGCACCCCACCCCCGTCACTCCCACTGCCCCCGCGCCCCGTTCTCACCTTGTCCCCTCCACCTCCACCCCCTGCTCCAGTCACACAAGGGTGATAAGCCTCTGAGTTCAGGGGTCAGGCAAGAGGGAACACTTCCTTCCTTGGGCCCCACACTCTCTGTAGCAGGGGTGAGAGGCTGCCATTCAGTGGCACTATATCCCTGCTGTGCTGAGCACAGTGACCCAGGGATGGCTGCCAGTCCTCTAGTCTGGGGCTAGCCAGAGGCAGTGGGCCCGCTGGGACTGGACCCTATGCCACAGTGAGAAGGGGCTTGGCTGGCCCCCGATTACGTGTTCCCATTTATGAAGGACACGCTAAGTGCCAGGCACCGTACCAGGTATGTTACACCCTTTACCGCAGTTAATTCTCATCACAAGAAGTAGGTACTTTCATCACCCCCACTGAACAAACAGGGAAACCGAGGACCAGGCAAAGCAGCAGCTGTGCAAGGCCACACACCTGGCACTCGGCAGAGCTGGGGTTCACACTCAAGTTCCTCTGCCTTCTAAATGCATGATCTTTGTGCATGTGCATCTCTCCAATCACTACACTTCACAGTTTGCACAGCCCCTCCTGTGCTCGCCACAAGCCCCAGGGTCATGGAGGAAGCAGGCGTTATTGTCCCCATACAGTTAAGGAGACTGAGAGTCTTAGAGACTGAGCGAGTGCGCTCTCCAGTGAAGGGGACAGCCCTCGGCCTTCGGACTCCCCAAAGCTCCTGCGGGGCAGAGACACTTCCTGTCCTTTCCATGACTGGACTCTGGGCTCCCCGGGGACAGGGCCCATGTCTGATGTCCCCGGCGCCCACACCCACCTAATACAGAGGAGGCAGTGAGTGAGTGCTACTGCCAGGATGCCCCCCGTGGAGCCCTGCAGATGACAGACAACTAACTCTGCATCACGGGTCCTCAGTGCCAGGCACCGTGCTAAGTGACGCACTTGCATTAGCTCCTTTTATCCTCACAGCAGCTCAGCAAGGTGGGCGCTATTGTCACCCCGTTCCACAGATACAGGCATGGAGGCACAGAGGGATAAGTGACTTTCCAGGTGTCACACAACTAGTCAGTTTCCTCCTGGATCCCCTGGTCCCTTGGATCGGGGCTCTAGCCCTGTCTAAAGGTGCTGGGAGTGCCAAGGTTTGACAAACCCAGAACCTGTAAACAGGTGTTGGCCGTGACGCTGGAGTGTTTACCTCCCGTCCCCATGGGACCTACTCCTGGGCCCAGGCCACGCCCATGGTAGCTGCTGTCCCAGGGGCTGCCGGGAAAGCTGTGGGGCTCCGCAGAGCCGACGCCTACAGCGGGCTCTGATTTTGAAGCTGTGGCCTTCTGGGGAGCTACCTGGCTTCTAGATCACTGTGTCCCACAGGGGTCAGGAGGGAAGACCGTAGGCCCGAGTGAGGAGGGAGGGGCTGTGCTAGACACCTCCAGGGTACAAGCCCCGGGACTCATGACATCTGTTTTCCCAGAACATGTCCCTAATGTACATCACCGCCCCTCCTTTATATACACAAGTGGAGACTCAGAAAGGAGAAGTGACATGTCCAAGCTGGCCTGGCTGGGTCAGGTGACCCAGAGCCACACCCTGTGCCCTAAGGAAAAGTGGACTTGGCACCCCTGCTCCTGGCAGGGGCTCTGCCAACAAGCCTTTCTCCCAGGCATGGCTCCCCACTGTCTGCTGGGCCCGGAAGTGGGCATCTACAGGGCCTCAGCCAGCCAGGCCTGGGAGGGACCAAACCCCTGCTGGAGAGCAGGCTCCGCCCACCCCTGCCTCCACCCACAACTGTGCTGCAGGGGCTGCCGGATCACCCACTCCACCCACCTGCTGACCGTGAGCCCTCACCAGGCATCTGAGATACCCCATCACCCAGAGAAAGAGAGCCACACCTCTCCCCATGGCCATCTCCACCCACAACTGGCTTCCCAGAAGGCCAGGGGAAAGGGCATCCCTGCCCAGCCTCACTGGCTCCCTCTATCCTCTGCTTCGGTGTTTCTGTCACCTCCCCAGCAGCACCCAGTGGAAGCAAGGGCCAGTCACCTTGGCACAGTCCCTAGGCTCAGCCTGGGCACAGGCTTTGGGATTCAGTCCTGTCAGGAATGAGAAGAAGCAGGAAACATGGAAGAAAGCAGATGTCCCCTAAGGACGGCAGAAATGGCTTTGGACCTCCACAGGAGGTCCTGGCAGACTGCAGAGGGCAGGGCTAGGACGTGGGCCCCGGCCAGCCCCCTGGACCAACTCACCCTCCTCAGCCATGTCCTTGTCCAGCACCAGCTTGCCATGCCGGAGGAAGTTGAGGATGGGCCCGAAGTAGGTGGGGTCACGGTCGATGAGGTAGGCCCCAGTCTCATCCTACAAAGGCGAGGGGCACAGGCAGTGAGAGAAGAGTGAGCCCCGCTCCCCTGCCTGACCTCTCACTTCAGTCCCAGTAAAGGATCAGAGGGAGGGCGGGAGAGGGCGGAGTGTCTGCTCTTCCCCAGAACAGAGTGTCCTGATGGAGTAAAAAGGCTTTGGGGTCAGATACACCTAGGGTCAAATCCTGCCTCTGCCTTTTCCTGACTGTGTGACCTTGGGCCAGTGATTTGGCCTCTCGGAGCCACCCTCTTCTTTCCCATACTGGGGAGCACTGTGAGCATCCAGTGAGGTCTGAGTGGCACCTGACCCAGCGTAGGGCTCAGGGATTGTCCCTCTTAGAGGTTATTCCCTGAAGCCAGCCCTACACTGTCTCCACCAGATCCCCTGTCATTCTGGGGATGTTTACAAGTTTCCAAAAGAGCCGCTATCTCATTGGATACCCTCAGCCTGCAGGGAGGCAGAGCAGGCATCAATACAACTCTACAGAGAGAAAACGGAGACATCACCAGGTGAGGGGACTTGCCCAAGGTCACAGCATCAGAGGTTCAGGAAACAGGAGAGAGGGGACCTTAGAGGTCATCGCCAGGCCAGCCCACTGGCGTTACAGACAGGAGGCTGAGCAGGGAAGGGTTTGACCCAAGGTCATGCAGGAGGTTTGCAGCAGAGCTGAGATGGGAACCCACAAATGGTGCCCCAGGCCAACGCTCCTACCTGATGAAGCCCAGCTGAGAAGGCACCCCGGGATTTCTCCACCCAGCTCCCTGTACCCCAAGGCTACCCATACCCCAAAGGGCAGGGAGGTGGGGAGAAGCAGACTCAGTAACTCCTTCCGTGGTGCAGGAGTCCAGTTTGGGCAGGAGAGAATGCCCTAGGTGTCTGTCTCTCCCCACAGCCCCAAAGGAGGGGGAGAGTTCCCATCCATCAGCCTCCTGGGTTGGGAGATCAGATCAGCGCTCAAAAACTCCAAATGGCCGCAGCCCGGCGTTGTCCTGTTGCCACGGCAATGGGCACATCCCTCACTCTCCGATCCATTTCCTTCTCCCCTCCTCCGGCCAGTTCTTCCCGCCTCCAGCTCTTCGGAAATAAACCCAGCCGGGTTTCCAGCCCCGCGGGGGGGCCAGGCTGGACAACCAGATTCCGGCGAGCTAAGGATCCCCGACCGCCGCCCACCCCGCGGGCCTCACCCGGTCAGACTGCAGCTCTTCCCCCTGGCACAGGCGGCTGAGGAAGGACTTCTGCTCGCGGCACAGCGTTTGCCGGGTGGTCAGGAACACCGTGCCCCCCACGTTGAGCCTCACCCACTTGCTCCAGCCGCCCGCCCCCGCCGGCGGCGCTGCCTCGCGGGCCTCCATCCTCATCGCTCTTCCCAGCGTCTGCATCCTCCCGGCAAGGCGGCTGGAGGCGGGCATGTACCGCGCGCTGGGCATGCCGGGAGTTGTAGTCCGCGCCTCCCCGCCTACAGCCCCTGAGTGTGGCCAGGGGTGAGGGTCAGCCAACGCCCTCTATCCCGCCTTCTCCAGCCCCACCCTACTTTGCCCTTCCTGGGAGGCCTACAAACGGGAGTTTCTTAAAAAGCTCTTTGGCCAAGTTATTCTGTGTTTGGGGAAGGTCCAGTTCGAGGTCACTGGGAAAATAGTGATACCCCAAATCAGCGATCCTCCCATTTGGTCTCCACATTGTTTTCCCTTTGTCCAGTTTGGGTTATCAAACAGCTGACAGGAAAAGAAACTTCTCCCTCCCCAAATTCCTATAGCATTTACCTGTATCTGTTTTCTAATATTCTTTCATTCTGCCTTTGGGGGTGGGAGGGGGTGAGGAGAGCTGGGTTCTTTCCCCACATAAATTCTTTGAGGCCCACACAGTCGGGCTTGAAAGTTGGCTCAGCACCTTCTATATTCCAGATGCTTTATGCATCTATTATATTGGGTTGGCCAAACAGTTCGTTCGGGTTTTTCCGTAACATCTTACGGAAAACCCAAATGAACTGTTTGGCCAACCCAATACTATTCATTGGTGCTCTTAGCAGCGCTGTGAGGTCGCTGTTACTGTATCCATTTTACAGATGAGGACACAGAAGTGAAGTGACCTGCTGGGCTCACACAGCTGGTGAGTGGCAGGCTGGCATGAGCCCAGGTGGGTTCCAAGTGCATTTCCACCACCAAGGCCCCTTTCCTGCTCCTTGGGAAAGATTTCTCGGGAGGAAGAGTCAAGAGGGTGCTGGATGAATGTTTGGAGAACTGGGGTTTCATCCTGGCTTTTGTAGGGTGAAGTGCTGGGAGAGGTCTCAGTTTACCCATCTGTAATTCAGGAGGGGGAAGAGGGATTGGTTCTGTGGGTGCCCTTCTGAGCCAGATAACTCAGAGGTGGGACTGCTATCGTGGGCCCTGCAGGATGTGGGAAGGCAGCGGCTCCCCATGTGGTTTGGGACCAGGGAGGGACAAGGGCTGAAGGGAAGCTGTCCTCCTTAACTTCCTTTCCCTCTCACTGTTTCGGTCCTGGTCCTGGATTAAGGGGGGAGGGTCTGAGGCTCCCCTCAGTGATCTCAGTGTCACACACACAGGCCCCACACACTGGGCAGCCTGGCCCTGCACGGCAGTGGCGGGGGGCGGGTTCTGTTACCCCTCGGGCTCTGCTTTCTCCATAAACCTTTCCCCTTGGCAGGGAAGGGCTCACAGCTGCTAGACTCCTGCTGCTGGGAACTTGTGTTCCCTTAAACACAAATTCAAGTGTGATCTTGAGCAACTTCCTCCCTGGACCTCGGTTTTCTCTTTTGCCAAGTGGGAATTAGAATAGTTGCTACTGGAGAACATTGTTGTTAAGATTAAATTATGTCGGTAAAACACCTGGCATAGTCCATGGCTTTTAGTATACTGAGTAAATGAATGAGTGAATGAATGAAATGGGTTATAGGATATGAACTGGCCTTGGAAGATCAGCGGCACTCCTGGCACTTGGTGAGTCCTCAAGCATTGTCAGCTAAAACAAAACCAGAGCAGGGAATATTTCTTTTCCACTTAAGGGGTGTAGGCAGGGAGTGATGTGGTCAGATACATAACTTGGATCACTCTGGGGGCTGCAGAGGGGATGGTTCGAAGCCCCAAGAGACCAGCCAGGAGGCCACCTGGGTGAGAAGTGGGGAAGCCCCCACCAAGGCGCTGTCAACTGGGCCAGACAGGAGTGGGCGGCTTCAGTGGATACTTGGGAGGCGGAAGTGAAGGTTGAAGGGACTGGGAAGGAGGGAGGAGGAGGAAGGAGGAGGGGCCACACTGACAGCCCTGGCTTCCGGCTTGAACCAACAGTGTTTCCCTGAAGCAAGAGAGGCAGATATGGGGAGTGACCAGCGTTGAGGAGGTCGGTTTGGAGCCTGTATTTGCAGTGCCTGTGGGCCAAGCAAAAATTGTCCTGGCAGGTGTGATACCCAGGAAAGCAGCATGGACTGGAGAGGAGAGGCGGGGCTGTCCCGAGCCTAGGGTGGGGAGGAACCTAGGAAGGCCCTCCCCCGGGGTGGCTCCAGTGGATGAAGAGGGCGGGGCAAAGTCTGGAGAGCAAGGAACAAGAGCCATACTCCAGAGACCAAGAGGGGCCAGTTTGAATGAACAAGTTCCTATGAGGAGTGAAAGCTGAGAAGGCAGAAGTGTAGCATCTTGGAGCCGCGGGAACCCAGGGCTTGCCTGACCCAACGTGTTGCTGCAGATGTGACAAAGCCGGGGCTGGAGGCATAGAAAACTTGCACGGCGTTACTCAGCGGACGTGGAGCAGCCCCAGGTTTCTTGGGCCAGCCCTCGCCCACCTGGGGCTGCCTCTCCTGGCGAGGAGTGTGGACCACGCAGCACACTTGGACAGCATGGAGCTTTTAAGCTAAGGAGGCATGTTATCCATGTGGCACGTGGGGAAGTTTAATCTGGCGTTGGTGCACAGTCGGGTTGGGGTGAGAGCCTGGGGCCGGGAGGGAGAAATGGGGGTGACCTGCCCAGAGCCCCCTCCTCCTCCCTGCTCATACCCTGTTTTCTTGTGTTTCCCCCACTGCTCAGTGATCATTCTGAGGACAGACACCATCCCTGGGCTGCTGTATCACGGGTGTCACTGGTCCTGGCTCAGGAGGGGCGAATGGAACAAAAACCCCCCAATGCTGGGAGTGTTTTTAGGACAGGGATCAGTCTTTTTCCTTCACACTGGCTTCCGTTGTATTTTAGTTCACTGCTTCAGTGCTTCCTATGTGCCAGATGCTATTCTAAGCACATCACCCCATGTAACAGGTGTGCTCAGGGAGACAGGTGATAGCAGGAGCTACCCTTTACTCATCTAACATGCCGGAGACCGTGTCCCAGGCATTCTGTAACAGCAGCAGCAGCTGTCACCGATGGAGGGTTTACTCTGGACCAGGCCAAGCCCGTGCATAATTCTCACAACAGCCCCATGCAGTTGATCCTGTTCCCGCCTCCATCTTACAGAAGATGAGACGGAGGCTACAAGACCATGGGCCTCCCTAAGTGATGCTGGGAATGGCTACCAAGGGCAGAGCCGGCCTCCGAGCCTGTCTCATTGACTCTGAAGTCCAAGCCAACATGGAGTCCCGATGCACCCTTGCACAGGTGTTCTTAACCTCGCCAGGTACAGATGAGGAAACCGCACTCACGTGGCTGATCCAGGGCAGACCCTCTTAGCCCAGTGCCAGGGCTCATCCCCATCGTGGGCTGGGGTCCTGAAAGTGTCGGGGAGGCTAGGCCAGCACTTTTGGTCCCAGGGTGGAGGGGAAGGCTTTGGATGAGCCAGTCGTACCCACCTCCTTCCTCAGAAACCCCCAGCTATCCCTAGACACCAGCATCCCTCAGTAAGCATCTAAAATGTTCCCACCTGAAGCAACACCCTCCCTCCCACCAACCATCTTTCAGTGCCATGACTGTCTGTTGAGCACCAACTAGGTGACAGACATCAAAACACAGAGATGAAGGCGCCAGAGGCGGTCCCTGCCCTAGACGGGGCTTCGGTTTGGGGGAGGTGAGTCTGAGAGGTTTTGACAAAACATGGAGTCCCAGACTGTTCTGCTTGTAATCACAGACTGGTACTCTTCATAGTTTTATGCATGTATTCTCCATTTAGAGGGTAAAACCAAACATCCCTTAGACACTTTCTCTGGAGATTGGTTACCCTGGAGGACAGCCGAACTTCAAATGCCGGCTGCTTGCCCTGCCCGCTGCTGTCCCCTTCTGGGAAGAGCAGCTCTCTCGGATGGTTTTTTGTTTTTTTTAAAAATTAATTTATTTTTTTAAACATCTTTATTGGAGTATGATTGCTTTACAACGGTGTGTTAGTTTCTGCTTTATAACAAAGTGAGTCAGTTATACATATACATATGTTCCCATATCTCTTCCCTCTTGCGTCTCCCTCCCTCCCACCCTCCCTATCCCACCCCTCTAGGTGGTCACAAAGCACCGAGCTGATCTCCCTGTGCTATGCGGCTGCTTCCCACTAGCTATCTATTTTACGTTTGGTAGTGTATATATGTCCATGCCACTCTCTCACTTTGTCACAGCTTACCCTTCCCCCTCCCCATATCCTCAAGTGCATTCTCTAGTAAGTAGGTCTGTGTCTTTATTCCCGTCTTACCCTTAGGTTCTTCATGACCTTTTTTTTTCTTTTTTCTTAGATTCCATATATATGTGTTAGCATACGGTATTTGTTTTTCTCTTTCTGACTTACTTCACTCTGTATGACAGACTCTAGGTCCATCCACCTCACTACAAATAACTCAATTTCCTTTCTTTTTATGGCTGAGTAATGTTCCATTGTGTATATGTGCCACATCTTCTTTATCCATTCATCTGTTGATGGACACTTAGGTTGCTTCCATGTCCTGGCTATTGTAAATAGAGCTGCAATGAACATTTTGGTACATGACTCTTTTTGAATTATGGTTTTCTCAGGGTATATGCCCAGTAGTGGGATTGCTGGGTCGTATGGTAATTCTATTTTTAGTTTTTTAAGGAACCTCCATACTGTTCTCCATAGTGGCTGTATCAATTTGCATTCCCACCAACAGTGCAAGAGTGTTCCCTTTTCTCCACACCCTCTCCAGCATTTATTGTTTCTAGATTTTTTGATGATGGCCATTCTGACCGGTGTGAGATGATATTTCATTGTAGTTTTGATTTGCATTTCTCTAATGATCAATGATGTTGAGCATTCTTTCATGTGTTTGTTGGCAATCTGTATATCTTCTTTGGTGAAATGTCTATTTAGGTCTTCTGCCCATTTTTGGATTGGGTTGTTTGTTCTTTTGTTATTGAGCTGCATGAGCTGCTTGTAAATTTTGGAGATTAATCCTTTGTCAGTTGCTTCATTTGCAAATATTTTCTCCCATTCTGAGGGTTGTCTTTTGGTCTTGTTTATGGTTTCCTTTGCTGTGCAAAAGCTTTTAAGTTTCATTAGGTCCCATTTGTTTATTTTTGTTTTTATTTCCATTTCTCTAGGAGGTGGGTCAAAAAGGATCTTGCTGTGATTCATGTCATAGAGTGTTCTGCTTATGTTTTCCTCCAAGAGTTTGACAGTGTCTGGCCTTACATCTAGGTCTTTAATCCATTTTGAGTTTATTTTTGTGTATGGTGTTAGGGAGTGTTCTAATTTCATACTTCTACATGTACCTGTCCAGTTTTCCCAGCACCACTTATTGAAGAGGTTGTCTTTTCTCCACTGTACATTCTTGCCTCCTTTATCAAAGATAAGGTGTCCATATGTGCGTGGGTTTATCTCTGGGCTTTCTATCCTGTTCCATTGATCTATATTTCTGTTTTTGTGCCAGTACCATACTGTCTTGATTACTGTAGCTTTGTAGTATAGTCTGAAGTCAGGGAGCCTGATTCCTCTAGCTCCATTTTTCGTTCTCAAGATTGCTTTGGCTATTCGGGGTCTTTTGTGTTTCCATACAAATTGTGAAATTTTTTGTTCTAGTTCTGTGAAAAATGCCAGTGGTAATTTTTTTAACATGGCTCTGAAGAGAGCTTGAAAGTGAGACCAGACAGAGAGGTGATTAAGGGGCACAAAGCTCCCAGATAAGGATGCCAGACCAGGCTTTGTGGCTTGCTAGCTGGGTGACCTTGGGAAAATTACTTAACCTCTCTGAACCTCAGTTCCCCATATCTCAATTGGGAATAATAGTACCTAGCTCATGCAGTTGTTGTGAGGATTCAATAAGCTAACATGTGAAGCCACATGAAGAGCACTCAGCACACTGTCCGGGCAAAGCCTCAGTAAATACTGGCTTTCGTGAAACCAATCCCGCCACTCTGTCTATGGTCGTTTGGGCCAAAGATCAGAGACTGAGCCAAAGGCTGCCCCTTAAGATCCATTTCCCATCGGCCAGGGATGAATCAACCCAACAAACACTTCCCTGCTGGGGTCGGAGGGAGAGGCAGAGAGAAAGGCCACCCCAAATCACCCAGCTTCCAGAGCAGATCGGCTGCCATTTCCTCCTGCTAAACCCCCAAGACCTAAACGGACCTGGGAAACTCTCTACTGCCAGATAGAGCTGAAGGAACAGAAAATGCATCCTGAAGTTCTCACCTGAGCACATCACTGTGTCCTATTTTGAACATTTTCATCTTCTAATCAGCGTCCCCCACATCTGAGGGTTTTGTTCACATCTGCTGTCAGTTCCATGACTAAGATGTCATTCATCCCTGCTGGGTTTTTTGGATTCGGTACTCCTCTTCCCCACGTTCAGAATGTCAGAACATTCTGATTAGTCTCAACTCTTCCTTTTTTGTGTGTGGTTTTTCTTTTACATCAAATCCAATCCTATCACTGCCTTGGCTGACAGTTCTGCCTCTTATCTTGGAGTGGAGGTTGTTGGTTCTGAGTCAGCACCTTTTCAGGTCACCTGAGCAGAACAGCATATCCAGTGAAAGAGAGTGTGTCCTGACCAGCCAGAAGTATTCAAACACGCTTCCAGAGGCCCATGGTCCAGAGTTTGCATCTCTGCTCCATGGTTCCCTGGCTGTGAGACCTCCCTAATTAGTTATGTAACCTCTTCAACTCTCACTTTACACAATTTGCAATATTTACATCATAATATTATTCATACTTCTTAGTGTTATTACATGCAGTAAATGTTAGCTATTATGACTGAGCACCTACTATGTGCCACACCTGGGCTAGAAGTATTCCAGCCCAGATGGGTATTATTATACCCATTTTACAGACGGGGCTCAGAGATAACTGGTCCACAGACTTGAATATCTATAAGATAACAAGTATGCCACAATGCATTTACCTGGAACTTCCTCTAATTTGTCAACAAATATTCACAGAGCCTGCCCCAAGTGCTCGATTTTAGCGTTTCCAAAATGGAGATGCGGACCCTACTCCCCTTGAAGAGCCCGTACTGTGGGCCTGTAATGTCTGCAGACTCCAGGGGGCGCCATTCGCATCGCGGAAGGGCAGCCAAGGGTCTGGAGGGAGGTATGCCTTTCTCCAGTTTGCACAAAAGTGCAGCTGGGTTTGAACGTGCCGCTTTCCCAGCCTGGGGCCCGGCTGGAAGCCCTCAGCCTGCGCGCTGCTCTCTTCCACCAGCGGGCGGGGGCTCAGTGGGCTCCCGGCCGGTCTCGACCCTGCGGGATTGTGGCCGGCGATTCGGCTTCACCGGCAGGGGGCACACCAGTCTGCCCGGGTCCTTGGGGGCCCTAGCACTGTTACTATTATTCTGTATTTTGATGCTGAAAGTCTAAGAGTTGGTCAATAGGAACTCCTCTAAGCTGGCTCCTGTATCCTTTTTTTAAAAATACTTTATTAAATAAAATGCTTCACCTTTTAAAAAAATTGTGGTAAAATACACTTAACATAAAACTGACCATTGACGTGGTCCAGAATATGCCACTGTGGGAGAAAAATTATTTTGAGCTGAAGGCATTTGAGAGTAGGCTTTTTTCCTGAACTACTTTATCAGCCTAAAAGCAGAGACTCCCCAAAATCTCAAAAGAACTTGTCGTAAATCCCCTCTCCAGGAGCAACCAGGGAAAATTGACTCTTATCCTTGCAGACTGCAAGTCCAAACCACCCCTTAAACAGACATTGTCTCAAAACTAAGGACCCATTTATCTTTCCTAAAAGTAATTTGTGGGCTTCCCTGGTGGTGCAGTGGTTGAGAGTCTGCCTGCCAATGCAGGGGACACGGGTTCGAGCCCTGGTCTGGGAAGATCCCACATGCTGCGGAGCAACTAGGCCCGTGAGCCACAATTACTGAGCCTGCACGTCTGGAGCCTGTGCTCCGCAACAAGAGAGGCCGCGATGGTGAGAGGCCCGCGCACCGCGATGAAGAGTGGCCCCCACTTGCCGCAACTAGAGAAAGCCCTCGCACAGAAACGGAGACCCAACACAGTCATAAATAAATAAATAAATAAATAAGACTTTCTCTCTATTTCACTGTCTTTATTAAAAAAAAAAAAAAAAAAGTAATTTGTTTTCCCTTCCCTTTCCCTTACTAAAATAGTATTTAAGCCCCAAATTCCCTCCTTGAGTCATACTTCTTTGTGAACTCCCATATGTATGTCTCTGATTAAAATCTGTCTTCTTTCAGGAATTCCCTGGTGGTCCAGATGTTAGGATTTGGCAGTATCACTGCCAGGGCCTGGGTTCAATCCCTGGTCTGGGAACTAAGATCCTGCAAGCCACGAAGCAAAAAAAAAAAAAAAAAAAAAAAACAACCAAAACTCTCTTCTCTTCTCTCTTGCTAATCTGTCTTGGCCCCCAAAACACACCCCTGAGAGGGTAGAGGACAAGTTTTTCCTTGGTACCATCTTCACCATTTTGAAGTGTATAGTTCAGTGGCATTAAGTATATCCACATTATAGCCATATCATCACCACCATCCTTTTTCATCTTGAAAAACTTAAATCTGTATCCATTAAACTAGCGGTTCCCAACCTTTTTGGCACCAGGGACTGGTTTCCTGGAAGACAATTTTTCCACTGACGGGGTGGGGTGGGGTTGGTGAGATGGTTCAGGCGGTAATGCGAGTGATGGGGAGCGATGGGAAGAGGCAGATGAAGCTTCACTGGCTCGTCCGCCGCTCACCTCCTGCTGTGCCGCCCAGGTCCTAACTGCTGCCCAGGGGTTGGCGACCCCTGCATTAAACAATAACTCCCCCCCCCCACCTTTTCTGTATCCTTTTGACACCTGCCCTTCACTTTTGCTGTGCCAGAACTTCCTTAGCTTCTGGCACAGCAAAATGATCCAGGCTCATATTGGACTTTCCCCACCCTAGCACCTCCAGTTCCTTTCTATGGTAACAGTATTTAGAACCAAGGTAAGCACTAGCTAGGCTCTTTGGACTAGGGTGTCATGGCTTCCAGGCTGTCTCATGGAATAGTTCCAGTTAGGAAACATGTGCGCATGCGTGCACGCGTGCACACATGTCTATTTGTATCTCTATCTCAGAAATCCTGAGTTCACACTGATACCTCCAATTCCAATCCAGCACCACGGATTTCATTCTAGCCTTCAGACTTTCCATGTTTGTTTTCCTCTCTCCAATAGGGAAAATGTCAGTTCCCCGTATCTGCAATATATTTACTTATTTGCTCACTTGTAATAGTTTCATAACTGGTAACCCATAACGTTGTGAAAAACAAACTTACTAACAAAAGTTCAATATTTATTTTCAGGTTTTTTTTTTCTTCTGTCTTTTGACTGAGAGGATATATATAGTCGAAATAGCCAAAATACCACATTCAGGGAATTCCCTGACGGTCCAGTGGTTAGGTTTCGGTGCTTTCACTGCAGTGGCTCATGTTCAGTCCCTGGTCGGGGAACTAAGGTCCCACAAGCCACGTGGCACGGCCAAAAAAAAAAAAAAAGCCATGTTCAAGAGGTACTTGGAGGGTGGGGGGAGCTACTGGGTTAGTTCTCTTCCCCTATTCAGTGTGGTTATATTATCCATTTGAAGTAGAGGTAGGTTTACTTGTTCTATTGGTATTAACATTTTATTCCACCCATACTTGTTAATCAAATTAATTTTTTTTTTATAAATTCAATTTCATTATTTTTCCAAATCACTATCCAGTGTCCCAGTACTAATTATTTAAAGGTCTATTTTTTTACCTAGTGGATTGAGTTGACACCTTTTTTTTTAACTTTGGGTGTATTTATTTATTTATTTATTTATTTATTTATTTATTTATTTATTTATTTATTTATGGCTGTGTTGGGTCTTTGTTTCTGTGCGAGGGCTTTCTCTAGTTGCGGCAAGTGGGGGCCACTCTTCATCGCGGTGCGCGGGCCTCTCATTATCGCGGCCTCTCTTGTTGCGGAGCACAGGCTCCAGACGCGCAGGCTCAGTAATTGTGGCTCACGGGCCTAGTTGCTCCGCAGCATGTGGGATCTTCCCAGACCAGGGCTCGAACCCGTGTCCCCTGCATTGGCAGGCAGACTCTCAACCACTGCGCCACCAGGGAAGCCCCCAAATTAATTTTTGAGTGTGCAAAACATAACATAGTTCTTAAGGTCAAAACAATGCAAGAAATCATATACAGGGGCCGCAACAAGAGAGGCCGCGATAGTGAGAGGCCCACGCACCGTGATGAAGAGTGGCCCCCGCTTGCCACAACTAGAGAAAGCCCTCGCACAGAAACGAAGACCCAACACAGCCAAAAAAATTAATTAATTAAAAAAAAAAAAAAGAAATCATATACAGAAAAGTAGAAAGTGTCCCCCCTATCTGTGCCACACTGTTCCCACCCATCCCCATAGGTAGTCAGTCTCATTAAATAAAGTTTCTGGTTTATTCTTCCTGTATTCTTTTTGCAGGAATTACAGATACATGCATATTTTCTTATTGCCCCTTCTTTCTTACACAAAAAGTAGCATCTTTTCCACTGCTGTATTGCACTTAACAATACAGCCTAGAAATCAGGCCACATCATTTTGTAGAGATCTTCCTCACTCTTCTCACATCTGTACAGCTCTCCACTGTATGGAGGTACCAGAGTTTATTCAACCATTCTCCTATACACGTATATTTAGGTTGTTTCCAATATTTTACAATGACAAATACTGTACTGCTGTAATAAGTAACCCAATTATGCATGTGTTTTCATATTGTTGGAGGTGTATCTTCAGGGAAAGTTCCTGGAAGTGGGATGGCTGGTTCACAAGGTAAAGGCATATACAGTTTCATTTAGTATCTATGTGACTTTTCAAGCCTTTCATGGTTCAGAAGTGGGGAAAAGCCGCAAGAGGCAGGAGTGAGAGGGAGTGGAGGCTGACAGGGGAAGAAGGGGAGAAGAAAGAGTGGACAGGAACCAGCCTCCCTAGGGGCTGCACCATTGCACTGGCTCCCAGAAGCCTCCCTGGTACCCAGCTCACCTAGGAACTTCTGGAAGCCCCTCCCACCTCATTCTGGGCCACAAAATTCTGCAGTTTATCACATGCTTGCACCTAATTATTGTGCATGGTTTTTAGCACTCAGTGATTGCCTCCTTCCTTGCATTCTTCTCTGCCAACTGCTATTATGTTCTTTAAAGAGAGGAAGTACATCTTTTAAAAAAAAAATTATTTATTTATTTGGCTGCGCCGCGTCTTAGTTACAACACGCAAGATCTTCATTGTGGTCTGCGGGATCTTTAGTTGCGGCATGAGGGCTCTTAGTTGTGGCATGCAGGATCTAGTTCCCTGACCAGGGATCGAACCTGGTCCCCCTGCATTGGGAGCGTGGAGTCTTAACTACTGGACTGCCAGGGAAGTACATCTTTTATAGAGTCCTGGAGAAACGTATCAGAGTGCACATGTAGCCTGGCAAGCCAGTTAGGCTCTGGTTCCATTATTCCTCACCTGTGAGCAGAGGTGTGAGCATGTGTGCATGTGTGAGTGCGCTTGTACGGGGCTTCTGAAACCCCCCACCCCAGACAGAACCCCCACTCCCGCATCTATGACCCCCTCCCCAGTTCTGTCTCACAATGTTGAAATCATGCCATCCAGAATTCCAATCCCAGCCCTACCCTTCCTGGGACCTCAGGCGAGTCACCTGACCTCTCTAAGCCACCACCTTCCTTACCTGTAAAATAGGGGATATAATAACACCCATTTCTCGGGGTTGTTGGATTAAGTGGGTACAAAACACTTAGCATCCTCCCTGGACATGGAAAGTGCTAGGTAAAGAGGGATTATTAGGGCCTTTCTTAGCCTGGCCGGGATATTTATGTATATGTCAAACAGGGACTTCCCTGGAGGTCCAGTGGTTAAGACTCTGCACTTCCACTGCAGGGGGCACAGGGAACTAAGATCCCACATGCCATGCGGCGCGGCCAAAAAATAAATAAATGAATACATATACGTCAAACATCTGTGAAGCCCTGACCTGTCACTGTGCTGGGCCAGGAAGAGAACCATGAATAAAATATGTTACTCTCAAGGGCGTCCAGGCCAGCACAGGGAGGCAGGAGCGACCTGAGTAGGACAGAATCTTCGCAATGAATAATGCATGTATGTAGGGCTTACTGTGCAGGCTCTGTTCTCAGTGCTTGTATGAATCTGATCCTGTAAGGTGGGTACTGGATTATTCCATTACACATGAGGAAATCAAAGCACACTCACAGCCAGGGACCTGGAGGTCCAGATGCCTCCAGAGGCTGGGCTGTAAACCCTACCCCCTGCTGCTTCTCTACATGGAGCGAGGGGGAACGGTCCAGGGGATTCAGAAAGGGGCTACTGGCCTGTGCAGAGCTGCTTCTCAGACCCAGAACCACCGACTCCACCCTCTCCTGTTCCGTTTCATCTCTGATACCCCTCGCCACACCTGCCATGGTCTGTCTGTCTGTCCGCCCCTCTCCACTAGGACAATTCCCCCTCTCAGAGTCTGTCTTTATCCTCCATGCCCCAGATCCTGGTACAGGCCTGTCCCTGAGGGTGTGCGCTGGAATTAACGACTGGACAGGTTGCATCTATGTGTCTTGGGCACAGGGCCAGGGGACGGGGTGGCGGTGACTCGGACCAAGGCAGTGGGAATAGAGGCAGAAATCACGGGCCTGGGTGTTGATTGGCTGTGGGGAAGGGAGGCCAAATCTGGAGAACTGGCTGCCGGGTCTGGGCACAGGTGACCCCTGTGTGGTGGCCATGCACACCGAGACAGGGGACATGGACAGAGGACCAGGGTGAGGGGCCCAGCAGGCAGCGGACACCGGGATCTGAGCCCAGCGGGCTGCTGGAAGCCCTGGTTCAACACAGTGGTTTAAGGCCTAGAATAGGGGGCATTATCCAGAGAGAATGGGCCCACCTAGAAGCAGGTGGAGACTCTGCAGAACACAGATAGTAACTGGGAAGGACAGTTGGCAGGGATGATTTGGAGTTTCAAGGATTCGAGGACTGGAAAGTCACAGCACTGGGGGCCATTTAGCTTAGGGGCAAACTGCCGCCACAATAAAGTGATGAAACAGAGCTACAGAGAGTTCGGGTACCCTCAGTACACTGTGCCCCACCCTCTGTTAAATTTGGGGGTGCTTAAAATTATAAAGCTTCAGTTAACCTGAAAATTTCATCTTCTCCCGAATGACTCATTCTCCGTGTGTTAAGGATAATAAAGCTCCACGCTGCTTATATAATGACTACTTGGGGTTATTTCCAGTAGGAATGACCTACAATAGAAAACGCCTTAGAGCTTTCCCTTATCTGACATCACCCCCACCCTGTGTGTGACAGGGCAGTTTGCTCCCATTTTCCAGATGCGATGACTGAGGAAGGGTCTGGAAGGCAGACCTTCTGGGGCCTCGAGAAGTGCCAGGACCAAATAAGCACATGGCTTTGTTGTTCAGCCCACTGCGTGCGGCGGGGGCTTCTCCGGGCCATGATCCCTGGAGGCAACGAGCCAGGGAGTGGACATAATCCAGTGCAGCTGGTGAGACGAGGTTGGCAATCTTCCAACTGTTCCCGACACAGAGGGGGTGCTCGGCAAATATTTGCCAAGTAGACAAAAATTTCATCATCCCCGTTGTCCGATGTTGCAAGTTCCTGCCTGGAACACATGGGGCGGGTGGGACAGGCGCTGGCAGAGGCCTGGACTCTGCAGGGAGTGGGTAATTAATTATTCTGGGAGCTCAGACATGCAGGAGGCAGGGCAGGGCTCAGGGCGGCCCTGGGTCTTTCCTAGCCAACTCCTGCAAAGTTAAACCAACCACAGCTCCGAGAAACCTAGAAAGGCATGCCTCCATCTCCCTTCTCCCGCTTCTGAACCTGTCCAGATCCGTGGAGAACCTTTCCAGGAGGAAAAAAGCCCCAGCTCAAATCAGCTGGGGTTCCTTGCTAGCAGGGTAGGGATGGTGGGTCTGGGGAGGGGGGTGGGAGCCTAACCAAATCTCCTTGCTTAAATCTCACGACTCAGCTCAAGGTGTCCCCTTGTGGAGCCGGGGAGACACTTGGCCACCTTCCACGAGCTTGCCATGTGTGTTTCCAAACCCTGAGTTCCACTCCCTTCTCGCCTTGATCCTGAAATTGGGAAAACCAACTCAGGTTTTCCTAACCCACTGGAGAGGCTCCTACCCTGAGAATTCTAACTCCAGTTAGGCTCCTCTCTCAAAATAGCTGTGTGCCCTTAGGCAAATCACTCAACATCTCTGAGTCTGTTGTAAAATAGATCATTTCACTATTTCTCTCTAAAAATATACCACGGGCCAGTTTCTCCTTCCTGGCTGGGAGGCTTTTCCAGGGCAGGGACACAATTCTCATACTCATGTTCCCCGCCCCGCCCTCCACCCCCCCACCCCCCCCACTCCCCGCCACAATGCTGGAGGTACAGGAGGCACTGAAAATGATGAATAAGTAAAAGCCCTTTAAAAAATAACAAGAACACTTGATATTGACCCTGTGCCTGCCACCAAGCTAAACAGTTTCTATGGATTCTCTCACTGAACCCCCATATTGCTCAAGGAAGGTACGATTACTCCCATTTTAAAGGTGAAGAAACTGAGGCTCAAAGAGGCTCAGTCATGTGTCCAAAGTCAGGCAGCCTTGCATGGGGCAACAGAACCAGAAGCCAGATCAGAGCCTCACGTGTGTTTGCTGACAAACCAAGCTCCTCGAAGAGGCAGAGACATTTCCAGCAGAGAAAATGACGTCTGTCTGAAACCAGCGCGAAAGGAAGGAAGTTTCTAAACTGTTAAATTCAGCCCCCAGGGGGAAGGGGTTTATGATGGGCAGACAGGGGTCCCCTCCACGTGGGGATCCCTGTCTACACTGGTCCTGACTGCTGTGGTCAAGTGTGGCCACTGCTCCTACAGCATTGGTGCTTAACTGGGGGGTGATTTTTGCCTCTCGGGGGATATCTGGTCATATCTGGAGACATTTTTGGTTCTCACAACTGGTTGGTGCTGTTGGCATCTAGTGGGTAGAGGCCAGAAACGCTGCTAAACATCCTCCAATGCACAGGACAGTCCCTACAACAACAAAGAATGATCCAGTCCAAATGTCAGTCGTCCTGAGGTTGAGAAACCCTGAGCTGGAAAGATGGAGCTCAGCAAGGGGCTCTTGGCCAAGTCCTTGTCTGAAATCCCTTCTTCTGAAGTACGTATTATTCCCATTTTATAGATAAGAAAGCTGAGGCTCAGAGAGGTGGGGCCTACTTTAGACCTCTTATTCAGAAAACCAGGATTCTGTCCTGTTGGTCTCCCACAAATCCTGTGGTCTTAGGAGACACAACTCAGCCTCAGAGGAAATGTGATGGGGACTGCAGGTGAGAAAGAGTCAATTCTGAGAAATCTGGGTCTGGTTCCAGCTCTGTTGTGAACACATCACGTGACCTTGGGTAAGTCAGTGCCCCCTCTGGTTTTTTTTCCTTCTAGGGTTCCCCCCAGTACTGGCTGACACCTGGCCCTTTGCTACCAAGAGGTGCTCCGGGAGCTGGAAGATGGGGAGGGGTAACCCAGGTTCTGACAGGGGGAGCCTGGGGCCTTCTCAGACACCCATGTCTACCTCTGCACAAAGACAAACGCAGAGGGAGGAGAACAGAGCCCCTACTGGGGAAGCCTTGGGGGAAGGGTTCTCCTTGAGCAGAAAGGATCAAACCCCCAGATTGCCCACCCCCAGGTAGCTCCCAGAGGTTAGCCTCCAAGTGTGACTCTCAGAGTCGAGAGCTAGAGTCTCCTCCAATTTGGCTAAACTCTGCCCTTCTCCAGAACATCCTGGCTGGGCTGACACAGTACTCCACAGCATGGGATAGCTTCCCATTAAGTTCTGGAACCATCTCTGTCTTGAAATGAGATGTATGGCTTACCTGCAGTGGGGGGTTTGGGTGTGATTCTAGACAGAGCACAGCAGATTCACCTTGAATAGCCCAGAAGCCAGAAGGGAGACCCCAGCCATAGAAGTAGAAGTAGAAGACAGTTCGCTGGGAGACATTCAGTCACAGGACTGGAAGGGCTCTGGGACCCCAGCACCGCTCAGAAGGCAGGGACAGCGTCCTCAAGACCCTCCGGCTCCACGAAGCTCCCTCGCTGGGCATGTTGGAAGCACTGGCCAAGGAGCCGAGGAGAGCTGAGGCAGCCTCAGTTAGAAGGATTTAGCACTTGACTGTTTTATTTCTCATCAGAGGGGACCACGTGGGCAGCTCCCCTCCCCCTGCTCCCGCCACCACCTTCTCTGCCGCCTCCACTGAGAGCCCGCGAGGCAGTGGAATTGCTGGCCTCTGGGATGTCACCCTAAGCGCCACCTGGGTTGGAGGAAGAAACCCTATACTGGTCAAAGCAGAGTCAGAACCACCAGGCTGGGCACTGCTGGTGGCTGGGTGTCACCCGAGCTTCCTGTGTCCCGCCACGCCTCAGTGGGTCTTCCCCCGGCCCTCGGAGATGACATCTTCGGGCTGGGCGCGCATGTACCACTCCACCCACGAGCCGTCATAGAGGGGCACGTCGGGCTTGCCGCAGAGGTAGGCCGCCAGTGCCACATGACAGGCTGTGACGCCGGAGCCGCACGTGGCCACCAGGGGCTGGGACAGGTCCACCTTCTTGTCCTGGAAGAGGAGGCGGATCTCCTCGGGGCTCTTCTCCAAGCCCTCCTTGGTCAGGAATTCCGTGAAGGGGATGTTGATAGTGCCGGGGATGTGGCCGGGTTCGACGCCTGCAGCGGGAGAGCAAGATGCAGGGAACAAATACAAGGGCAGTATGAATGGCCCCTGCAGTACTGAGAGCCTTCCACGCAGCCACGGCGCTAAACCCTCTCTAAGCATCGTCTCATGCAGTCCTCACCGCCAGGAAACCTGTTTAGCGGAATCCCCGTTTTACACGCGGAGATGCTGAAGTTCTCAACTGTCCAAAGTCACGCATCTAGCAAACTGCTGCCTGGAATTTGAACCCAGGCCTCAGCTCTCAACCCAGGGGGGCTACTGTCAGAGGAGGGCTGTCCCCATACCTCGAACCCCACCAAGCAAAGCACGCTTCCCCTCCCTGCCGGACCGACGTGGCACATTAGAGGCGCGCTTGGCCACGTCTGAGGCTGTGGAGTGGGGACGATGGGGACGGTGATATTCTCCACTGATTTAGACGGAGCCTGTACCCAAATCAGTTCGGCCACCTTGACAACAGGCCTGCTGGGTGTTTACTGTTACCTCCCATTTTACGAATGAGCAAGCACGCTTGGGGCAAGCGTTAAGCAGCCCTGTAAAGAGGCACAGCCAGGGAAGCACATGTTAATTTTATCACTTCCCGTTTCTTGACTGCGTCCTGTGTGTGCAAGCACGGAGCTAAGTGCTTTACACACTCGCTCTCGTTTGACCCTCACCGCATCCTTTAAGCTCTGTGTTCTGCCCTGACATTGACATGCAGAAGCTGCAGTTCAGAGATTAGGTGCCCTGCCAGATGTCACACAGCCGGTGCAACCCGGGGCAGGGCTCTGAAGCCAGGTGTGGCTCTGGCTCGCTGCCCTATGTTGCTCCACCACCCAGGGGGCTGAGCTGAAGTGCCCCACAGGTTCAAGGCGGCATCCCTATTAGGCTGAACCATCTTAAACTGCCACCGATGTAGGTTCAAAAATGGTTGGCTAGCATAGCACAGGGAGATCAGCTCGGTGCTTTGTGACCACCTGGAGGGGTGGGATAGGGAGGGTGGGAGGGAGGGAGACGCCAGGGGGAAGAGATATGGGGATGTATGTATATGTATAGCTGATTCACTTTGTTATACAGCAGAAACTAACACGCCATTGTAAAGCAATTATACTCCAATAAAGATGTTAAAAAAAAAAAAAAAGGTTGGCTATCAGCAGTTTCCTGCCGTTTGACCTTATGTCAACAGCTCTGCAGGGTTCCGTGTAGCAGGGACCTTGTGAAATCACCAGACGTCTCTGGGGTATTGACTCCGTCCAGCTACCGGGTTAGTCTTCAGGATGTGCTGGGAGCGGGGATGGTCCTTGCCCTCAGGTCACCCCAAACGGTGCCAGGACAGGGTGAACCCAAGCTACTCTAGAAACAAAACAGAAGCTCCATGCAACCCTGACGCAGGGGAACGGGGGATGCCCTTCAGGGAGAGCTTCCCAGAGGAAACGGCAAGATCCTTGCACCCTCCTCGAAGCAGACACGAGACAAATGGCTGGGGGATTACTGGCTGTTCACTGCAGTTAAAGGTACTGGAATTCAATGCCTGGCTGCTTCCTGAGATCTGGGGCAAGGTAGCCATTCTAAGGTTCCATTTCCCCTTCAGTATGATAACAGTACCCATCTTGTGGTACCCATCATTAAAAAGCTCACACCAAAGTGGCCACTGACCCACCTGCGTTGTGGGGACCCCTCCCCACCTCTGCTCCTTGCCCGGGGAACCCAGCCCACGGGCAGAAGGCCCTGCCCCAACCCAGGCGGTCAGCCACACTCTATTCAGTTTCCGCTCCAACCTGGGGCAGCTACCTCCCTCTCTACTTAGCGCCCCCCTATCCTGCCCTCTGCAAGACTTTGGTCCCTCTGAGGGCCTTTCACTCTCCACCCCAGACTCCTCTTCCCCGGCTTCATCCACCTCAGAGATGGTCCTAGACCTGATCAAGCCCCCTCTCTTTGGGGCTCTTCCCGAGCTGGGCCTGCCCACCCCTCCTATTTGGCAGTGACCCCTACATCCATAGTACTGGGGTGGGGCTGTTTGGGTTCTCACACTTACACTGGGCCCCCTGGGTTCCCAACTAGTTTGGGGTGGAGGTGGGACAAGTATTATTGCCCCCACTTTAGAATAAAGCCAGTGAGGCGACTAGAAACCAATTCTCGGCCCCCACCCCACGCGGTGGCCTTTAAAGGAAAGGGCGAGGCGAGGGCAGTGCTCAGGGTGCGCCTGACCCCGCACCCCAGGGACCTCCCGGGCTCCTCGCACATCGGTTACCTTCTCGGGGCTCGGGCTCGGTGCCCCGGAAGCGGCCAGCGGCGCGGGCGTCCACCACCTGGAAGCGCCGGGATTCGAGGTTCTCCTTGATGTCCTCGTACGCCTTGACGTAGGCGGGGTCCAGCACCGCGTGGAACTCTGCGGGCTCCGGGCGGCTCTTGCCCGCGCTCAGCGGGAGGCCCTGGCGCAACCAGTTGCGGAGGCCGCCGTCGAGAAGCGACACGGTGCGGTGGCCGAAGGCGCGGAACATCCACCAGACGCGCGGCGCCGCGTAGAGGCCCTGATCGCTGGCGTCGTAGACCACGACGTGGGTAGAGGCGCTCACGCCCAGGCGGCCCGCGTACTCGGCGAAGTGCGCAGCCCTGGGCAGCATGTGGTCGTAGGGCGACGTGCGGTCGCTGCACTGGTCGATGTCAAAGAAGGCGGCGCCCGGGATGTGGCGCTCCTCGAACTCGCGGTGCGCGTCGCGGCCCAGCTTGGGCAGGTACCAGGAGGCGTCGAGCAGCTGCAGGGGCTGCCCGGCCCGCGGGGCCCGGAGCGCTTCGGCCACCCACTGCGCCGACACGAGCGCGCGGAAGAGCTGCTGCGAGGCCATGGCGGCGGCGACACTGGGGCTGCAGGCCTGGGCGACAAGGAGGATGTCAGGAGGGAATCGAGGAAGAGGCCGGCCGGGCCGGGGGTGGGAAACGCCTGTGCCGCTGGGACTGGGGCGGGGCTGGGGCCAGGGCCGGAAGGGGCGGTGGAGCCCAGGGAGGTCAGAGTCCAGGGAACGCGGAAAACCAGCGGTGGTGAACCCAGAAGCAGACGTCGGTCACCGGGACCTCCCCTCCGTTTTCCTGCTAAGCCTTGGATATATACACAGAGCAGTGACCGAATGACCGTGACCCCTTGGAGGGGGCCAGGCGGGGGCCCTCACAGGTACTTGCTGCGGGGTGGATAGGGAGAGGGCCCAAGCAGGGGAAGGCCCCGCTGGCACTTTAAGGCAAGTAGGGGCAAAGTCCCTCCCTAAGATGTAGCTCAGCTTTGCTTGCAGTCAACCAAGGTCCCTGGTGGAATTCACTCATTCATCAATCATTTATATAAGCAGCCTCAGAGGAATAGCAGCTGGAATTTACTGAGTCCTCCCTATGTGCCCTTTAATTCTCACACCTTACACCACTGCAGGACACAGGGTAGGCTCTCAATTATTTGCTGCATGAGTAGCCTCAAGAAGGTTGCTTTTCTCCTCACTGTTTCACAGAGGGGACACTGAAGTTCACAGAAGTGCACTAACTTGACCAAGGTCAACAGCTAAGAAGTAGTGGTGGTGCCAGGCTTCACACCAGGCAGTCCAGCAAGGTCAGGTTTTGCCCCTGGAGTTTCCTCTCTGGAAATAGTGACTTAGGGCCTCGCTCCCTCCCCCCCTCCTCTCCCTTGCGGGCCAGTAGCTCAGAGTACAGCAGTTCACCAGCGCACCGTGACAAGTCAACTCATGGCCTTCCAGGGCAGAGATGCTCCAGAGATGCTCCAAACGTGCGAAGCGCCTAGGCAAGCCCCTCCCCCCACCCCCCCACCCCGCCCACTGTCCGCCCTGTCCATTAGGTGCCTTTGGGCAGGGTAGAGAAAGGTGCCCCTTCAGCCAGGCAGAGGCAGAGCCTCACCAGGGCATGGGGCTGGGTGAATGGAGTGTGAGCTGCAGGTCAGCTCCACTCATCCCCCAGCTGTGCACCCCCCATGCAGGGCGCAACCTTGCATTCATACCAGGCAGCCCTGCGGCCAAGGGGAAGGGGGTGGGCAGAGAACGGAGCGTGTTGTGGAGTGCCCCTGCGGGCCATATACTAACGAGCACCACAGCCTTCAGTAGTGACTGTGTGGGGTTGCCTGTTTCTGAATAAGACCACTGGTGGCTAGAGATATAAATGCCTTGCCCTCGGTCACAGAGCTGGTCAGGGGCAGCCTCAGGATTTGCAGCCAGGTTGCAACTTCTCAGGCTAGACTTCTTCCCCAGCCCTGGGTCAAGGACGACCAGGGCCTAAGGAGTCCACGGCGGGATTACCTGGTGCCCAGCGCCCTCCTGCAGTCTCGCTGCAGCCTGGCTTTTAGGAACCATGTTTTCTACGTGGCCAGGCCCTATGCTGGACACTCAGAAACTCTTGCCTTTGTCCGGCCCTGGGAGTTAAGGCAGCCACAGGCCTGCTCAAGAGACAACGTAATTGCAGAATTTCTGGAGTTCAGTGGGAGCACAGGGGGGCCGCTAGCTCAGCCTGGGGTGGGAAGGCTGGGGAAGGTGGGAGGAGGGGGAAGTCCAAACTGATTTGATGCGCTCAAACTGGAAACCACAGTTTGACCTTCAGGGTGAGGCTGCCAAAGAGGCTTTGGCTAAGGGGCGGTCCCAGTGCCTGTGGATTCCGCCGCAGCTAGACAATTTTGGGGGATACAGCGGGCCCCTACTTGAAGACCCCATTGTGAACCACAGCGGCCCCTGCCTCCTCCCCATTCTTGAGGCTCCTTGATGTTTTCCTCAAGGATCCATATAGAGTGGAAAGAACCCTGATTTTGGAGCCAGAGCCCCTCCAAATCAGTGCAAATCCCACTCCCCAGCTTAACTAGGAGTGTGAAAGCGGGCATGTGAAGGTCCCTGCGCCATTTCCATTTCTTATAGTGGAGCTTCCAACCTTCACCTCTTACAGTGAAGGTTAAATAATGAACGTTGAGGCGCCACCATAATGCCCTGCAAATGGCTGGTTTTAATCATCATTAAAAACAGCTTCATAAAAATCCCATTATTTCTTCAAAGTTACTTCATAGGTGGCCTTTGAACCATCAGCAGCAAGTCTAGAATCTTAGAGT
Source organism: Balaenoptera physalus (assembly GCF_965194825.1). NCBI lineage: Eukaryota > Metazoa > Chordata > Mammalia > Artiodactyla > Balaenopteridae > Balaenoptera > Balaenoptera physalus. The sequence continues at coordinate 11,310,765 of NC_138892.1, forward strand.
TTCAGGATTGAGTGGGACTTCAGAGGTCTGAGGTCATCCTGCCACACACACACACACACACACACACACAGCCCCCTATGCTGGATTGGCAGTTCTCAGAAAGGACCATGGGAGGTAGAGGAGGTTACGGAAGAGCAGGCTGTGTGTGTCACTGAAGGGTGTGGACCAGGTCCCCATGCGCTTGGCAGGCCTGGATGGCTGTAGGTGGGACTGCTCCGGGAGTCGAGGACCCCAAGACAAGCAGGACAGCCCCAGGTCCATCTCCAGAGTGTACACAACTGTGCTAGGGGAAGGGTGAGTCCCAGGCTGCCATCTGGGGTGGGCCCTGGAATAAGAGGGCTCCAGTCAGACTGGGCATTCTGCAAGGTCTTCCCCAGTCTCGTCCTTCCTGGCACCCTCTCTCCCTTGACTTTAAAGCACAAAGCTCAGAGGATTCCCTGGGTAAACGCTTATCAAAGTATGAATTTTTGCAACTTTCGGTGAGAATATAATTGTTTCAGAATAAAAAGAATTTTTTAAAGGGGAATGAGAAGAGCATTCCGGGCATGTATAACAGCATATGTAAAAGCTGAGTAGGGGCAGTGGTGTCCCCGCCAGCTCGCAAGAACCAGTTGTTAGATTTTCAGGAATTAGGCCAACTGGTTGTTAAACGCAGCCACTGTTAAAAATTAAATTATATACATTTACAATGAAATAGGTTAAATTAAGGACAAAGGCAGTTTTTTAAAAGTATGTGGCTTCAGGGATGAGCAAGGTAAACAAAAGCAGCCCCTGCCAGGTGGGTTTCCGATCCGGGATTAACAAACAGCCTGGCCTCAATGCCACCGCAGGCCGCTAGGCAACTCGCTGGGCCTCTCTCTCCGGTCTTTAAATAAGTTTCTGGCCTACTCCGCAGGGTTGTCGTGGGAAGTAAGTGACCCCCGTGGGAGTACCCAGTAAAGTGCCTCGCCAAGCAGGCCTTGACAAATGTTAGTTTCGTTTCACTCTAGCAAGTTCTTTGCCAGTTTGTCCTCCTGGAGCCTCTGGGTCAGCTGGCCTCCCTGGCTTCTCCGTCAGGCTTTATTAGTCCTCCTCCCTCCTACCCTCTCTGCTGGCACCAGGTGATCCCGCCCCCCCCCCCAGGTCCCCCTCCCCCAGGTCCCCCTCCCCCTGCCACTCACCCCGACCCCACCCTGGGGGCCGCCCCCAGCTGCCGCGGACAGCCATCCTTAGGGTGAAGCCAGGGGTGTGCCTTCCCTCCGAGACTGCGGCCCCCTGCGCCGCTCAGGCCCCGCGGGGGAGCCCGGCGCCGCGCACCCCGATGATCGACCTCCCCCTAAAGAAAGGCAAGCTCAGCGCCGCAGCAGTTACCCCAGTCTCGGGCTCCCGGCTTCCGGGTTCGGCCATGGCCCCGCGCAGAGCGCCCCCTCCCCGCGCTCTCAGCTGTCCCCCGCTCCCGCCACCAACCTGCGGCCGGCCAAAGGGAGGAGACTCCGGCACAGCCCACCGCCGAGGCCACTCGGAACCTCAGCTGCCGGCGCCTTCCACTGGCCAGGCCGTGGCGGGGGGGAGATGCCCGCGCCGACCAACCCCGCTCCGCGCCGTCCCCGCACCGCCCAGCGCCCCCGGCGCGTCCTCGGGAGTCCGAGAGGCGCCACGAGCCCGGGGGGTGGCCGGGGGTGGGCGCGGCGCGGCGTCGGGGGCGCGGGGCAAGGCGGGCGGCGCGCGATCCACCCCCGGGCGGCGGCGCGATGGTGTGGGCCGGCCGGGGAGTTGCGGGCTCAGGGTTTGAACCTGCCAACTTCTCCAGCCGGCAGGGGCGAGCGCCGGGGCGGCGGCGAGGGCGAGTGAGTGCGGCGGCGTGGGGCGGAGGCAGGCGCCCGGGCCGCTCGGGATTGGGCCGCCGACCGGACCACCTGCCACCCAGGGGAGGGTCCCGGTGGCGAGAGCGGGGCGGGGTGCCCCGGGAACCCTGGACCCAACTGGGGCAGAGGGCACTGGACCGGGCCGGACTCAGGCATTCAGGAGGCGGGCGAGCCCAGGTTGCTGAGAGGCCTCAGGAAGGTTTGCTAGACGAGAGGCGGGGGCGAGGGCGTGTGCGAACCCTTCCCCATGCGCCCACTCCCCTACCCTCCCAGGAAAGGGGGCTCTAAGCCCAAGATGCCTTCTTCCCCCATCTTGGACATCTTTTCGCCGCACTTTCTGGCAGGATCCTGAGGGCGAGTATTGTAGCTTCTGGGGCCAGACACCCTCCCCGCCAGCTCCCCCATCTGGAGCCCGCTTGCCCCACCCCCTTCTGCGCGGGAGGGGGGCGCAGGGAGCGGCGGAAGCAGGCTTTCCTTAGGGAATCTGCAAACCTAACCCCACTGCCTGATTGCTGTAAACACGACACCCGTGGGGGAGTGCAGTGGGCAAAAAGCTCCTCCTCCCAGGCCCCACCCCACTGCACCCACAGTCCTCATGCCGGTCTCTTTCCTGGTTCCCACCCGCGCCAGGTGATACGGAGAGCTGAAACCATGGTTCAGCAGGTGCTGTACCGGGCGCTGGTCTCCACCAAGTGGCTGGCGGAGTCCGTCCGGGCTGGCAAGCTGGGCCCTGGCCTTCGAGTGCTGGACGCCTCCTGGTACTCGCCGGGCACCCGCGAGGCCCGCAAGGAATACCTAGAGCGCCATGTGCCCGGCGCTTCCTTCTTTGACATAGAGGAGTGCCGGGACAGAGCGTCGCCCTACGAGATGATGCTGCCCAGCAAGGCGGGCTTCGCCGACTACGTGGGCAGCCTGGGCATCAGCAACGACACGCATGTGGTGGTGTACGATGGTGACAACTTGGGCTGCTTCTATGCGCCGCGGGTCTGGTGGATGTTCCGTGTGTTTGGCCACCGCACCGTATCCGTGCTCAATGGTGGCTTCCGGAACTGGCTGAAGGAGGGCCACCCGGTGACATCTGAGCCCTCACGCCCAGAGCCAGCTGTCTTCAAAGCCACACTGGACCGCTCCCTGCTCAAGACCTACGAGCAGGTGCTAGAGAACCTCGAATCAAAGAGGTTCCAGCTGGTGGATTCACGTGCCCAAGGGCGGTACCTGGGCACGCAGCCGGAGCCAGATGCAGTAGGTAGGTGTCCCCGTGGTGGGGATGGTCCCTGGGGAGCAATGCCCAATGGAGAGATGGGGAGTAGGATGTCTGAGACCCTCTCCAGGTTTTGCCCTCAGTACCCCCATGCGGGCCTCAGTCTTTCCATCTGTAAAATGAAAGGGTAGAGCCCAACCTAAAGGCTTTTCAAGCTCTGATGCATGAGGACATGCACATGTGTTCCCGTAGCCACATGCTAAGGCGCGACCTAGCATCTGTATGGAGTGGCATCAGCAGAGGTGACTGATGACATATCCACCCACATCCATGCCCAGGCACTAGCTCCACCACATGCCCAAAAGTGTCCGTGAGCCACACATGCGTCGCTGAACAGAAGCTTCCTCAGGACCTCTCTAGTTCTTCAGAAATTCTTAAGAGACGTGAACAATGCTCTTCCCCAGCACCCCATCCCTCCCTCCAGCTCTCCTGGACCCCCTGACCTTCCTTAAGTTACTTGCTCATTAAGTGGCAGAGTTAGGATTTGAACCCAGTGCTGCCTAGTTTCAAACCAGTGCTCTAAACCAGGATGCACCATCATTCTGCCCACTCCCCACCTCCCAGGGCCAGCAGGGAGCCCCTCCGCTAGGCATCTTTAGGGAGATGGCTCATGAGTTCTCTCCTTTGGACAAAGGGTGTGTGTGGGGGGGGAGGGTTCTACACTGCTGGAGGTGGGGGGAGTCTCAGGAGAGGAAATGCTGCGTTCTAGCTAGAAACTCCTAACAGAGAGGACCACAGAGGTCTTGCCATCACCCCTTCTGGGCGCCCTCCAGCCCCTGCCTGGACACCTCTGGTGGCCAGGACCTCACTGCTCTCAGGGCCTCTCGGGGCCCAGGCTGGCTGAGTCCTCAGGATGGCTGGAGGGGGCTGCGGCTCTGTCCTCAGTCAGGGCGCCTCTGTGGAATCCAGCTGCTGTGCAACGTTTGGACTAACTTGTTGAAAAATCCCTTCCTTTCTGCGCCTCTGAGGAGAGAGCGCTGTGAAAGCTGCTTCCGACACTCTTAGAGCTGGAGGGCCTGAAAGGTCACCTCATCAGTCAGAAGAGAGGCTGTGGTGCACAGAGGAAGGAGTAGGTCAAGGCCACTTGGGTAGTTAGTGGAAAGCGCAGGGCTCTGCCCTCCCCATCGTGGCTTTCTCCGAGCCCCGTGTTCTTCCTGCCCAGCTTGCTCTCTGAAGTTCTGGAGTTGAAGATTCAAGTTTGTTTAGCACCTTCCAGAGACTCCTGGCACGGAGCTCCTGCAGCCTCCTCCTGGCCTTGGTTCAAGGCACCTTCTCTCCTTGGGACTTAAGCTGCCGCTGGAGGGAGGAGACGTGGAATTGTTTCTCTAGCTGCTCCCCAGCTTGCTCTGAGCAGACAGAATCAGTAAAGGGAGAGTTTAGAGATGCCAGATCCCATCTCCTTACTCCCATTTTAGAGATGAGGAAACTGAGGCTCAGAGAGGGGAAAAGCCTGCAGCTGCAGGCAAGACCTCCTGGAAGCCCCAAATTCTAAAGTCCCTCCCCCTCTCTGTGGCCCGCTTCCCCCCTCCTCCAGTTCCCACCTGGAGACCAGGGAGCATGGACCCCAGTTTGAGCCCTGCTCCTCCTTTGTGCTGGGACCTCAATCAGTTAATTGCTTGGCCTCTTTGGGTTCCCTTATAAAATGAAAAGAGTAATGCCAGCCCTACCCACCTGGCTGTGTATTTATTAAATGCAGCAATGGCTGGAAAGGTATTTTGAGAAGGGTGAGGAACTGTGCAAAGGCCGGGCCGCCTGGAAAGCCTCCCGTACAAGACATTTGGGGAATATTAGGGCACCTGAGGCTCTGCTGAGTTCACAGTCCCCCGCTTGTGGTGGGATCACAGAGGCACCCCGTGGGCTCAGCTGTCCAGATGTAACACCCAGGGGAGTGTGGGTGTCCCTGGAAGGAATGACCCCCAAGAGGAGCTGGAAACACGGCCTTAGAAACCCGACAGCCACTTCCTGCCCCTTTCAGGCGAGTAACTTCCCCTCTGGCCTCAGTTTTGTGCCCCCAGTGCCTTCAATCCTGTTTGTAAGGGGCAAAAGGTGAGAGTCAGACAGACCTGAGTTTACATCCTGGTGTGGCCTCGGGCAGTTCCCTTCACCTCTGAACCCTCCTCCTAATGAAAGGAACACCGCTTACCTTGTAGGAGCCTTGGGGAAAGGGAGAGAACAGAGGTGGGAGTTGATCCAGCTCAGTGTCTTTATAAACCTTATTCTCTTTTCCTCCCCACCGCCCACCCCGGGTTGGGGGGGTCCATGAGGGTGAAGAGGGAGGATATTGACCCCCTAATGCATACTGTTATTTGCAGGACACTTTATGTACATTCTCCCCCGGGTACCTACAGCAGCCCGACAGGGGAGGCAGGCGGGGGTTCAAAGTGGTCCCACTTTGCAGGTGGGGAAAGGGAGCAGAAACTTCTCTATCCAGACACAGAGGCCAAGACTTGACCCCAGTCGCAGGATCAAAGTGGCGTTACTTCCCAAGGCCACTGCTGTGTAAGCAAACACGGGGATGGGGTTGGGGGGCGGGCGGGGAAAGGTCATAGCTTCGAGGTGTTGCTTCACATTGCATCATGGGGTTGTATGGCTCCCGCCTGTGTCTCCTCCCAGGGATGGGGACTGGGGTGGGGGTCGGGGGAGTGCTGAGCAACCTCCCAGCCGCCAGGGTTGGGGGCCGCCCACTGGGGCTGCCTGCACTGGGTTCCTTAGTGTCTTTAGGACGAAAGCAAGAAAGAGCTACACAGGTTTTCCTGGCCTTGAAAACCCATACCTGTCAGTGACCTGAGGGATGCCAGCTCACCAACTCGACTAGCATCTCCTTGGCCAAAGCTGGAGCATCACGTCAAGTCCCAGACCTCTGAGCAGGCGTCAGGAGAGGTCATCGCAGCCATTCCCCTGCTTCAGCCACTCTTGCCAGGAAGGCTCAGGGTAGTCAAAGTACACAGGCTTTGGGGTTGGGCACACCTGACTGCACATCACACCTGTGCTGTGTGTCATGGGGCAAGTTACCTCACCTCTCTGGGCCTGGGCCCCCCGATTCGTGCCAGGAGGCTCATCTCTCTCCCCAGCTCTGTGAGGATTGAGGAAGATAAAGTTCTTGAGATAGCCCATTGTCTGGTGCCAGAGGTTTTGAGCTTGGTGGCACGCCTGCTGGGGCCAGGGAGAGCCACAAGCCTGCAGCCGAAGCTGAACTTGGAGCAGGAGGAGCCCTGGGTGCCGAGCGCCTTTCCCCTCGTCGGCTGTTGCCTGTTCTCCGAGGTTCTCTGGCCAAGTTCATCTCAGCCCTCCCCCCATGAAGGCGGCCAGTTCCTGCTCATTTAAATTCCTCAGACAGGCCCTGAGCCTTCGCTGGCAGAAAGGGAAGGCTCCCACCTCCCAATGCTGGCCCAGTGTGGGGGGCTGGAGTCGGCAGAACGCCCTGCCCCCAACTTCTTTACTCAGAGAGGTGCCTTTTATTAATTCGAAGAAAACAATAAAGCTGTTTCATCAGGGATGGGTGGAAAGAAACAAAACAGCGTTCAGGACTCAACAAACACTAGTGCTCTTCAACGCACTTAAATCCAGCCCATGGCCTGGGTACTGAAACTTTGTGTTTTTTTTTGCGGGATTTCAGTTCCCCGACCAGGGATTGACCTGGGCCCCAGCAGTAAAAGCATGGAATCCTAATCACTAGGCCACCAGGGAACTCCTTGAAACATTTTAAAGTTGGGTTTCTTGGAAAAGAACACCTTTGAAGCCAACAGACCAATTGTCCTTCATCGGTAGGGTCAGTACACATCTGATCTTAGATCAAAGTTTCCAGGCAAAAAGTGAAATCACAACAGGAAGAAATCACTATAATTTTATAAGTCAGGGGACTTCCCTGGTGGCACAGTGGTTAAGAATCTGCCTGCCAATGCAGGGGACATGGGTTCGATCCCTGGTCTGGGAAGATCCCACATGCTGTGGAGCAACTAAGCCCACAACTACTGAGCCTGCGCTCTAGAGCCCGCGAGCCACAACTACTGAGCCTGCGTGCCACAACTGCTGAAGCCCGCGCGCCTAGAGCCCGTGCTCTGCAGCAAGGGGAAGCCACTGCAATGAGAAGCCCGCGCACCGCAACGAAGAGTAGCCCCGCTTGCAGCGACTAGAGAAAGCCCGTGCGCAGCAACGAAGACTCAATGCAGGCAAAAAAAATGAAAAAGTTAAAAAAAAATGAAATCCTTTTAAAAAAAAATTTTATAAGTCAGGACATCTAGTCAATCAAAGGAACTCTTGATTCGTGCCGGCAAATTTTGAATCCTCTTTGGCCTCGGGGTGAGGAGAATGGGACTTTGCTGGCATGATTGCTCACCTCCTGGGTGTCCACGGTCATTAGGGGTTTTTATCTGCAGAAGTTGACTTCCCAACAAGCCTGTGAGGAAGGTGGGGTTATCTCCCCATTTCAAAGGTGGGGAACTGAGGCTCAAGACGTGCAGGGCATGCCTGGCCGCACGCTGGTGCCCTGATTACCCCCGGTCAGGTCCTTTCCCTCCCACTGCTGCCCAGTCTCGTCCTGTCCTGCCCCACAGTCTGGGTTAAGTGGGGAATTTTGGAGGAAGGGGAGCCCAAATAGACACCACAACCTTCCTTGGGCCCCAATCCCAGTACCCAGTCTGCCAGGGTGTAGGGCGCTTGAGGACAAGGAGTGACCTAGGCCTTGGGTCTGCACGTGGCACCAGCTCTGGCCATGGCCCAACCCCATTTGCCCCACATGCTGGCTATTCTGAAGCCAGATTTGGCAGGGGGCCATACTGGGTGCAGAGAAGGTTCTGGAATGGACCCTGGAGCTAGCCTAGACCCCCATTCTGCTTCCGTCAAAGCCTCTCAGGGCTGCTAGGAAGGTCCTGAAGGGACCACGCTGCCCCCATTCTCACCTGTCCCCCATCGTAGGTGGGGAAGTGGTAGAGAAGCAGCAGCGTCTGAGGGTGGCTCGGCCAGCTGTAGTAAGTCGGTGCTTTACCCTATACAACAGCCCTTACACATGCAAACACTCATTCCCACTTAACCCACGGGGACACTGAGGCTCAGAGAGGTTATGTGACTTGCTTGAGGTCACCTTGCCAGTAAGTGGCAGAGCTGGGATTTGAACTTATGTCTAAAACCAAGTCACAGGCTCTTTCCACACTGTGTGCTTGACAGGAAAACCACGGGACTCGGTGTAATCCTGGGTCTGCCTTTACCTCTCTGTGTGGCCTCAGACTAGCCTTTTCACTTTGCCAAGCCTCAGTGTACTCATCTGTAAAATGGAGTGACATTATATTTAGTGAATTATGTGGTTATGTGTTTAACCTCTATCTTCCTTGATAGACTGTAACCTCCCTGAGAGCCTGGGCTGTGTCTCCCCTTCACCACCGTGTTCTCAGCAATAGCCCATAGCATTTGCAGTCATCGTCCCATTTGCTGTTCTCCACAACCCTATGAGATAGGTACGTACCACTGAGCCCATTTTACAGATGAGAAAACTGAGGTTCAGAGAAGTGAAGCCATTTGCCCAAGGTAAAGGTTAGTAGATGGTAGAGCCAAGACTCCTCCCTGTCCTCTCAAGCAGGTAGGACATTCCTACTTCAAGGCAGATTTTGGCATAGGGGGGTGGTGTCATGAGCACTGGATGTAGGTAGGGCTGGAATAAATTGAGCTCTGAGAAGGGCAAAGCTGTTATTTTTATTTGCAAATCTCCCTCTCCTTATAGCCACGGTTGATTGTGACCTCCAGGCCCCACTTACCCCCAACCACTGTGTCGCTCCTAACCCTGTCCTTCCCTTTGTCCTCTACCCCTGCCCAGGACTGGACTCGGGCCACATCCGAGGCTCAGTCAACATGCCCTTCATGGACTTCCTGATGAAGGATGGCTTTGAGAAGAGCCCGGAGGAGCTCCGTGCCATGTTCGAGGCCAAGAAGGTGGACCTCGCAAAGCCCATCATCGCCACGTGCCGAAAGGGTGTCACTGCCTGCCACATCGCCCTGGCCGCCTACCTCTGCGGCAAGCCCGATGTGGCCATCTATGACGGCTCCTGGTTTGAGTGGTTCCACCGGGCCCCCCCGGAGACCCGGGTGTCCCAGGGGAAGGGCGGGAAGGAGTGAGCAGTGACCTCTCCTACCCTAGCCCACAACTCCTGCCAGTGGAGTGACCCCAGCGTGGCCCGCAGCTGGTCCATGCCTCATCGGCTAAGGAGATGAACAAGTTTTTAGAGTTAATGTGTAGAGCGCTCCTTTTCCCAACAACACTGGAATAAACCTGGCCTTTTCCGAGTAGCTGTGTGAGCCCATTTCTCCCTTGGTTCCATCCTTACCCCATGTTTCCTTCTCCTTCAGATTCCTTAGAATCCACCGAGGAAGGGAACCTCCACACCCACCCACACGCTGGGGACACCGCTTTATTATTTAGTTTTGGCAAAGGAAGCCACCTGTTGCCACCTGTCAGATGGAGCACGCTGGGACCTTTCCTGGAAGGGGTACCAGGAAGCCAGACAGAGAGTGAAACCTAGGCTAGCCGGCGCACCACCCCTTCCTGCTGTGGGCCCAGCCCTCTAGGAGGAGGGGGTGGGAGGGGAGACAGCTGGTCTTCACTTGAAATGAGTGTTCAAAGAGGTGTCCCGCAGGCCCTGGGGCCTTTCAGAAGAGGCGACGCTCAGAAGCAGGTCAACTCAGTGTTCACTGCAGCACTATTCACAATAGCCAAGACACGGAGGCAGCCTAAGTGTCCATCCACAGAGGAATGGATAAAGAAGACGTGGTACATATATACAACGGAATATTACTCAGCCATAAAAAAGCATGAAATAATGCCATTTGCAGCAACATGGATGACCTGGAGTTTATCGTACTAAGTGAAGTAAGTCAGACAAAGACAAATATCATATATCACTTATATATGGAATCTAAAATACGATACAAATGAACTTATTTACAAAATAGAAACAGACTCACAGTCTTCGAAAACAAATTTATGGTTACCGAAGGGGGAAGGTGGCGGGGGGATAATTTAGGAGTTTGAGATTAACATATACACGCTACTATGTGTAAAATAGATAATCAACAAGGACCTACTGTATAGCACAGGGAACTCTACTCAACATTCTGTAATAACCTATATGGGAAAAGAATCTGAAAAAGAATGGATATATGTATATGTATAACTGAATCACTTTGCTGTACACCTGAAACTAACACATTGTAAATCAACTCTACCCCAAAATAAAATAAAAATTCAATCTAAAAAAATGACACAACATTGTAAATCAACTGTATGCCAATAAAATTAAAAAAAAAAAAAAAAAGAAGTAGGCCAAGGAAGGTGGTCTCTACCTTGGGTGCCCTTCCTGGATCAGAATAAGACCCTTTGGGGAGCAATGGGGGGAGGGGCTGGAGAAGCAGCTTCAGCCCCTGGGAGAAGGTCTTCGAGCTCTGGCAGTGGGAATCAGGAAGCTACAGGAGAAGAAAGTAACCTGGTAGACTGGGACCTATGTGACTGGATTTGGAGTTTCCCAGAAACAGGCTGTCTAAACCCTCTGGGGCTTCGAGATGATTCCAGGCCCCACCTAATGGGGATTCCCTGATCCCAGCTGTCCAGTCTTCCTGGGTTAAGTTTGGACAGGAGGAGTAGGGCCAGGGACCAAGGTTGTCAGTGACGGACCCCAGCGTTGGGGCCATCAGGTGCTCTGTTACTGCTGAGGGTGTTGGGTTAGTGGCAGGGGGCTGAGGGCCCATGGCGTCTGCAGTGGAAGAGGGCTAGGGCAGTCTGGACAGCTGGCCCCTCTTGCCTCCATGCCATCCTTCTCCTACCAGCTTTAGGTCCCTTATTGGAGCTTTTAGGGGCCAAAGAGCCAATCTCAGGGGATGAAGACTCTCCCTCCTCCCCCTCCTCCTTCTCCAGTCCCAGAGCTCATTCCATCAACATGTTTACTGAGCACCTACTGTGAGGTGGGCACTGGTCCAGGTGCTTGTGACATGGCAGTGAACACAATCTCCCTCCTCATGTGTGCTTCACATCCTACCTGGGGGTATATATATATATATATGGTGTAAGATGGTGACACAAGTGCTGTGGGAAAAAAGAGTAAGGGGAATGGGGAATGTGGGGTGGGTTAAGATTTGTTTTTTTTAAAGGGTGGTCTGGGAAGGTGAGCAGAGTCCCAAAGGAGGTTGGAAAAGTAAGTCACGTAGATATCTAGGGAAAGAAAGTTGAAGCAAAGGGAATGGCCAGTGCAAAGACCCTGAGGCAGGACTGGGCTTGGTGTGTTCAAGAAACTGAGGAGACCAGCATGGCTGGGGCCAAGGGAGTGACCAGGAGAGGGGGAGGAGATGAGGTCAGAGAAGGGGGTGGACATCTATGGTAGGGCCTTGCAAATCAATGGAAGGACTACAGGTTTTACTCTGGTTGAGATGGGAAGCTACTGGAAGGTTTTGATTAGAGGGGTGACATGATCCAATAAGTTCTAACAAGATCACTTGGCTGCTGAGGTGGGAAAGAGACTTGGTGGATAGACTCTAGAGTTGTCCCCATAATCTCCGCCTCCTGATGTCCACCCCCTGTGCAATCCCCTCCCTTGAGTGTGGGTGGAAACTGCAACTTGCTTTTAACCAACAAAAAACAACAATGGTGTGGGATGCTGTCTTATCTTGAGCTGCTATAACAGGACTGGCTGGCTTAAACAACAGAGGTTTATTTCTCACAGTTCTGGAGGCTAGAGGTCCGAAATCAAGGTGCCAGTGGATTTGGTTCCGGGTGAGAACTCTCCTCCTGGCTTCTCATTGATTGTGTCCTTACATGTTGGAGAGAGAGAGGGGAAGAGGGGGAGAGCAGTGCTCTGGTCCCTCTTTCTCTTCTTCTAAGGACACCAATTCCATCGTGGGGACCCCTCATGACCTCATCCAAACCTAATTACTTCCCAAAGACCCTACCTCCAAATACCATCACATTGGGAGTTAGGGCTGCAACATACGAATTTAGGGGGGACACAAACATTTAGTCTATAATAGTTGACACTTCTGTGATTATAGTACATGAGATTATAATGCCCATCTTGTGCTGGGCATTTTCCTTTGCTGACTTGGATGAAGTGAGTGACGTGTTGGAGGCCCACATAGCAAGGAACCGAGGATGGCCTCTGGCTGAGGCCCTCAGTCCAACAAACCATGAGAAACTGTGTCCTGCCAACAACCTCATGGTCCTGGAAGCAGATCCTTCCCCAGTCGAGCCTCAGATGAGAGCACAGCCCCAGCCAACACCTTGACTGCAGCCTTCTGAGGCTCCAAAGCAGAGAATCCAGTTAAGCCATGCCCAGACCCTGACTCACAGAAACTGTGATAAAGTATGTTAAGCTGCTGAGCCTGTGGTAATGCTGTTATGGAGCAGTAGATAATCAATGCAGGGCACAAGAGCAAAAGAAGGAGACCAGGGAGGAGGCAAATGTGTTAACCCAGGCAAGGGGTGGTGCTGGCTTCTACCAGGGGCCAGGGGGGATGTGGAGGTGGGTAAAGGGGTCTGAGTCTGGTGTATTTTGCAGGACTTGCTGATGAATCACTTATGGGGTTGGCTTAGAATTACAGGTGACACCTCACTCTGTGCCAGGCAATGTGCTGGGCATTTCACAGAAATGACTAATCACCCTCTCTACTTAATGCTTGGTAATCCCAAGAACATCCTTCACACTTGATGGCATCTGAGCCCTCTCTGCCTGGCACAGAACCTGGCCTGTGGTGAATACTCAGGGGACGTTTTTAGTGGATGAGAGAGTAAACAACACCTGAAGGCCCCTGTTGCCCACTTAGTACTGGCTCTCCCTGGCCTCTGTTCCCCAGGGTGGGCCTATCATTCCTATGAGGTAACAGAGCCCTGTGTACAGTGATTGCCATGGCAACTCCAATGGACGTAGGGGGCTGCCCCCCAGCAACCATCCACTGGTCTCCAGCAGCAGTTGTGCTGTGCAGATCTGCACTCCTGGGCTTCAGCCCACACCAGGGTGGTTCACGGTTTTCTGACATTATGAGAGAGAGTGGAGAGGTGAGGCAGGGACCTTGAGGTGGGCCAGGGGTCTGCCAGGACATGGGGCTTCATCTTCCTTCTCTCTATTCAGAGTTGCTTGTGAGTGGAATGCTCAGACCATAACAGGATCTACTTTCCCTCCCTCTTTGCCCGACGTCTCTTGGGATTTTCTCTCCAGGTCAGAAACTGACAGTGAGTCTACACTTCTGTTCAAGCCAGTCCAGGCCACTCTGGACTGAGGGTGCTATTGGGGCAGAGGGGCAGCTCCTGTGGACGCATCAGGTGGGTGGCTGGGGATGGGGAATGGGGACAGGAGCAGAAAGAGAACTTGAAGGAGATAGAATTGGGGCTTGGTTTCAGCACCACCTGGGTGAGGTCCTATTTCTTTTCTGAGCCTCATTTTCTCCAACTGTGAAAGAGGGTGAGTTAATACTTTCTCCAAACACCTCACTGAGTCCTTGTGAAGAGAGACTAATCTACTAGATGTGAGAATATTTAACACATGAGCTGTATTTGTCATCTCCTGCTGTATAACAAGTCACCCCAAACTTAGTGACTTAAGACAACATTCATTATCTCATAGTTTCTGTGGGTCAGGAATACAGATCTAGCTTCAATGGGCCATCTGTCTCAGGTCTCTCACAGCCTGTGATCAAAATATTGGCCAGGGCTTCGGTCTCATCCCAAAGCTCAACTAGAGAAGGACCCTTTCCATGGCCAGGATTCAGTTCCTCAGATTGTTGAACTGAGGGCCTCAGTTCCTCTTGAGTTGGTGGCAAGAGGCCCTCAGTTCCTTGCCACGTGGGCCTCTCCAGAAGGCAGCTCACAACAAAGAAACTGCCTCCATCAGTGCAAGAAGAGCCGAGAAGAGCCAGAGAGAGTATGAACAAGACAGAAGTCACAATCTTATAACCTCATCTTGGAAGTGGCATTCCATCATTTTCACCATATTCTACTGGTTAGAAGCAAGTCAGTAGGTTCAGCCCATATTTAAAGTGATGGAATTACACAGGTGTGTAAATACTGAGGAATAGGGGTCATTGGGAGCCATGTTACTGCCCACCTCAGTCCACCCTCTAGCCCCCGATGATAAATATCCTTTCCACATGCAAAATACATTCATCCCCTCCCAAGAGCTCCAAAAATCTCATCCTATTACAGAATCAGCTTCAATTTTAGAATCTGGTCCTATAAATCAGGTCCAGGTGTGGATGAGGCCCCTTGAGTGTCACTCTTCTCTATCAGTAGATCTGTGAAACTAAGCTATCTGCCTGAACACACCCAACGTACAATGGTGTGGCAGATATAGGATAAGAGCTATAGATATTCCTGTTCAAAAATGAGGAAAATTCAGACATGAAGTATTATTCACTGGTTCATAGCAATTCTGAAATCCAGTCAGGCAAATGTTGGACTTTCCTTGATTTGGTTTCAAGGTTTGGAGATAATTGTCTATGGCTCTCTGCTCTGCCATACGTATGGACTCTTGCTTTTACTTGATACAATATCTTTTTTTTTTCTTTCTTTCTTTCTTTTTTTTTTAAGGGAACACATGTTTGCAGCTCAGTAGTTTTCTCAGACTGCTTTCTGCCAGTAGAATTTGGGAGTTCACTGATCTCTTTTCCTTTGGTACTATCTCTGTCCCATTCACTCCATGCTGGCAGTATTTTCACCAACATACTTTTCTCAAAAGCTGTGAACCTTATAGGGATTCTCTCCATTAGACAAAAGTCACATTCTTTTCCATGGGGGCTTCTGTTGAGGGATAGCAGCCTTAAGCTTCTGAGAGGCCCTATTGTTCCATTAAGAGGATTTGTGAGGCATGTCCTTATCTCTTTAAAGGGCCTTTTGTGGGACTGAATAATACTCTGATCTTTCATCTTTCGAAGGATATAACAAACAGTCACAGCCTTGGCTACATTTTACCAACAGTCCTCTGAAGCTATTTCTTAATTTTAGCATCTTTTGACAGCTGGAGAGGATGAGAATTTCCAAAATGACTAAGTCCTGCCTCATTTTTATTTAACAGTCCTTCCTTCAAATTTCTCTCTCTCTTCTCACATTTCACTACAAGCATCAAGAAGAAACCAGGAGGCACCTTCAATACTTTGCTTGGAAATCTTCTTCACTGGATCACCCAGTTCATTAGTCACTTATTCTGCTTTCCACATAACTGCTGATGACAGGGTCACTATGTTTCTGCCACTACATAACAGGGACCAGTCCTCCTCCAGGATCTAAGAACATCTGCCTCACTTCCTCTTGTGCCTTCACTGGCAGCGTCCTCTAAGACCAGACTTCTACTAGTAGTCTGCTTAAGGCAGTTTAGGCTTTTTCTATCATGTTGCTCAAAATCCTTCCAGGCTCCACCGACTGCTTGGTTCCAAAGCCACTCCCACATTTTTAGGTGTTTGTTACAGCAGCATCCCACTCTTGGCACCAAAATACATAGTATCTATTGCTGCATTTAAAAAATCACCAGAGGGCTTCCCTGGTGGCGCAGTGGTTGAGAATCCGCCTGCCAATGCAGGGGACACGGGTTCGAGCCCTGGTCTGGGAAGATCCCACATGCTGCGGAGCAACTAGGCCCGTGAGCCACAATTACTGAGCCTGCGCGACTGGAGCCTGTGCTCCGCAACAAGAGAGGCCGCGATAGTGAGAGGCCCGCGCACCGCGATGAAGAGTGGCCCCCGCTTGCCTCAACTAGAGAAAGCCTCGCACAGAAACGAAGACCCAACACACAGCCATAAATAAATAAATAAATTAATTAATTAATTTAAAAAAAATCACCAGAAAGCTTAGTGGCTTAAAATGGTGTGCTTAAAACAATATACAAATTTATTATCTCACGGTCTCTGTGGATCAGGGTCCTGGGTGTGGCTTCACTAGGTCCTCTGGCGCAGGGTCTACCATAGGCTACAATTAATGTGTTAGGTGGGCTGTATTCTCATATCAAGGTTCAACTGGGGAGGAACCATTCAGGTGGTAGGATTCATTCAGTTCTTTTTTTTTTTTTTAATTTTTATTCATTTATTTATTTATTTATTGACTGCATTGGGTCTTCGTTGCTGCACGCGGGCTTTCTCTAGTTGCAGCGAGCAGGGGTTACTCTTCGTTACAGTGCGCGGGCTTCTCATTGCGGTGGCTTCTCTTGTTGCGGAGCACGGGCTCTACGTGCGTGGGCTTCAGTAGTTGTGGCTCGCGGGCTGTAGAGTGCAGGCTCAGTAGTTGTGGCGCACGGGCTTAGTTGCTCCACGGCATGTGGGATCCTCCCGGACCAGGGCTCGAACCCGTGTTCCCTGAATTGGCAGGCAGATTCTTAACCACTGCGCCACCAGGGAAGTCCCTCATTCAGTTCTTTGAGGACTATTGGAATAAGGGTCTCTGTTCCTTACTAGCTTTGGCCAAAGGCCACCCTCAGTTCTTGCCACATGAGTCTCTTTGTAGGGCAGCTCAAAACATGGTACTGCTTCCATCAGAGCGAACAAGGCAAGGAGAGCCAGAGAAAGAGTGTGAACAAGACAGAAGTCACTAACCTAATCCTGGATGTGACATCCTCTCACATTTGTCATATTCTTTTGATCAGAAGCAAGTCACTAGGTCCAGCCCACACTCAAGTGTTAGGTGGGGAACATAGTGTATGAATACCAGGGGGATAAGGATCATGAAAAGTCATATCAGAAGCTGCACAATCACCAAACAAGTCAGAATTAATAGGGTGTTTTGCCTGGTGATTTTTCAAAATTCATCTGATTCTTAACCTGCTCTGAGTTTACCAGCAGACCAACTTGCTGGGTGACCTCAGGCAAGTCACTCCTTCTCCCTGGGACCTCAGTTTCTTTACCTGTAATATGAAGGGACTGGGGCTTCCCTGGTGGCGCAGTGGTTAAGAATCTGCCTGCCAATGCAGGGGACACGGGTTCGAGCCCTGGTCTGGGAAGATCCCGCATGCCGCTGAGCAACTAAGCCTGTGCACCACAACTACTGAGCCCACGCGCCACAACTACTGAAGCCCACGTGCCTAGAGCCCTTGCTCTGCAACAAGAGAAGCCACCATAATGAGAAGCCCACGCACTGCAACGAAGAGTAGCCCCCGCTTGCTGCAATTAGAGAAAGCCCTTGCACAGCAGCAAAGACCCAACGCAGCCAAAAATAAAATAGATAAATAAATTTTTAAAATAAATAAATAAATAAATAAAACGAAGGGACTGGATTAGCTAATCTCAAAGATCCCTTCCAGCTCTGACTTGCTGCTTCTATGCTTTCCTTATCCAATTATACAATAAATTGTTTTATCCTAGTTGTATTACAAAATTCACAGAAGCCTTTAAAAAACACATGCAATAAAATAAGAGAATATGGATAAGAAAAAGATCACCTAGGAAAAAGGAACCCAAACTTGAAAGCTGCAGAGGCTTTTGAAGATGCTAGAGCTGACATTCTAATTTGCCCCAAAGGCCTGTTCTTCGGAGGAAAGACTGAGATTATCCCAGAGTCGGTTCCTGCTGTTGGCTCTCCTCCACATTGGCCAAGCTGGTTCCTTTCCTTGAATGACCAGCTGGTAAAAGAATGGGCAAAATCCTATTTGCAGAGGGGCAAACAGTCACCAGGATGGGGGGCTTGGGGCAATGCCCCTCCCAGCAAGGGGTCTGCTGGGGGCTCCTAGGGGAGTGTTGGGTGGTACAGATGGGGAAGAAAATATTATAGAAGAAAAGGATTGCAAAAGAAGAAGAGGAGTCCCAGGCCCCCAGTCTGTTTGAGAAAGGTCTGAGGCACAGGTGATGGGGGTGACTAGGGCTTTCCACAGACAGCACAGCCTGCAAGGGTCCAGGAAGCAGGCCCAGTGCCAGGGGTGGTGGGTGGATGGGGCGGGGGTTCCTTGGTGCCTGAGAGCACTGGAAGCAGCACGGAGGGACCTCTGGTCAGGGGCTGGGCAGATGGTCACTGGCCGCCCTGTTCAGCCCTCTCTGTCATTTGAGATGACCGTGTGTATTTCTTTGTCTGCAGAACTAAGCTTGGAATTACCTGTCCCAGAGCAAGAGCGGATGGAGCTGGACCACCGAGCAGGTAGGACAGGTGAACAGGGACATGCTGAATGCACATGCAGGACTTCTGGAGGGACCCCCTGGGGACAGCAGAGACTAGCCCCCTCCCCCTCTCCCTCAGTCTTGCTTTGGCCTCCAGACCCACTATGTGGCCCTAACTTCCTCGGGGCTTCTGTTTGAAGACAGAAGGAAAAGGGAGGGTATGGAGTATTGCTGAGCCTCTCCCATCTGCCAGGCCTGGGGATTATGACCCCACTGCAGTGTCCCCTCTTGTAACCGAACACAAGTTCATGTGCCCGAGGCACAGTGAGACCAAACAAACCGAAACATCGGAGTTTGGAGCAGAGAAAGTTTTATTGCAGGGCCAAGCAAGGAGAATGGGTGGCTCATGTTCAAAACCCCCAAATTCATTGATGGTTTTTGGGGAGAAGTTTTTATAGGCAAAATTTAGGGTGAGGGCTGCAGGGTGTGTGGCTTCCTTCTGATTGGTTGGTGGTGAGGTAACAGGGCGGTGCTCCAGGAGTCTTGCGCTTGGCCTGAAGTTACCATCCTCCACCTGCCTGGGCACCTTAGTTCCTGAAGAAGAACTGGAAGATATTGTTATGTATATCCCTTGGGGAGGAACCAGGACCCTGCTTTAATCACTGCACTATTGCTTTTTTCTTTTTTTTGGCCGCACCACGTGGCTTGTGGGATTTTATTTCCGGGCCAGGGATTGAACCCGTGCAAGGGTGCAGAGTCCTAACCACTGGACCGCTAGGGAATTCCCTGCACTATTGTTTCTTGATTGTTCCTCTTTTGTTTCTGCATTCCTTCCTGTCCCTGAGTAGCAGCTGTTTGAATCTGCCCTTAGGAACTCAGGGAAGGTTTAGGGAGACTGAAGCCTTTAACTTGCAAATAAGAAATGGGGAACCCGGAAAGGCTTTTATGCCCAGGAGGGCCCTACAGGGTCCTGCTCGGCTTCACTCTCAAGGCTCAGAGGCAAAGCAGCAACCCTTTGTGCACCAGAAAGGCAGGATATGGGAGAACACAGTAGGGACCTGGTCTCTGTGAGTGGAAGGTCCATGTAGGTCCTGAGTGAGCCAAACGCAGGGAGTGGTATGGCCCAAGGAAGGGAGAAAAGCGTGTCCCAGGCCTGGGGAATAGTGCGGGCAAAGATCTGGAAGTGAGAGTGGGCTGGTGCTTTGGTGAAGCTGAATGAAATTCAATATGGATTGAAGGCTGGAGAAGGGAGGTGGGTGAGGAGGCTGGCCTGGGGTCCTGGGACCGAACCCAAGGGCAGGGTCTCTGCCCTGAGGATGAGGGGAAGGGTTTCCATGAAGGAATGACTGGGTCAGGTCAGCTCTGAGAAAGGTCCGCACCGGTGAGGGGCTGGAGTCTGGGGCTGGAGGGTGGGATGTGGAGAGAGGCGCATCCAGGGACGCTGGGGCAGGGCTCCTGCTGGAAGCTCTCTCCAAAGACCCGAATGACCTGGAGGCCTAGTTAAACACTCAGATCCCAGCCTCTCCCAAGAAGATTCTGATGCAGCAGCTCTAAGAGGGGCCCAGGAATCTGTATTTCTAATGAGTGCCTGCAGGGGATTCTGATAAATGACCCAGCTTGGAGACCTCTGATGACTGATCGCTTGATCCTCACAACAGCAAGTAAAGTAGGATGAACTCTGCCCATTGTTCAGGGGAAGGGAGTGGAGGAAGCGTGGAATTGCACTGAGATTCTTGGAATGCCAGCTCCAGACATTCATTCATTCATTCAACAAACATGTAAGCCCAAGAGGATGGGGGTTGACCCACTTAGCTCACTGTTGGGGCCCCAGTGCCTAGCACAGCACTGACACACAGTAGGTGCTCGCCTGATGGCTGAATTGGTGAAGGTATTGGCTCTCTGAGCCAGGGGACACGAGACACGGTCCTGGCCATCACAGCGCTCCTAAGCCCAAAGGCCAGGTGGAGGGTGAACAGACAATTACATACACTGTGTTTAGAGGCGGGCAGAGCACAGCCTGGGAGAAACGGGAGCACACATCCTGGAGTCCTGAGCCCTGAGACCTATGGGCTCAGGAGCCCAGCCTTGCGCTGGGCTTCAGTCTCCCCACGAGTACAGGGAGGGGCCGTGGTTGATCAGGCTGGTGCGAAGTGCTCTTAAGGCTCTCTGTCTCCATTCTTTTGAGAAGGGTCACCGTCCCCATCCTGGAAGCCTTAGTTGTCCCCAGAAGCGCCCCTTTGCTTGGCTCTCTGCTTGTTGGGGCAGAACCCAGGACGGGAGGGAGGCTAGGCAGTCTGGTCTCTGGGGAACAGGTTTTTCCTCTTTTGTGTAGATGACGAAAGGGCAGGAACAGGATACTCTGACTTCAGCTCCGTGCGGTGAGGACGGTGGGGAGGAGAAGGGCGAGGAGGAAGCGGGCAGGCCTGGACCTCAGCTTTCTCTGTCTCTACTGCCCTGGGGAAGGGTCTGCAGCCCCCACGGGTGGTCAAGGGGGGCTTGAAATAAAAACCTCTGTGGCCGGCAAAACCTGCCATTTCCAGCAGCTTTCTCTGAAAAAGAAACCTGGGAACATCTGAACATCTACCCGCAGGGCAGTGGCTAAAGCCTGTACGGTTTGAAAGGAAAGTTAGGACTGTGTCTGTGGCCAAGAATAGATCCCCAAGGCACAGTGTTAAATTTTTAAACAGCAAGTTACAAAGCAATACATGGAATCTGATCGCATTTATAAACCAAAGTGAAGCCAAACTATGCATCTTTCAAGAGCGCTAGGACCCATCTAGAACGTTTTGGAGGGAAGGTCATCAGACAAGCTTACAGTTACAACCTGGGACTGAGGATTGTGGGGACAGCTGCAAGTGCGAGAGGGTGGGGACTGACTCGTTTTCTATATTTTGCCCAGTAAGAAAGAGTTTACATATTACTTGGGTATTATAACGTGTAAAACATTATTCAAAATGTTTAAGTCTCCATCCAGTGGGTTGTAAGACGCACTGTTACTTACTTGTCACTAAGAAAGAAAACATCGCTGGTTAGACCAGGGCCCACTGATTGTCAGACACAGCCTGATGTCAGCGATGCTAACATGAGAAGAAAGGACGTTTTAGAACTGATGGGGTGCAGGGTGACCCTGGGTCTGACGCCCCTGCAGCCATGTATTCATTCACTTGCTCACTGATGGGTGTCACCAACATCTCCGGTACACAGGGCTCTGGGGGGTGCTGAGGGAGGCCCAGGATTGACTCACCTGTGGACCTGCCTCAATGACTCCCCTCCTGCATGGAGGAGAGAAAATGAGAGGGTTTGTAGTTCACAAGGATGGAGAATGGGAAAATCCAGAGAGTGGAGCGTGCTGGGGACAGAGTTGTGGAGCTGAGAGGAGGCGATGGCCCTGGCAGCTTGGGGTGGGTGTCAGGGAGGACTTCCTGGTGGGGCTGCATTGGAAGGAAGCAGTAGGATTTTGACTTAGGGAAAAAGAGGGGCGGGCCTTCCGGGCAGCGAACTAGGCTGAGGAGACCCTGGGAGGTTGGACATCGCAGGGTGTGGTGGGGAAGAAGTGGCGGTCTCTTTGGCTGGAGCCGGGGATGGGGGAAGAGAATGAGGAGGAGACCTGTAAGCTGGGAGCAGGAGATCCTCGGAAATGGGAGTCAGGGCACGAGTGCGGTGGGGGGAGGGGAGGGGAGCGGTCGAGGTGTGAGAGGCCGGAAGCAGCTGCGGTGACACCGCTCCATTAGCTGGAGAACAGAGGAGGGAAGTGGGGTTGGGGAGCAGCTCTAAGTGGGGTGCAAAGGCCGGCTCAATCCAGCTCTAGTACTTTTCCAGCCGTGTAACTTGGCCAAGCTGAGGGATGCCCTCTGCCAGCTTCCACAGCTGCTGGTTTTCCTGACTGGATTGCTGGGGGGATTCAAGGTGGGGAAGGGAACTAACCAAATGGAGCCAGGTTCACTAAAGCACAGAGAGGTCACAGCCCTTGCTGAAGGTCACACAGCTAGCCTCAAGGCTGGTCAGGCTTGGGCTGCAGTCCCTATTGGCAGAAACAATGAGGGCTGCCCTGTCCAGTGGGAGGCTTGGCAGGCTGAACTACCCTCTCCCTTGGTCTCTCTCCTGATTTCTCACCCATGCTTCTGGCTCCCGTGACTTCTTTCTGTTCCTGTCTTTTCTCCTGCTCTGGATCTCTGGGGCTCTGTGTCTGTCTGTTCCCCCTCCCCACCCCCATCACCGTCTTCTTTCCTGCCCTCCACTCTCTGCATCTGTCTGTCTCCTCTGCTTCCTTCCCTCTCTCCTCCCTTTTTAGGTACAACCACTTTGACCAGGGCCCATCTGAACAACAGCAAGGAAGGCCAGCAGGACACGGACCCCTGGAGAACTGCCCGTAGCCCACTGGATACCTCCAAGTTCAAGTACCAGCTCCCAGGCTCCCCACAGCCATCCATGTACCGAGGAGACAGCCCCCGAGGCAGCTCCCTCGGGCAGGCCTCCCTGGAGGAGATCCGGCCTCCACCCCCGAAGGCTGTCAGCCGGGACTCTCCCCAGAGGAGCTCACAGCCGGGGTCCCTGAAGAAGGAGAGCCACAGACCCTCCTCGAGGGAGAGCAGGGCCTCCTTCCGAGAGGGGGCTCAGCCGTGCCAGGGGCTGGAGGAAGACCCCAACTTGGGGGCACAGGGCCAGAGTAGCAGCAGTATTCCCAACAACATTCGTCACAAGTTTGGGAGCAACGTGGTGGACCAGCTGATCTCCGAAGAGCAGGTGTCAGAATGGGGCACAGGAGGCTAAGGGCGGCAGGAGGGTCAAGCATGGAGACTGACAGTGAGGACCCCTAAGGAAGCTGCTCTTGAGTACAGAGTCCCTGTAACAATATCATCAGAAAGTAGTGTTTACTGAGCACTTGCTCTGTGCCAGCTCCTATGCACTGTTTAGTCTTCACATCTAACCGTTCAATCTTCCCAGTGAGGGAGGTACTATAATTATCCTCATTTTACAGATTAGAAGCCCAAGGCTTAGCAGGCTTAAGTAAATTAACCAAACTTAAACAGGATCCAAACTGGCTAGCAGATTCTGGAGCCTTGGCCCATAAATGACTTTGCAGTTAGAAGTCTTGTGTTTGAATTAGATGCTTTTAACTCAAGTCTCCTAAAGGGGACAGGATTGACTGGGAATCAGAAGACTTGGGTTTGAATCCTGGCTCTGCCCCAGAATACTGAAAGACTTTGGGTAAGTTACTTCTCCTCTCTGGGCTCTAGTCTCTACATCTGTAAAGTGAGGCAGTTAGACTAGATCAGGCTGGCAAATACAGAGCATGCATTCCATAACTGTCCTAGCCCGCATTCATGGCAGACATCACTAATCGATTCTGGCACTTTTTCCTACTTGGTACATCATTCTAGGAACTCAATGCTGATCCACTGAAAGTTGAGATGAAACTTATCTGCCATTTCTGGTCAAATGGTCACCTGCTCTGGCATCTTGAGTCATATTTTCAAAGCCACCGTCTCAACCCTCATGGTGACTACATTGAGCAGCAGGCCAGGCAGGAGTCATTGTTTCCTTTTTTAACAGATGGTAAATCTGAGGCTCAGAGAGGTGATATCATCTGCCCAGGGTCACACTAAGCAAGCAGGAGAGCCAGGGTCACAAAGGTTATGGGTGGGACCCCTTTCCATTTTGTCATCTTAAGGTGGGGATACTCCCCCCCCCCACCACCAACCTGCTAGTCTGGGAGGTCACAACCCTAAATTCCCTGCCCCACTTGGAGGATCTTGTCCCAACTTGAGGTTGGCTGTATGGTCACTATCTCTCACTGCACCTCCTGGCTTTGGGAAGGTGCCATTTCTCTCTCTGGCCATCGTGGTCCTGGACTTAAATCAAGAGATCTGTTTTTTTTGTTTTGTTTTTTTTAATCCAGCTGTGACCCAAATCACAAGTGTCATCAGGCCAGCAAATATCAGAACTGGAAGCTACTTCAAA
Organism: Balaenoptera physalus; assembly: GCF_965194825.1. Taxonomy (NCBI): domain Eukaryota; kingdom Metazoa; phylum Chordata; class Mammalia; order Artiodactyla; family Balaenopteridae; genus Balaenoptera; species Balaenoptera physalus. The sequence goes on from NC_138892.1 coordinate 11,334,867, forward strand.
GGCCACCCAGTTCTGCCCCCACACTCATTTTATGAGTAGGGGAACTGAGGTCCAGAGGGGAGCAAAGACTTGCCCAAATCAGCAGCTGGTATATAGCAGAGTTGGGACCCAAACCCAGGTTTAATGGCTCCTAGGCCTGAGCTCAACCTCTCCAGGCCTCAGTTTCCCCATTGGTACAAGGAAGGAGCTGCCCCTGGTGAAATATAAGGAGCCACCTAGAGTTGACTTGTGTGATGCTTCCATTGTAGTAGGCAAGCCAGGGCTTCGTTCACCAGCTGTGTGATGGGCAAGTCCCTGCCCTGAGGCACAGTTTCCTTATTTATAAAATGTAGGAATAATATCATCTTATAAAGATGTCCCCTGGTGATGTTCTACAGTATGTACCCAATGTAGGGAGAAGCTTTCACGATCATTCTCATCCTTGATGCCCGAGGCCTATGTGGGAGGTGGGGTGGTGTGGGAGGGTGGAGGGACTTCAGCTATGCCAGCTCCCAGGCCTGGGAGTTGGTTGAAGGCTGCAGGCTAAGGGTGGGGTGAGGGTGGTGGGGGCAGGGTCAGAGGCAGGAGAAGTTAGAGGGGAGATACGGGACTTGACTCTGCTTCTCTACCCCTTGTCTCTCCTCCCTCCCTCCCTCCCTACTCAGGCTCAAAGGGCCATTGGTGAAGCCTTGGAGGGCCAGAAAAGGGCAAGCTCATGGCCCAGCAGGATCCAGAGGCCCGCCGAAATCACCTCCGTCTTTTCGGACTACTATGATCTGGGCTACAACATGAGGTCAAACTTGTTTCAAGGTCAGGCTGAAGGGCAAGGGTGGGGTCTGTGAACACCCATAGTCCCCAAGGCACTGGGCAAGGAAGGACTTGGACCCGCAAAGGAATCTAAGACCCCAGGATACATCTCCAGGGACACTCATTTCACGGCCACCAAGGGCCTCCTCTGTGCCAGGCTCTGTGCCGAGTGCTGGGAATGTCCAGTCCCCTGGCGAGTCTGTCCTCATTGTACAGATGGTCCCTCCCAGTTGGCAGTCAGCCCTTACTCTCCCTGTACCTCTGGTGTCTTAATCTGCCAAGAGGAGGCCGGGGCACCCCTGGTCTGGCCACCTTTGGTTACAGTGACAGTATCAGGCTTCCTGTGTTCAAAGGTCAGCTCAGCCGATGGGTGTGGCCTCGGGCAGGATCCTTAACCTCTGAGCCTCAGCCAATCTTCTTGGTACAATGGGGCTAATAACATGGCAGGACTCTATGGAGGAGCTTGGCCTGCAGCCCCCAGTGAGTCCTCTTTTTTTTTTTTTCGCTGTGCCTTGAGGCTTGGGATCAAACCTGTGCTCCCTGCAATGGAATTCCACTGGATCGCCAGGGAATTCCCACAGTGAGTGCTTTGTAGCTGACAGGCCAGCACTTTTCTTTCTCGGATCCCACTGGTGGCACCTCTGGGCCAAAGTGTGGGTCGGAGGCCCGGACATCTGCAATGTGTCCTGTGGGTCCCCCTCGGTCCTGTTTGTCAGGGGAGTGCTTCTAGCTCCATATCACAGGCAGATGGGAAGCAATTTGCCCAGAGTAGTAGGAGGTGGATCTGAAACTCAAATCCAGGTTTTTCTTCTGCCTCCGAAGTCCCAGAGTCTTTTCCCGGCACTGGGTCACCTCCCGAGCTAGGACCCTGTTCCCAAGCGTTTAACCGATTGCTCGGATACCGGTCCTCGGTCAGCAAGGGGTGGCTTCTCTCCGGCCCCACGTTCTAGTTTGACCTCATTGCAAAAGGTCAAGTCTTTCTGGCCCGCTTCTTTCCTCCATCCTTACTCCATGCCTTCTCCAGTGTCCCCAGGGCCTGGTAAACCTCCTACCTGGCTCAGATCCCCATCACCCGAGGAACCAGACAGCCACTGGAAGCCTTTCTGGGTTTTTCTTTGAGCTTGAAGAAGGGGTGGTGCTTGGGGAGAGAAGAGAGAATACAGCTCAGATTGTCCTGTTCTGGGCCTCAGGAGTCCGCCTTCCACTTGTCTTTAACAATGATCACTCAGTAGTTCTTACGTAGGCCTTTATATGGTGATGTCTACATACATTTAAAAGAATGATATAGAAAGTGTCTGTGTTCCCCTCACCCAGCCTGAGAAGCCCAGCTGTGTCAAGGGGGCAAACCCTTGGAACCAGTGCAAACCAGCTTGCTCCAGCTTCTAAGAGTCGATTGTTAAATTTTACTGAACTGTTGGCATCATGAGAGATCTTAAAATTGACTGTGGTCGTGCAATGGACTTTTGAACAACGGGGGAGTCAGGGGTGCCAGCTATCCCCGCCTCCACTGCCCCACAGTCAAAAATCCAAGTACCGATATCTTTGACTCAAAAACAAAAGAACTGATAAATGACTCATCCAAGGCCAGGAAGCTGAGATAGTTTGGACAGAATCAGGACTCAAACCCTAGTTCTTTTGATCCCATGTATTGTGACTTCCTACCAAACACAAACTTTCCCCATGCCTAGTTAATTTTTAAAGATCTGTAAAAGGAAAATACAGGTACTATATTTATTGAAAAAAAATACACACATAGGTGGACCCGAGCAGTTCAAACCCATGTGGTTCAAGGGTCAACTGCATTGACACTCCACAAATTGGCAAGTGCTACAAATTAGGGCGTTGCTTTCTGCACCCAATTGTCAGTGTGCCTCACCCATGTGTCCCCCTCCGTTTCCATCCGCCCAGGTTGATCTTGGCATTTGCTGCTCCGGGTTGGGGAGGCACTTGTGGCTAGACAGGAGTGAGGGAGGGGAAATCAGAGAGGAAACGGGCTAGGTGGGGAAGGCCACGAGAAGGTCTTAAGCAGAGAAGGGCATTGTTTGACTTAGGTTAAAGGATCACTACTGTTGCTATGCTGAGAAGAAAAGTAAGGGAGCTGGGCAGAAACAGGGAAACCAGTGAGGAGGTGATTGCAAAAATCCAAGTGGGGTTAATGATGGAGGCTTGGTCTCGAGAGCAGGGTTGGTGCGTTGCATGACTCTAGTGGATACTATTGTGCAATATGGTGGCACAGGGAGATAATGGTAAAGGTGACCTGATGCAGGAGGAGTCTGGCTATGTGTGTAAGGCAGAGCAAACAGAATGGGCTAGTCAGTGGATTTGGGGTGTGTGAGAGAGGAATTAAGGTTGATGTCAAGGTTTTTCTTTTTTTTCATTAATTAATTAACTTATTTTTTTGGCTACGTTGGGTCTTCGTTGCTGCGCATGGGCTTTCTCTAGTTGCGGCGAGTGGGGGCTACTTTTCCTTGTGGTGCGTGGGCTTCTCATTGTGGAGCATGGGCTCTAGGCGCGTGGGCTTCAGTAGTTGCTGCACGCGGGCTCCGTAGTTGTGGCTCGCGGGCTCTAGAGCGCAGGCTCAGTAGTTGTGGTGCACAGGCTTAGTTGCTCCGCGACATGTGGGATCTTCCCAGACCAGGGCTCGAACCCGTGTCCCCCGCATTGGTGGGCGGATTCTTAACCACTGCGCCACCAGGGAAGTCCAGATGTCAAGGTTTTTGACCTGAACAACTGAAAGGATAGAATTGTTATTTACTGAGATAGAGAAGGTTCCAGGAGGAGTGGGTTGAAGAAATCCTATGCCATGCTGAGTCATAAAGATGATCTTTTACATAGTCTTCTAAAATATTTAGCTTTGCTTTTCACATTTAAGTCTTTAATCCATCTGGAGTTGATTTCTCTTTTCAGTGTGAAGCAGGGATTCATTGTTAATTCCTCTTTTATGTGGATTAGCAATTGTCTCAGTACCTTCTTTTTTTTTTTTTTTTTTGTCTCAGTACCTTCTATTGAATAATCTCATCTTTCCCCCCAGTGACCTGCAGTGGTACCACTGGTATCCATCAAGTTTCCCTATGTGCATGGATCAGTTTCCAGGCTCTCTATTCTGCCCACTGGTTTAATATTACACTTTTAATTATCAAGGTATTATAAGTAGTCTGATATCTGGTTGGGCTGTCCCCACTCCCCACCCCTCCATCACCAGCAGCAGGAGCAGCTAATGTCTTAGCTATTCTAGGTTCTTTGCTCTTCCATATAAATTCTAGAATCAGCTTGTCAATTTCCATGAAAAACCCTGTTGGTATTTTGATTGGAAGAACATTGAACCTGCAGCTCAATTTAGGGGCAGTTGTCAGCTTTATGATAATGAATTTTCCAATCCATGAGTATGGTCTACAACTCCATTAATTTAAATCTTCCTTCAATATCCATCAATAACATTTTGTAATTTTTTTCTATAAAGATCATGCAGCTTTTTGTTAGACTTGTTTTGAAGAATCTCTTATTTATCTATTTTTTTGCTGCTTATTGCAAATAGTATCTTTTTAAAAATCACATTTTCTAACTTTGCTGCTTGTATACATGGAGGCAATTTTAATTTTTGTTCTTTAATCTTATATCCAGAAGCCTGACTCAGCTCACCTATTAATTCCAATAATTTGTTTGTAGATTCTTTGGAACTATTTTTAAATAATAATAATGGCTACATTTATGCATCGCATGTAACATTCACCAAGCCCTGCTCTAAGTACTTCATGTACATTTTAATTCTCACAAGAATCTTATACAGTGAATGCTATAGTGCTATAATTCCTGCCCCCCCCTTTTTTTTTAAAGAAAGAAAAAATGAGGCATGGAAAGGTTAAATAACTTGCCCTTAAGGGCACACAGCTAGGAATAGTCAGAGTTGGGATTGGGATTTGAACTCTGGCAGTCTGGGGCCAGAGTTCACATTATTACCAGGAGGCTTTTTTTTTTTTAAATAAATTTATTTATTTTGGGGTGTGTTGGGTCTTTGTTGCTGCACGCAGGCTTTCTCTAGTTGTGGCGAGCAGGGGCTTCTCTTGTTACAGAGCACGGGCTCTAGGCGCGTGGGCTTCAGTAATTGTGGCTCGCAGGCCCTAGAGTGCAGGCTCAGTAGTTGTGGCGCACGGGCTTAGTTGCTCCGTGGCATGTGGGATCTTCTCGGACAAGGGATCGAGCCCATGTGCCCTGCATTGGCAGGCAGAGTCTTAACCACTGCCCCACCAGGGAAGCCCACCAGGAGGCTTTTCGCCACCTTTATACCATCTGTTCTGGTTGGCTTGTCAAGGACAATGGTGCAAATAAGCAGGGGAAGCAGGCATCCTCCTCTCCAATTTTTTTTTTTTTTTTTTTTGCATGCGGGATCTTATTTCCACACTAAGAGTCTTAAACACTGGACCACCAGGGAAGTACGATAGAATACTTTTTTTTTGGTCCAAGCCATGCAGCATGCAGGATCTTAGTTCCCCAACCAGAGATCAAACCTGGGCCCCCTGCATTGGAATCACAGAGTCTTAACCACTGGACCACCAGGGAAGTCCTCCTCTCCTTCTTGATTCTAACATTTTACCAATAAATGTAATATTTTAAAAAGAATTTGAAGACACCTTTTATCAGATTGAGGGTCCCCTTTATTCCTAGTTACCACTTTAGTTTTGAAAAAAATCATGAATGAGTGTTGAGTTGTATTAACTATTCATATAGCTGTTACTTAGATGGTCATATGATTTTTCCTTTGATCTGTTGATGTGGTAAATTATAGTAACTGATTTTTAAATATTAAACCAAACTTGTATTCCTGCATTTAAACCAGTGTAGATGCATTATCTTTTTTAATTGTGAAAACTGCCATGGAGAAGAGTGTATAAAACCTATGTGTGCAGTATAAAGAATAATAATAAATAGCTATGTGCCACCTCCCAGGTCAACAGAGGGTGTTACAGGGACCTCGGAAGCCTCTCCTGTATTTCTCCCAGCTGTGTCACCTGACTTTTGTGACCCTTGTTAATGATCCCTTTGCTTTTCTTTATAGTGTCAGACCTCTCTGGGCAGGTGACCTTTGAGAACAGACCAGAAGGATGGGGGCTCAGCCTGTGGCTTGCTGGGGAAGAGTAGTCGGGCACAAGTACCATGTTGAGGATGTAGGCTCTTCCTGGCCTTTTTATTGGGAACCATTGTAGGATTTTGTACCGAGGAGTGACTTATGTTTCCAACGATCCATCTGGCTGTTGTGTTGAGACAGGACAGAACTACCAGTGGGGCAGGAGTAGAAGCAGGGGGACCATTGAGGAGGATCAGATCAGGGGTAGGATTGAAAATGGCTCCAGGACTTCCCTGGTGGCGCAGTGGTTAAGACGCCTGCCAATGCAGGGGACACGGGTTCGAGCCCTGGTCTGGGAAGATCCCACATGCCGCGGAGCAACTAAGCCTGTGCACCACAACTACTGAGCTTGCGCTCTAGAAGCCCCTGAACCACAACTACCGAGCCTGCGTGCCGCAACTACTGAAGCCCGCGTGCCTAGAGCCCGTGCTCCGCAACAAGAGAAGCCACTGCAATGAGAAGCCTGCGCACTGCAATGAAGAGTAGCCCCCACTCGCTGCAACTAGAGAAAGCCTGCGTGCAGCAACAAAGACCCACCACAGCCAAAAATAAATAAAATTTAAAAAAAAAAAAGTTAAAAAAAAAAAAAGCCAGGAAAAAAAAAGAAAAGAAAATGGCTCCAGGCTGGTCTTCTCTCCACTAGCCCACAGCTGGTCCACGGAAACAGTTGTACATCCTTGCACTTGAGGAAGTATGCCTGGCCCTGGTGCTCTCTCTGTCCCGCTCTCTCAGGCCAATGCCTCTTGTTCCAAGCCTTGGTGTCCCCCAAACTCTCGAGCTATGTATCAAGCTCCCCAAGTGACCCCACTGAAGGAGTCTGATTCACAGCTCACTTTAATATCTGATCTCTACCATCCTTAGGGCTTCAGTCCAAGTTTTTAACTTAACATTCTGTTATGTAAGCATTTAAAGCCATAAATACGAAACACCATAAAAATTGCTTTAAAAAAAGGGGATTTCTTTCTTGATAGCATCATCGTTAGAGAACACGACCTGTAATGATTTCAGTCCTTTGAAATTGTGGAGCTTTATAACACAGCAGGTGGTCAATTTTTATAGATAGATAATCAATATGCATTTGAAAATTCTCTCTTGAGTTCAGGATTCTGTATTTGTCCAATAGAGCAGGCTTGCTAATTATTTCTATACAAATCTTTTAATTCCTTGTTAATATTCTTTGTTTGATCTATTAATTACTAAAAGATGTACCTTTAAGTCTTTCCCTATGATAGCAGACTTGTCGATTTCTCTGTCAATTTTGCTTTACCTATTTTAAGATTATTCCAGTGCAGCTAGTTTAGAATTATTATATCACATGAATGAACTGGAGTTGTTTTTATTTCTTATAGTGCTTTCGCTTTACAGTCTATTTTGTCTGATATTAGTATAGTATGACCAGATTGCTTTGATTTGTATTTTTGTGGTATTAATCTTTTTCTGTATTTCCACGTTTATCCTCTTTCTGTCCTTTTGCTTTAAATATGCTTTAAATAATATATATCTGGAAAATATTTTCTGTAGCCTGAGCATCTGTTTTTTAATCAGTTGGCCTACTCCATTTATATTTATTTTAATTACTGATATATTCGGATTTATTTTTATGATCTTATTTTGTATCTTCCATTTGTCCTAATTTTTCTATGCTGCTTTCTTTCTCCTTCCCTTGTTTTGGATTTGAGTGAGCTTCCCTTTTTCCCCAATCCAATTTTTGTCCTTACTTTTCCTATTCTCTCAGTGGTTATCTTTGACTTTTTTTGTTTGTTTGTTTGTTTGTTTTTTTAGGCCTATCTTTTTTTTCTTTATTTTTATTTTATTTTATTTATTTATTATTATTTTTTTATTTTTGGCTGTGTTGGGTCTTCGTTTCTGTGCGAGGGCTTTCTCTAGTTGCGGTGAGCGGGGGCCACTCTTCATCGCAGTGCGCGGGCCTCTCACTGTCGTGGCCTCTCTTGTTGCGGAGCACAGGCTCCAGACGTGCAGGCTCAGTAGTTGTGGCTCACGGGCCTACTTGCCCCGCGGCATGTGGCATCCTCCCAGACCAGGGCTCGAACCCTTGTCCCCTGCATAGGCAGGCAGACTCTCAACCACTGCGCCACCAGGGAAGCCCCGACTTTTTTTTTTTTTTTTTGGCTACGCCGTGTGGCTTGCAGGATCTTAGTTCCCCGACCATGGAAGCATGGACTCCTAACCACTGGACTGCCAGGGAATTCCCTATCTTTGACATTTTTACATGCATAGTTAGCAAACCCTAAAGTTAATCGAGGTATTTCAGCTTTTCTGAACAATATAAGGATGTTAGACAGCTTCACGTTTATTCTCTCCACCCCCCATATCAGCTAACATATTATTTTACAGGTTTTTTTTTTACTATACATAAGCAAAGTAGTTTAAACTGTGGATTCTGGAGCCACAGGTCCGGCTTTGAGTCCTCCATCTTTCACTTACCAGCTGTGTCACGTTAGACAAGTGATTTAGCCTTTCTGTGCTTCAGTGACTTCAACAGCAAGATGGGGGTAATAATCACCCCCATCTCCTTAGGGCTGATTCAGTGAGTAAGTTCTGTAAAGTTTTGAATGAAAACTGTGCTTAGCATATGTTAAATCTTCAAACATTCTTATCTATCACAGTCATTTTACCCCATATATTCAACATTGGTACTGTTATCATAATTGATGTGTATTTAGATTTATTCAAGGTTTCCACTTTCTTTGCCTACTATTCCTTCTTTTATCTCAGATTTTCCTTCTGGGATTATTTTTTTCTTTCTGAAGTATGTTGTTTAGAAGATATTTGGGGTGAGATTCTGTTGTTGGTAAATTTTAAGCTCAGAAAAGTTTTATTTCATCCTATTCTTGGAAGACAGTTATTGTAAACAGTTCTAGATTGTTGATTTCTTTTTGTAAGCACTTTGATGATGTTAATTCATTTCCTCTGGCTTTGATGGTTAATCAAACTCATTGTTATCCTTTGTAACTAATCTGTCTTTTCTCTATGGCTACTTCTAAGATTTCTTTGTCTCTGGTGTTCTAAATTTTACTTGGTTGTACCTAGGTAAGGAATTCTTTTCATTTACACTCACTGGGGAATTTTTATTCTTGAATCTAAGGATTCATATATTTCATCAATTCTGGAAAAATTCCAGCCACTAGCTTTCCAAATATTGCCCCTCCCTGTTTTCTCCACTCTCTCTCCTTCAGAACTACAATTAGACAAATGTTAGGCCTTCTCATTTAATCTTCATTTAACAGCTTTTTCATATTTTCCACATCATTATTTCCCCACTCTGTGCTGCATTCTAGTTAATTTCTTTAGATATATCTACCAGTTTACCATTTTTTCTCAGCTGTATCTAATCAGCTCTTTTACCTGTTCATTGAATTTGTTTTTAAACATTATGATGTCAATTTTCAAACTTAGAATAGTTTAATAAATACATGGTGCACTTATCATACAGCTTCAACAATTATCAATATATGACTAATCTTGTTTCATCTTTTTTCCCACCCACCCATTCATTCCCACCCGTTTATTTTGAAGCAAATCCCAGGCCTCTTACCATCCATTACCTTTCAACTATTATGTTTCATTTCTGAAATTCCATTTGCTTCTTTTACGAATCTGTCTGTTCTTTCTGGGTAGTTTCTTATTCTTTTCTCACACTTTTATTTATTTATTTAATTAAAATTAATTTTTATTGGAGTATAGTTGCTTTACAATATTGTGTTAGTTTCTTATTCTTTGTTTATACTTTTATTCTCTTTTTCACAACTTCACACATTAAATGATACTTATTTTATATTCTGTAACGGATCATTCTAATCCTTGTTATCTTTTGGAATTTGGTTCTCTGTTTGATGATTTTTCTGACTTTTGATCATGGTAACTTATTTTCTTGTGTGCGTGTTTTAACTTTACACACAGACATAAACATTTTCTGAAAATACAGGTATCAACTGCCACATGCCAGCTGCTCCAATGAATGTAATCTTCCCAATCTTGTGAGAACATTTTATTCTTTTGAATAGATTAAGAGACCAAAGCTCTGAGACGTTAAAATCTTGTCTGAGGCCACACTGTTCATAAATGATGGAGCTGGCATTTGAGCCTAGGCCGGCCTCCCTCTGCCTAACTCTCCCCACACCCCACCCTTCCGCAATCCACCATCCATAGGGGAAACTGACATATGAACCCTGGAGTACCTGAACTCTGTTGACTTGGGGCTTCTGGGGATTTCTTCATGGGGTTCCACAGGGGCCCCACAGGAGATGAAGAGCCTGATGAAGGCCTCCTACACCCCTGAGATGATTGAGAAATCAATGAGGGACTTAGAGCACTGGCATGGCAGGAAGACGGATGATCTGGGTAGGTGGGGAGCTGGGGGCGTGGGAGGGGGGCACTCCCTGGGCAGGGTGTGTTGGCCCCAAGGTCCAGAGAGAAACCACAGCAGCAGCTAGAACTCTGGGGTGGGTCCAGAAGACATATGGGTTACCACTGGGGCCTGGACACTCCAGAGGTCCTCTGGTGATTTGTGCTGGTTCCTTCCCTGCTCTCTGCAGGACGGTGGCACCAGAAGAATGCGGTGAACATGAACTTGCAGAAAGCACTGGATGAGAAAGAAAAGAGCAAAAGCAAGAACTCGAAGTTCTAGATACAACCCAGAAGAGGTGCTCTCCACTCAGAGAAAGTGCTAATAAAGAAAGGCACACATCTGAACCTTCGCCTCTGCTTGGCGCCGCTCTTCAGGCTGGGGGAGGGGGCAATGTGCAGTGCTCGAGAGACCTACTGAGGAAGGATAGACGCTCTAAGGACCCAAACTACCCCCTAGCTCTCCCTCCTGGGGACACACACACACACATACACACACACACACACACACACCTTTCCCCCGTAATTCCAGGAAAGGATGTGAGACCTGAATAGAACTTTGCTCAAGCCCAGGGTGCCTTGCCCTGTGTGGAGGGCTCCTATAGTGGACACTGCTGGATCTTAACCCTGCATGACCTCCCTAGCAGAACTCCAATCATTTCCAGACATCCATTCCTTCCCCAAGGCCCAATGGACTTCAGAAGAACTAGTCACGCCCCCTCCAATCCAGGAGTAGTTTTGATTGGTCTCAGGGAATTCTAACCCTTCCCCCTACACACAAAGTGATTGGTTCAGAAAGGGGCATATGACGCAACTTGGACCAGTAAGATGCAAGGAAAGGTGCGCGCGTATGAAGCGTTCTGGGAAACTCTTTTCTCTACTGGGAAAGCTTGGGAGCCTTCCCTGCTCCTGTTGTAGTGAGTGAAGAACCGTGCAGTGCAGGCTGCTCCTGGCAGACACCCTGTGACTGGAGGAACTGCAGACACTGCAGGACAATCTGGGTCCCCCGTGACCTCACTGAACTGCTCCACCCTCCTGGCCAGAAGCGCCCACCACCCCCCACTCTGGACTTCTTATAATGTGCACCTGGGCATCTTCCTACTGTTTAAGACAAACTTACCTTGAACCGATAAGGGCCCCTGGTAACAACAGGGGAGGGATCTGGGAATTGGGGCCCCAAGGAAGAATCCCCCAGAGAAGGGGTTCCAGGTTAGACAGTCATGCCTACCATCTGATCCTGAAGCTTATTACCTGGTGGGTCTCCAAGCCACAGCACACCCCACCCCCGGATCACCGACTTGCACTCTCAGAACATGCTCTGCTTGTGGGTTATTTACCATTTGCTGTGTTCCAAACCAACCCAAAACCTAGTAGCTTAAAATGAGCGTAATCATTTGCCTACTTATGATTGTGCAGTTTGAGCAGGGCTCAGTGGGTATGGCTCATTTCCGCTCCACGTGGCACCTGCTGTGAAGATGGCTGCTTTTCTCACATGCCTGGTGCCTCAACTTGGGGCTGGTTGGACATCACTTTGTCTTCGTCGGGTCTCGCCTCTCCTCGTGGCTAGCTTGGACTTCTTCCTAGCATGGTGACTGCGTTCTAAGAAGGAGCTTCTCAAGGAGACAAGACTCAATGTGTAAGACCTTATCATGTCTTAACACTGACTTGTTAAGTTCCCTGTGGTCAAAGAGACACAGGGTCAAACCGGGCTCATGGTGGGAGGTGGTTGCACAGAGCATTCCAATCAGCAGGAGTGGTTCACTGGGGACTCACCATACTAACAGTCCGCCACAGCGACCATCATTCTCCGGAAAAATCAAAAGCACATCTCTGCCAGAAAAAAGGGGGACTGCCCCTCCTCCCACAAAAGGAATGACTTCTTTAAGGTAGGATTGGAGCAGGATGCAGTACAGGGAGATGAATTTGGCTTGATTTAATATTTATTGAGTACCTAACTGTGTAAAGCATTGAGTTCAGCTCCACTTCTTTTTTTAAAAAATTTATTTATATTTAATTTATTTATTTTTGGCTGCGTTGGGTTTTCATAGCTGCGCACGGGCTTTCTCTAGTTGCTGCTAGCGGGGGAGCTACTCTTTGCTGCGGTGCGTGGGCTTCTCATTGAGGTGGCTTCTCCTGTTGCGGAGCACAGGCTCTAGGTGCGTGGGCTTCAGTAGTTGTGGCACATGGGCTTAGTAGTTGTGGCTCGCAAGCTCTAGAGCGCAGGCTCAGTAATTGTGCCTGTGCGCAGGCACACAGGCTTAGTTGCTCCATGGCATGTGAGATCTTCCCGGACCAGAGATCGAACCTGTGTCCCCTGCGTTGTCAGGCGGATTCCTAACCATTGTGCCACCAGGGAAGTCCCTCAGCTCCACTTCTTAATACTGAGTATCTGATTTCTGCAAGACACTGTTCTTGTCTGGAAAAACCAGACTTCATCTTTATTTATTTATTTATTTTAAAAATATTTATTTATTTATTTGGTTGTTGGGTGTTAGTTGCGGCAGGCGGGCTCCTTAGTTGTGGCTCACCGGCTCCTTAGTTGTGGCACACGGGCTCCCTAGTTGTGACATGCAAACTCTTAGTTGCGACATGCATGTGGGATCTAGTTCCCTGACCAGGGATCGAACCTGGGCTCCCTGCATTGGGAGCGTGGAGTCTTATACACTGCGCCACCAGGGAAGTCCCATCTTTATTGAGTAGCTATTATTTACTCATCATATGTGGCAACTGAAAAAAAAATGAGCCATCTAGAGAACTGTAGCTAAAGCAGACCCCACCCTGTTCTGATGTAGAAATTATAATATGCCAGATGCATATGATTATGTGCCAAATGCTTTACATGCACAGCCTTATTTCATCCTTATGCCAGTCCTGAAAGCTATTATCATCCTCTTCATGAAGATGAGGAAACTGGGGCTTGGAGCAGCCAAGGAAATCGCCCTGGGTTTTACCAACAGGAAGCTGGGATGGAAAGTCCAGGAATTTCTGACCAAAGTCATTTTCTGATCTACCAGGAAATCATACTGTCATGTCAACAATAGGTACTGAGTGCCACAAACACTTGGCCCTATTAGCCACCGTGGGGAACAGTGGTATGAATTCAATACAGTCCTTGTCCTTAAGGACTTCACAGTCTGCAGAGAACTGATGTGGAAGGAGCTGACCTCAAGGCTCATCCACCCATCCGACGAACATGTACTGTGCATCTACCCTCTGTCCAGCCCTGACCAATGAACCAGGAGTTCAGAGATGGTTAAGACATGGCACCTGTCCTCAAGGAGTCCAGAGTCTGCTGGGGAGACAGATGAGTCATTAGATGCTCAGAAGTTTTACACATGCAGTGAGAAGTTCGTACGGGGCCAGTGGAAGCACAGAGGTGATGCTGAGATGGGAGGGAGGGCTGGGGGTCATAGAAGACCTCACAGAGGAGGAAGCTCTGGAGATGAATCTTGGGACGTGAGTAGGTACGTTCAGGTGGCCTGGAAGAGGTACAGCATTCCAGACAGAAGGCACTGTGTGAGCACAAACCCAGCGTGATGGAGCTGCAAGAGGCTTGTTAAGCTTGGAGGGTAGGGCTCCAAGGTGGGGCACAGAGGTCGGGTGGGAAAGGTTCACAGAAAGAGAAACTATACCTGGATGGGGCTGTGTTTTGGATGTGAGACCCAGCCCTCCCTCCAGGAACTGAGAACTGGATGGAACACAAAGAGTTAATAATGACAGAAGAAACCACGCAGCCGAGTTGAAAAGATGCTCAATATCCCCAATAATCAGAGAGATTATTATGCAAATTAAAACAATAAATTCATCGGGTTGGCAAACATTAAAATGCAAGTGTAGGTGAGGAGAGAAATGAGAACTCTCATACACTCCATGAATCATGGAGTACAGAACAGCAAGGAAGAATTTAGCAACGCTGAAATTAAATTTTACAAGCTAGCACGTCCACTGCTGCGTAGCCTAGAGAAACTCTGAAACATGCACACAAGGAACCTCACGCAAAGATAGTCATTGCAGCGTTCTTGGCAACAGCAAAACAATGCACACATCTGTTAGGAGAAGAATGGACAAGGAGGGTAATTTATGAGTGGAAAGGGCCGAACCACATCTACATACACCAGCATGGAAGGATCTCCCAATATATCATAGTGGGTGGAAATGACAGTCTGCAGAATGAGCCCTACGGTATGAAACGTGCCATTTAAGTAACCTTCAAAAAGCATGCACCCAACCTCTCCATCGCTCATCAGAGTATGGAAGGTGGGTTGGAAGGACACTGCAGAAATTCAACTTCACGTTATATTTAGTTTAGCCCTTTTCAGACACAGCTTTGCTTCTTATAACTGCATGAGAGAGCTGGCAAAATGCCCTCCAAGAGAACTCAGATGCTAGAAAGAGCGACCAAGTAACAGAATGCGGGGGAGCTGATTTTAAGTTAAACGAGCAATTTCAATTCGGACAAAATGAACAAATGTGGTACGTTTTATGACTTTGCCTCAGTTAAAGATTTTCTCTCTGGACATTAAGAGAAGCCCTTTTTAATTAAACATTGAATATTTTGGAGAGAGAGAAGCTGTAATCTTGGCAAAATAAAACATGCATAGATTTTAAAACTTAAATAAGACCTTTATTTCACTGGTGCTGTTTCCAGCAGCATTCCTTGTTCTTTGTGTTCCTGAGGTCACTGGATGGTAGAATTCATGGTGATTCTCAAGTTTCAAGGAGGTACAGGGACCAGGTTTTAAGCAGCATTAACACATATAGTGGAAAAGTTATTCATCCTTCAGTTCTTGCAGGGCCTCATTTACTCATAGTGATTCAGATCTGTCTTCATATTTTCTTTTCTTTCTTTTTATTTTTGCTGCGTTGGGTCTTCGTTGCTGTGCACGGGCTTTCTCTAGTTGCCTTGAGCGGGGGTTACTCTTCGTTGCAGTGCGCGGGTTTCTCATTGTGGTGGCTTCTCTTGTTGCGGAGCACAGGCTCTAGGTATGTGGGCTTCAGTAGTTGTGGCACGTGAGCTCAGTAGTTGTGGCACATGGGCTTAGTTGCTCCGTGGCATGTGGGATCTTCCCGGACCAGGCGTTGAACCCGTGTCCCCCGGCATTGGCAGGCAGATTCTTAACCATGGCACCACTAGGGAAGTCCCAGAAGTTGCTTTTATAGGTTCCTCTCTCAGGTGGTACTTGGATATCATAGAAAATGTGAAGTCGGATCTGGAACTTCCCTGGTGGAGCAGTGGTTAAGAATTTGCCTGCCAATGCAAGGGACACAGGTTCAAGCCCTGGTCCGGGAAGATCCCACGTGCTGTGGAGCAACAAAGCCCGTGCACCACAACTACTGAGCCTGCATTCTAGAGCCCACGAGCCACAACTACTGAGCCCACGCACCACAACTACTGAAGCCTGCGTGCCTTAGAGCCTGTGCGCCACAACTATTGAGCCCACATACTGCAACTACTGAAGCCCACATGCTCTAGGGCCTGTGTGCCGCAACTATGGAGCCCACATACTGCAATTACTGCAGCCCTTGTGCTCCAGGGCCTACACACTGCAACTACTTAAGCCTGTGTGCCTAGAGCCTGTGCTCCACAACAAGCCACCGCAATGAGAAGCCCATGCACCACAACAAAGAGTAGCCCCCACTCGCCAAAACTAGAGAAAAGTCTGTGCGCAACAAAGACCCAACGCGGCCAAAAAAAAAAATAAGAAAAAAAAGCAACTTCTATTGTTCTCAGGTGACCTGCTTTACCTGGCAGTTATCCTGGTCCAGCTTGCCCCCTGGTGGCAGTGTCTCTAAATTGCAGGCAAAGTAGTTAGGTCTTAGAGATCCAGGACGTACATGCAAAGGAGGGGACCCAGAGACCATTTAGTTACATCTTTCTAACCATGCTTTTCCTGCTCCCCACTCATATCTCCATTTTACAGATGAGGAAACTAAAGCCCAATTGAGTGAATTTATGTTGAATTTGGAAGTGAACAGTCCACGTGGTCAGCTTTGCAAATCCAACCTGTCAGTGATGGTCCAGTGTGACTGGCAGAGACTTTCTCCCTTCTCCCTCCAGGAATCATGGTCTCTGTGGTAAATGGGAGCTAGCAGGAGCTGCAGCAAGTCCAGAGGAACTCCAAGAGGCAACCAGAGACTCTGCAGCCCTAAGTTACTCTCTACCTGGACTCGAGTCCCTGGGAAGACCAACTTGCTTGTCAGAGCCTCGTCCTCATTTACAGCAGGGGTAATAATATCAATCTCAGGTTTGCCTGAGAAAATGCACATCCAGGACAAGGCACAGTGTGTAGCCCTCTTCCAGGCATGTAACAAGTGCTTATTCTTTTCTTTCAGGCCTAGGTTTCCCAACTATGTTTCAAGAAACCCTGGGACATGTTAATGGGTATGATGTAAAAAATTGTTCCATTGTCAAATGGATGATGCTGATTTAAATAACACTGAACAGTTTTCTTTGGTACAAGACTTCTTAGGACCTGGAATATGCTAAGATTCATTGTGTCACCCCAAATTATTGTCTAGTGTTCACTGTCCCCCACTATGCTGGTACAGACAGAGCAAGCCACCAAGACCTGTGACAATAAAAATGATTTTGTTAAAATTGCACGTTCAGAAACCTGGGAAGTCATCTGGGGGAGAGGAGCCTTGTTTTTTGGGGGGTGGTGGGTGGACTGATGTGTCAACCAAGATGCTCATTATCAAAGCCTAAGGGCCTGGCCCCCTCCCTCTGGCCAAGCCTGCAGACATTCCACCTAGGGAGCAGATAACTAATAAGAGAAGGCGTGTGAGCCTGTCCTCAGGACAAGGTGGTGAGTTTGATGGTGGTCCCATGTGAATCAGGCTGAGTGAGGGCTAGCCCAACCTCCTGCTCCCAGTCCTGTACCTCTGGCTTCCCTGGTTTACAAGCTAAAGGGTGACATGATCCAGGCAGTGGCCAGGAGGCAGGCCTATGTCTCTCCTATTTCTAACCTCTCTCCAGTGGGCTTGCATTTACTGAGCACCTAGTATGTGCTGGTGTTTGGCACCGTGGGTGGAGACAGGGATGAGTAGTCCTTGTGCTCAGAGGGCTTCCAGGCTGGGGTGATAATAACGGAGGACATAGGTGAGCAGAATGCTAGGGAGTGTAGAGGGTAAGCCCTGAAGGTTGTTTGTTTTTTTTAAATTTATTTATTTAATTTATTTATTTTTGGCTGCGTTGGGTCTTCATTGCTGCACGCAGGTTTTCTCTAGTTGGGGAGAGCGGTGCTACTCTTCGTTGCAGTGAGTGGGCTTCTCATTGCGGTGGCTTCTCTCATTGTGGAGCACAGGCTCTAGGCGTGCGGGCTTCAGTAGTTGCGGCACGCGGGCTCAGTAGTTGTGGCTCACGGGCTTAGATGCTCCGTGGCATGTGGGATCTTCCCGGACGAGGGATGGAACCCGTGTCCCCTTCATTGGCAGGCAGATTCTCAACCACTGCGCCACCAGGGAAGCCCCTGTTTTTTATTCTTTGTAATGCAAGGGCTTGATTTAAGCTTTGATTGCAGAGGCATCAACTTCAAAGATGATAACAAATAAACACATTGCCAGCCATACAACTAAATAAAGAGCGAGGTCACCTCCCCCACTGAGGCTCCTGGTCTTAGAGATCTTGATTGATTTAAATCACTGACCATTTGGGTCACTTGTTCCCGTGCTTTAAATTTCCCCTCTTGGGGACTTCCCTGGCAATACAGTGGTTGGGTCTCTGCACTTCTAATGCAGGGGGCATGGGTTCGATCCCTGGTCAGAGAACTAAGATCCCACATGCCGTGTGGCCAAAAAATTAAAACAAAAAATTTCCCTTCTTGCATTTTAAATTCACCAATAAAGAGTGAGTCCTCGAACCTTAGGCTCCCACTTTCGACCCCAATAAAAGCAGGACCCCAGGCCCTCCTGTTTTCTCTCTCTCTTCCTCCCCAGGACTTCACTGTATGGCCCCAGTGTACTGTGTAATTTTCTGGTCTTGTAAGGAATAAATCTTTATTTCTTCAACATTTCCTGATGGTTATTGCTGAGGGGCGTCTTGCAATCATAATAAGAATCACATAATAAGAACCACAATGGTGGGTCCAACCACAGCACTGGTTACTGATTGGCTGAGACCAGCACGGAACAGAGTGAGAGGGTCAGGAGATGGTGCAGCAGGGCGCTGGGGCTGGAAGCTCACTGCCCAGGGCCTCCAGGGTGAGCATGAAGAGCCATGAAGCCCCGCCCCGGCCCCAGGAGACTTAGGGTGAATGCTGATGGAGCCGGCCAGGGTCCTGGTAGAGACTCAGTGGGGTAGATCATTCCAGATCTGGGGGAAGGAAATCTGTGAGATCTTTTGGAGGTCAGAAGTGAAGACTTCCACAGCTGCTTATTTGCTCCCCAACTGGTCTCCGCAGCCCTTCCCCTCGGCTGTCTCTAAGCCCTCAAGCCCTGTGATTAGAAGGTTCTTCCTTCCATTGACCTGTTGACTTGGGGTGGGGGGGGGGCGGGAAGCACCACCTAGAAGTTGAGAGTTGTGTTTTATTTGGTAGACTTTCTGAGGACTTCAAGCCCGGGGGGACAGACTCTCAGATCGCTCTGAGGAACTTCTCCCCAGAGGTAAGGGAGGAGCCAGAATACATAGGGGTTTCTGCAACGAAGACCAGGTAGTCGGAACATCGAAAGATTAGCATTAATGAAAGAAAACCAGACATCTCAAGTTAAGGAATTTAGCATTTTTCTATGTATGAGAAGATGCAAGAGTCTGGGCTCACTGAAATCATTCCTTTGATATGCACCTTGGATATCTAGGGCCACTATCCCATTCTCTCCCATCCTGAGTCCCCTCAGGGCTCACCATGGGTGGGGGAGCTGTAGTGGCTTGATGGCTGCAACACCCTTTGTTTACTGATATGGCAGGCAACATTTTTCATTCACAGATCTTAACCCATGACCCCTAAGAGATATTCCCTAGGTTTTTGCTTTCCTTTCAGTTCTGTCTATTTACCCCTTTGCCCAGGGTAACTCCCCACTCCTCAACCTCCTTGGAAAAGTCTACCACAGAAAAGGTGAGTCACTGTGGAGAGCCTGTATGTCCTCGAACTTAAGGGACTAGAAACCCAGGGTGACCCCATTTAGAAAACAGCACTGAGAGTTTTAAGTGCATCAAGTCAATCACAACACCCCTACCAGGTAGGTTCCTTATTGTCCCCATTTTACAGATCTGGAAATGGAGGCACAGAGAGGTCCAGTGACTTGTCCAAGTCACACAGCCGGTAAGTGATGGAGCTGGGATTTGAATTCCGAGGGTCCAACTCTGAAGTCCTCACCCTTAACCACAGGTTACATTGCTCTGAGGAAATGTAAACGGTGGTTTTCTCAGGAATTAGTGTGGACAGGAGTGAGGCTTCTAGAATGTTTGTATCAGAGTCTAGAGGAGGAAGTTCACACAGAGATTTTCGTGTTTGCTGCTAGTCCTTAAATTCTTCCTGATAATGAAATGCCAGTGATCTTTTAAAGCTGGATGAAGGAGGAGGAGAGCTATAAAGTACTTGATCTGAATGATAGCCAGACAACATCCACAAAGAAAATTAACCTGGGTTATGTTTACAGGCTACCAGGCAGGCAGGGCATCTTGGACTGTGGCCTGAGGTCATCAGACCATGTGCTCCATCCCTAAAAAGGAGCATGAGGGCAAAGGCTGGAGGGACTTTAGGTAACCCTTGTACCCCCTTAATTAACAGATGGGGAAACTGAGGCATACAAAATCAAGTGAAGCGATGACCTCTCAGTGACCTTCCTTACCTTTGCTAACTCAGCTCATGGTGGCGGGCAGAGCTGGGTCTCAGGATTCTTCCTTGGGATGCCCAGCTCAGCCTCCAAACAGGTGTGAGCCCCTGGGCAGGTTACTTAAGGCTGCCCTGAGCCCCGGGGTCCTCACCTCTAACAGGAAAGTCAGAAAAAAAAACCTCCTAGGGCAGCTGTTGCAGGGGAGGGGGGCGTCAAAGATAAACAGAGCCTGACATTAGTTAAAGGGGTGAAAACAGATTTTACGCAGTGACTACTGACAGTAGGGAAAGAGCTGAGTCCCTTCTGATTTCTGCAGAGGCAACTGGGCGTTTTAAAGGGAGAATGAGGGGGTGCGGAGGGGGAAAATGGGGCTCAAGTGAAAAGTTGCAAAGGTTTGGGTCAGGTGAATGCGATGAGACAGGGGGTGCCTGGAGGTGGGCAGTCGTACAGGCTGAGATTCTGTCCTCCCACAGATACTGGGAGACAGGACTGGCCTCCCTGGTGATTGCTTTTCAGAGGGATGGTTTTCATTCAGGTCCTTGAGGAAGATACTCCTGGGTTGTAGGAGAAAGAGACATCTCAAAGGGACTGAGGAGGGATTTGTCATGATGAGCGCTTTCCGGCAACCTCTCTAAGAAACAGAGGACAGGGACCTACGGTTGGATGTTGGCTGCAAAGGACAGTACATTCTCCGGGCAGCGTGAACCTTCTCAGGCAGGCCTTTCAGTGGGACGCCTGGGGTCATCCTAGGGGCACAGCCTTACTCTGCCAGAAGCCATGGTAGAGTTTGGTCAGCTCTCTTAGTGCAGGGGTTTGCACAAGTCTTTATGCGCTAAGAGTTCTGCAGTTTTGAGCGGCAGCCCAGCTGCCCCTGTTGTATGTGGTACCCAGGAAGCCAACCAGCCCGTTTACCGTTCCCCAGCAGCCCGAGTCAGAGACCTGAGGCTCTCGTGTCCTGCAATACAGAAATCTGCTCTCTCTCACACACAAACACACACAAATACACCATCATGGACATACACAGTCACCGGAGCAAATGTGTATTCACAGATGGCTGAACGTGGTCATGACGCTTACACACAAATACACGTGTTTGTACACACATACACATATACGAGGCATAGAAAAGCATCGCAAACATGCACACATCCAGACTCAAGTGTGCAAGCAGGGATGGCTTCATTCAGTCGCACAGGGTGTCACGATCACAGGGACCCCACGCTCGGTTTAATAATCTACTGTCGTGCTTTTGAAATGCTTAATAATTTTTGAACACATGCACACACACAGGTGTTCTCTATCTCATTCTGCCTTGCTCTTTCCTCCCGTCTTCTCTTCACACTGGAAGTTCCCACAAATCTCCATCTTCAGCTCTGAAACCTAAGGACTTAGAATGAAAACTGTAAACTGCCCGCTGGAGGGGCTGCCCCCCTACAGATAGCGGTTGAAGTTATGTCTGATGCTGACCTCCAGGTGGCAGCAGTAAGCCGAGCCAAGCCTCAGCTCAGGCCGGGAAGGAAGAAGGGCGGGGCAGACGGAGGACGTGAGTGACCTGAGAGCCACCAGGCATCTACCCTATTCCAGAAAGTTTGGAGATTTCCCAAAGCAACAGATCTTCCAAGGGTTTATCCATTCCATTCTTCAGTGCCTATATTTTCATCCAATTCATTTTTTCCTGTTCACTTTTTTTTTTAATAAAGAGATTTTTTAAAAAAATATTTATTTATTTATTTAGGTTGTGTTGGGTCTTCGTTGCTGCACGCCGGCTTTCTTTAGTTGCCTCGAGCGGGGGCTACTCTTCGTTGGGTGCGCGGGCTTTTCATTGCAGTGGCTTCTCTTGGTGAGGAGCACGGGCTCTAGGAGCGTGGGCTTCAGTAGTTGTGGCACGCGGGCTCAGTAGTTGTGGCTTGCGGGCTCTAGAGCGCGGGCTCGGTAGTTGTAGCACATGGGCTTAGTTGCTCCATGGCATGTGGAATCTTCCCGGACCAGGGCTCGAACCCATGTCTCCTGAATTGGCAGACAGATTCTTAACCACTGTACCACCAGGGAAGCCCTCCCGTTCACTTTTAATATTTTTCTTTTTTTGTTTCTTAAAATTTTCTGATTACAAATTCAACACATTTTATTATAGAAAATCACACGCAAAAGGAAGTAAAAATCATCCATAACTTGACACCTTTTTTTTTTTGGCCGCGCTGCGAGGCATGCAAGATCTTAATTCCCCGACCAGGGATGGAACCTGTGCCCCCTGCAATGGAAGCACAGAGTCTTAAACACTGGACCGCCAGGGAAGTCCTTGGCATTTTTTTTAAGGCTGTAAAAGAAAGTGACAGTATCTCCCCTCCCCCAATGACATACTCTGCCAGACATTTTTCTCTACTTCAACACAATTTCTTCTGTACACATGTAAACACACATACAAGTGTTTTATTCCACCACCCCCCCCCAAATACACTCATATTCTACACACATTCTCCAACTTACTTTTTCACATAATATGACTTCGTCCTGTTTTCAAGTCATCACGTATAGATAGATCTGCCTCAGCTTTTAAACATTCAGAATCTAATATTCCTAAGTCTGGTTTTTGCATAAATTAGGTATGAAAAGGCCACCTACAAATCGGAGAAAATATTTGCAAACCATATATCTGATGAGGGGTTAGTATCTGAAATATATAAGGGAATCTTACAACTCAATAGCAAAAAAACAAATAGCCTGATTAAAAAGTGGGCAAAGGACCTGAACAGACATTTTTCCAAAGAAGACATACAAATGGCCAACAAGTACCTAAAAAGGTGCTCAACATCACTAATCATCAGAGGAATGCAAATCAAAACCACAGTGAGATATTACTTCACACTTGTTAGGATAACTTTTCTCAAAAGGACAAGAGCTAACAAGGGTTAATGAAGGTATGGGCTAAAGGGACCCCTTGTGCACTGTTGGTGAGAATGTAAATTGCTGCAGCCACTATGGAAAATAGTATGGAGTTTCCTCAGATTAAAAGTAGAGGTACCATATGATCTAGCAAGCCCACTTCTGGGTATATATCCAAAGGAAACGAAATCAGTATTTTGAAGAGATAATTGCCCTTCCATGTTCAATGTAGCATTATTCACAATAGCAAAGATATGGAAACAACCCAAGCATCCATCAGTGGATGAATGGATAAAGAAAATGTAGTATATATACATAGTGGAATATTACTCAGCTATAAAAAGAAAGAAATCCTGCTATTAGTGGCAACATGGATGAATCTGGAGGACGTTATGCTAAGTGAAATAAACCAGACACAGAAAGACAAATAATGTATGATCTCACTTATATGTGGGATCTAAAAAGTAGGACTGATAGAAATGAAGAGTAGAGTAGGGGTTGCCAGGAACTGGGGGTGGGGGAAATGGGGAGAGGCTGGTCAAAGGGTACAAATTTTCAGTTTTAAGATGAATAGGTTCTGAGGGGTAATGTACAGCATGGTGACTGTAGTGACTAATACTTTATTGTATGCTTGAAACTTGCTAAGAGAGTAGATCTCAAAAAATGGTTACCATGTGAGCTGATGGATGTATTAATTAACTTGATTGTGGTGATCATTTCACAATGTGTACGTATATTAAATCATCACGTTGTATGAGAAAAGCACACTGTACCACCTAAATATGTATAATTTTTATTTGTCAATCATACTTCAATAAAGCTGGGGGAAAACACTTTGGGGTGGTAAGATGTGGCAAAGCCTATTGAGGATGGGGAAGCCTCATTCCCGTCAGTCATCCAGGGACACAGAGCTGCACTGCAGTGCAGATGTTCAGCTGCACGAGACAAAAATACCCAATGAGCGTGTAGAGCGTCTGCTCAGAATGCTTCGTTGTTAGGACAAGTTCATAGCAGGACATAATTCGTGATGTGCAAGCACTTGGCAACTGATCAAACTACCTGGATCTTTCAGGTGTGATCTCCCCACTCCCTGCAACCTCTGTAGCGACACTAAGGGAAGGTGGAATTTACTGTTGGAAGATAGGAGAAACCGAATGCTTGACTGAGGGACTGTTAGCAACGCCATAACACCTTCTTCTCTTTAGTCTCTTTGCTTCACTTTCTATCAAACAAACCACATGCTCCTAGAGACCTTTGGAAGTGTGATAATCCCTGCTTCAGTGGTGAGAGGAACACAAGCCTTCTTAAAAGGCTCTGCAGTGGTTTTTCTTTGCAGACCAGGGACGATGGTGGGAGATGCCACCTTTGCAATGGGTTCCCTGAATTCAGTGGGGCTTGATGGGATCCAGGTGTAGTGGAGCCTAGGAGGAAGTACTTGAAAGGTGGGTGTGCTTGGCCTCATGGGAAGCAGAGCTGAAATAGTCAAAGGATAGTATGACCTGAGAGGGCTTTAGCAGAAGTTAATTGGTCACGGGGTACTTAGGACTGATGTAGTGGGGCAGCCTATGAAAGTTTTAATCTGTACAAGTGAAAACACTCTTAATGGACAGAGATGTGATTTGAATCACCACACTAGGGAGATTTACCCCCTCATCCAGTTCCTAGAACTCGGCCAGTTCACAGACCCGGAGCCCCTTGATTGAAGGGAAGGGTGGGTTCCCTCAAGGAAGGACCCTGCTACACTGCCAAATATGTATATAGTAAATGTTTCTTCTAGCCTTCTCCAAAGGGATTGTGCATCAGGGAAAGGAAAAGATCCAGACTTTTGGAAAATACTGGTCCAGGAACAAGGGCCAGAACTGGGACTGGCCTTTCTTAATGGCCCACTGGCAAAAATTTTGTTCCTGTCTCTGCAACGTTGGGTTTTAGTGGTTTAGAGAGCTTAGTTCCCAAGGGAGAAATGCTTCTAACAGGGGACATCAAACAAGGGTTCTGCTGTTCTGGAAGCTGAGGCTGCCACCTGGCCAGTTGGGGTTTCTCACATCACTAAACCAACAGGCAAGAAGGGCGTCACTGTCCTGTAGGCGTGATTAGTTGTGACTCTCAAGGGAGAAGAGGATTGTTATTACACAATGCAGAAGGAAGAGCGCCTCTGGAACCCAAGGCCTTTTTGCAATGCCTCTTAATATTACATGCTCAATGGTAAAAGTTAGAACAAAACTACAGCAACCCAAGAGAGGCAGAACCACCTTCAAGGATGGTGTGAGTTGCCCCAGCAGGTAAAGAACCAGGAGTCTGGAAGTGCTGGTTGAGGGCAAGGAAAACACAGAATGGGTGGTGAAAGGAAGGTTATTAACACTAGTTATGTCCACGTGGCCAGTTGCAGAAATGAGCACTGTTAAGTGCTATTCAGTTTTTTCTCCCCTTTTTTTTTTAAAGAAAAAACTCTATACTTCATTTTATTATTTAGTGATTGAATTGCTAAGTGTACCCTGAAGCTTCAACATCCACAAACTAAAGTCAGTTTTATCTGTGCTCTGACACTTGATTGATATAAATGTCTTTTAAGAAATTCCTCAGAGACATCTTTGGTTTGGAATACATTCAGTAAGTTCATACGCATCATTTTTTAGATTCTGCATATAAGCAATATCACATGATGTGTGTCTTTCTCTGTCCGACTTACTTCACTTACTATGACAATCTCTAGGTCCATCCATGTTGCTGCAAGTGACATTATTTCATTCTTTTTTATGGCTGAGTAATATTCCATTATATATATATATATATATATATATATATATATATATATATACACCACAGCTTCCTTACCCATTCATCTGTCAGTGGACATTTACATTGCTTCCATGTCTTGGCTATTGTAAATAGTGCTGCAATGAACGTTGGGGTGCATGTATCTTTTTGAATTATAGTCTTCTTCAGATATATGCCCAGCAGTGGGATTGCTGGATCATATGGCATCTCTATTTTTAGTTTTTCAAGGAACTTCCATACTGCTTTCCATAGTGACTGCATATGGTTTTGTTTTTAACTTTACTTTTAGTGTTCACCACCACATACACCTTTAAAAATTGTATATAGTCAAATCTGTCAGTATTTTCTGTTAGGGCTTTTGGGTTTCATTCCTTCTGTCATTTTTCAAGTATTACTTAAGCATTTGTAACATGCCAGGTACAGTTTCTAGTCCTGGGAATACAACAATCATAACAATGCTAGGGAACTTCCTTCTCTCATGAATTGTTCCCACTAATCATGTTTAGAGGACATTCCTATCTGCAGATCATAAAAACAGTTGCCTGTATTTTCTTCTACTATTTTTATGGTATTCTATTGTTTTATTTTATTTTATTTTATTTTTTTTTTCCATAAATTTATTTATTTATTTATTTTTCGGTGTGTTGGGTCTTCGTTTCTGTGTGCAGGCTTTCTCTAGTTGTGGCGAGCGGGGGCTACTCTTCGTTGCGGTGCACGGGCTCTAGGCATGTGGGCTTCAGTAGTTGTGGCATGTGGGCTTCAGTAATTGTGGCACGTGGGCTCAGTAGTTGTGGCGCATGGGCTAGTTGCTCCGTGGCATGTGGGATCTTCCCGGTCCAGGGCTCGAACCCGTGACCCCTGCATTGGCAGGTGGATTCTTAACCACTGCGCAACCAGGGAAGTCCCTATTGTTTTATTTTTAGATTTATAGTCCATTTGGAAATTATATTTGTGAAGAGTATGAGGTAGGGAACCTAACTTCCAAACGAGAGTTAATTATCTCAGCAGTTTTGGGGTGAGTCATCCACCCTTTCACCAGGATGTGAAATGACACCTTGTCTGATAGTAAATTCCCACACATATCTGGTTTTGTTTCAGACTCTTGTGGTTGGCAGCCTTCTCAAACGATTCCCAATGGTCCCTGCCTTCTGGAAGTCATGCCCTTATGTCTCCTCCCCGTGAGTATGGGATGGATCTAGTGACTTGTTTCTAATCAATAGAACACCACACAAGCGATGGGACCTCACTTCTGAGATCAAGTTGTAAAAGGCCGTGACTTCCTCCTACTGGTACTCTCTTGGTCTCTCTTGCTAACTTTGGTGAAGCCAGCTGCCATGGTGCAATTTGCCTGAGGAACAGCTCACGTGCTACGAAACCGAGCATGTCAGGCTCTGGTCAATAGTCAGAAAGGAACCGAGGCTCCCAGTCCTCCAGTACACGAGACACTGAATCCCTCCAACAATCACTGAGTGAACTTGGCAGCAAATCCTGGCTCAGTCAAACCGTGAGATGACTGTGGCCCCAGCTGACACCTTGACTGTGTCCTTGCCAGAGACCCTGAGCTGGACCATCCAGCTAAGCCACATCTGGTCTGACCCAGAGAGCATGAGATAATATGTGGTACTGCTTTAAGCCAAGCACCCTGGCCCTGTTCCCAGCCCTCCACTCAAAGTCGGGGTTCTTCAACCTCTGGGGCAGTCTTAGAGTCTGGCTTTCTACCAGTTCTCTTTCCAATGGTGGCAACACCAGTGGGGTTTGCCTGTGGCCAAGAGACCCCCTGCAATGGCCAGATGAAGTTACCAGGGCCCATGTGACATTCAATCACACATTCCTTTTATCTCGCTTGGGATAATGATGTAATCACTCACTTTTCTCTAATTTTTAAGAGAAGCATATACGTACAGAGACAGCAAGCAAGTGGAATTCCAACCACAACTCTGAATTATTTTTAAACATAATTTTGAGAAGGCAATTGAGAATGAAGAACTTGCAGACATGGTGTAATTCCTTCTTTTTAGAGATAAGCAAGCTTTACCTGGAGGGACATGAAACCCTTGGCATAGCCTACTTAAGAAAAAGAGGCAAGAGCTAACAAGAAGGAAGGATGGAAGGAAGGAAGGAAGGAAAGAAGGGAGGGAGAGATGAAAGGAGGAAGAATAATTCCCCTCTTTCTTCCCACCAGAAGAAGAAAGTTCTGATGCTCTGGTATCACGAGGTCTTAGGTTCCATGTAAAGAATTTTCTTGAAGGAACCTGATAACGACCCACTGAAGGTGAAATGTTAATACGGATGAAGTTGTAACTAGGACTTTTTCTGCTTCTGGGTTAGAAAACATTTTGCACTAAGGGCAGTAATGATCTCATCTAGCATATGTAGATTACATCAATAATTTTATTCTGAGTATTTTAGAAGACTTAATGCTGTCCTGGCCTAGATCTAATTTTTAAAAGAGAAAACAAAAGCGTGTAATGTTTAAATGAGAAAAGTAGATATTGTCATAGAGATAGAGAAAATTAATAGAAGTATAAGAAAATACTATGTGCAACTTTGTGCCAATAATTTGGAAGATCTGGATGAAATGCCCAATTATCCTGTAAACTATAATGCACCCAAACCAATTCAAAAAGAAGCAGAAATGCTAATGAGAGAGAAAAAAGATGAGAATCTTTCTGATGTTGGTTTTAATCTGATGCTCAGTTTAATAATATGCCACATTGCCATGGGGGAGGGGGTGGGGGGAGAGGGAAGGATTGGGAGTTTGGGATTAGACGATGCGAACTATTATATATAGGATGGATAAAAAACAAGGCCCTACTGTATAGCACAGAGAACTGTACTCAATACCCTGTGATAAACCATAATGGAAAAGAATATGAAAAGAATACATATGTATAACTGAGTCACTTTGCTGTACAGCAGAAATTAAACGCAACATTGTAAATCAACTATACTTCAATACTTCAATAAAATTTTTAAAAAGTAAATGTGCCACAGAAGCATATTAAATTAATGCTATACTACAAAAGACAGACATAGCTCTTGCAGGGCCTTTTGCTTTGGACACAGATCCTTGAGATGTGAATGTAGAAAGAGTATTTTTCAGATACCAAGTCTCCTTTTAAGTTTTAAAATAATACAATAATCATAGAAACAAATGGAAAAGCATATTTAATAATTAAACACTTATAAATGTATCAGGTCTAGACAGTTTAACAAGCAAGTTCTTTTAAATTTTTAAATTCATTTAAGTTTTTAAGTTCTTTTAAGACAAGTTACTTTTAAGCAACAGATAGTCCTTGTGTTATTTAAATGATCCCAGAGGAAAGGTAAAGATGGAAAGAAAACTTCCCAATTAGTTCAATGCAGCTGTCACATCCCTAAACTGTGGGGAGAAAGCACATAAACCCCTCTTTAGAAAGAAAACCTAAGATCAGGAAGATGAATGGAGGTCGGCCAGCTGCTAATCAGAAACAGGCTTGCAGGCTAGAGTTTAAAACTAAAGAAAAAGCCTCAGAACCAATGCAGTTTTGCTTTACCTGCTTTACCTAAACTCGAACTCACCTCCCAGAAAAAAATGAATTCCTCTGATGCTAATAAACATGTTCATTTACTTTTTATTGCTTATATTAAGAATCTTTGAATAATTCAGTTGTTTCAAAGGCTTCTGAAACATTGTTCAGGGTAAATTATATAATTCATGAAAACTGATGATGGTTCAAAAATTATGTCAGTATACGTAAATGATTCAACAGCAAGCTCAGCAAATTTCTTAAAGCAGCGTGATATTCAGAGAGCATGACACCTCAATGGATGGTTGCAGCATTAAGGGAGACAGCCTTCTGTTTTCTTTTTTATTGTAACAGAATTTTAAAATACTTGATATTTGACAGCTTTTTTTCTCCTGAAATCCAAACGTGCAAGCAATGTTTTTTAACTTATCATCCTTTTTAACTTTTTCTTTCATGTTCCCAAAATTTGATAAAGCTAACATAAAAAGAGATCTATAGATTAACCTGACTTACAAATGCAGATGCAAAATCATCAATAAAATATTGGCAAATCAGATCCAGCAGTGTTTTAATTTTATTTATTTATTTATTTATTTATTTATTTATTTATTTATTTATTTATTTATGGCTGTGTTGGGTCTTTGTTTCTGTGCGAGGGCTTTCTCTAGTTGCGGCGAGCAGGGGCCACTCTTCATCGTGGTGCGTGGGCCTCTTGCTATCGCGGCCTCTCTTGTTGCAGAGCACAGGCTCCAGACGCGCAGGCTCAGTAGTTGTGGCTCACGGGCCTAGTTGCTCCGCGGCATGTGGAATCTTCCCAGACCAGGGCTGGAACCCGTGTCCCCTGCATTGGCAGGCAGACTCTCAACCGCTGCGCCACCAGGGAAGCCCTCCAGCAGTGTTTTAAAGGAATATCTGACTGAATAGAATTCAATCCCACAAGGCAGTGATAGTGCCAACTTAGGAAATCAATCAGCACAATAAATTAAAGGAGGGGCCCTACCAGTAGGTCCCATAACATTAGAAATCACTCCATAAGCCATAATCCCTGGTGGGTTTGGGACTCCAAGGGATTGTCCCACCACTGTGGCTTCCGTTGCCAAAGCAAATTGTACCCAGCAAAATAAAACAAGGGAGACTTTATTTAAGACTACTGCAACAGGGGAGAAAGACTAGAACCAAGTTTAAACTCAACTTTCCTGAAACAAAAAGAGCAGGAGGGTTTTCAAGAGCTTACCAGAGAGGAAGCTCATGGGCTGTCTGTGTTTGCTAACTGGCTTTAGCCAAAGAAGAAGCAAACTTTATCTTATCTCAAGTCAGGAGGTAGTTTTACAACTTGGAGCAATGTGCCCACCGTGGTTAGGCACCTACCTCTGCACCGTAACTGGGAGAGAGAGACCCATTTTCTTTGATGATGACACTTCAAAGGGATGGCAGCCAGGTCCTTGAGAAAGGCAGTTCTGGGTTGTAAAACTGGAAAGGGGCTTTTAAAAACGATGTGATATCTCAAAGGGGCAGAGAAAGAGTTTACAAGTTTTCTAAAGAAAAGGCTCTAAGAAAAGGGAGGTCAGAGCCTAGGGTCAAGAAGCTGGTCTAAGGTTTAGTAAATGATGGTTTCTTTCTTCTTTTCTTTTTCCCTTTTTTTTGCACGGCATGTGGGATCTTAGTTCCCCAACCAGGGATGGAACCCTCGCCCCCTGCAGTGGAAGCACAGAGTTTTAACCACTGGACAGCCAGGGAAGTCCCAAACGATGGTTTCTTTCTTTCTTTTTTTTTTTTAAATATCTATTTATTTGGTTGCACCGGGTCTTAGTTGCAGCAGGCGGGCTCCTTAGTTGCGGCATGCGAACTCTTAGTTGTGGCATGCATGTGGGATCTAGTTCCCTGACCAGGGATCAAACCCGGGCCCCCTGCATTGGGAGTGCGGAGTCTTATCCACTGCGCCACCAGGGAAGTCCTTGATGGTTTCTTTTTAATTGGTCTGATTTTTTAAAAAAAGTTGGTACTGCTTCTCTTCTTCTTTTTTCTTTCTTTCTTTCTTTCTTTTTTTTTTTTTTCACTCACGAGTATCAGTGAAAACGCAAAGCTTGGAAACCACCTATGTAGAGAGAGATAGGAAAGCAGAGAAGAGGGGTGAGCAGTAACAGAGGAGGAAACAAGTCCCCACTCACTAATCAGGGGGGCCAAGAGGAAGTCTCTGGTACGAGGGGTCCCACTTGCAGGACCCAGGGTATGGGACCAGAAGCCCATCAGGAGCTGGGGAGGGACAGAACAGGACAGGTCTGACTCTTGAGTCTTGTAGGACAGAGACTCCAGCATGAGAAAGAAGGCAGGGATTCAGCTGTCAGAGGCTGGCCCCAGGTTGCCCCAGCTCTCAGGAATGAGACTGGACCCAAGGATGAGAACAAAAGTGCACAGGGGTCAGAAACTGCTCTGGCCCTGGGCATCCCTGCTGCCTAGGGCCAGGGTTGGTCCTAGGACTGAGGATGGCTCTCTGCCTCCAGCTAGGCAGTGGAGACAGGGAGAGAGGGGATGGGAGGGTGGGGCACAGGTGGCTCAGTGAAAGGGAGAGAAGGACTCCCTGCTGAGCACAGAGAGACCTGGATGGACAAATTCTGCAAGTGTAGCCCAGGGCACAGAGCTGCCTCTGATGCAGGGCCAGTGGGCGGAGTGCTGATGGAGGAAGGGGGAGGTGGGAGGCGGGAGTGGAGGGCTGGGCTCCTGAGCTGGGGCCCTGCCCAGCCATGGGGAGCCTGTGGCCCTGGCCCTGGTCAGGGGGAGCTGGCTCGTTTCCTGTCCTGGGAATCCCCCAAGTCACAAATCACCACTGGCAGACACCTGCCCAGGTTTCTGCATCCCAAGTTCCTAGCTTCAAACGCACAGACCTTGGGGGTCAGCGTCCGAGCCTGCCTTTCTCTGGACTACGGTTATTCCAGACCATTCCATGGCTCCCTCTCCACTGTATAATTTAATTCTTTTGAATTAATAGCTTTGAATGAGGCAGAGGAAGTGGCCAGCTCGTGCCTTGAGAGATTAGGACAGAGGTTGCTTAGACACAGGGCTGACTCACACCAGAAGGGTCCCAAGGAGATAAGGGGTTGGGGCTTGGGGGTGACTTGGGGAGTCAAGTAGATCCAGGCTGCCTGAGACCAACAGGTCCTGGACGGTCCCTTCTCCACAATCAAGGTAATGAACACACCCGTCACCCCAGCCTGATGGAAGAACTGCCAGGTCTCCTCAAGGTACCCCAAGGTGGGAGGGGCTCGGGTTGGGGGCTGTGGCTGACATGCCAGACCCTCAGCTGCAGTAGAAGTCGGTCAGTCTGACTCTGGGACCACTTCCTTGGGCGGGATCAACTTTCAGGGCCTTTGCCTCCAAGTTACAGATGACATTTTTTTTCCTCCATCTGATCCTCCACTGAATGCTGCTGAATCTTAAAGGAGGACAAAATCATGCAGATTTAAAATGAACACAAGTTAAAGATTTCATTTAATTCATTATTAATGAGAAGACCAAGTAGACATTACATCCAGTTCAAAGGAGAGTCCAAAGAACAGACATATTTACATTTACAGATTGAGAATGTTGAAATAAACCAAGTATGTGTGTGTGTGTGTGTGTGTGTGTGTGTGTGTGTTGAGATTGGGTGTCCCCCTGCTGAACAGAATTTATTTGCATGTCTATAGGCAAGGATTATTTAATATTGCTATCGGTTATGTACCATTTATAGAGTTTAAAATAGCTCAAAGGCAGTAAAAGGCGGGTGTGCTCTAAACAAGGTGTCATTGTCCCTTGGAGAAAACTTTTTTTGGTTTATTCCAACTTTCCTTAAGAGACAAGAGGAAATTTTAAGTATCTGGTTAAAGGTGATGTAGAGTT
The DNA here is from genome assembly GCF_965194825.1 of Balaenoptera physalus. Lineage (NCBI taxonomy): Eukaryota > Metazoa > Chordata > Mammalia > Artiodactyla > Balaenopteridae > Balaenoptera > Balaenoptera physalus. Next base: position 11,367,951 of record NC_138892.1, read on the forward strand.
TCTAGCCAGCCAGGGGCAAGATATAAATTGTACTGCAGCCATCATTCATAAGTCAGATGTGTCATGGTGTTCAACTTATCTCACGGGCTCTCTTTATCTTTGACTTTAGTGATAATACAAATATGTGCCTAAGGACTTTCAGAGCCTTCCTGGCAATCTCTACCACCCAACTCTGTTTAAAAGATTTTGCAGAAGTGGTGGTGTGGCTCTCTCCCCTCTGTTCCCAGCTCAGGATAGAAGGGACTTGGAGAGGGGCACCTCCACCTGGCCCATAGGGTGGGTGCCTGCTGGTCCCTCTGGGGCTTATAAATATCCTGAGTGTTGTAGGGAGGCAGTGACCCCACTTGGGAACTGAAGCATCTCCATGGAAGCTTCCAGGCACAGGTGGCACGTGGATCCCTCTCAGCTCAGGCTGAGCTCCCAGGGTCCTGGGAGGCCTGCCCCTTGGAGGGTTCTGGACTGGTTCCTGACCCAGCATGGCTCCTGGGCACTGGCCCAAGGGTAGTATAATCATCCACCTCCAGCCCCCTGGCACCCTCCAAATCGTCACATTCAAGGTGTGAAAAAAAATTCATATTTTATGGCAAGAGAAGAAAATGTAAACATAAAATTTTTTTCTCTGCCCTTCGGCCTCCTCTCTCCCCCACACTGCGCACTGTGTATCTGCCTTGTGCATCAGCAGCAATACCTGCTCAGCTACAAAGAGCAACATTCTCCCAGCAAGACAACAAAAGAGAACATTCCTTCTTGATCTTGTAAGGACGCTTAACTCTAGATTGTGTATACTGTCAATAATACGTCATTCTGTAACAGGGAAGAGCCAATTCTGACTCCACGTTGGATCTCTTTCTTTTACTTTAACCCTTGCTTTTTGTTGCTTTTGTTATTATAATCACTGTCTATAGCTGTAAGCATACATACTGGCCTGCCACAGGGAACCCTGCCTCTCTGCCTGACTGTTAAGCTAAAGTGCCTTTGTTCAGCTCACAGAGAGACATTCTTTTTTTTCTTTTTAAAATTTTTTTCCTATTTATTTATTTATTTTTGGCTGCGTTGGGTCTTCGTTGCTGCACGCGAGCTTTCTCTAGTTGCGGTGAGCGGGGGTTACTCTTCATTGTGATGCACGGGCTTCTCATTGAGGTCGCTTCTCTTGCTGCAGAGCACGTGCTCTAGGTGCACAGGCTTCAGTAGTTGTGGCACATGGGCTCAGTAGTTGTGGCTTGCGGGCTCTAGAGCGCAGGCTCAGTAGTTGTGGTGCACAGGCTTAGTTGCTCCGCGGCATGTGGGATCTTCCCAGACCAGGGCTCGAACCCGTGTCCCCTGCATTGGCAGGTGGATTCTTGACCACTGCACCACCAGGGAAGCCCTCACAGAGAGACATTCTGACCCTGCCCACCTGTGAATGGCTGCAGAAAAGAAGAAATTAACACATCCCTTCCTATTTTGCAAGATAAATGGCCCTTTTACCTTACTTCCTCACCTCCTCCGCCTCTCTGTTCTATAAAAGAAACTGGCATCCAGACCCTGATAAGATTGTTTTCGGGGATCCTAGTTCTCCATCTTCTCGGTCTGTGGGCTTTCCGAATAAAGTCGCTATTCTTTGCCTCAGCACCTCGTCTCCCAATTTATTGGCCTGTCGTGCAGTGAGCAGAGCAAGCTTGGACTTGGTAACAATTTGATGTACAGCCCTCTGTCTCAAAAAACTTATATATTTGTGCCTTGACTTCTAATGGGCAGAACAGTTCTCAGAGCTTTCTAAGATGCTCTTCCCAGATTATAATTCTCAAATTTGGCTCGAATAAAATTTTCCATTTCTTTCTTAGACTGACTGATTAATTTTTCATTGACAAAGGACAGGTGCAGGCATATAGACCAGACACAGGGCCTCTTGCCCCAGGCTCCCACAGCACCCTCCATGATCTGCAGACACAAAAGCCCCTTTGTTCCTCGGCTTCTTCTCATTCTCAAGAGGGCCCCCCCACCTCCCCCGCCAAGAACAGTTCAAGGCCTTGTGGAAGGATGATTACCCTAATCTCAGTAATCCTCATGATAACTTTATGAAGTAGAGGAACAGCTATGATTGTTCCCATTTTACAGATAAGGAAACTGAGACTCAAAAAGATGAAGTAACTTGTTCAAGTTCACATAGCTTAGTGGCAGAGCAGGTGTTGGGCTGTATCCCACAGGCCTATGGGGCCTGCACTTGCCCAGTTTTAAGACTGAAGAAAGAGCTGGGAGTCAGCAACAGAGACATCAGTGGTTTAATGGACAGGGGGAAGCTTACACGTCTGAAGCAACACCCCACCATGTGCAGTGATGGTGGGCAGGACATGGTGGTAGTCTTCACTCCTGGGGGTAAGAAGAGGTTACCAGTTTTAAGGGGGAATTATGTCAGGTTGGCTCATTAGTTACCAGGGAAACCAGCAGAGGGGCACGCCTCTCACTGCCCCTTTGATAAGAACAATCTGTAGCTGGGGCCTGGGGCAAGTATGTAGGAAGGTCAATCATATGAGTAGGGTGTAGGTGAAGCAAGTGCTGGTCGGGCAGGGGATGTACAGAGAGCAAGAGAACAGTCATCTTGAGTGACCTGACCATACAGCAGGATTCAACCTCCCATGTGACTGCAAAGTCACTTCTCCCACAGATCTGGGCTGCGAACCCAGGCATGAGTTTCTTGGCCAGGGGTTCCCATGCAAGGGATTTTCATAAGCGTAGTCCCATCACTGGAGAGGGAAGGCTGCCATGTTTCTGAGCCCTAGACTCTTCCCTCTGTCATCACACGGGAGCTGCTTCTTCTCTGTCTTTGGAGATAATGAGCACTGAGAGATTCATCTTCCTTGCGACTGCAGAGTAGTTCCTGTTATCTCCTTTGACCCGCCCTTGATAAAGGCAGGTGGCTTGGGGAGGGGTGTGGTGCCTCCTCTCTAGTTCCTCATTTTTGGATCAGGCCACCCTGGCCCATGTCCAGTACTTCTGTGGCCTTAGCAGAACCAGTGGCCCGGGGCAAGTCCACTTATAAAAGGAGAAGTGGTCGGGGGCTGAGGGGTCATGGTCAGGATGTTGAATTCGAGGCGTCTCTGGAACCTCTAAGAGTAGTGATGCCGAAAACTGGTCTCTGTGCACCATGCCAAACCGAATGTTGGAGACAGAGTTTTGGGTGAAGTAGAAAAGAATAACTTTATCGCTTTACCAGGCAAAGGGGGATGCAGTGGGATTGTGCCTCTCAAAACTGTGTGTCCCAACCCGGGAGGATTTGGTGAGGAGTTTTATAGCAATGGTTCAAAGGTGGGGTTGCTGATAAGTATTAGGGTGTGTGCAGGGCCTCAGGGGGTCTCCTATTGAGCTTCTCAAGGTTATCAAACTGTGATCTTCTCTGGAATGAAGAATGCTAACATCTTCCATTTGTTGGGGGTTTAGTTCTGTAAAGAGCTCAATGACATTGTTATGCGTGTCCCTTGAGGTGAACCAGGACGCTGCCCCAAGGCTGCACTATTGTTTCATGACTGCTTCTCCCCTGTTTCTGCATCCCCTCCCTTCCCTGATTAGCAACTGTTTGAAAGACTTCCTTGCCCAGGAGCCCTACAGGGTCCTGCTCAGTTTCAGGAGGTGCCCTACATGTAGCTGGATTTGTGTCTGTCAGGTTTGGAGGAAAGAACTGGCCTGAGAAACATCCGGGGAGAAGCTTGAGAGAGCCTGAGAACCTGAAGGCAGGGCACAAAGCAGGGGGTCGTTCATGGGGAGTGAGGTGAGAAATGGAGCATTAAACCCCTGGGGACATGATGGCCGATGGGGGGTGGGGAGTGGCTGAAGAGAAGGGACAGTCAGAGGGGGAGGAGGGAAAGTCGTGGAAGGCATAAAAGGGAGAGATGTGTTAGGCACCAAGGGTGGAACAGTGTTGGACGTGTGTCCGAGAGGTCAGGGAGGAGGTAAGCCCCTGGGATAAGGGGTCAGGAAGCTCCTGGACGATACTGATGACAGACAAGCCTGGGGTGCATGGGGGCAGAGCTAGACTCTGGTGAATAGGATGAACACAGCTGTTTGGAAAAGCTTGGCTGGAAAGGGAGGAGAGATGGCATGGAAGCCTTACATGGATGCTTGGTTGGGGGGAGGGGCAGGGCTTTTTTTTTTTGAAGATGAAAGAGAGTTGATTATGTTTTCAGGTCTGAGGAACATCCCAGAAATTTATTAGATACAAGACAAAGAGGGGATCAACCGATGGGATGAGGGAGATGGGAGAGATGGACTCCAGCTTGGCACAGTATAGGGAAGAGGGAGACAGTGGCTGGGAAATAGGGATGCTCTGAAGTTGGGCCTGGAAAGGCCAAACGGCCAAGCGCCTGCCTTGGAGACGTTTCTGACATTGCTTCTGTGGGACCAACAACGTGACCCCAGGATCCCAGAGGTTACACTGAATCTAACCAGCAAGCCAATGTCTGCCTTAAGAACAAACACTCTGGCCTTTTCTGGTGGCGCAGTGGTTGAGAATCCGCCTGCCAATGCAGGGGACACGGGTTCGAGCCCTGGTCCGGGAAGATCCCACGTGCCGCGGAGCAACTAGGCCTGTGCGCCACAATGAGAGAAGCCACCACAATGAGAAGCCCGCGCACCGCAACGAAGAGTAGCCCCCGCTCGCCACAACTAGAGAAAGCCGTGCATAGCAACAAAGATCCAACGCAGCCAAAAATAAATAAATAAATTTAAAAAAAAGAACAAACACTCTACTTCCGTGTAACAAACTACCCCTGAACTTGGTGGCTGAAAACAACAAGCGCTTACTGGCTGCGCCGTCCCATGTGTTGGCTGTGCTCAGCCCGGTGGTTCTTCGCTCCATGGGCAGCATTTAGCTGGGAACTTCGCTGGGGCTGGAAGGGGAGGGATGACCTCACTGGCTGTCAGTTGGGAGTCTCACTTCCCTCCACGTGGCCTCTCATCCTCCAGGCCTTCTCTGTCCACAAGGCCTCTACAGCAGGAGAGCCGGGCTGCTTTGCCCAGTGGCTGCCTTCAGAGAGGGCAAAAGGAGCTGCAGGGCTTGCTGAAGCCTAGTCCCAGAGGCCACACGGCTTCACTCCCACTGCATTCTACTGGCTGACGTGAGTCACAGGTGGCTCGGATCCAAAGGGAGGAGAAATAGATTCCCCCTGTTGATAAAAAGAGCTGCAAAGTCACAGCATAGAAGGGCATGGGGGTGGGAGGGACTGTTGCCACCATCTTTGGAAACAACTGACCACAGCATGTCTCAGGAGTCAGTGTTCTAGCTGAACATTCATTTTCACACATGGGCAAGCATTTGAGATTTAATGTGCAGTCAAAATATCTTATGTGTTTTTTTCACTGCTCAGTGAATGCAAGTTAAATGAAAAAAAAATCGCCTTAAATGAACATTGTATTTTATTCTTTTATTACATAAATGTGCATTGATTATGGGAAAATGACAAAATAATGTTTCACAAAAAGGGAAAACGAAATTCACTTGTAATCCCATTCCCTGAAGAAAATGCACAGTAGGTGAATAACCCTGCAGATTTTTGGACTGACTTTCAACCTGTAATACCTTCAGCTAGAAACCCCTCTTCTGACAATTAAAATTCTTAGAAGATATATTGCTCTCCTCGAATCATCATGCAAAATAATGTTGTGAAACCAAATGTTATTGGAACAGAGGGGGTTGTGAAGTTTAAACCTAATTAGTAAATTAGGATGTCTTCTATATGTCTGGGAGTATGCTAGGCTCCCACACCCAAGCTGCTCACAGCAGAATGGGAGAGACGGATGAATGAAAAGAGAGTTTCTATTTATTGTGGTGAGAGCTACAGCAGAGGGATGCGGGGAGGCCTTGGGTCCGTGGGGTGGGGAGGGGGAGGGGGAGACAGGAGGAGAAACAGGACTAGTTTCTCTCATATATGATGACCTCTGAGTAGAGGGTCAAAACACAAACAGGGTTGCACCGGGGCCAGAAGGAAAAGGGAAAAGCATGAATAAAGTATGCAGGTGGAAAAGGGAATTTATAGAAGGCCTTTGATGTTACATATTATGTCCCAAGTTTTTGTTTTTCTTATTTCCAGATTGCAATTTTATCCTTTTTTAAATATAGATATCTATATTAGATTTTCTTTCTCAGCAAATCAGAGCAATCTTCTCCAACACTCCCATCTTTTTATTTATTTATTTATTTATTTGGCCGTGCCGGGTCTTAGTTGTGGCATGTGGAATCTTTAGTTGCAGCATGCATGTGGGATCTAGTTCCCTGACCAGGGATCAAACCCGGGTCCCCTGCATTGGGAGCATGGAGTCTTAACCACTGGACCACCAGGGAAGTCCATATCATTTTTTAAATCCTGTTTTGGACTTCCCTGGTGGTCCAGTGGTTAAGAATTCACCTTCCCATGCAGGGGTCGTAGGTTCAATTACTGGTAAGGGAACTAAGATCCCACATGCCCGCGGGGCAACTAAACCCACGCACTGCATCTAGAGAGCCCACGCCACAGTGAAGACCCAGTGCAGCCAAAAGAAAAAAAAGAAAAAGAAAAAGAAAAAAGAATACTAAAAAACAAACAAACCTGCTTTATCGTTAAGTACAACATAGTACCCCAAACCACACGAAACACATTTAGCTTAATAAATTATTGTAAGGTAAATATCCTTGTAATTGCAGCCCTCCCAGCACAGGAAACAGAACTTGCCAGCCACCCAGAGCCCTCCACAGGCTGCCCCCAAACACACCTCTCAGCCCCCCAAAACCAGCATCCCGACTTTTATGGCAGCACCCATCATTTCCTAATTTCTCTTTATTGTTTTATCATCTAAGGTGCATCTCCAAACATTATATCATAGTTTTGCCTTTTTAAATCTGTAGCTACTTCATCTACTTCTCTTTTTTCTCCTTGCAATGTGTTTGCTTATGCAATTTTTATGTTAAAATTGAGCCAGTCAGTTGAAGTATAAGCACATATTTATTATTTCAAGAGTAAAAGGCTGTGCTAATTAATGGTGGCGAAAGCTGTTAATTTTCTGAAGAAAAACAATAATTAAGGGCTTTAAAGCATTGACTAGGGAACTAGATTGATGGTTAATACAAATATTGAGAGAGTGTATTTGCTTGATAATTTCAGGAAGACTATTATAGATGGTTTGAGCTTATAAAATATAAATAACAATAAAAGGCAGAGAATGGAGATTTAATTATAATTTTCATCGCTGTAGAAATTTTAGAGTTATAACACTCCTTACATGGAACAGAATCTCTTTAAGAATTTTATTTCATTTTTTAGTGGTTTAATTCCATTTAGGCCATACACCCTTCAAGAAAAGCTCCAGTGTGAGAATTGTTCATATCTTGTGTGAATAAATTAGAAGTGAAATGTCAACTTAGCCCCGTCCATATTTCACAAAGAGAAAAAAGTTCAAAACTGAGTTCCAGGTGCACGATAAATTATCTTTGAGGCAGACACACTGAAGACGATGAAGCAAGGAAGAAAGGAATCCAGTATTACACATAAGCAAGGCACCCAGACACATTTTGTCCTCATTATTCAAACCTCAGAACAACACACGTCACAAGAATGCCTTAGGAAGGCCATTCCTCATAGTTTTGAGTCCTCGGAGGCTAAAATCTAAACAAAATGCTTGTAGAAATGACTGCTCCAGACTGCCAACCATTTTCAGAAGTTAAAGATGAAGGCTCTGGGATCTGCCTGAGCAATTATTCCTGGGTATAGAATTCCTTCTGGAAACATATTGCCCAAAACTTTTACCTGACTGATGTTCATCTGCACCGAAAGATCGGGACTATTTTCCAACAGTTGGATATTATCCAAAGGAGTGTTTATTAAGCATCACAGGCGTGTAGGAGAGGAAACCCAGGAGTCATCTGAGGTTGACAGTGCTGAGAAATTGTTTTTATTACCCAGAAAAATGTCAGTGTTTAAAATTTGCAGACTCACATTTGTAATAATAAAATTGTAGAAATGTTTCATTTTCGGTGGATAACGTTTCAGATTTATTCTTGGATTCCAGAAGCGTGTTCTAGGATGGTAATGGTTGATTTGGGCCTCCTCAGGGCCCTGGGTTCTGCTTGTGGGGATATCAGAGAGGGCTGGAGGGCCCCCAGGCACGCGGCGGCTGGGCTCAGGGCTCAGACTGGTGAATGCTGTCTGACACTCACATTTTACAGGCGAGGAGACCTCAAAGCGAGGCTCAGAGACAGTGAGCGACACGTCCAAGGTGGCACAGCCAGGTAGAGGTTAAGTCGAGGCTGGAGCTCTGATCTTGGCTCCAATCCCAGGAGGGCTTCCTGGAGCAGAGGCGGCAGCCAGTTAGGAGCTCAGGCTCACACTGCAGCCCTGAGACCCGGGAAAGAGTACATGCTTCTCCCTGCGACTTCTCAGGTCCTGACTTTCCAACCAGCCTTCTCTGCAGCTCACCATTTCTGTCGTGAATCCACGTAAATCTCATCGTTTAATTGTCAGCCTGAATTCACCTCCACCCACCTGCCCACATGTAAGGAGACCTCAAGTTGATTTTCCCACAAAGAATTGCTATGGCTCTATCTTAAGCCTAAATGTTCAAACACACAAGCCTTTTGCCCCTTTACAAACGTTGATTCTTGTAGTCACACCCAGGACCTCCCACAAGGCTCCCTTATCATTATTCAATTTTTAGATATTTTATTGTTTAATATTTTAATATATCTTTAAAAGGGAGTATTTTAAAGTTTGCTGTGATAACTTCCTGTGTTCCATCTCCCACTTCCCACTTCTTTGCAGCCTGGCCAGGGGACTCAGCTCCTGGTACGCAGGGAGTTGGGAGGCTGAGAGACACCTTCACCCACCAGGCGAGGCACCAGCAGTGTGAGTGGCTCAGGGTTCTCTTGGTGGGTGACAAGGGTAGCGATGGAGCTTCCTAAATTCCCAGGCAGCAGAAATCCCTGGCAGACCCTGCACCCGTGTTGGTCTTCCCGGGCCCTGATGTTTCAGGGGTGGCGGGAGGGGGAGAACGTAGAGGAGCAAACATGCTTTGAGGAGCATCTTCCTACTTCTGCTTAACACACCTCCAGACTGAGCTCCTGCAGGCCAGCCCTGTGCATGGCACTTTCCCGGGCTCCCAGGGCAGCCTAGGGGTTCCAGGAAGCTGAGGGAGAGTGCTCAGCAGGAAAAAAAAATCCTGGGGACAGGATTCCAGGATTCCAGCTCAGATACCGCGTGTCCTGCACTGAACCCTGGAATGTTCCCTCCATGCCAGGATGGTGATCGCACACATGCAGGAGGGCCAGAGAGTGATCTGGCCAGACGTGCCCTTCCTGGCAGAAAGGAAACAAAGAATCATCATAAGAGAATGCCAAGTGCCCACTCTTTCCCTCTCCTCCTCCCTGCCCTTCTCACCATCCCAGGAAGAAGGCAGGATATCAGTGTCTGAATTCTGAACATCAGGACTCAGTGTGCCCATCACTATGGTCTACACACAACACCCAGCTCATTCTATCATCAAGTGAGGCTCCCCAGTTCATGGGCCCAGCCCAGGGTCTGGCTGGATAGAACCAGAGAGAGGGGAGAAGGTGTGGGCTCTGGAGTCTCTGTCCTCAAGGAGTCACTCATTCATTTATTCATTCATTTACTTGTTTGTTTGTTCATGCATTCCACACACAGAGTCCTGAGTGCCACCTCTGTGACAGGACATGTGCAGATAGCCAAGGAAAGAGATATTAACAAGGTTGGGGGCTGGACATGAAAACTGAGGACTATAGGACGGTGTGGGAGGGTGCAGGGAAGGAGAACAACTAAGGAGAATAAAAGCACTTTCAGCTACCACTGACTGGGTTATCATGCACCCTGCGTCATCTCACTTGATTCCTTCAAAACCCCTTTGAGGTTCATAGAGAGAGAAAGAGAGATAGAGATAAAGAGATAGAGAGTTCTCTGGTGCACCTTCTTTTTTTTAATTTTATTTATTTATTTATCTGTTTGTGCCAGGTCTTAGTTGCGGCATGCATGTGGGATCTAGTTCCCTGACCAGGGATCGAACCTGGGCCCCCTGCATTGGGAACGCGTAGTCTTATCCACTGCACCACCAGGGAAGTCCATCTGGTGCACCTTCTTATAAGGGCACTAATCCTATTGAATCAGGATCTTTATGACCTCGTTTAACCTTAATTACTTCCATAAGGTCATATCTCTAATACAGTTGCATTGGGGTTGTTAGGGTTTCAGCATATAAATTTGTGGGGGACTCAATCCAGTTCACAGTACTCACACTCTGAGCAGGTGGAGGTGGGAATCGAGGCCAGGACCCTGTGGCTCTGGGCTCTCACCTGCTCTGGGTATTGCAGCCACCTCCCCCTGCATCCCCCTGGGGGTGTCAGGAGAAGCTGCATGAAGGAACTGTGCATTGGGCTGACAGAGGATGTTTAGAAGTTTACAGGGAAACAAAGTACAGAAGGTAGAAGTACTTCTGGCAGAAGGAACAACATTTGCGAAGTAAGTAAGGCTCAGAAAAAAAAATTGATATCTTGGTGTCCACAATTCTAAGAAGCTGGGCAATCTTGTGAAGAGTCACTTGTGTGGAAGGAGGCCAGGGCCAGCCCCGCTTCCTCTTTCTGCTTCTCTGGTTCCTAATGACGTCAGCATAAATAGGAAGACTGAGAGGCTCCTTGGCTGCTGCCTGGAGATTCCAGCAGAAGGTCCAACTGTCCCGGCACAAGGAGGTATGGCCCGGCTTCAGGGGCAGGCTGAAGGGCGGGGTGGAGAGCAGGGCAAGTGTGGGAGTCTGGGATAGAAAGGATCGGGAGAGCCTGGGGATGTTGAGTGCGTAGGCATGCTCTGGGGACTTGAGAGGTTAGGGCTTGATCTCTCAAGCAGGCATTGGAATGAGGGGTTGGAGGAGAGAGCTCTGGAGTCAGATATCTGTGTTCTGTCCCTTGCTTTGCCACTAAAGCCTTGGTGACAGTGAGAATATTCTCTCCCCACTTTGGGCTTCTGTCTCTTCATCTTTAGAATAGGAGTATTGGAGCTGACAATCTCTGAGACCCTTTCCAGCTCTGACACATAGATTTAGAAGTGTGTGTTTGTGTGGCAGTGTGTGTGTGTACATATGAGGAATGTGAGGGCAGAGGAAGAGGGATATAAAAGGTGGAAGCTGGAGATTCTCTCTATGCAGGCTCAAAGCTCAGTGTGGTGTGGTGAGCTCAATTTAGGAGTTGCGAGGGTTGTCCCAGAGACATTGTGTAAGACATTTACTCTTCTTGAGCACCAACCATTCATTTCCCCCAAATGTTGTGTGATTAACCTTGTATCCTGTAACTTTGCTAAATTCACTTGGTCTAATAGCTTTTTTTAAAAAATTTATTTATTTTATTTATTTATTTTTGGCTGCATTGGGTCTTTGTTGCTGCATGCAGGCCCTCTCTAGTTGCGGTAAGTGGGGGCTATTCTTCATTGCGGTGTGTGGACTTCTCATCACAGTGGCTTCTCTTGTTGCAGAGCACGGGCTCCAGGCATGTGGGCTTCAGTAGTTGTAGCTCATGCACTCAATAGTTGTGGCTTGTGGGCTCTAGAGCACAGGCTCAGTAGTTGTGGTGCATGGACTTAGTTGCTCTGCGACATGTGGGATCTTCCCGGACCAGGGTTCAAACCCATGTCCCCTGCATTGGCAGGCAGATTCTTAACCACTGCACCACCAGGGAAGCCCGGTCTAATAACTTTTATTCTTTGATAGTTTCCTTAATATTATCTGTGTGCATGAGTATCAGCTGTGAATAAAGACAGTTTTATTTCTTCCTTACCAATCTGTATGCATTTTACTTCTTTTTCTTGATGTATTGCATTGGCTAAGACCTCCAGCAAAATATTGAATAGCAATGGAAGTATAACATTCTTGTCTTGTTACTGATCTTGGTGGGGGGAAGCTGTTGTAGCTTTTTCATAGATGCCTTTTATCAGCTTGACGAAATTATTTTGTATCATGAATGGGTGTTGAATTTTGTCAAATGCTTTTTCTGTGTGTATTGAGATAATCATATGATTTTCTCCTTTAGTCTGTTAATGTGGTAAAATTATACTGACTGATTTTCAAATGTCAGGCCAACCTGGCATATCTGGTATAAACCCTACACAGTCATGGTGTATTACCTTCTTTATATATTGTTGGTTCCAACTTGATAATATTTTGTTAAGGATTTTTGTGTTTATGCTCATAAGAGGTATTGGTCTGTAATTTTCTTTTCTTGTATTGTCTTTGCTTGGTTTTGCTGTAAGAGTATTGATGACTTCATAAAATGAGTTGAGAAGTATTCCCTCCTTCATGTTCATGTAGAATTGGTATTATTCATTAGAATTCATCAGTAAAGCCATCTGGGCCTGGCATTTTATTTGTGAGAAGGTTTTTAATTATAAATTCAACATTTAAGCAGATATAGGCTTATCCAAAATTTATAATTCTTTTTGATTTAGTTTTGGCAGTTTGTGTCTTTCAAGAATTTTTTTAATATTTATCATTTTTGGCACCCTATTCCTTTATACAGATTCAAATTTCATCTAATATAATTTTCCTTCATCCTAAACAGATTCCTTTAATATTTCTCATAGTGCAGGTCTGCTGGCAATGATTCCCTCAGCTTTGGTTTGTTTGAAAATGTCTGCATTTCATCTTTGTTGTTGAAAGATATTTTCACTGGATGTAGATATCTAGATTGGCAGGGTTCCCTCCCCCCCCATTTAGCACTTTTAATATTTCCTTCTATTGTCCCCTGGTTTCATAGTTTCTCATGAGAAGTCTATTATTTTCCTTATTTTTATTACTATGTATGTAATGTGTCTTTTTTTTAAATACATTTATTTATTTCTGGCTGCATTGGGTCTTCGTTGCTGTGTGCGGGCTTTCTCTAGTTGCGGTGAGTGGGGGCTAATCTTTGTTGTGGTGTGCAGGCTTCTCATTGCAGTGGCTTCTCTTGTTGCAGAGCATGGGCTCTAGGCACATGGGCTTCAGTAGTTGTGGCACGAGGGCTCAGTAGTTGTGGCTCATGGGCTTAGTTGTTCCACGGCCGGCATGTGGGATCTTCCTGGACCAGGGATCGAACCCATGTCACCTGCATTGGCAGGTGGATTCTTACCCATTGTGCCACCAGGGAAGTCCTGTAATGTGTCTTTTTCCTCCGGCTGCTTTGAAGATTTTCCTTTTAGCACTGGTTTTCAGCAATTTAGCTACTTACTACTTGTTAGTTAGCAACTTCTTTCTTTTTTTTCTAGTTTTTTTTTTAAGTTAAACATCTTATTTTGTACATACAGAAGAGTATGAAAACTTGTAAGTACAGTTTAAGAAAAAATGATAAAATTGAACAACTGGCTACCCATTATTCATACTAAGAAATTTATTTATCGCACAAATATGTGTCGAGCATCGTTCTAGGTACTTGGGATGCATCAGTGAAAAGAGAAGACAAAAGAAATTTGCCCTTACAGAACAAGTGGGGAGAGAAAAATGATGGAAAGAAATGGAGCTAGTGGGGAGGGAGAATCAATAAACACACTAAATTAGTATATCGTATAGTGTGCTAGAAAATAACATGTGCTAGTCAGGGTAAGAGACACCAGAATTTGGAGGAGGGAGGAAGTGGGTCGAGGCATGTCTCATTGAGAAGGTGCTCTTTGAGCAGAAACTTGAAAGAAGTGAGGCAGTTAGCCATGTGGATATCTAAGGGAAAAACATTCCAATAAGAGGGAACAGCCAGCGCTAAGGTTCTGAGGGAAGAGCAAGCTTGGAGTATTTGAGGAATACTCAGGAGGGCAGTGGGGCTGGAGCACAGTGATCTAGGAAAGCATCTAGAGAATAGTAGGAAAGGAGATCAAAGAGGTAATGGGCGAGGGCAGATTTTGTGAGCCTTTGGAAGAACTTTGCTTTAACTCTAATTGTAACAGGGGAGACACTGGCTAATTTTTATTAGAATTGACATCTGCTTATGGCTTCCATATTGTGAATAAATAATGAGGGGAGATGAGGATGGAAATGGGAAACTTTAGGAGGCTTTCCCACAATTCCAGATGAGATCTGATGAAGACTTAGCCAAAGATGTTGGCAATGGGACAAAATCAAGGCAAAATCCTGATTAAAGACAGAATGGATGGAGAGCAGTAAGGATGCTGAATGCAGACAACTCTGAATGAGTTTCATTGCAAAGAAGGGAAGACAAATAAGGTGTAAGTGGTGGGGGAAAGTGGGACCAAGAAAAAAGGTTGTTTTTTTTTTTTTAAGATGGAAGAAATTACAGCATGTTGTGAGCTGATGGGAGTGATCCGGTAGTGAGACCCAAACTGATGCTGTAGGAGAGAGAGAGGGAGGGAGAATTCTTGGAGCCATGTCTCTGCCTAGGCAAGCATGGACGGATCCTGTGCACTAGTTGGGGGCTTGGCTTTAGATAAGAGCACGAAGAGTCCATTGGTGGCAATAGGCAAGGGCGCATTGTGTATGAGGGCAGACGCTGGTGATGGGAGTCTGTGGGGTGGGGGAGGAGGTTTTTCTGATCAGTTTTTCTAGTGAGGGAGAAAGCAGGTGGAGGCTGAGAGTGGGAGTGGGTATAGTGGAACTGGAGGGGAGTGGAGAAGGTATGAAATCACCTCCTAGGATTGGGAGAGAGAGCGGACTGGGTAAGTGTGGGATGGGGGTCTGGCAGCACTCCTGCATCATAGTCAAATATACTTTAAAATTTTTAAATTTTATTTTGGAGTATAGTTGATTAACAATGTTGTGTTAGTTTCAGGTGTACAGCAAAGTGATTCAGTTATACATATACATGTATCTATTCTTTTTCCAATTCTTTTCCCATTTAGGTTGTTACAGAATATTGAGCAGAGGGACTTCCCTGGTGGTCCAGTGGTTAAGACTCGCGCTTCCAATGCAGGGGGTGCAGGTTCAGGGAACTAAGATCCCACATGCCACATGGCGTGGCCAAAAACAGTAAAAAAAAAAAGAATATCGAGCAGAGTTCTCTGTGCTATACAGTAGGTCTTTGTTGGTTATCTATTTTAAATATAGTAGTGTGTACATGTCAATCTCAAACTCCCAATTTATCCCTCCTCCCCATCGTCAAATATTTAAAATAAGACTAATTGTTGTGGTTTTGTCCAGCTGTGCCGGGGGGGGTGGGTAGGTGAAGGGTTAGAGTTAGCCAAGACTGTGGATTAGCCCAGAAGTAGAGAAATAGGGGGACAGAGTTGAAGGTGGATGCTGAGGGCGTATAAAACATGATCATTTTCTGTACTTACAAACACTGCTGCCTCCTTGCAAACGCCATCTCAATCAGGTCCTCCTTCCTACCGCTTCCCAAGGTGGGAGATAACTTTTATACTGAATTCTATGTCAATCTTTCCTTGGTTTTTCCTTAAACGTTTGCCATGTATTGCTAAACAATATACTATTAATCTAATTTTGGAAACTAGAAGCAATCACAAACCTGGCTGGTAAAGGAAGGATAATATCCCCACTGTTGGATGGAGGCTCCCAGGAGAAGGAAAGTGGACAGAATCTCTGACTCTCAGCTCGGCCACAGAAGACCCCACGTGTGCCGGCCAGCCGGCCCCTGCTCCAGAGATGGCGCTGACCCGGGGGCTGCTCCCCCTCGCCCTGCTGGTGCTCTGCTGGGGGCCCTGCGTGGCAGGGGCCCAAGGTGAGCCCGATCGCTCCCTCCCCCTCTCCCTCCCCCTCCCCACTGCTGGGCCCCATCCCAGAGGAAGCTCCAGACCCTATGCTCCAGCCTTCCCTCCCTTCCTTCCTTGCCCCCCGCAACCCCTGCTGGTTCTCTTCTCTCCTGGTCGTCCCTGGAGTCCCCTCTTCCCTCCTCCCACACTCCCGCTCATTCTTCTCTGGCCTCCTGTAAAGGCCCTCTCCGGTTGTGTGGCTTCTCTGCCCACATTTCTCCCTGCGGCATTTGAGGCCTCTGACCTCCTGGCTGACCATTCCAGTCCTTTCCCTGACACTCCTTCACCCCCAGACACCAGCACCTAGACGGCCTTAACCAATTCCCACCTCAGCGCCCTTGCTCCTGGGGACCCTCGGCCTGGGGGTCTCTCCTCCTGCCTGGAGGACCTGCTGAGATGCTCC
This sequence comes from Balaenoptera physalus, assembly GCF_965194825.1. Taxonomy (NCBI): domain Eukaryota; kingdom Metazoa; phylum Chordata; class Mammalia; order Artiodactyla; family Balaenopteridae; genus Balaenoptera; species Balaenoptera physalus. Next base: position 11,384,034 of record NC_138892.1, read on the forward strand.
CCGGGCTCTTCAGGCCCGTGAACCCCCCTCCCCAACGGCTCGCTGAGAACTTGGCTCCCCTGATAACCCTGGAGACCACGCTCCCTTTCCCAGCAGCTGACCACGAGAGCAGGGTGGGGACGTCCCAGAGTAGGGCCCTGCCACACTGCCCCTTAGGGGCGGGTCTGTGCCTCTGCTCCCAGGCTGCACCCACCCAGGGGCCCAGGGGCAGGGCCTGTGCCTGATGCACGTCCCCACCCTGGGGTGGGAGGGACCCTGTTCCAGGAGCAGGGCAAGGCGGGGGCTCAGGTCATATACTGTGAATCAACTAGACTATGTGTTTCTGTGCAGACAGGAGGGTCCGCGGCTGGCACCCTCATAGCTACAGAGCCCCCAGCCCCGCCCAGGGCTCCTGGGGACCTCTGTCTGGCCTCCAGGAGCCTCTACCGGACTCTGGGAGATGCCTCCCCAGTGCCACACACCAGGAGGGGCTGGGAGGGGCGGTGACAAGGGACATCTGGAGGGGAGAGGTGTGACCCCCTTTCTGCCTCCCCCTGTCAGGGACCTTCCCCCTGCAGACCCTGCGCTGCCATAACGACTACACCAGCCGCATCGTCTGCAGGTGGGCGGACACCCAGGACGCCCAGCGGCTGGTCAACGTAACCCTCCACCGCAGGCTGAACAGGCGAGTGAGGCCAGGCCTGGGGCCGGAGGGCAGGAAGGGCCTCTGCTGTGGGGACTGTGCCGGGGTCGGGGCTGGACGGGGGGCGGGGCGGGGAGGCCCCTGCCCAGGAGCTGCTGCCCCACCAGGCGGCCTGCCAGGCCCGCGGGCTGGTGTCTGACGTCAGGTTTGGGGGAAAACCCTCCTGTGTTAATATCGTTGTTATGATGGTGATGGTGATAATCTTCTCTTGTTTTGTCACAACTGAACAAGATCACCAGGCAGCAATCGATCTTGGTTCATCCTCCCTGTGAGGTGGGCAGAGATATGATGCCCAATTCACAGATGAGGAAACCGAGGCCGTGGAGGTGAGGTCCCTCCCCCAGGCCACACGGTGGGGAAGTGGCCTGAGCGGGACCAGTGTCCTGCGTCCAGCCTGCATGGCTGGGCTCCACGCGCCCCCCGGGCCCTGCCACCTCCAGAGTGGTGGCTTTTCCTCTCTCCTCACCTGGTCTCCGGGGCCTACCCCATTAGGGAATGTGCTCCCACCATTCTGGGATTTGGTGAGAGTCTGACTCACCATAATAGAAATAATGAAACATCTGGCATCACAGGGTCTGGGGCGTCCCCTGGAGGCCGCCCCTGGGAAGGAGCCGCTCTCACCCCACGGCGTCACTGCCCTCCCGCTCTCCCTCCTGCCCTCCCGGGAGCCTCAGTCTCCCTTGTCCGCTGTCCTCAGCCCCCACCCCACCTCCCACCCTTAGCTGTGACCCACTTCCTTCTGCTCAGGGACAACAGATCCCCCCACCCCGACCCCTAGCCCCCCACCTCACACGTCTGCTGCCTTCCTGGCCCCGCCCTGCAGGATCTGCCCTGTCCCAGGCTGTCTGAGGCTGCAGCCGGGCTCCCACCTGGTCTTGCTGCTCAAGGACGTCGCTGCCACCACAGTCCCCACTGTCCCCATGCTGTCAACGGACTCTCTCCTGGGATCCACTTTCAGATGCCAACCAGGCTGCAGCTCCGGAGCCTCCTGAGCCCCTTCTCCTGCAGCCGGGCCCTTCTCTCCTCTGCTTCCCTTCCCATCAACACTCTACTGCCTTCTCCCATTGTGTCCCTAGAACCTGCTCCAGTAAGGATTTCCCTCCCACCACGTCGATCAACCCCCCTGGTCAAGATCATCTGTGTCCTCGTGTAGCTGAGCCTAATGGTCATTTGTCAGCCTTCTTTACCTGACCCATCCACATCACCTGGCACAGGTGACCCCACCGTGCTCCCCTCGACCTCCAAGACAGTCCACTCCCAGGTGTGCCTTGCGCCTCCCTAGCCTCTTGATCTCTTTTGTTCACTCATCCTGATACCCCACGCTCCGCACGGCAGGATGCTCTAGCGCTAACATCACCTGCTCAGGCCGCCTTCCCTGACTGCCCACTGCACGTTGCACGCCATCTGCCCCTTCCCTGCCGGACCTATGTAAAGTTTCCTCCGTTTGACATATGACATAGTTTATCCAGTTGTTTCAGGTGTGTCTCCCTCTACCAGAATGTTGGCTCTGCAGGCAGGGATTTGTGTGTGTTTCGTTCCCTACCAGCTCCCCCTACCGCCCCGCCCTGGCCCTGGACAAAACCTCGCACATGGGAACCACTCAGCAATGTTTGTGAATGAGTGATTTTTCTTCATTCTGTGTCCCCTCCTGGCAGGACAGCCTCGCAGCCAGTGTCCTGCGATCTCAGTGACGGCCCTCGTCCCCGCTGTGTGCCCCAAAGTTTCATCATCCCCCACCGGAGCTCTGCCTTTGCTGACTATGACTACTTCTCATTCCGACCAGACCGGCCTCTGGGTACCCAGCCCACCGTTACTCTGAGCCAGCACGGTGAGGTCTGGGCTTCCGGTGTGGACAGCGGTGCGAGAGGCGGACCAAGAAGTAAGAGCCTTCAAGGGGTGGAGACACCAGCTTGAGATGGGTTTGGTTCTTGGGAGAAGAGGATATGGTCTCCTTAGATGGAGGCGCTGGGGCAGGTTCAAGGTGAGGAGCCCCAGCCAAAGGTACCTCCCCCGCCCCTGATGCTCCAGCCCTGCCAAGCCATTGCCTTCCAACCCTGAAGGCTTCCCTTCTAGAAGCACAGTCCTTCCTATTCAGATACAAACTTTATAGCTTGCAAATCTTTCATCAGTTTGGTCTCTTGCAATGTCTGTGACAACCCATTTTATAGATGAGGCACTTGAGACCCAGGGAAATTACCTAACTTTTCCAAAGGGCCACCATGAGCCGTCATGACGGTGATGGGCCGGACTTGCCAAGTGCTCTCTGCATGTTGGAGATGGAGGTCGGTCCCTTACTGCCCTCGCTGCATGGCCCCCAGTGTGTGCGCTGCGTGTCCACAGAGCCTAAGAAAGTCAATGGTCTTGGGTGGGTGTTGATGACAGTTTCATATAGTTAGATTTTATTTAACTATATGTTAGAAAGAAATATAACCAAAACTTTGAACTCATGCATTCGGGGAAATTATTTCTGAGAACGAGGCTAAATAGAAAATGAAAGTCCTATTATGAAAGTCTACATTCACATGGCCAAAACCATGCCTATCCGGGCTTTCAGCAGACACTGCTGGTTCTTATTTCAATCCCAAAACACCACCAAAGTAGATAGTATTGGGACTTCCCTGGTTGTCCAGTGGTTAAGACTCTGCACTTCCAGTGCAAGGGACGTGGGTTGGATCCCTGGTTGGGGAACTAAGATCCCACATGCTATGTGGAGTGGCCAAAAAACTTAAAGGAAAAAAAAAAAGGAGATAGTATTGTTACTGCTATTTGGGGATAAAACAGACAGAGGGCAGTGTATGCCCACAGCCTCACAGGGGCTGTGGGCAGAGCTGAAATTCAGACCCAGGAAGGTCTGACTTAGCTGCTCCTTGCAAGTGTCGGATGGGGAAGGGGCTCCAGCCTTTGTTTCCTGCCTCTGATCATCACAGCAGCACAGAGCTGTTGCCTGGAGGAGGGGATGGGTTAGGCAGTGGTGAATTCACTACAAATGATGTCCCAAACATGTGTCTGACGGATGAGAAGGAGTCCCGTCCCGGTGGAGCTCAGAGCGTACAGGGCAGGACACACCAGATGTTGTCAGGTGTAATCACTTACTGAAGGTGGGTGTGTGCCACGTGCCGAGGGGCAGTGGACAAGGAGCCCCTGGGAGGTCAGGACAGGCTTCCCCAAGCAGGGAGCTTGGCAGGGAGATCTGCAGGGTGGGAGGGAGGAGAGTGGGAAGAGCATCCCTGGCTAAGGAAACAGTGTGTGCAAAGGCTGGGCGACTTAGAGGGTGAGGCTGGTTGGTAAAATTGCTAATAATTGTGTCTCCAGAGCATCAACTTCAAGAGGACTGGACAGAGGTAGGAAGGAGAGGGGCAAGGGAGACAGAGGCCTGACCTGGACGGGCTTCTGTGTCCTGCAAAGGAGTTTAGGGGTCACCCTCTATCCAAGGCCAGCAAACACCTATGGAGTGCCGGAGAGGAGATATCTTAGGCTTTGCAGCCAAATGGTCTCAGCGGCAAATCCTCAACTCTGCCATTGTGACATGAAAACACATAAATGAATATGTTGGCTTGGCTGGGGTGGTGGTGGTATGGGATGAATTGGGAGATCAGGATTGACATATATACACTAATATGTATAAAATAAGAACCTGCTGTATAAAAAATAATAAGAACCTGCTGTATAAAAAATAAAATTAAATTTAAAAATTAAAAAAATATGTTGGCTGTGTTCTGATAAAACTTTCTTCATAGACAAAAATTTGAATTTCATTGAATTTTGATGTGTGGCACAATATTTTTCTGATTAAAAAAAAAACTGTAAAAAAATATGTAAAAATCCATTTTCAGCTCCCAACAAGCCGTGGGCCAGATTTGTCCCTCGGGCCAAAATTTAACAATCCTTGCTCCAGATAAGAGTGGGGAGAGAGCATCACAGGTCAGATGAGTGAGGAAGCCAGGAGAGGTGAGGGTAAGTGCGCCATGGGAGTGAGGTTTAAGGTGGGAGGTGAGAGCTAGGTTGGAGTGAGCAGACCATAAAAAGAAGATGGAAGCGCAAATCATAGGGAGTAGAAGGGATTCATTCATTAATTTGCTCCTTCACTGAGCACCTACATAGGCCAGGAGAGCATTGAAGTGCTCAGGCAGTATCCCTGCCCCCACTGGGCTTACAGTCTGATAACCAGAGAAGGCTTCATGGTGGAGGAGACCAGACAACTCAGGGATGGGGCACCATAGTGCTTGGCCTCCTAGAGCATGCCCTAAGTCAGGATGTCAGTTCTAGGCCCCCAAAGCTTGGCAGTGAGTCAGGGAGGGGACATATGTGTGTCTGATCTGCTCTGAAGCTACACATGTGGAGATCTGGATATTTCACTTCCTCTGTCACCTCCATCTGTGAAATGAGCTCGTGGACTACATCTCTCAGGTTGGATGAATAGGTTTTCCATTGGTTTCCCAGTCTGTTCAGTTGGGAGCAGCTTCCTAGAGCTTCAGGCTGACAAGGAGTCCCACTGCATGACAGGCTCAGGGGCTAGGAGTGCATGATTGATTAGTGATGCCTGCTGTGGCTGGGGCTGGGGCAGCGGTGCTCTGGATCTGCCATTCTGGGCTGAAGATTTTCTGAGGCTCCAGCTCTGACACGCTCTATCATGCCCTGTCCCCTGTCCGGCATAGAATATTGACATCTCGTTTGGCTCTTGTGGAATTTTTTGTGTTGGAAAGTCATCTCTCAGCATTCAGATATAGAAGCTTCAGGAAGTCTGCAGCCATGCCATTCATGGATGAATCTGCGCACCCAACCCTGTAGGTCCCAGCAGGTGTCTGCTTGCTGTTGGTGATGGAATGATTTCATGAAAAGTCTCTGAAGGTGGACCTACATGTACTCATTCATTGATTCCTTCATTGATTCATTCACTTTGTCCCCATATTCAGTGAACCACTCATCTCAGGCCCTGGGGAGAGGCAAGGGGGTCAGGACCCCACCCCTGATATCCACAAGCTCCTGGACTACTTGAGGGGACAGATGTGGAAGCATCTATATCCTCCAGGGCTATAAGGATCATACAAAGGGCTATGGTGGGGCAGGAAAAGGAGCAAGGGATTCTGCCTGGGGGAGGGGGTCCAAGAAAGTCCTAGGGGAGGAGACATGTCTGCTGGGCACTGAGAAGTGCAGGATGACACTGGACACTGGAAATAAGAAGGTGTGGACAGGAGAGGGAGTAACATGAGTCACAGCGCCCTCTGCTGGGAAGGAGGCCACACAGAGCTCCTCATGGGCAGTGGGGACAGAAGGAAGCTCCACTTGGAGTGTAACTGCCGGCACTTTGTACGGAGCTTATGTTCTGTGCGCCCAGCAATCTGCACGTCTTCATTCACATACACATTGAATCCTCACAATGTAGCAGATGAAGGTCTGAGGCCCACAGAGGTGAGGGGTCTGTCCAAGGTCGCTCAGTCTGTGGGGGCCGTGCTTGGCCTGGAACCCAGGTCTGTCCACACGTGGGCCCTGCAGGCCCTGAACCTCCCACACAGTCGTCCAGCCCCTTAGGGACCCTCTCCTTCCTCTCCCTGCAGTGCAGCCCCCTGCACCCAAGGACCTCAACATCCGTGCTGCCGGGGACGGTTTCCTGCTGTCCTGGAGTGTGGCCCATGGGGGTTCCCAGAGCCACTGGCTGTCCAGCCTGGAGTTTGAGGTGGTCTACAGGCGGCTTCAGGACTCCTGGGAGGTAGGGACGCCACCAGTTGTGCCCTGCACCCACGGGGACCTGGCCCAGCCGGCCCTGCTCCAGCGGCCCCTCTCTCCCCCAGGACGCGCCCACCATCTACTCCAGCTCCTCCCGGGCCATCCTGGGGCCAGAGCACCTCATGCCCAGCAGCACCTATGTGGCCCGAGTGCGCACCAGGCTAGCCCCGGGCTCGGGGCTCTCGGGACGGCCCAGCCAGTGGAGCACGGAGGTTCGCTGGGCCTCCAACCAGGTAACAGAGTCGGAATAGGGACGGCGCCCCCCTGTGGGGAGGGCAGCTCATTACAGCTCCTGGACAGAAGGCGTCCAGGGGTCCGCGCCGTGGGATCCACGGAGGCTCTGAGCCATGCGTTCAGAGTGACTTCCCTGGCCCACCCCGTCCCTACTGTGACTCTGCAGAGGCAGCGGCTGCATCTTACTCACTTCTGGGCCCCAGTTTGCTGCCCACTTTCTGTGGAGGAACAATTACAATTTAATCACAATGGCATATGAGCATCTGTGTTTTCGTGAGAGCTGCACCATATGCAGACATATCAACGTGATTGTGTTAAATTCCCAAACCCTGAGGCTGACATGCCCTCCCAGCTTTGCACAGGGGTATGTGAAGGCTCACAGAATTCACTCTCTGAGCTGTGCTTACACAGCTGGCCCTTCGGGCTGAGTTTAACCCCTGGTCTTTTTGGCCCCAATGCCCATAATTTCTCTGTGATGAGCCTCATGGTGGGCCCACTGAGGGTTAGGGAATGACTGAATGAGGACTGAATGAGGGACTATCTCCCTCCCAGGGAATGAGTCCCAGCCCCAGAACCTCCAGTGTTTCTTCGACGGGGCTGCCCTGCTCAGCTGTTCCTGGGAAGTGAGGTCCGAGGTGGCCAGCTCGGTCTTCTTCACCCTCTTCTACAAGTCCGGCCCCAATGCAAGGTGAGTGTCCCCTGCCTCTGTCCCCTCTGCTCCTCTAGGCCTAGCCCTCTCCAGGCCTCCTCCTGCCCCTGGGGGCCCAGCAGATGCCACAGTTCATCCGGAGGTGTCATCCCTCATGTGGCCCTGCCTCCCCCTGCCCTCGCCTGTGCCGTGATCCTCAGGGAGGAAGAATGTTCCCCAGTGCAGACGGAGGAGACCAGCAGCCCTTACGTCCGGCACTGCTGCCAGATTCCCGTGCCTGACCCCAGGAACCACAGCCAGTACATCGTCTCTGTTCGACCAAAGGAGGAAGAGAAACTTATAAAGAGCTCAGACAACAGTGAGTTTGCCCCCAGCCTTCTGCATGGAGAGTCTTGTGACAGCACTGTTTCCTTTGTGACCCGTAGAAACTCAGGGTTCCTCATGGCCCAGTCTTCATGTCTGTCACTTTGCATGAAATGCAGTCCAGCAACCCAAACTGAACAGGAGCAAGTCTAATGTTTAAATTCTCAAAAAATATATAAATGATGTGGTTGATAACACATCAGTCCAATTCTGAAAATACTTTCCCCATTCGTTTGCTCTGTGTTCTCAATCTGAGTTTCCAGACCTTTGGCAACTGATACCACTCAGTCTCAGTTGCCCTCTCAGCATGTCCATTGGGATGTCCAGTGTTATTTTACACCTAACATGCTCCATAATGTATGTCCCTTGTCTCTCTTATCCTGCTTTTCCATATCCTCCCCACTTCCCTAAATGGTAAGTCTTTTTTAGTTGCTTTACCCAGAAACCTTGGGATCCTCCTCGTCATAGCTTTCTCTCAAATGCCACATCCAGTCTCCCAGCAAATTTTGTCACCTCGATCTTTTTAATACACCTAGAATTGCACCATGTGTCTACTGCAGGCCTTAGTGCAGTGAGGTCTCCCTCTCCCATCCTTGCAGTCCCTTCAGTCTCTTCCCAATCAGCAGCCCATCTGATTTTGTTAACACATAACCAAATTATGCCCCTCCTCTACCCCAAACCTTCCAAGAGCTCCCCTCCTGCACAGAGGAAATAACAAGATCCCTGTCACAGCCCACAAGACCTTTCTGACCTACTCCCCTCGGCCCTTGACTTCAGCCTCATGGCCTCCTCCACATTGGGAGACTCTCTGGGCACACCCCTGCCTCAGGGCCTTTGCACCTGCTTCCCTTTGTTCTCTCAAGTTGCATGGCTTCCTCCCTCACCTCCTTCAGGCCTTTGCCCAAATGTCACAATCTGTATGAAACCTTCTCTGAAAAGCTTATATAAAATAGCACCCAACCCAGAAATCATGGGTCACCCCACTTTCTTTTCCCACAGTACTTATCACCACCTGACGTATATTTATCTATCGTGTCAGCTTTGTCAAGACAGGGACGTTGCTTTGTTCCCCAGAGCAGCACCTGGCACACAGTAGGCCCTCAAAGTGTGTTGAATCAAGGTACAAACATTGCCTGACAGTACAGGTCTCTCCCCACCTCCTGTCCGCTCTCTGTCCTTTGCCCACCCTCCCTTCCTCCAAGGCTCCCCCCTCCCTCATTGCCTCAATCTACACCCCATGGATTTTCTTAGGATGGGGATGGGGAAGGGAGGGGCCAGGGCTGGTGTGGGAAGGGGTGAGGGGTAGGAGGAAGGAGTTCCTTCTTCTTGAGGCCTTTGAAGCAAAACAGGGATAAAAAATAACAATGTAGCTAAATAGGATCTTCTTTTTTTTCTTCTTCTTATAATAATAATAAATTATTAAATTAATTATTTAAAAATTAAATAGTAACAGTAATAATTATTTTTGTCCCTGCTGTACTTTGATGACTCCAAAGAAAAGCAATCTCTTGTATTTGCTTAGCACTTTTTAAACAAATACTTTAATTTCATTGGAGTATAGTTGATTTACAATGTTGTGTTAGTTTTAGGTGTACAGCAAAGTGATTCAGTTGTGCATGTACATATTGCCTAGCACTTCAATATCGCAGAGTGTTCCGTGCTCTGTCCTTTTAACTGTGAGAGACACAGCCCCTGGTTAAGGGCAGCAGGTGTGCCAGGTAGACCCAGTCTGAAGTCTCCAGCTTCCCCAGTGGGTGGCTTTGCTAATGCCCAGTTTCTATGTCTGTAAAGGGAGGCCCCAGTCACACAATGGAAAGAAGGAGATCAGGGGTTCAAGCCCAGGTCTGACTCTGGAGGCTGCATTCTTCTCCCTTCTGAGATCCTGCCTCTCTTCCCCTCCCCCTTCCAAAAAAATCTGGGAGCATTGCCTCCTGCAAAAGCCAGATGATCCTTCAGTTTCTGTACAGCCTGAACCCTAAGAGATCTCAGATCCGCTGTCCTGGGATAAATCAGGCCGGCGCTGTCCTGTTGGACCCAGTAAACAAGCTATTTCCCCATCTGATACCATTCATCCCAGTTATGGGCCAGTGGTGAGCTGGTAGAAGGCTCAGACTCACCATTCTGTCCCGTGGCCCTCACCCCGGTCCTGAGCAGGAGGAAGAGCGATGACCGTGGTCTTTGTTTCATAGATGCGGAAACTGGCGCTGAGACCGGTGGTAACTGGATAAACTGACACATCAAATGCAGAGCCTGGGCTGGAATCCTCGGCTTCTGTATTAGTTTCCCATTGCTCCTGCAACAAATTACCACAATAATAAAAAAGACTGAAATAGGTTTCACTGGGCTGAAGTCAAGGAGTCGGCAGGACCACAGTCCCTCAGGAGGCTCTGGGGGAGAATCCATGTCCTGGCCTTTTTCAGCTTCTAGAGCTGCATCCCTTGGCCCCTGGCCTTTCCCCCATCTCCAAAGCCAGCAAGGGAGCATCTTTGAATCTCTTTCTGCTCCTGCCAAGTGCCTTCTCTTTGTAGTCAAATCTCCCTCCTGCCACCAGCATATAAGGACCCCAGTGATTACATTTATATTATTTTTTAAAATTTAATTTTATTTATTTATTTTTAAATTTTTTGGCCACACCACAGAGCATGTGGGATCCTAGTTCCCCGACCAGGGATTGAAGCCCTGCCCCCTGCATTTGAAGTGCAGAGTCAAACACTGGACCGCCAGGGAATTCCCCCCACTGTGATTACATTTAGAGCCCACTTGGATAATCGTGTCCCCATCACAGCATCCTTAACTTAATCACACCTGCAAAGTCCATTTTGCCATGTAAGGTAGCAAGTTCCAGGGCAGGACCTGGATACTATTTTTTTTTTTTAAACAGTTGTGTTTTTTTGTTTTTTTTAAAATTTTTATTTATTTTTGGCTGTGTTGTGTCTTCGTTTCTGCATGAGGGCTTTCTCTAGTTGCAGCGAGTGGGGGCCACTATTCATTGCAGTGCACGGGCCTCTTCACTGTCGCGGCCTCTCTGGTTGCGGAGCACAGGCTCCAGACGCGCAGGCTCAGTAGTTGTGGCTCACGGGCCCAGCTGCTCCGCGGCATGTGGGATCTTCCCAGACCAGGGGTCGAACCCGTGTCCCCTGCATTGGCAGGCAGATTCTCAACCACTGCACCACCAGGGAAGCCCCAAGACCTGGATACTTTCGGGGGTCGTTGTTTATTCTTCCACAGCCTCTCTCTGGTCCTTTCATCATGGCAGCTCCAAATCCTGCCCCGAGAGTCAGCCTCAGGGAGGGGTGGGCACAGGGCCATTGGAACAGCCTGGCCTGTGTCCAGTACTAATGAGGGGATGGGCCTCTCAGAGCCTGGATGGTGTGTCCGCAGTGAGCACCTCCGAGTTCCCTCTCGAGATGGGCAGTCTGTACCTGTGTCCTGTCTCTGGAGGACAGGGGTCTGTCCCATGCCCGGCAAACCCTCATGAGGGGCAGCCAAGCGAAGACAGGCTGGAGCCACGGGTGGAGAAGGGCACCGTTCCAGGGCCTGAAACTCTGTTCACCTTCCCTTCTCAAGGCAGCATAAAAGGCAGGTGCCTGGAACAGATGCTATCAAAGTGGTGACTTTGACTCAGCCCACGTCAATTTCAGGTAAAAGGCACAGATTGTCAAATGCGGCTTCTTCAGCTACTGTGAGTAACCAGTAACCCAGCCACCTCATTACTGATCAACACACTGCAGCTTATCTCAGCATCTCCCAGGGAGGAGTTGGTCTGGCCATGATAGATGCTGGCACCCCAAGTAGGGGCACAGAGACCCGTGATGGTGGGACCTGGGGTCCTGGACCAGTGGAGAGGGCACCTGTGACCAGCCTGGAACACAAGGATTGTTCCACCAGAGGAATGTTAGAAACAGCGTTCTCTAAAAGTTTCCCTCCCTGCAGTCCAGATGGCTTGCCTGACCCTCAACGTGACCAAGGGCAGAGATGGCTACACCCTGCACTGGAAAGAAGGAAAAATGCAGGACAAACGCATAAATCTCATCCTCCAGGTCCAGTACAAGAAAGAAGCAGCCTCATGGGAGGTGAGGGCCTGTGCCCGAGGAGTGGCCTGGATGGGGGAAGGGGGAAGCGAGAAAGACCAGGGAGAGTGCCACCGGCCAGGTTCCTGGCTCCCAGCAGGTGCCCAGTCAGCGGGAGCCACTGGGACTTGGCGGTCATGCCCCTGTGCAGTCAGCAGGTCACTATCCTTCCCTTGGGGAAGGAACTGAGACTCAGAGGTGATGCGAACTTGGCTGAAATGAACACGTGACCCTGAATTGCAAAGGAGGTGTAGACATCAGGACGAGAGACAGCTGGAGGAAGGGTTTTCAAAAGTCATAAAGGGGGCATTTCTTCACGAGAATCTCATCCAGAATGCAAATGTGCAGCTGCTAAGAGGAGAGCTGCTCCCTGCGAGGCGGGCAGGGCTCCAGCCTGGGACTCAGTATCTGGCCCCCACCCCCAGGTATCCATCAGGGCCTGTGGGCAGAACCTGGGGCTCCACAGAGGCCAGTTCAGAAACCTCGGAGCCAGCCCCGGACCTTCAGGCTGGAAATGGGGAAACTGAGGCCAGAAGGGGGTGTGTCAGTGATGGAGCTGGAAGTGGCCCCTGGGCTCCTGAACATCTGTCTAAGGGTCCAGAGTCCAGTCATCTTGCACTGCACTCCTGGGAAGGCCATAATTAGGGTCCAGGCTGTCCCAAGAGGAGCTGGGAGGCTGAGGGGGGACATGGTGACTGACTCCTCAGGGTTTCTGGGCCTCGGTGTTGTCATATGTCACGGGGCGCATTGCAAGAGGTGCTGTCCCTGATCCCGTCTGGGTGCCGCCCCTCTGTGGGCACTGGAGTGTGGTCCTCCGCGGTGGGAGTGATGCCGCCTCAGATCTGGGGATGTGACTACAAGGTGACGACTGATGGGCAGCAGGAGATCTGGGGTGCTGAGGCGGGAGGGCTTCATAGCTGTGCCCACGCGCACCAGACCTCAGCACACCTGCTCACACACCTGCACCCACAGGAGACCAAGACAGAGGACTTCCAGAACGCCCACAGCATGTGCCTGCCACCTCTGGAGCCTGCCACCAGGTACCAGGCCAGAGTGAGAGTCAAACCTGACCCCCAAGGCTACAACGGGATCTGGAGCGAGTGGAGTGAGGAGAGCTCCTGGGACACTGAGTGGGGTATGTCCTCCCGGCCCCCACTCACCCCTCCAGGCACAGCCCCACT